>NC_044365.1:7974325-8574325 GCF_007364275.1 Archocentrus centrarchus | reverse complement strand
CCTGCCTAGCTCACCTAGAGTAACTGCCCCTCTCCTGGACTCTCCTCCATGCACCTGAGACTGTGCTGGGAGACACAGCAAACCTTCTGGCAATGGCATGAATTGATGTGTCATCCTGGAGCAGCTGGACTGCATGTGCAGCCTCAGTAGAGTCCAGGTATCACCAGTAGTGACAGTGACATAGCCAAAACTAGTGGAAAAACTGAAAAGATGAGGATGGAAGAAATGTCAGTGGCTTCCACCTGTAAAGCCATTACTGTTTTGAGCGTTTTCTCATTGTTTCTAGTGCACTTGTTAATTTCATCAGCACCAAAGCAGGTGAAACTGATTAACAGCCCCTTCAGCTACTTAACTGACAAGATAGGTACCAGAAGTTTAACTGATTTGATGCAATACTGTCATTATAAAATGTTCTTTTTACTTTTGAGCAGTGTAATTTCCAGTGGCAAAAGTCCATGTTATTTGTTTGGTCATTGTCCTTGTCAATTATCATGAACATCGTAACCAACTAAGTAGGAAACAAAACAAACAAAAGGTGTGAACAGACAGATTATCAGAAAGTGAGGATTTGATAATGGAAGAGACACCAGCTGAGTTTATGTACATATACTTTCAAATAGAAGCAACTGACAGGTCATAGGACAACGATTCTATTTGACTTCTATGTGTTTGATAAATGAAATTAAAAACCTACAAGGTCCAATCACACTAATGCAAGTCCAGTGACACACACACACACACACACACACACACACACACACACACACACACACACACACACACACACACACACACACACACACACACACAAAACAAAAAATAAACAAAAAATAAAAAGTGAATGCACAGCCTGAATAGTAGTTTGAGGCTTAGACTATCCAGATGATGTTTGTTTGTGGATCAATACACACCATGGCTCCTCTCCTAATCCTCCTGTCACTGACATCCTGCCTGTGTGAGCCTGCACTCATATCTAAACAGACACATACATACACTTCCAATTTGTGATACACACACACACACACACACACACACACACACACACACACACACACACACACACACACACACACACACACACACACACACACACACACACACACACAAATCTACAGTGTAGATTTGAGTATTACTTCTGTTGAAAATCGCTGGCGATACACCAGCAAAAAGTCAAATGAAGGCTGTGTGTTTTAGTTGAGGTTCAAGCATCACACTTAAATGTAACTGAATCTATGGCTATGACGCACATGCTCTTTGACTAATTTATTGTTTGTCATCTAGTAATTTAGTTAAATTAACCAACCAGAAAACCTCAAGGTTTAAAAATATGCTATAATCAAATTAAAGCTGGAGCAGCCTGAGTAAGCAATTTGAGTTTCACTGTGGACATAGACTTACAAAAGCGTAAAGAGTGATAACTTTCCATACTCACTGTATGGAAAAAAAATGGAAAAAGTATTTGACACTCTTATTTGCAGTATTGTTTTCATTAAGCCGCACTGGAGGGTTTTCAAGCAGAATGGCCTGTTTAAGGTTACGCCAAAGAATCTCAATTGGACTTGAGTCCAGACTTTGACTAGGCCACTCCAAATCATTATGTTTTTATTTATTTATTTTTAAGCCAATCAGAGTTGGACTTGCTGGTGTCATCTGAATCATTGTCATGCTGCATACCCCAAGTGCGCTTGAGCTTCAGGGAACAAACTGATGGCTGGACATTCTCCATCAGGATTTTCTAGTAGAGAACAGAATTCATGGTTCCATCAATTATAGCAAGTCATCCCAGTCTTGACACAGGAAAGCAGCCCGAGACCATCACACTACCACCACCATGTTTGACTTTTGGTGGCGGTAGTGTATGGTGTTGTTTTCATGAAATGCTGTATTAGTTTTACACCAAATTTAACAGGATGCAAACCTTTCAAAAAGGTTCAACCTTTGAATATTCAAATATACAAAAAATATTCTCCCAAAAGTCTTGTTGATGATTAAGATGTTTTGGGGGGAATGTGAGATTAGCCTTTGTGCTCTTTTTGCTCAGCAGTAGTTTTTGCCCAGTCTCTTATTCTTATTGTTGAATCATGAACATGGACTTTAACTAAGACAAGTGAGGCCTGCAGTTCTGTAGACAGGGTTCTAGCCAGCAGTTGGTGGCCCGACACTGCACCTTACTGAGATGCCATCGAGAGGAGACCTCCCACCCCCAATCACACGTTCGATACCAAGGGGCCTCAGCAAAAAAATAAGAGGCAACTTAGCTATCTACTGTTCCAGCATGAACAGTCAGGGAACAAGAAAGGACAAGTGGAGGTTGTAAACAATCTGACAATAGCACATACCCAAGATTGAGGTGTTTCAGCTTTTGAAGGCTGCTGATCTGAGTAGGCAGCTCTTCGATCTGGTTGTTGAACATGTTTAGAACTTCCAGGTTCTTCAGTTCAGAGATGTTAGCAGGTACAGCTGGAGAACACAGACACGGGAAATAAATGATAAGCATATCAGGCATACAAGGAACATTTGTCCATGAACGCACATTTCTTTAAGATGTCATGAGATACTGTAGTATCAAATTAGTGCCATCTTTACAGTATAGATATTCCCAACCTATGTGCAACCCAGGTCTGGGGCCAACACAACAGATTTTGAAATGATAAGGGTTAATATAAGTTTATTCATGTGACTAATTTTAAACACACACACACACACACAAACGCACACACACACACACACACACACACACACACACACACACACACACACACACACACACACACACACACACACACACACACACACTTCACCGGGATGTTTAAACTTTCATTTCCAACAAAAAGATTACATACTGGGACAAGCACATTGTCACCTGATTTTCTCATCACCTGTTCACCATTGAGATGAATGACTTGATTAGTTGCAGTGTTGAACAATCCTTGCTCATGTTGATATATAATATAATTGAAGAGCATAAAGAAGAGTTTTTTCTTCTCTACCATTTACAGTTCAATCTACTGATGATCAGTGGGCTGGACAATTATTGGATTATGAGGGTGAACAGGGAAAAGTTATAAGAAAAGAGTAAACCAACCAGGCCTGACATGAATGCTGCCAGGAGGATGAGTGTTAAAGAGGTGAGGTCTGGGCATACTGATCAGGTTAGTTGGACTTTGAGTCTGTGCATGTTTGCCTGTGTGTGTCAATTTTTTTACCTGCTACTTGAAATGTGCAATATCTATTTTAAGAATGGTTGTAGTTAAATGTGTGCCAGTCAGATCAAGAGTTCTACAGAAACAACACGAACAGAAAAAAACAGAATTAGGTCTGCAAGGTAAATATTGTTTCAGTCCAATGTATTTCTTTATCTTTATTTCAAAAACATCTGAATTTCATTTAATCCATTTGTCAACAAATGTGTTTATTAAAAAAAATAAATATGAAGCGAGTACCACCGTTTAGTACATTCTTTCAAAATCTCGAGTCACATTAGAGTGACCACATATGAGCAGCTTGAAGGCATTTTGAAACATGACTCCACCAAAGTAGATTATTCAGTCCAAAGCTCATGCCCACCTCATAAAAGAACTGACCTTTAAGAAAAGAAAGTATGAAACATCACAGTAAAAAAGTAAACACATGGAAAGTCAGTGGTGATAAGATAGCACTGAAAACAATGTTTTTATGACATGTTTTGACAAAATGATGTGCAATCAAGTATGAAAAGACCTTATTTTCTGTTTTACACAACCACACACACGTCTCACTTCTTGCACAATAAATTACCCACTTGCCCTGCAGGCAGTCTTTGTCGTTCGAGTTTGGATCCTCTACCAGAGGCCTGGGAACTTGAGGGTCCTACAGAGTACCTTAGCTGTTCCTAGGACCGCACTCTTCTGGACAGAGATCTCTCCTGGAATCTGCTGGAGCCACTCCCCCAATTTGGGGGTCACTGCTCTGAGTCTTCAAATTACCATGGGGACCACTGTTGCTTTCACCTTCCACATTTTCTCTAGCTCTTCTCTCAGCGCTTGATATTTCTCGAGCTTCTCATGTTCCTGCTTTCTGATTTTGCCATCACTTGGCATTGCTATATCTATCACTATGGCCTTCTTCCTCCACTTTTCCACCACTATGTCTAGTTGGTTAACCGTCACCAGTTTGTCTGTCAGTATCTAGAAGTCCCATAGGACTTGGCTTGGTCAATCTCAACCACCCTTGGTGGCATATCCTCTGGCCTTCCAGGTTATACTCGGCACAGATGTTCCTGTATACTATGTCAGCCACTTGGTTATTGCATCCCATGTATGCCCTGCCTGCTAGCATCTTGCACCCTACTTGCATCTTGCTGGATTGTCTCAGGAGCATCTCTGCACAGCCTGCACCTGGGATAGACGGGAGCCTCTCGCAAGCTTGTGCTTAGAGCTTGTTCCTGTGCTGCCATGATTAGTGCCTGAGTGCTTTCTTTTAGTCCAGCTTTGTCCAGCCATTGGTAGGATACTTTGATATCAGCCACTTTTTCTATCTGCTGGTTGTACATGTCGTGCAGGGCCTGTCCTCCCATGATGGTTCCTGTTCTTGCTCCTCTGCTTTCTTGGGTTTCTGCTGCCTAAGGTATTCACTAAACAGATGATTAGTTGTGGCCAGCTTTCTGATGTAAAAAACAACTAGAAGGATACGCACAATCCAAAGAAGTAAAGGCTGGGTGCTGGGCCAAAGGGTCACAATAAAGAAGAACAAAAGAAAAACAGTTTGTCTTTAAAGGTTTATCCGTATTAAATATTATTATTCAGGAGCTTTACTGGTGTGCGGACCCCTTTTTTTCTTCTTTTCAGCTTTCTGATGTACTTATGGATCTTCATTGTTTCATCCCGGATAGTGGTTCTGACACTCACTAAACCTCAGCCTCCTCCTCTCCGCATAGAGTACAGTCTCAGGGTACTGGATAAAGCCCTCCATGCATAGTAAGGTGAATCAATTCACTCCTAGCATCTATACTAAGATCAAAACAACTAGTAGCTCAGTGTTCCAACATCCACAAGAAGCAGCTGCTGTCGCAACTAGAGACTGATGAGCTACCATACAAATGCTATGGCACGGGGGAGCCAGGACATCAGATCAGGGGGAAAATGTCATCATCCCCACACCCTGGGATTGAGTACCAAGCCCCAAGAACAACTGGTACGTAGAATGCCAAAGCAACTGAAAAGCGAAGACTCACAACCTTAGCTAACCACTTTTTTTTATTATTATTTAACCTTTATTTATACAGGTAGTCCCATTGAGACTCAGTGTCTCATTTGCAAGACAGACCTGTTTCCAAAACATAATAAGTTTACAACAATAAAATAAGAACAATAAATAGTGAGCAAAATGCTCACAAAAATGCTCACAAAATTGTTTATGTCTTTTAAAGTCAATGGGCGAAATCATTTGGGAGAGCTGCAAATTCTTCTGTAATGTGTTTCATACAGAGCTTGGAAGAAAGGCTTTCTCCTTTTCTGCCCCATCTTCATCTTATTTCAATAATAGTACTCTGAAATAATACAAGAGAGGGAAGTACTGCTGGCACCCTCTTTCTATTTGAAAACAACATGACCTTGGTTTCCTCTGTGTTTAAAACCAGCCTGAGCTGAAACAGCTGTGACTGAATACTGTTGAAAGCTAACTGCAAGTTTTTGAAAACTGCGTCGATGGTATGAGCACAACAAGAAATAACTGTCATCTGCATAAAAATGGGTAGATGCATTTAGATTTTGTCCCACGCCATTGAGAAAAATAGTAAATAATGTAGGTCCCAAGACAGAACCCTGCAGAACTCCATTAGTGACATTTAAAAAACTGGAAGAGGAACCATTACACTGCACACACTGCTTACAATCAGAAAGGTAATTAGAAAACCAGCCAACTGCTTGGTCTGAAAGACATATTTCCAACAACCTCTGACATAATGGTCATGGTCAACAGTGTCAAAGGCTTTTGATAGATCAACAAAAAGAGCAGCATAGTATTTTTTTGCATCCAGTGCATCATAAATGTCATTGAGAACTTTTAAGGAAGCAATTACAGTACTGTGCAATTTACTAAAACCTGATTGAGAAGGAGATAAAATATTATTTTGATCCAAATAGCTCTTGAGTTGGTTATTCACCAACTTTTCAAGAACTTTGGCTAAAATACCGAGTTTTGAGCTTGGTCTGTAATTACTGACCATCGAAGAATCACCATCTTTCAACGGGGAGTACAAGAGCGCACTTCCAAACCTCTGATAAAGTATTCTGTTGTATTGACATATTAAATGTCAATACAACAGAATACTGTCCGGGGGGTTTAATAAACATATTAAACCCCCCGGACAGTCCTGATCCCAAAGAATCCCCAAAAGGGGCCAGTCTCATCCAACTACCACCCAATAACCTGCCTCAGCACACCATGGAAGCTCATTTCAGGCATCATAGTGACTAAGATGAACAAGCACATGGTTCAATACATGAGTAGGGCCCAGAAAGGAATAGGCAGAAACACCACAGGAGCAAAACACCAGCTACTGGTAAACAGAGCAGTCACTAAAGTGTGTAAGAACAGACGGATCAATTTGTACACCACCTGATTTGACTACAAGAAACCTACTCAAACTCAATGCTTCACATATGGATCCTGTAATGCCTAGAACTATACAAGATCAACAGGACCCTAAGAGCCCTCATTAGGAATTTAATGGGAACAATAACACTAGATACCAAATTCAAGCCATTTGGACAAGTCACCATCAAGTGAGCCACCAATGACATGCTCTGTCCCCACTGCTGTTCTGCATAGGGCAGACCCCCTCAGTCACATTAACAACAAGACTGACTATGGATACTGACTGGGATGGAGCAAACATTAGCCACCTCCTCTACACGTATGATATCAAGCTGTATGCTGGGAATGAACGAGACTTTGATATTATACACACACACACACACACACACACACACACACACACACACACACACACACACACACACACACACACACACACACACACACACACACACACCTTCATTGTTAGTATCAGGTTAAAAACATAACCTGAAAAATCATTGAATCAGCATCTACTTACCAAAAGCTACATCTCAAAAATTGTAAAAAACATAGAAATGAAATGGACCACTCAAGAATTTAATTGACTGATTGATATACATAGAAAAAGTTTTCCTTTTAACTGAAAGTAAAGTTTCTTCATTACTTAGGAGCCAAAAAAATAAAGAAATTATGTCTCCCACTAAATATTATACTTATCATGGATCAGTTTCAGTGGAGACTATTATTTTAAGTTCACTGCTGGTTTGTTTACCTTTAGACCTGGCTATGAGCTTTGATGTATGGAGTGACTACAAAGAAAAGTCACAAAACATCCCTTCCCCTTCATTTATTTTTTACACGAAGTTTATATTTTTTTCAATAATTATCCTTTATGTGGAATATGCAGTTAGCACAATATTATAACACAACACCAAGATGTGTATTTCTAAATGTAGTTACATAACAGTTTAAAAGCAGGATAGCAAAAATGTGCAATGAGCCTGTGGTGACCTCTGCTGGTTTAAAATACAATCACATGCTATTAGCTGTTGCCAAAGTTATCCTTCCAGTTCCAAGGACATATAAAAGATATGACTACTAATGAAACAATGTACAGTATGTGCTATAAATGTGTGTCTTATTTATAATACAAACACTGTGACTCTTTCAGATGTAAAGCATCACACACAAGATTGGGTGTTTTTATGTAACAAACAAACATCCTTTAGAAGAGAGCTAGTAAACCAAGGATGGGTAATTATAAATCAATGGGAACCAATACAAGCAGTCCACTGTTTTTTTTTTTTGTTTTGTTTTGTTTTGTTTTTTGTTTTTTATTTGGCTACAACATCTAAACCTCTAACCAGAGGTTACTGTTTCCCAAATCTACAGCAAGACCACATGTGAGCTTCAAATTCACGCAATGCTTCACCTGTCAAGTGATTCTATCTAACAAGGAGTAGCAGTTTAAACAAGTAGGAAGGTCTCTGAGCAGCTGGGCTTCCACATCTGTCTTGCCTCCCTCTTGGCACCAGTATCAAATGTGAATGTGAGACAGAGCAGGGTCTGAGCAGGAGGTTTACCAAATTCAGGGCACCACCCAGTTACTTACAGTTGTGGTCAAATGTTTACATACACTTGTCATGTGAATGAATGTCACAGTAATTTGGAGCTTTAAATTATTTATTTGAATCATTCTTCTTCAAGGGTGGAATGATTGTACAGCATACACCTTAGATGACTTAAAAAAACAAGAATTGGAATTGGCTGGCTGAACTCTTCTTGGCAGAATTGGTAGAGTTCAGGGCTGCTTTACTGGCACAGACCTGGCTTTTCAGTGTAGTTCAAACATTTTTCAATAAGATTGAGGTCAAGGCTTTGGGAAAACCATTCCAGAAGTTTAATGTTAGCTTGCGTTACCCATTCCAAAATAAATTTGGATGTGAGTTTGGGATCATTGTCTCTTAGAACACCTGATCAGTCGTGTCCAAGTTTCAACCGTCTACCTGTTTAATTGAGTTGAAGATTAAGAATTTGCTAATACTTCTTCATTATTCCATCTGCTTTCTGCAATGTACCAATACCACTAGCAGCAAAACAGCCCCATAGCATGATGCTACCAC
This sequence comes from Archocentrus centrarchus, assembly GCF_007364275.1. NCBI lineage: Eukaryota > Metazoa > Chordata > Actinopteri > Cichliformes > Cichlidae > Archocentrus > Archocentrus centrarchus. The sequence continues at coordinate 8,565,644 of NC_044365.1, read as the reverse complement.
CATGTTTGACAGGTGGTACAGTGTTCTTACCTTTACTTCTCCAAACATACCTTTTGCCATTGTGGTCAAATAGCTCAATCTCTGCCTTGTCTGTCCATAAAAACTTTTCTCCAGAAGACATTTGGCTTGTCCATGTGGGCAGTTGAAAATTTTCAGTTGAGCTTGAAAGTGCTGATTTTGAAACAGGGGGTTCTTTCTTGGTCAGCATCCTCTCCGTCCATGGTGATATAAAACTTGCTTATAAAACTTGCTTATAAAACTAGCGACACTGGTGTACCAGCAAATTGCATACCAGGAACCCCTTTTGCTGGTTTGCTCCTAAATATTCTAACCAATTTCCTCTCATCTGAGGATGACAAAGTCTTGCCAAAGTCTTCTTCCAGACTTTGGCAAAGTAGTGACACATCCAAATAACTGACATACAAAAAAAAAAAAAAAAAAAGAAATGTCTCCAAGAGGGGCGCCCGGGTGGCTTAGGGGTGAAGCCCACAACCACATGCATATGCTGTGTTGCAGCACGGGCAATAAACATCCAAAATAAGTTCAAACTTGTGCACCGATTTCTTGTTTTTTTTTTTTAAATTAAATTGTATGCTGTACAATCATTCCACAGTTCAAAGAAATCATTAAAAGCCCAAAATCAGCATGACATTGATGTCCATGATGTGTATATAAACTTTTGACCACAACTGTATTTACTGTGTACTGTAACACACTGCTCAAAAAACTTAAAGGAATACTTTGAAAATACATCAGATCTCCATCCATCCATCCATTCTCTTTCGCTTATCCTGTTATACCTATACTGATATGGAGTGGGTGTTAGGAATGAAGGATACCAATAGAAATTAAAATTGTTAATCTACAGAGGGCCGAATTTGAACACATCCTGAAAATCAAAGTGAAAGTCTAGTTTGGCGATATTCCATTGTACCATTGCATGTTTCTCCTAATGAGATGATGGATGGTGTTCTGGTTTATCTCCTTCCAGACTTGGACCAGGGTATCACTAAGCTCCTGGACAGTCTGCGGTGCGACCTGGCAGCGTTGGATGTTCTATTGGATTTAGGTCAGGCAAATGTGGGGGTCAGTCAATAGTCAATCAGCTCCTCCCTGCATACTCTCGCCACATGAGACCGGGCATTGTTGTGTACCAGGAGAAACCCAGGACCCATTGCACCAGGGTCTGACAATGGGTCCAAGGATTTCATATCATACCTAGTGGCAGTCAATGTGCTGTTGCCATGCCTGTAGATGTCTGTGCACCCCTCCATGGATATGCCTCCCCAGACCCAACACTGACCCGCCACCAAACCACTCATGCTGAATGTTGTTACAGGCAGTATAATGTTCTCCATGGCTTCTCCAGACCCTTTCACATCTGTCACATGTGCTCAGGGTGAACATGCTCTCACCTGTGAAAAGCACAGGGTACCAGTGGTGGAGCTGCCAATTGTGGTATTCTATGGCAAATGTCAATCAGACTCCATGGTGCTGGGCAGTGAGCACAGGATCCACTAGAGGATGTCGGGCCCTCAGGCCACCCTAATGTACTCTGTTTCTCATTGTCTGGCCAGAGACCTTCACACCAGTGGCTTGCTGGAGGTAATTTAGTAGCTCTGGCAGAGCTCATTATACTCTTCTTTACACAACGAAAGAGATACCAGTCCTGCTGATGGCTTAAGGACCTTCTATGGCCCCGTCCAGCTCTCCTAGAGACTCCTGGAATCTCCTCCATGCTCTTGAGACTATGATGGGAGACACAGCAAGCCTTCTGGCAATGGCAAATGTTGATGTGCCATTCTTGGTGCCCAGGAGTGAGCAGCAACAGACTCATGCGAAAATCATAATGGCCCACAAAGGTGCAATGTTTGCATGGACAACAAAGGCTGAACCACAATTTCACTGTAGCTTGGCACTCCATTTCTACAATAGTTTCCTCATACATAAGAACATTGAACTAACAGGAAAAGGTAACAAACTGACTTTAGTTCTTAAATTGTGGCGAGGTCAGTTGATACTGTCCAGAAGTTTGTCTACCAGTTTCCCAAACAGGCTCTGAATGGGACTTTTTATTGATTCTAATGCCCTGATGCTCTCCTTTTAACATCTGCTGCAGCATTTTATCATTACAATGTTATCTGGCATGTTTTACAATATAGTTTTATTTATATTTTTTGTTTACGGTCCAAAAACAATGGTTAAAAACAGCAGTTACATCAAGGCTGACAAGTGTAAAATGATGCCAAGCTTCACAGAGGTGTTTGAGGTTCGACAGTTTGATATCTGAAAGAACACAGTATGATATAAAAGCTTACCTGTGAGCTTGTTGTGGCTGAGGACCAGCTGAGTGATGTTAGCCAGAGTGACTGAAACCACATGGAATATCAAGTCAACAAAGCAGTAACAGTTTATTAACAGTGATAATAAGAGTATGTGTGTGTGTGTGTGTGTGTCTGCGTTATTATATGTTGATACAACTCTAGCACTAATATAAAATCCATATTAGTATGTAATAACGTAATATAATAATATAGTAATAAATATATAATGAATTGAACAACCATGACATAAAGCTGGAATGATGTTCCAACATCTTCAGCTAACAAGCAAATAAGTTTGACAGGCAGATTAATATAAAATGCTATATAAGGAGGTCATTTATCATTTCCGTTTACTTTTCTGTTGATGCCACGGAGACTGTTAAGTCTTCCCATGGTCCCACATACATACATTCTTTTTTCCTTCTCAATCCTGTCATGAGTTCTAGAAGGAACTTTATAATATTTAAAACTGTGTTTCGCCCCACCAAGACCTGTTACATGTTTTAGTAACTGTACAAATGTAAGCTGACAGCTGTGGTAAGTTTAAACTGACGCTATTTGAATACCAAAGATGGAAGTGACTGTGACTAGTACAGAAGGTTATCGGATTTTTTTTTTTTTTAGCAATGCGTATTACTCAGGAGTAGGCCACAAAGGATTCTTATATGCGTTTTGTTTAACTTTTGTTATCTACTTTGTGTAAATCTAAAGACAAATGTTCGCCAGGATACCAAGCTTAAGAGTTTCGCGGTGAAATGGAAGACGATCTTTTCTTACACAGTCCTGGGATGTCCAGCATGTTCGAAATACCCCTATCACACATCTCTATCTCTGGAAGGTTCTTATCCCGACTCTCTTCCACTATCTTCTTCAAAGACTTGGACATTTTGTTTTTTCTGAAAACCCAAAAGAGACAGAAATGTTTAGAAAACTCATTTGTAGCTCCATTGCAACACTAAAGCGACAACTCCGCCTCGTCACAGTTCTCTTATTTAGCACCGCGAAAAACTGCATACAGTCCTGCTGATACAAGAACAATGACTAGAAGGGCTTACCGTGTAGAAAGGAGTGGTAACAAAAAAATAAAAAAAAAAGAAATAAAAGGACTATGAGCTTTTTAATTCGCGATAGAGACTTCGCTTCAAGCGCACACCCTACCGGAAGTTTATGTGAGCACAACCATTCCATACTAGGATATTTCCTGTTCCTAGAGGCGTTCAGCCACACCTCCACGTCAGCGCGGCGACGACAACCGTGAATAACGCTGCCGAAAATACATGAAGCACTACTAAAGGTTTTGTTTTGTTTTGGGGTTTTTTTGTTTGTATGTTTGTTTTTGGGGGGCGGTCCTTTCTTTTAAGCACTATTTGTGCCAGCAGAAATTATGGAGGACCAAAACTGACCAAACACGGACCAAAAATCAAAACCTCATGAAGGTGTATGCTTTGCGGACATGGTTCTTACCTGGAATATACACGCCATGGACAGAAGGACTTTTAAAATAATCAATCTTTTTTATTCATGTGTCAGTTTTTTTTTTTTTTTTAAGATGGTCAAATGTTCTGTTGTCCACTGTTTCTGTCTGCGGTTAAAAAACAAACAAACAACAAAAAAAACCATTGTATTGTCATATTACTCTGTTGTGAATTCATATTGGAAAAATAAGAGAGAGCACTATCACAAATTTTGCGTATAATATTAACAGAAATGTGTGCTTTCTAAAAAGAAAAAAAGATTTGATACACATAATGCTAGAAAAAGAAAAACTGGAAAAAAAAAACAAACCCTACCTTCATCTGTTAAAGGATTTTTTTTTCTTTCCAGACAAAGCTGTGGTTTGAAGCTTTTTGTTGTTTTGTTGTTTTGTCTGTCTTTTTGTTTGTTTTAATTTATATGGAATGGCCCCATTCAGAGACAGCAGACCAGACATTTTGATAGAAATACAGTAAACATTACTACAGATTACCATGATGGGGCTTATGATTATAGTCTCATGGATATCAACTCAGATTTGTCTAAAAGGGGAATCACAGGAGGAAAAAAGAAAAGAAAGCGTGTCCATCAATTCATTTCAGTGAGACAAAAATCAAGAGCATAATAAAACTGAAATCGTTTTTTTCCCCATAAATTGTTTGTTGTTGTTATTTTTTTGTTTGTTTTTATTTTTTCTTGAAATTGAAATTGTGGTAACAGCAATGGGAGGAAGACAGGCCTGGAAAATGTTTTTGTGTTTATTATTATTATTTATTTTTGCAGAATTAAAGGTGAATTTAGATAAATGAAAAGTAGCTACATGGAGGAACACTAAAATTTTCATAATGATGAACAACAGGAAATGCAGAGTGTGTACAGCCACACTCCTTACCAGTTGGTGGCGGTAATGTACCGTTTTATTTTTGTTGTCCGCCAGCATAATTAAACCTAAAGAAGAAGTACACACGGCACCAGGATACCCAAGAAGTCATGGACAGTCTACGGGTGCTTGAGCTTTATAGTGGCATTGGAGGGATGCATTATGCGTTAAAGGGTAAGCGTATCTCTGGATACTAGTTTTTGATTCAGTTTATTTTAATGGAAGGTTCTGCATTAATCCGGGAATACTGTTGGATTTTTTTTTGCCGGTGTCTTTACTGCTGAGTGCAACGCTTAAAAGTGAGGCCAGTGTTTCGGATGAGTTTAGCTCTTCCTTGAGGACTTGTGCTGGCTGTGGTGTCTGTCAGCAGAAAAATATGACAGACTGAGTCAGATGTGATGTGATGGAGAAACTGCATTTACCAAACGGGGCGTCGTGCCTTCATGTCATGTTTTAAAGCACGGGCGGCATGAAACAACATGCTACCACACGTGTAGGAGTCAACTTTGAAACATCAATCTTTGTCCTTCTTTGGCTCAGTAAAAGACAAAGGAGGACATGTCAGCGTGCGCCAACATTGACCGCAACACTTTGATTTTAAAAAAGATATATATATATATATTTCTTCTACTCTTTTAAAGGTTATTCCTAAGTGTCTGGTTTTCAGTTTAAGTTATTAACCAGGTAGCCATAGTCAGTCCAGTCTCGTGTTTCTCTGTTTGCCTGTCACTGTTGTCAGTCCTTCGTGTCATTCAGTAGCCTCTCCAGTGAGTTTCTGGTTCATTTGACACAAACTAACTCCATTGTCTCGGACTGCAGATGATCTGCTGCAGGTGGAGAAGTTCATGAACTGCTTCTCTGAGCTCACAGACTCTGCAGAGCAGTAGGACCATGCCACATAGTAGATGAGACAGCTGACTCGTCCCACCACCTGCATTACAAAACGCTGCAGATGAGACAGATCCATCCATTAGACCTGCAGATGAATATGGAATGTGAATAAAAGGTTCTTTGAATCCCCCTCATCTAAAGCAAACAAACATTTAAAATTTTCTACTGTTCCCTTTAAGATCATCTGACTGTGTTTACATAGACTGTGATTGGTGATAGCACTGTCTCTGGAAGGAAAAAACAAAATCATGGTAAAGAGACCCAAATCAACAGAATTTGTATTTTTTGCACAAGTGGTCTGGGAGCTCAGCCGAGAATAACTTTCTTTCACTACTCAAGCATGCACTACACAGGGTGAATATACTCAGACTCAGCTGTTCTGCTTTGTTGAACATGCTAACTGGAAGGCTACTGGCTGTAGCCTTTGTTTTTTGTTTTTTTTGTTTTTTCTTAACATTAGCTCACTAAATAATTTGTGGTTCTGAAAATAAAAATAAAATAAACCATATAATGGAACTTTAGCTCACTTAAGTTTCAAAGATCTTCATCTATTTTCTTGCAGAGAGTGGCATACCTGCCCAAGTAGTGACTGCCATTGACATAAACACCACAGCAAATCAAGTCTACAAGCACAACTTCCCTGACACCCCCCTCTGGAACAAGACTATTGAGGTTAGTGATCATGGAGCACTTTGGCCATGACTACTCAATCACTCGTGTTTAATATATATACTATATATACTGATGTTTATGTAAAATTCTATAATTTATTTCTTTAGGGCATAACATTAGATGAATTCAACAAGTTGTGTTTTGACATGATTGTGATGAGCCCTCCTTGCCAGCCCTTTACCAGGTATGCCTTCTGTGTTTTGTATGTACTAAAATCCAAAGGTCAGACAAATCAGTTGAATTTGGACTTGTGTTGACAGCCAAAGGCTACATAGAGAAGACAATAAAATAATGAAATATATATAATTTAACTCATCTGTTGTGTTGCATTTCATGTCTTACCTGCTTTTGAGTGGAGGGGGCACTAAAAAAAAGGAAAAAAACAAAACAGTACAGTTGTGTTTTATGGTATTGTCAAAATTCTGCAGAGTTGATTCTGGTGGCATTCCTAACCTAAGTTCAGAAGTATAACATTTAGTTCAAACAAGCCTTTGTCTTTAAAACATGGTTGAAGTTTGAACCACATGTCACACCTTTATCATTTGCACTTTTTCCAGACCTCTTGAATTGCTGTATTGACTGTTTTTCAGTGTCTTCTCTGTACCACAAAGCCCACCCTCTCCACGAAACCACAGGGGGCAGTTTCTCTTAGTTTCTCTCTGACAAAGTCTTCAGCTGTCACCGTGTGTGAGAGCAGGGAAAGGCAGAGTAGCGCAGTAATGCATTAGCAGAAGATAAGATGGTGCTTTGATATGAACTGGTTACCCACAACAAAAATTTCTCACTCAAGAAACAGCCAAATGTTCTTTGGTTCAGTATAACACACTGGGACTGGGTTGGAATAGTGAGCCTAGTCACACCTTTGTTTATCAGCTTAAAACATTTCCCACCTTGTTTCATTTTCGTGCAGGATAGGGCTCCAGCGGGACATTGCGGACGCCAGAACCAAGAGCTTCCTCTACATCCTTGATCTCCTGCCAAGGTCTGAAATCTCCAGACTTTTAATCAACCTCTGGAAGCTTAGATGAACACAGATTTTTTTTTTTTTAACTGAAATGAAAACCTACAATAAATACTTAATTAAATTGTAACTTAAATCATTCACAGAGTTTTGTGTTAATGTTCACCTAGCAACTTTGACATTGCTTTTGCTTATACTATCTTATTAGATTATCTTGTAATCAGCTATCAATTTAAAGAAAATAAGCCAACATCTTAATTATTCACATCTTTTTAGTTCTAAAAATCTGAGCTTGCATCAGATTGAATAGGGAGCATGAAATGATGCATTTTAGTAAAAACCTTTGGAAAACCTCACCAATTTAGACTGCAACTACTATCGATTATGTTTTGTGAAATGGTTGGTCCTTGCTACATGTGAAGCTAGATTGCACAAAACCACCCAAGTCAGTGTCATGGCTGGTATCTGGGTGAAGTGCTCTTTCCGTCATACTGAAGCTGTACAGCAATGCGTTTCTTGGCATCCATGTTCATGGCTGAACATTTTGTATAAATATTGCAGCCAGCATTTCCTCAAACAAACTCCAGACACAGTTTTATGAATGTGATGTTAGAAGGCTGATTTTCTGTCAATACACGTCACTTGTATATGCTATTGTATTGCTAGGCTGCAGAGACTGCCACGTTTCATCCTGCTGGAGAATGTGAAAGGCTTTGAGACATCCTCTGCAAGGTAATGACTTGGACACTAAGGACATGAAGGCCTGAATGCTCAGCAAGTCAAATAGGAAGCAGTATGTACAGTAGGCAGAATCTAGAAATGTATAAATGTTTTCTCCTGTCTTCAAAAAAGTAGAGCAATTGTTGAGTGACTCTTCAGTTTTTTCCCCCACCAAATATAATGTCCTTGTATTTTAAGCACATGCAAGTGCAGCATGAACATCTACCGATCTGCACTGAGCTATTCAGGGAACATGAAGCAGTCTACTAGTTCTTCTTGCTTTTTTAAAATTTCTTTTATACTTGTGACAAAAAATTCGTTTAATCTTGTTTTTAATCAGTTTCTGACAAAGCCGACACCGTCTGAGCCCTGAATATCCTTAAGGGAAATGCTCAAAAGAGAGCAGAAGACAACCACAGATATTTGAAGAGATTTAATAACCTGATTATTGGTTTCAGGAAGGAACATCTAGTACCACTTTGTGGGATACCATCATTACTTCTTGATGACCTAAAACTGAAAATCATATGCTTACTAACCTGTCTGTAATTATTCTGTTGGTTTCTCTGATTATAAAAATCACTGTAATGTTTCTACAAATGTGAAGACAATAACCTGAAGACTTTATCTGGCCCTGTTTTTGTACTTCATTCTGTAGGGTGCGTTTAGTGAAAACGCTGAAGGAATGTGGATATGCTTTTCAGGAACTCATGATCTCGCCCATAAGTGTAAGAAAGACACACTGTAACAGATTTTATTAGATAACAACTAAAGTTTAGTGATAAATTAACATGTTGACTATGGTCATGTCACTGTTATATTCATTGTTCAGGTTGGGATCCCAAATTCAAGACTTCGTTATTTCCTGATTGCAAAGATTTCAACAGAAGACATAAACACCCAGACAAGTTCAAAGGTGAGTTTAAAAAAAAAAAAAAAAAGATATTTTTGTTTTTAGACCTAGCTTTCAATGTAAAGCTGTATTCATGTGTAGAGAAATGTATTAATTTATTACTACTACAAACTACAGAGTGTAGTTTGGAGATGACACAGTGAATCATCTAAAGCTTGGGAACCATTCAAACAATGTTAAATAACAGCTGAAGCAATTATGTTCTGACAAGATATGCAGAACAGAGGGAAACTATAATTTTCTTCAAAAAGGTAAATTAGTAAAAATTGTTAATCATTGGATGTAGTCTTAGTATCTTTGTCTTGCTGAAAAGCTTCACTTACTGAGGATAAAACACTCCTCAAAATGGCTTTGCTTCCTTAGTTTTCTGCTAATACACATTTTGAAGGGCGCCTGGGTGGCTCAGTGGTGAAGCCGGCGACTACATACACATGTTGCGGTGTGGGCGGCGCGGGTTCGCGTCCCGGCCCGTCGCCGATTTGCCCGCGTGTCTTCCCCTGTATCTTTCCCCCATTTCCTGTCTCTCTCCACTCTCACCATAAGCCACTGTAGCCAAAAATGCAAAAAAAAAAATAAATTAAAAAAATAAACATTTTGAAAACATATCAGAACTTAATATGAAAAAAAATCATGCTGGATATCTACAACAATATGGATTGGGTAATGTGTTAGGAATGATAGGAAGCCACATTGTTTCATGAAACCTGCAAAGGGCTGAATTTATTGACACCCTGAAAATCAAAATGGAAAACGATGCAGCAGGCTAGTCTATTTTGCTGAAATTTCATTGCAGCAGCTCAAAATGCTATTCGGTAGTTTGTATGGTCCCCCCGTGCTTTTATGGATGCCTGACAGTTGCGGGGCATGTTCCTAATGAGACAATGGGTGGTGTCCTGGGGGACCTCCTCCCAGATATGGACCAGGTCTTCACTGAGCTCCTGGACAGTCTGAGGTGCAACCTGGCAGTGTCGGATGGACCAAAAAATCCTTGGGGATCAGGACAGTCTGTCCTTTGATTGGCCATTCCAGGTGCATCTCAGCTGTTTCATTTGTGCTGCCAGGCGCTCATGGAGTGCAGTTAGCTTCTTTAGCTAGTAGAAGCTAACTGCACTCCAGCGCTTTGAGTGCTCATACTGAGTAGAAAAGCGCTATATAAGAACTAGTCCATTTACCATTTTACCATTTAGGTGTGAATCACATCAGGGTCTGTTCACCGTAGACAGTTCAGTGGAGAACAGCTGGTTTATTCTCCTTGCTGATCTTTGCATGGCAGTTTCTAAGACCTCAGGTATTGGACAGTTTGTGCTTCTTAAGCAGCCCTTTACCAATCCAGGAGTGACTAAAAGCATTTTATCATACTATAAGTTTTACTTTTTTAGGGCACGGCCTCCAAATTATGGAAAAAGAGTTTTGCAGAAGGTAATGAGATATCTGCTGAAGAGTTTTCTATTATGAAATGGGACTATAATATTATCTTGACTTCTAAATTAATTTTATATTTTCATTAATCGTGGGTGAATATTCCCATTGGTGATGGGTCTTGTTTTTTATGGGTAATGGAGCAGTGCTGGTGGACAGGTAAGCCTTTATTATACTGTTGCAGACATGGACACGGGCAGCTGGAGATAACGACGACAGTAGTCGTGTCTGTTCTTTGAAGTCCACACGAAGTCCATCATCTCGTGCACATGTAATTTAAATTGGCCCCTGATGAGTCAGCAGAGCCCCAAGCCACACAGACAGTCACACTGACTTTTTCCAGTGATGAAAAATAAATTACATCTATGAATATTTTTGTTTAACCCTTGGGAGATCCTTTAAAAAATGTGTCCTCTTCCCAAAAACTGCTGAAAAAATATTATAAAGTAGTATTTTTTTCCACTTTAAATGATCTAGTCTTTTATAAATACTTCAGCCAGACACATAGATACCAAATATTATGTACTTTTTGAAAATTTTTAACCCTTTATAGGCCCATTTACTTACATACTGCCACTGTGTTTTTATGGACAAAAACAAAAAACTAAAATAATTTCCATAAAATGTATTTTGGGGACTACTGGATTATTATTTTTATTAGGCCCTGAGATGAGTCACTGATTGGCAGCAACATTCTTTTTCATGCATTTTTTTTTTTTTTTGTTTTCTACAGGTTTTTTGAAAAACTTATGCTCATGATCTTTCAGACAAAATATGTCCTCTACCCAAAAACTGTTGTAAAAATATTATAAAGTAATATTTTTTTCCACTTTAAATGACCCAGTCTTTTAAAACAACTTCAGCTAGAAATAAATATATCAAATATTATATATATTTTTGGGTATTTTAACCCTTCAAAGGCCAGTATTCTTACATACCGCCACTGTTTTTTTGTTTTTTTTCATCAAAAATCCAAACAACTTAAATAATTTACATAAAATACATTTTACGGAGGAGAGGAACATGGGTTCAAATCCACCTTCTGCCTGGGGCCTTACTGGGTGGAGTTTTTATGTTATCCACATGTCTGTGTGGGTTCTCTTAGGGACTCCAGCTTCCTACCACAGTCCAAAGACATGCAATTTGTAGGGATAAGTCATTTGGTGATTCTGAATTGCCCATTGATGCGAATAGTTGTCTGTCTCTCTGTCTTGGCCCTGTGACAGGCTGGTGACCTGTGCAGGGCAGCTGGGATAGGCTCCAGACCCTCTGTGATGCAGAATTGGATAAGTGGAAGCAAATGAATGGAATATTTGATTTTTATTAGACCATGAGATGGTAAATGATTTGCAGCAATATGTTTTTTCATGCATTTTTTTTTTGTTTTTCCTGCAGTGACAATTAAAAAAAAATCATACTTGAGGTTCTGAGGACAAAATATGTCACCTTCTCAAAAACTGCTGTAAAAATAGAGAGCAAAAGAGAAAGAAGGTGAGAGACAGACAGGGTGGGAGAGAGACAGACAGGGTGGGAGATTGTACAGATATGTGTCTGTCTGACTGTGAGAGTCCAGCTAAGGTAGAGCGGAGACTGCAAATGGACAGACTGTGGTGGTCTTTGCATGTAAAATGCATGTAAAATTTCCATATTTGCATGTAAAATTCACACTGCTTCTTACCTCTACCTTTACTGATGAGAGAGGGGCCTGCAGCAGCACCTTGTAGATTTGAGTTGATTCATTTTTTGACCTGTAATCACCATGCCATGTGCTGTAAAATCTTGCCATCTCCAAAAGGGCTAATCCTGCACTACTGTTCATGCTTATAGCCATGGCTGCAGTGCAGGTGCAGAATCTACCTGAGTGAGAACCAGAACAAAGTCCAATTTTGTTTTGGTTCTTGCTGCTGAGGCCTCTTTGAAGCACTGAAAGGTCCCTTATTGTTTATTATTATTGAATTAGGTTTATAAAGCAGAATCTGGCCTTCAAAGAGAAAAGACTTGAAGTTGGACATCACACACACGTGCACATGCATGCCCGTGCACACACATACACGATGATACAACATCAATAGTGACAAACACTTATTTTTTCGGTAGCAAGAAAACCTTGCAGAAAACAGTAAAAAGTGTGAAATTTTGATACTTGTATTGAATGGTAAAAAAGTAGCGCCACCTGGTGGACAAATATAAAAATCAAAAATTCAAAGTCAGTAGTCCAAAATAAAATCTTTTGAATGGGACATTTTTGGGACATTTTCTGTCCCTAAGATCACGAGTGTTTTTTTTTTGAATTGCTAAGCTAATTTAGGCTAATTTTAAAAACTGATTTGACAGTTCTAAAATTTGTTGAAATTGATTGCCCTCTGCCAAATTTGAGTTATGTTCAATCAGCACAGACAAAATGGCAGGCAAATAAAAAAAAAACTCTTATATTCACAAGGGCCTGGGTGGGTTTCTTCTGGATGCTCCAGCTTGCTCTCACAGTCCAAAAGCATGCATGTTAGTTTTGAATGGTGTTTCCAAATTGGCCATGGATGTGAAGTAAGGCATAGTTTTGATTTTTGTCTTTAAACTGTATAGAATAAAGTGTTAGAGACTTAGATTTAGACAACCTTTATTGTCATTCATTATACACAAGTGTACGTAGAATGAAATTTCGCTGCATTTTGGCTCGCATAGAAAATACAGAGAAAAATTTTGATACATAGTATCACATGTTTGGTTGAATGTCTGGTTAAATATGGTTATGGCTTGTAGTCTAAAGCACTAAGTGGTCAGTAAGGACACCACAGTGCTCACTTGTTGTGTCTCTATGTATGGTTTATAGAAAATGTCTCATCTTAGATTTTAGATGCCTTCCCACATCTTCCTGAGAGTGATTCTCCTGAACATCCTACATTCTTGAGTCCTGCCTGTCAAGGTGCCAGCCAGCCAGAAGAGAAGATGGAGGGGGGTCATGTCCTGTTTAAGCTAGAGACAGCACTTGAAGCCCAGAGGAAGATCCTTCAGAACAGCATTTTGTCTGTTAGGCAGATCCAAGAATTCCTGGAACCACAGAAGGAAATAAACATGGAACATTATCTCCTTCCTAAAACACTGCTGCGATATGGTCTTGTCTTAGACATTGTTAAGCCCACATGTAGGAGGTCTGTCTGCTTTACTAAAGGGTAAGTTCCATCTTATTATCATTCCCTTTATTGGTTTACTATTGCAATAATTTTACTGAATAATTTGACTTGATAGGTTTTGCAAAATTCAAAAATAGTTTGATAGATCTTGAGCCACCCCTCATTTCTTTATATATTGCTAGGAAAATAGGAAATGGGTAAAGCGACCTACTGAATGGTAAATGGACTAGTTCTTATATAGCGCTTTTCTACTCAGATATGAGCACTCAAAGCACTTACACAACACGTTTTACATTTACCCATGCACACCCATTCATACAAGCACTTCCATGATTAATTAATTAAGCTAAGTGCTTTAATTATTTAACATTCACTCACATTCATACTCCGACAGAACGGTCGGAGAGCAACTTGGGGTTAAGTATCTTGCCCAAGGATACATTGACATGCAGCCTGCAGTAGCCAGGAATTGAACCACTGACCTTCCGATCAGTAGGTGACCTGCTCTACCTACTGAGCTAGAGCCACCAAATGAGCAGGCATACATGGAAATTCAGTATTTAAGGCAAAAGTAGAGTTTGTACAGTTCTACCAAGCTTGAAGGTCAACACAGTAACACCACTGACTGAAAAACAGCCCCAAATCATGACAGAGCCTCTACAGTGTTTTACAGATGGTACCGCTTTCCTGACATCCTCTGTGCATACACTTTGAAACAAAAATTTGGATTCATCGCTCCACAAGACCTGCTGCCAGTCATTTTCAGTCCGATTCTTATGTAATTTAGCACACCTCAGCCTTTTCTTTCTGTTTCCCTTCCTTAAGAATGGCTTCTTGGCAGCCACCATTACACTGAGGGCATTTCTGATGAGGCCTTGGTAAACAGTAGATGGATCATCTGAGGGGCTAGATGCATCTCACAGGTCCTGAGTCACATCTTTGCTGGATTTTTTTTTTTTTTTTCTTTTTCTTATTAAGGACATGAATTTCAGATATTGTCTTTTTTTTTTTCTTTTTTTTTGTCATCCATTTGTCCAGTTTCTTCAACTGAAACGGCGACCAGTATCTAAAGAAAAACTATGAAAGACCTTCAGAAAGTCTGGAGCACAATTGCTCAAGACCACTTTAAAGCATTAAAAGAAATTCTGATTCCTTAGGAACAAAATGAAGGATGGCTCAAGGCACATACAGACGTGTACGTGTGCGCGCATGTGGGTGCCCATGCATGTGCATTAAAAAAAAAAATTATTAGGCCATAGCTGTCTAAAATTAACAGCACTGATATTTACCAAAATAATTTTTGTTTCTGTAATGGTTAATCCACCAGTTTTTGCAAGCTCTTTAACTAAAATTATATTTTTAATGCTAAAATATAATTTTAATCCATGAATTTTCCAATTTATTGCATAAATAGTAAATCACATCGTTATTTTTCTTATTAAGATGCCAAATTATAGTTATTACGTTCCTGAATTGGAAAATTAGTTTTGGTCATTGAATGTTATCTTTAATGACACAATAATAAATTTGTTAAGCACTCTATACAGGTGGTTTAATTTTGTTAAGCACTGTATATACATATCTGTCTGAATGAAGAGTAATTTTCTTATTTAATAATGCTAATATCATTTATCCGTAGCTATGGCCGGTATGTGCAGGGAACAGGCTCAGTGTTGCAGTGCTGCATGGAAACCAAGGTAGGTTTGGCTTTTTATATCAACAAGACTTAAAAGGCCTTATTCCACATTATTAATAAACACTAATGATCCAGTGCCGGTCCCAGCATACTGCCACCCCCGAGTTTTAAAGGTGATTTCTGCAGGTTTGTTTTGTTTTTGTTTTTCCAAACTCTGTTCTGACCTTTCTGTTCTTGACACTTGAAGTTAATCTGTTTTCTCAGTGGTAGACTTAAATAATGATTTGCCTGCCTCCCAGAGAGCGCTCTTATCAGCATGTTGTGAAGGGTGTTTTGTGTCTTCCTTGGACTTCGATGGCTTTTTATTTTACTGAGCTCAGCAGTGGTTCTTATTTTTATTTTTTATTTAGCCACTTTTATGTTCCTGCTACAGCAGAAATCATCAACCAACCTGTATGATGATCTGCTGATTTAAGTGTTAGTTTTGTTTGCCTTCTACTGATAAATCTAGTTAAACTCAGAGAATAATTTTCAGTATTCTGGATCAATAGATCCAGAATTCTCCTTCGATTGTGAACAAACTTTGCTATATGATAAAACTTATGGTCATGTTTCACCCTAATTAGAGGATTCTGACTTATCCTCATCAGGTTAGATTAAAGTTTGTGAATATTGTCCGATTCAGAAGTGTAAAGAATCCTGGATCCAGATTGTGATTCGGCTCACCACTAAAGTTGTTCCAGTTGTTCAAGTTACAAGTTTTACTGTCATTGCACAGTACAGAAACATGTTTCCATGTACAATGAAATTGTCTTTGATGTCCTCAACAGGTGCAAGGCAAAAAAATAATAAATCCTCATATAAATCAGAATAAATGGTCATTTAGAAAACACAGAAATAATGAAAAGGCATATGAGATACAGTAATAATATAATAAATATATACATGTATATGTAACAATACAAATAACAATCTGAGCTGCAATAGGCTACGCCAGGAGTCAGCAACCTTTAGCACTTAAAGAGCCACTTGGACCCGGTTTCCACGGAAAAGAAAACGCTGAGAGCGACAGATACGATCGGAAGTCGGTATCCGCTACTGGCTTCCATGAGTGACGCATATATTGAGAGACAAAAAATAATAATAAAATAATTTTAATATTTTAAGATCACAATAATGTTCCAATTTAGAACTACAACAAAAACCCAACTAGCAAAAATAAAATGCACTTCAATTGGATACTTATAATTTGCTTCCCCAAGCCGCACAGAGCCGCAGCTTGCCGACCCCTGGGCTATGTACATATTTGTGCAATTTGGTATGGCTACATCAGTTGTGTTTTTTTTTTTTTTTTTTCCTGCAATATTTGCGCTTTCCTTTTTGTGGAAATTCATGAAATCATTATTTCTGAGTGCTCAAGAAAAGCAAGGCTCAATAGAACTGAGTGCAGTGCTTACAACCATCTGAAACGGCTGTTTTTGTTTTCTTCAATTCATTGAGAATAAACAAGATTTATAGTGTCTGCTTTGAAAGTGTCCAACTCCCATTCAAATTAACTTGACTTCCTAATGTCGATTAGAATAAGATCATTTTAAGTCAGTGCTGATTGAGTTTGCTGTGTGTGCTCTGCAGATTGAGAGTGTGTTTACGGGTCTGGATCGATGCTCTGAGGAGGAGAAACTTCAGCGGCTGTTAAAACTGAAGCTCCGTTATTTTACTCCCAGAGAAGTAGCCAACCTCATGGGCTTCCCTCAAAGTTTCAGTAAGTCATAAATCTGTCCATGTTTAGAGCCAAACTCATGCTTTGTCACGTGCCTCTTCTTAAACTGAAGTAACTGTAACTTTAAGAATTCTTATGAACAATAACTCTCAAACTCTAGTTTCATAGATGGATAGATGTTACTCTCAGTTGGTGGTAACCTCAAATGTGCAGGAATAAAATGCAGGAAATGCCTCAGTTTGTGTGTGTTGGGTTTTTTTTGGTATTGGATGTTACAATAAGATGGCACATTTAATGCATTTGTGCAACTCCAAAATCCAGTTCCTGTCCACTACAAGACAGAAGTTCATTTTATGGACTCAGGTTAATCTGAATCACTCAGTAATATGATCCAGTTCACTTGAATCATTAGAGTTTATAGTATAGTCAGACACTTGAATGAATAACTCACTAATGACACACGAGGGGGGTGACTTGCTCACTCACTGGAGTTGAGGGTAGTTACACAACTCCTGGACTCTTCCTTAGAAAGTACAGTCATTCGAGAGGGACTCAGAGTAGAACCGCTACTGCTCCACTTATTAAAAACATATTTTATTCATGGTTGGGTGAAGCCATTTATTATCAATTATGTTTGCCCTTCTTAGACCATAATGGCAACAGAAACTACTCAAATTACCCTGATCAAAAGTTTACATATCCTGGAAGTTTTGGCATGATAGCACGCGTAATACACACACACACACACACACACACACACACACACACACACACACACACACACACACACACAGATTTAAAGGGCTACACCTGTGATGTATG
Organism: Archocentrus centrarchus; assembly: GCF_007364275.1. Taxonomy (NCBI): domain Eukaryota; kingdom Metazoa; phylum Chordata; class Actinopteri; order Cichliformes; family Cichlidae; genus Archocentrus; species Archocentrus centrarchus. The sequence goes on along the minus strand of NC_044365.1, from coordinate 8,548,085 downwards.
TGTGTGTGTGTGTGTGTGTGTGTGCAAAATTAGCATTTCTGGGCTCCTGACAGACTCCTGCATGTTTCATCCAGTGCTGCACTTAGTTGTATTCCGAGCCATGGGAAAACCCAAAAAATTATCAGAGGATCTGCATGAGAAGATAAATCTTTATAAAACAGGAAAAAGATATAAACTGATCCAAGGAACTGACAATGTCAGTCGGCAGTGTTCAGACTCTAAGTGGATGGATGAATCTGTTGAAGCCAAGCCGCGGTCATCGAACCAATTAAACGATTTTGCCACGACTGCCAGGAAAATTGTTTGGGGTGCAAAGAAAAACCCACAATTAGCTGCAGCTGACATACAGGTGTGGCTGTTTCAAGATGCATAATAAGGAGGCACTTAAAGAAAAAATGGGCTGCAGGGTTGCGTCTCCAGAAGAAAGCCATTAATACACCAATGCCACAAAGCAGCCCACTTACAATATGGCAAACAGCACAAAGACAATCCTCAGAATGTCTTGAACATGTATGTATACATACATAGTACCAATCTAAAGTGCATACACACAGAAGTGATCTCTCAGGTAGCAAGTCATTGAAACCAGTTAAAGTATTAACATTGTGCAGCATTAGCATGATAACATTGTTTGGTCTAGCTTCTGCATGCAGCCCAGCTGTGATCTGATGCTGTTGCTACTTAGTTTTTCAGATTCAAATCTAAATGTCACTAAGTTTTTTTATTTATTTATTTTTAGTTTGCTTTTTTAGTTTTTGTTTTTTTTCTTGGAGCAGTGGATAATAACATAGCCCTGTTTACACATGTTTTCTTTATTACTTTTTTCTGTGTTTTGCAGCCTTTCCAGAGCAGATCCCGATCATTCAGCAGTACAGAGTGTTGGGAAATAGTCTTAATGTTGTTGTGGTTGCAAAACTACTACAGCTGCTGGTCTCCTAATACTTCTGCAGAGGACACCATTTTTGTCAATTTTTACATTATATTACAAGGTGCTGTCTGTCTAGAGTTTGCATTGTAAAGTGTAAATTTGAGTTTTTGTATAACATGCAATGTTTGAATGTTCATAAAACACAAATCCTTTGTGTGGTCACCACTGGACAGTGAACTGCATAACTCTTCTGTCTGTGATCAGAGTCTCAAAACTGTAGAGCAAATTTTGTAAAATCTTTAGTGTAGCACTGTATATCTGCCCACTATTATTTTGTTTTAATTTTTTTCTAAGAAGACAATTAATAATTCTAGCTGAGCTACATACACACTGATGCTAGTACACTGCTATGTGCCAGAAGGAGGAAAGCAACAGGAACAAATGTGTAATGAATTTTCTGTGACGATTTGGGGTGTCATATCATCTGGTGGTTGAGCCACCATTTTTTTCCAAGTTTGCAGTCAACACAACTGTCAGCAGGCTGCTGAGAAATGCCCAACCCCAAAATACAAACGAGCTGAAGCCAGTAACAAAGCAACCTGGACTTCAGGATATCTGATCGTATCCATGCCAAAGGAGCTCCAACTAAGACTTGAGTGTGTAAATAAACAATTTTCAGAAGTTGGACATTTGTGTACTATAAATTCTGTTTTGATTGGTCTTAGGAAATAATCGAGTAAGTTGATACTGGATTTCTGAGTTTCTTGAGCTATAAGCCATAATCATCAAATTTAAAGTCTTGACTTACTTCACTTTACATGTGATGTATATAAAATATATGAAAGTTTATCATTTTACAATAAATTATGAAAAATTGAGTTGATTAAGTTTTTCTAGTGTTTTTAAAGAAGAAAAAAGTGTTCTCTGTAACTGATTTGATGTAACTAGTAATATTAGCTCTTATTTTCTGAAGTAGTATAGTCACTATATTATAAAGTTATTTTGACACAAAGAATCACAGCTAGATCACAAGCCTGGTTTCAAAATGTAGGTACAAGGCAGGCCTTTCATAACTTGTTTTGATAAGCCACCTGTCCCATATGTTATATGATCTGTCGGTACCTGAAATGCAGCTACTGAAATTTTGTCCATCCAGTTATCTGAAAACAAATACAACATCCAACATTTGCTTCTGTTACTTTACATCATCCCGTGGTATTGATGCTCAAAGTTGGATATAGAAAAAAAAATGTTGTTCATAGAGCTTAAATGTATTTTTCTGGTCTGGAAATTTGTGCTCTGTTGTACAAGTTATGAGGGCTGAACAACACTGGGAAAAAAACATGTTAAAAACCACAGCATTTTTACCCACCATATGTACTTCAAATACCTGCAAATGTTCTTAATTTAAAGAAAACATTTTTCATGGCTTCATTAAATATACTGAAAAAATTAAAGGAACACTGAGAACATCAGATCTGGATATCTTATACTGACTTGGACAGGATAACATGATAGGAATGTGAATGTGTGTGTGTTTGTATGTATGAGAGAGACTGGACACACACATACATGGTATATATTGATCCTGGACGAGTTGGACTACATGTGCAGCCTCTGTAAGGTCCAGCTACTACTAGCAGTGACACTGATCCTAGCCAAATGCAAAACTAGTGGAAAAAATAGTCGGGGGGGGTATGTAAAACCATTCCTGTTTTTATAGGTCTTCACAGGGGTTGTCTCATTGTTACCCCTCTAGTACACCTGTTGTTAATTCCACTGATATCAAAGCAAGTGAAACTGATTAACACTCCCCTGTGCTACTTAACTGACAGATCAATTTTCCACTTGATGCTGTACTCAGATTAAAACGTTTATCTTTCATTATTTGTGAGCAGTGTATGAGTCATAAGCTGAGGCTCTGAGTCTTCCAGGAGGGAACTTATTTTCAGATTTCACTGATTTTACATAGAATAACAAGGTCATTTTGTTGACACTTACTAACCTTAATATAAAGCTTGAATGTTTATTTGTAAACATAAATTGTGTAATATAAGATTCCACCAAATTAATTTGGAAAGACATTTTTACACTTTTTTTGTGCAGTCCTGGTTTCTTGTGTTAATTTGTATTTGATTTGTAAGGCAAAAATAAACAAAATTATAATAATTCAAATCAGATTACAGCATTATGCTAAATTTGTCAGTGGTTCGTTACTAATTATATAAAATGTATCAAACAGTCGTTTATGCAGTGTTAACCATTTCTGACATCTACAAAGTACTTAATGTCACCTGAAACAGGTTACTCATTTCTTAAAATCATGTGAGAGACGTTCTCTTTGAACAATAAACTACAGTTAAACCATAATAAACATAGTTAGCCATCTTTGGTAAATTGAGATGTACTTGTTGTACTGTCAGGTCAAAGTCTTGAGAGGGGGCATTAGAGTGCAGCAGCATGTAAAAGGCCAGTAGAGCTGTGGAGGGTGTTCATGCATCACATCCACTTTCCATGGCAGGGATAATGCGACTCTCATGGCTATTCTGCGTACTCGTATTCTTTCTGGTGGGATTGCAAGGAGACCCGAGTGACCCAGCAGACAGCCGAAGCAAAAGAACAATTAGCAATGACCAGTGAGTTTGGGTTTATAAATATTAAAAAAAAGCTTTTCTTTAAATATGTCAAAGGGATGCTAAGTTATGCAGATGATAAGGTTTGTCAAAAGCTTTGAATCTGAGTAAATAAATGTATTTGTAATGGTTTTAAATTTAAATCTCTAGGCCTCGCATGCTGTCAGATAATGGTCACCTTGTCTTCACAACTGGTGACAATAAAGAGATCCGCTTCCAGACCTCGGCATCAGGCCGGGTTAAAGTGGATAATGAAGACCTCACCCAACTCTTGGTTCAGGTAAGCATTTTCTAACTAGCAAACCTTCTCCTGATGTGATTTGTACAATACCGAGGCTTCATAAGATAGCACAGCCTTCATATGGTGGTCATTTCAGTGACAGTAAGTCAGTTCAGGCGCAACTTTCGTAATGATTTGATAGTATCACTGCCATTATAGTATACAGCATCCAAATTCTGCAACACCCTGGAACAGCCTCACAGTAAAAAAAAAAAAAAAAAAAAATATATATATATATATATAAGTAAATAAATAACAGGATACACCTCACACTGTAAGTGAATGTCAACATAAGAAAATAATAAAATCAGCTTTAAAAGCACAGAAAAATAAATATATGTTTATAAGATATAGTGGTTCCATTCCTAGCAGACAACAGTTCAGTTTGCTGTGGCTTTATTTGTTAAAACACATAATTTGATTGGATTCCCACCAATATTACAGCAATAAAGCAATTTTCTAATTTCTCAAAGAAGTCATAAAATATTGACTCCTGAAAGTGTGTGATTATAGGATCTTATCAGCTTTTACACAACTAAACACTGCTGCTTATCATATGACATTGTGAATTATTAACAATTTAGGAAGCCAACACAGCAGCAGGACCAAAGCTCAGGGATAGGTGCATTTAAGCTGGTGGGTCCAAGATTACAGAAGTACAACATTAAAGCATGCAATCTCTCATGCGCACACAATCTTTTAACATTTATTTAGATGCATGGTTTTGTGTTTCCAGAGAAACCTAAAAATTGTATTTGTTTTTGTTTGAGGGTTTTATTTGGAGCATTGAGTTATAGCTCAAAGAGTTCTAAATTAGGACACTGTAGTATGACTTCTGTAATTAGGACACTGATGCACATGGTTTTTCCTTGGGAAGAAGATGGGCTGGATGTTGTTGCACACAGACATGGCAGTCCAACTGAACCTAAAAACCGATTAATCCAGCCGTATTTCAGTTCATCAGTGTTTATATGACATAAATGGACACAGACAGCCTATCAGATACACATATCTGTGGTGTATGCTCTGCAAATGTGGTAGATGCCTTCCATGATGGTTCCTGTTCTTCTCTTCTTTCTTGGGCTTCTGGTGCCTGAGGTATTCACTAAGCACATGATCAGCTGTGGCCATCTTTTTTTATACTTATTTGTTTTTTGTTTTTTGTTTTTTTCTGTAAGCACGAAGTACCGCAGCAATTTCCTAATGCTGTGAACCTGTTCACCCATATGGCAATAAAAACCTTCTGATTCTGATTCTGATTCTGATTCTGATTCTGATGTACTCATGGATCTTTGCTTTTTCATTCTGGATGGTCATTCTGACTAGGGCTGGGCGATATGGATCAAAAGTAATATATTGATATTTTTAGTTGAATGGCGATATATGATATATATATCTTGATATTTTTTCTTCCTAAAAGGTATAAACAAAAAGGCACTTCTGAATCAAAGCTCCCAAATGTCACACAGGCACTTTTATTAACATTCAGCTGTAGATGTACATGAGAAATTGCTCAAAAATAAACTATTTGCATATTTAAACAGTAAAATTAATGCTTTTTCCCTCAATAACTGAAGACTCACAGCTGTACTATTAAAATGTGAACAGAAAAAATACAGAGCAAAAACAGGAAAAAGCCAACGTATCTTTAAAAAGCCAGTCTGCAGAAAAGTAGACTTCACCAAAGTGCTTCCTCCTGTGTGTCCTCCTGTATATTCAGTACTCTGTGCAAATAACAAAACATGTAAACAGACTGAATGTCAGCTTTTGAACACTGAAGTGTCTGTTATGAACTTTCTAACTACAGATTAAAACCAACAAAGATGACATCGATGACATTAAGTCTCATGGAGGAGCCATCCCTCCTGATATCACCAACAAGCTAAACCAGCTTGATACTAAGGTAGGACAAAGGTAGTTTCTGTTGGATGAAAATGCAACAATAAGCTCATTATATTCTCTCTTTTGTTTTTTAACAAATGTAAATGCAGTGCCATTAGCTTTGCAAACATGTTTGATCATTTAATGTCAATTAATTACTTTTGTTCACATGAATTGTTTCAGTATGTTCACTTTCTTTACTTTTCCGTGATTTATTTTAATTCAGTAAAAGTAATTAATCATAATGAAAAAGCTACTTTAAATCATATGCCCAAAACTAATTCTTAATTATATAAATCCAGAACATGTAGCCATTATCATCAGCCATATTTACACTGCTTCTTTTCATGCTTTTCAGGTGTCAGCACTTGAAAATAAAGTTGTTACACTTGAAGAGGTTAGTCAGTAAAAGTCAAGAGCTTTTATTGTTGTCATGACTCAATCTGGAGACCGCACCACACATAACATGTTTCTTTCCTCCTTTTCCCCTCCAGACAGTCCAGAGGGAGTCTTGCAGCAGTAATCCCTGTCAGAATGGAGGAACATGTCTCAACTTATTAAACTCATATCACTGTGTGTGTCCCAACAACTGGGGGGTGAGTTCAGTACTGTTCGTTTTATTACAGCTTTTACAGTTTGTATGTATTGATCACAGACAGAGGGAAATTCATATGTCTGATATAGCTCATCTGCTATTTGTAAAAGTATTGAAAACCCTGATGCTGTAGGTACAAATGATTTTCTGTGTGTCTCAGTTTTACAATGGAGAGAGAGAGTCTTCCAGTCTTACCATAAAGATGGTAACTGGTTTCCCTCCACGTCGTGGTAAAACAGTAGCTCTGTAAGCTTCTTTGACATTGATCAAAGAAGATCAAGGGTTTTATTTTCTCCAGTAGGACAGTGAACAGATTGTGTGAATCCAGTCAAGTGGGAGGAGAGATTAACATGACTGAAGTCTCCTGAAATTATGACGAGTGCCTCGAGATGTTTAGTCTGTATCCAGTTTCATGGGGAACTTCATATAGCACTTCAGCTGTTGCCTTGGGTGGAATGTACACAAGTATTGTTGTAATATGACTGAATTCCCTTGGTACATAATATGGTCACATACATACATGGACAATACATCTTTGCAGGATTGCAGATTTAGCACCTCTCTCTGGCTGTATGAGGGTGAAAACAGGTAGATCCACAGTCTGAGATGTTTTGATTCAATGATATTTCAGTAAAACACATGAGACAGCACTCACAATATACTTTCTAAGTCTTCACCAATATCTCCAGCTCATCACTTTTGTTGGGCAGGAAGTGGACATTTCCCAAAATCAATAATAATACAACAAAAAGAAAGTTTGAGTAGAGCTACCAGACTTTGCTGCTACCAGCTGAAGGGCATGTTCTAGAAATATAAATATCCAAAGTGGAAATCAGTTTTTCTGTTACTCTGCATCATATACACTAGATTGTTGTTGATATATCCAATGAGACTGATGCTCAAAGTTAGTTACAGAAAAATATAACACTGAATTTGTTTCAGCACTTTTTTAAAAATTACATTCCTTTAACATAAACCATCTTTGATGAAAGAAAGATGCTTATTTATTTATTTATTTCAGTACTGGGAATTTGAATGCAGCTGTGTAGCACTGTTTATCCAAGATAGATTTCCCATGTGGGGCAATAAAATTTATTTAACCAACCAACCAACCAACCAACCAGTTAATAAATTAATCAACCAATCAATCAAATTGTTTGATGGAAATGAAATTGTGAACCAGCAGAGGTCAAAGACACCCCAAAAATCAAAGTAAAATAAATGATGCAGCAATGTGCCAATGTCAATCAGGCTACACAGTGGTGGGCACATGGCCCTCTAGGTGATATCGGACCTGCAGACAAACCTCATTAAGTCATAACAGTGGCCTTTTTTGTGCAGTGTCCAATTTAACCCATGTTTTCTCTTGTTCTCTCTATCTCATTTTGTATGTGTGTGTGTGTGTGTGTGTGTGTGTTTGTGTTAGGGTGCTAACTGTGCAACAGATGTAAATGAATGTCAGGTCTATTCAGGGACATCACAAGGCTGTCAGAATGGGGGAACCTGTGCCAACACCCCTGGATCATTCACGTAAGTCTTAAACCCTGAACTCACACACTCACCCACTGTAACTGTGCAACACCCACATCTCTGTGCAATATTATATTATTCATACTGAACAATATCTAACATTCCTATATTGTGTAATATCCAGTATTCATTCACTAGTGCAATATTCATTCACCAAGTACAATATTCATCATCTTCATTATTATATGTATACACTTATTTACTTTTCTTATAATGTACAGATGCACCAATGTATGTATATATTTTTATACATTCTATTTTTTTATATTTTATACAATGTTTATTTTCTGTATATTTCTTGATTATACTAGATTATAATATTTTTATTTTTATTTTTATTTTAGAGAGTTTGATTTCTGTTGCATAGCACTGAACAGGAGTGGCCCTCCAAATCTCATGGTACATCCTGTATAATGACAATAAAGGCATTCTATTCTATTCTATTCTAAAGCCATAGTTTAAGTGAGATGACTTCATAGATGAGATGAGATGACTTCATAGTTTAAATCTCCCCCCCCAAAAAAATCAAAGAATGCATATGGGTGCTTTGCATTCTGTTGACTCATGTCTTTTCTACTCCTTTGAGTAGAACTCACTCACTTAGAACTCACTTTGTATTGTTGTATATCTGTGTCAACAGACAGCAGTTAGATGGCGAGATGTAATATAATGTGTCATTACTTTGTATGTGATTAATATAACACATACAGTTAGTGTAACACACAGTGAGCAAACATAAAGTTTCTGTAATTTTGCCTCTCTTCACTACCATTAAATAATAATGTGCTGACATTCAGCTTAAAACATAAGTAATTTTAAATGTAAGAACTGTTTTCAATACTCAAATGAAAACCCATGGCAATCAGTAACTGCCTGAAGTCTAGAACTCATGGACATCACTAAAAGTTGTGTTTCCTCCCTTGAGATGCTCTGCCAGGCATTTACAGCAACCCCCTTCAGGTACTGCTTGTCTGTGGGTCTCTGGCTTTTCTTGTCTTCAGTAACTGAACAGCATGCTCCACATGTCAATCAGGTGACTGACTTGGTCACTGAAGGATATCCCATTTTTTGCCTTGAGAAACTGTTGTATTTCTTTTGCTCTGTGTTGCACTGTCTGATCAGTTTTGCAGCATGTGATAATGCAGTTATATGGACACCTGAGAGTGGAATACACTCTTTCTGAAGTTAGTAGAACGACCAGAGAGCAAAGCTGCTGACAGTACCACAGTACACCCTATGACAATGTTTTTCTTTGTATGCAGTTGCAACTGTTCTCCAGAATGGCATGGGATTCTCTGTACTCAGCGCTATGATGACTGTAGGAATGCAGGAGACTTGTGTGTACATGGGTTATGCATTGATGCAGATCGAGTTGTAGCTGGACAGGTAAGCACTGTTTACCCTAAGCACCAGCCCAGAACCTGCTCGGAGCATCTCTTTATTTAAAGTATTGCAAAACAAATTTTTGTTAATGGCACAGTAGAACACATACACTTTTTGAGGATTTATCCTTGCAGTAGGACGATAATACAATGTATTATATTAATAGAAGATTTAATCTTACATTAGCATCAACTGCTGATATTATTGCATTACTATTAATGTCTGACACACTATCTTAACTTAAACTGGTAGATAAAGTTCAAGCTATGTTGTATTCCTTGTTAATTTTTCCCACTGACTATTTTTGCTATTTTACAGCCTAAATATCAGTGCATTTGTGAGAGTGGCTGGGAAGCTCCAGCTGGGAACCCAGCCTGCGTGGCTGATGTTGATGAATGTAGCCTTCCTAACAAGCCTTGTTCAACCAACCCTGTTGTGCCGTGCTTCAACACTCAGGGATCCTTCTACTGTGGAACCTGTCCCTCTGGTAATGTTTAATAATGACATAATTTTTGTGATTTTGGGATGAGAAGGCCCCATCAAGTTTAGCAAATTCTAAAAATTAGCATTTAGGGATTGGGAGACAACTGACACTAAAACAGTTGATGTAAAAAGTTGTTCAGGCTTTTAATACTGTCCTTTGCAGTGACGCCTTTACAGTGATGCCTTTACAGCACACTAAGTGTTGAGCACTTACGTGTATGTTAGTTTGTAGTCACTAACTTTATTAACAGCTAACATTTAGTTAGCTTCTTAGAATCCAAGTTCTGAAAAAGTTGAGACCCTATATAAAATTAAAACAGAACGCAATGATTTTCAAATCTCACAAACTCATATTTTACGCAGAGTAGAACATAGAAAACACAACAGATGTTTAAATTGAGACATTTTAATATTTCATGAAAGATATTAGCTCAAAATGAGCTTTACAACCTTACAACTTTTGGGGAATTGGGATGTAGAAGAAATAAAAACTAATTTGAGTAAATTTCTTTGACTGTGAAATAAGAAATTTTGTCCCAAGATGCTTCATAAAACTTGTAAAAACTTTCAAAGAATAGAAGTTCCATTGAAATACTAGTTTTACATTTACAACTCTCCTGTAGTATTGATTCTGCATCTCGATGGTATCCCAATTTGCTAATTCATTGTTCAAAGTTGTAGTTGTGTTTGTCCATGCCCAAAGATTAAGAAATCTGAAATTTTTTTTTTCTTATTTCCTCTAATATGTGTCAGGCTGGCAAGGCAATGGTTACAGTTGTCAAGATGTGGATGAATGTTTGACCAATAATGGTGGCTGCTCCACCACTCCAACGGTGCAGTGCTTGAACACCATGGGCTCTTTTCACTGTGGTCCCTGCCCACCAGGTATTTAACAAGGGAACAATAATATCACACATATGTGCAGGAGAATGGCCTACAGCTTCTACAAGTTGACTCCACTTAAAGGATGATTCTTAATAATGCCTGAAATGGCTGCCATAGTTAACCTAAGTAAAAAGTTAGCTGTTGGCTTGTAGAAAAATCTTGGTGACCCATACCTATGAAAAATAAAAATGTTTTTGCTTGGGTGCCTAAAAGCGACAATCTTACTAGCAAATCAGATGTCATCTGCACTGATTTCACAGAAAACTTCTTTGTTTTGGCAGGCTATGAGGGAAATGGGAAAACATGCACACCAACTAATATCTGTGATGCTAACAATGGAGGCTGTTACCCACTAGCCACTTGCTCCTCTAGCCCTGGTGAGAAAAAACAAAAGAAAAGAAAAAAGAAGCATGATTTTATCTTTATTGATGCTAACTGGACAAAGAGAATCATACATCTGTCAAACAAATAAAAATAAAGCATGAATATTTAATTATACTTCTTTCTGAAATTTAAGCTAAATTAATGATGTATAATGTATAATGATGTATTTGTGCATATGTTCATCAATATGATGATTCCCTCTGGTAGTAACCTAGTATGATCAAATCATGTCTAAATTTCTATTTATTTATTGCCTTTTTTGTTTTCTAGACTTTGTGAAATACATATGAATAAATTCAATAAACGATTTTTCAGAACAAGTGCAGTCTTGGTATGAGATGGACAATATGAGACATGGATGTTTATTTTTCTTCTTTCCACTCAAATCTCTTGCATCCACCAGGATCCAGTCTTCCCGTATGTACCTGTCCACCAGGCTACACTGGCGATGGTTATGGACCAACTGGTTGCACCCAAACCAGCAACATCTGTCAGACCAGCAACCCCTGTGTCAACGGACAGTGTGTGGTGAGTGTGTGCATGTTTACTGCTGTCCAAACATGCTGGGATTCTGGAGTCAAAATGAAGAATATGATTGGCCTCTTTTGTCCTATAGTCAATACATTACATGAAAATTCCAAAACCAACAATGAACTGATCACACTTACTCAGTTTTCAGAATTATTATAGTTTGTATTTTCTAATTAGCTTTTATTTTTATTTTCATATCTTTTTTACTTGTGTTTTTTCTGAGTGGGTTTCCTTTGGTTTCCTCATTTCAGTTTAGGTTTTATTGTTTAAAAGTGTTTTTTTTATTAGTTTAAGTGGTTTTTTTATTATTGTATGGAAGAACTATGGAAGCAAGATTTAGAAAGAAAATCATAATAGGTATTACAAGAAAAACAAAGAAAGTTTTGAAAGCACTCACAGTAGCCATCAATAAACAAATTTTTACCAAACTAACAAATACCAAAACTAATTATATTTCCTCTACATTTTTATTTTATTTTAGTGAGTCTTCCCAAACTTCCATCCATCCATTCACTCACTTATCCTGATTAGGGTCGCTGGGGGGCTGAAACCTATACCAGCTGACATAGGGCGAGAGGGAGGGTACACCCTGGACAGGTCGCCAGCCTGTCGCAGGGCCAACACAGAGAAAGCAGACAACATCCACACTCACGCTCTCAGTCACACCTATGGGCAAATTAGAGTTTCCAATTAACCTAACCCCAGTAAGTGCACATCTTTGAAATGTGGGAGGAAACTGGAGTACCCGGAGGAAACCCACGCAGACACGGGGAGAACATGCAAACTCCACACAGAGAGAGGGAAGGCCTGTGTTTGATTCCAAGGTGGAATCAAACCCAGGTCTTCCAGATGGTATTCTAACTGTGAGGCAGCAGTGCTAACCACGGCGCCACCGTGCTGCCCAGTTTCAGTTTTTAAAACACTTCTAGTGCTCCTATTGTCTTCTGGTGGCAATTTGCTGCTGCTGTTCTCCCCCAAGAAACTTTAAGAATCAACAACTTAATTTCCTGGTGATGTTTTTGTTTTTTTTATTTACCTTTTTCTGCATTGCTTTTTGTTTCTAATTTTAGCAATATTGTCATTCTTACCATCAGAATCCTCAAAGCACAGGCCGAGGAGGAGGAGTGGCTGCAATCTTTTACTCTAGCTTATCAATCAGCTAAAGACCTACACAGCGGTTTAATTTATTTGAAAGCCTTGCTCTTGGCCTCATCCACCTCAATTGATGAAGACAAAAATCACTTTTAGTTGCTGATATCTATCGTCCTCATGGCCCTTACTCAAAATTTAATTTATTATTCATCCACAGGGTTCTGTGCTGAGACCAGTACTTTTGAAATCATACATGCTTATGTCTTTTTATTAACAATTGCATGCATCTTCATTATCTTTGCAGATGATACCCAACATTATTAAGCCATGAAGTGAGATGATACAAATCAACTAGTTAAACTGCAGCCATGTCTTGAAGACATAAAGGCCTGGATGACCTCAAATTCCCCACTTCTAAATTCAGACAAAACTGAGGTTGTTATACTCATTCCTAAAATATTAGAAACACGGTGTTTAACCAGACTCTTGGAATTATTTGTGATCAAGATATGTCCTTCAGTGTGCACATTAAGCAAATATGTAGGGCTGCCTTCATTTATCTGTGCAATATTGCTAAAATTAGAAACAACTTGTCTCAGAGTGATGCTGAAATAATTTCGTTATTATCCTGTTGCTCTAAAAACTCCTTGTAAAGCCTTCAATTGATTCAAAAGGCCGCAGCAAGATTACTAAAGACAGATATATTTCTCCCAAATTACCTTTTCTTTACTGGGTCTCTGTTAAATTCAGTATTGAATTCAAAATCTTTCTTCTCACATACATAATCTTGAACAGTCAGGCCCCATCATATTTTTAAAAAATCATTGTATCTCATTACCCTAACAAAGTGCTTCGCTCTCAGCAGGGTTATAATAGTTTTGGATTTTAAATTATACTTTAGTTTTATTTCATTGTAACATTTTTCCCTTCTAATTCAGTTAGTTTTAATTCATTTTTAAAGTGGTTTTGCTCATTTTTATTATTAATTTTTTTAATCCTTAACTTTAGTTTAGTTTTCATTAGTTTTAGTATTGTTTTATTTTTTTCATACTTTATTTGTCACGTGCAAGATTCAAGGTGCAAGAATAACTATTGTGTAATAAGAACTCAACAAAGGATACCATTTAAAAAAATGCATTCAGCAACCAAGAACCAAGCATTGTGTGCTAAATGTGTGTAATACTAAGGACACACATGAACATCATGAAACATTAACAGGTAGAAACATAAAGAAAAACATAAATTCCAAAAACCATTAAACTCTACAATAAACTCCCAGTAAACTTCAGTGATAGTGCAGTACATTAACAACCTTGCATGTGGTGTATAACATCAGAATGCAGCTGTATTTGAGCTTTGATTCCTTCAAAGTTCAAAACTAAAGTAAAAGTAGCTGGAACTGCACGAGAGGACTTGACAGTGGTGAACAAGCCAATCACAATCATTCCAGGCTGCGTGGATCCGACGTGTAGTTACATTTCGCGAGAGGTACACGTCAGGTTACGTCAAGGGTTACTGCAAAGATTCAGAGGGGTTTCTGTAGCTGCCTTGTGTGTGCTTCTCAGGTAGACTTTGAGGTTGGTGGGGTTTTTCCACTTGAGAAGTGTTCCACACATTTTTTCGTCATCCACAACAAGACACTTGTTTCTATTTTTCTCGCTATCATACTTAAAGAAATCCCATCTGGGACTCTGCCACTTTCTCTTAACTGTTGTTGTTGCCATCATATTGCAGGCTGGTGAGCACACAGACACACACACACACACACACACACACACACACACACACACACACACACACACACACACACACACACACACACACACACACACACACACACAGTGAGGTGCTGCTAAAACTACTAGAGCTACACTACATTTTAATAGTACATTTTACTTAGTTTTACAAACACACAAAAGTTTCCTTTTAATTATTATTTTTTTCAATTTCAGTTTTCATTATTTTGGTCTTTTTGTTAATGATAGACTGCTAGCTTTTAAAAGTAGAATGGAAGGCAGAGCCTTCAGCTTTCAGGCCCCTCTTCTGCAGAACCAGCTCTCAGTTTGAATGAATTAATAGTCAAAGAAAATTAGATCATTTGTGGTGTTTGTTGTATCACATATATATGTGTTTTTACACTTTAGTGTGGCTATTGCCTGAATGACTCTTTGAATGCCTAATAAATCTTTGATATCTTAAACATAGAAAAAACAAATCCCCTTTTAACGTAAAACTTATGCTGTCACAGGACACCACCTCAGCTCCTGGCTACATCTGTACCTGCAACTCTGGCTGGGAAGGAATACACTGTGACCAGAATGTAAATGAATGCTCAAGCAACCCCTGTCAAAATGGAGGAACATGCACTGACGGCATTAATGGTTTCACATGTACTTGCACTGCCCAGTGGACTGGCCAGTTCTGTCAGACTCCTCAGCAAGGTAATGGGAAAGGATGGGCTGAGAGGGTGTGAATAAACTGCAAACATAAGCGGAGAAGAGTAGAATGAACATGAACAGGCACAGAGAGGAAAATAAGCTGCAATCTGTTATTCAGAAAAGTGCAGAATTGTCTTTATTTATTATCTGTCTGTGACCAAGAGACACAAAAATCACTTTGTATTACAGAAATGAAATGGAAACGTATTTTGTGTAAATGCATAAAAATGGGGCCAAAACAGTGTGAAATGACAGCCCTCCACTTAAAGCTGCATTAACATGACATGCCCTTTAAAATGGTGAACTGTTGTCTTGAGGTGTGTAGTGGTTAACGATATAGAAGCAAAATCATCAACCAAGAAAGGAAAGGTCTAAAACTGTGGCAGCATGCCAGCTACCCTGTTTCACAAAGAAGATGGGAAAGAAAAAACATGAAGACAAAAAAATTTTGGTTAAAAACAAGCAAACTGTAAATTTAAGCATTTGTACTGTTTTATGTTCACCTGCTTCATTTCTCCCGAGAGTGGACAGGGATATTAAATATCTGAACAAGATCCATGCATTACAAATAGCATGGGAAAGTTAAATCTTCCACCTCCTATTTCCTGTGACCTTGAAGGATTTAAATGATGAAGGTTAAAAACCAGTGTGAATGTGTGTTGCAGTATGCGGCGGTTACCTGACTGGCCCTGCTGGTTCCTTCAGTTATCCTAACACTCCAGGTCATGATGAATATGATCACCAGGTCAGCTGTGCATGGGTGATCCACACTGACGCAAACAAGGTGTGTATATTTCATGTCCAGTTTCTATACAAGCAGCTGATTTGAGCTTCTGAACCAACAGAAAACCTTTGAGCTTTGTTTTGTTTTTGATTGAACAAATGGTTTAATGTTACCTGTGGTAGCTTTTTAATGTTGGTTTTGACCTTTAATAACGTCTAAGGAAAAATGTCTGTTTCTGTAGATGGGAATGAAGCTTCTGAGACACAGACTAAATCACAGGGAGTTAACGTGATCTAATAAAGACCAGCAAATTCATCTTTAACATTATGAATGAACTGGATTATAGTTCAGCTGTGGCTCCGTAGTCATTAATTTTCTGTCTTCTCTCTTCAGATTCTGCGCATTACCTTTCCTTTCTTTGATCTGGAGAACAGTGCCAACTGCAACTTTGACTTCCTTCAGATTCATGATGGGGACAGTGCTTCAGCTTACATGATTGGAAAATACTGTGGCCAGAATAACCCACAGGAGCTCTATAGCTCCCATAATTCCCTGTATTTTTGGTTTCGCTCTGATCATTCTATCAGTGCTGGTGGCTTCACAGTTGCTTGGCAGTCTCAGGACCCAGGTAGGTACATTTCAAATGTTGTGGTTTTTAAGTTTTAAAAACTTTCAAGCATTTAGGGCCAGATATTAGCATGAGGTCACAACTGCAAAGAATGCACTAATGGGAAGGGGAAAATTCTGAGGGTGATTTACACAAACTGCACTAATATAATACTAATACTAATAATACCAGTCAAAAGTTTGCAGGTTCATGCCCCGACCTGCAAACTGTTTTAATAATAATTATAATAATAATGAGGACACCAGCAGTTCATTTCAGTAATGACCAGCATTCTACCAAGAGCAAATTAGTGGGTCATAAACGATCAATGTTTGTTACCACTTCTAATCTCAGTGTGTGGAGAGGAACTAACTGCCCCCTATGGCAGCATTAACTCACCTGGTTACCCTGGAAACTACCCACCCAGCCGGGACTGCTACTGGACAGTAACAGTGGATGCTGGCCTCCTCATTACCTTTGCATTCGGGACTCTAAGTCTTGAACATCATCCTGACTGCAACTATGACTTCCTAGAGGTAAGAAATGGCAAATATCCCAACTTTCCTAAAGTTGATCTTATAAAAAATTAAAGTTAGCCATTTCACTTTAAAGGTATGGTTTTGTGTCTGTGTGTCCATATCACTCAGACCTAACAGTTTTTACCTACTCTATAAGGGGGGCTCAAATGCATCCATACTGCTGAACCAAAATCACTGAGATTGTTGATTCCTTTCTCATGTTTGCTGCTGTTTACAGTTTCAGCTGGTCATTGACTCTAGTGTAAAATGCTGTTGAGTCTACACTGGAGGTCATCATCACGGTTTCTCCTCTATTGTTGTGTTGATAAATGTTATAGATTCGGGATGGCCTTCTACCTGAAGACACAGTTCTAGGAAAATACTGCAGTACTGCATCTCCACCCCCCTTACAGACCACTGGCCCAACTGCATGGATTCACTTCCACTCTGACTTCTCTGTCTCTGACCGAGGTTTCCACATTACATACACAACATCACCAAGTAAGAAACCGATCATACTAAGTAAAGTAGTAAACATTGTAAAATATGCAGTATATTAACCAGTAATCATGATGCAGCTATATCACATAACATTTACTCAAAGCTTTTTATTATTAAACTTTATTAATCTTGTGACCAAAGGATTTGGAAACTTAATCATTTATTGGTTAATCTATTATTTTACATTGTCTTCCATCATTGAAAAAATATATCAAGTGCTGTTAATTGTCCCGATGTTGTTTCTTCACATCTTAGTTCAACATTTTTTTTCTTTTTTTCCACACCTCAAAGTGCCCACATTATGGCCATCAATAGGCTCCAAATTATACTCTGGAAATCTACTGGAATATATAGATGTACAGCTTTAACGTGTAAAAACACATTTTATTAGTACACTGCTGGAAGATCTTTGTGTCTTCCAGCAGTGAACTAATGTTCTTCTGTCTGTTTGCTCTGATTGGTCACTTGGCACAACTTTGTCTATCTCACATCCATGTCAAATTTACAATGACCAATTAACCCAGAATGACTTTGAAAAGAAGTAGTAGTACCTGGAACAAAGGCAGAAAGGCCTCAGCTGAGCAGGGAATTTGAACTAAAAGTTTTCCTTCTGTGCAGTAACAGTATTTGCCTATTCACTACCGTGCTATGCCATGTTCTGTCAAACTTGTGCTAACTGCTTTAATGTATACTGCATTGTTGTTTCTGGACCATCTTTATTGCCTTCCTGGTATATGATCTCGTTCAGAGAGTTGTGACTTCTTTGGTGATCCAGAATATTAACACAGAAACTGATGTCTGTCAGGACATGTATGCATACATATCCTCTTTAATGGGCATAAAAAACATGTCCCAGATGTTGCACTCAATGCAGTCTTGCTCTCCTCTCACCTCTCTCGAGGTCTGGGTTGGTTCATGACCATAGATTTGTACCTGTGCTAAAAGTGGACCAAATTCTGTGTTTCTGACTTGTTTCTGGGGGCCAAACCTATAAAGGTAGAACCATTACACCTTTGATTGGGGGGGGGGGGGGTTCTGGTTTGTACCTCATGGAGACCAATTCTGAATCTCTTGTATTAAATTTGTAGATTAATGTAACAGCAAAAAGCCTTTAAAAAAGTGCAAAATTGGGTGTAGGTATACCCATTAATTTATTTTAAATATTTTCATCATTCATTCATACACTTGGAAATGGCATTTATATATCATTGTTTTAGTCTTAATATCTACTCAAAGCATTACCTGTCTCCACCTGTAGCCAGAATCACCATCACTGCTACTGATGTTGAACACATACAGAATGAAACTTTTCTGAATGTATTAAATGCTTTTCATTTAACTTCAATAAATAGAGAAACAATAAACCTTAAAATCTAAGAGTACATTTTATATTTTAATTCATTTGGCCAAACACAAACTGTCTCCTGATAGTTGTCCCTAACATCAAAAAAACAAAACAAAAAAACTGTGTACCTTTTATTGCTTGCAAACACTTTTGGTCCTTGAGGTAGCATTGGACATGCTCATATGAGATTTTGACTGTTTTTCTATTAATGTAAAAGGATTTTTATAAGCCATAGAAAACATATTTATTTGTTATTATTCATTTATTACTTGCAGTGATATAGTATCGTATTGTTGACGGTACTATGGTCTCATACTGCCATCTTGTGTCCTTTATGCTGTAGTCTTGTCTGAGTACATGTGCTGCTCCTTTTAATTTTTTTTTTTTATTATACATGGTCAAAAGTATTTGCTATTTATCTTCAAGGGTCATTTCACTTTATGCTGAGATGCAATTATAGTTAAGTAGTGGAAAAATAACTAAACTCTGATATCATTCAGAAAGACACATTTTGGTGTACAGAGAGGATAAAAAGCTCTAGACTGGGAACAGCTATGCTTACTAGTAGCTTTAACAGGCATTATTCCCATGGCTTTGTTGCCCCTTAGATTCATATTGCATTTGCAGTTCATGGAGCAATTCAGACAAAAAAGAATCAAACAAACAAACCAAAACAACTCAAATAATGGTGATTTTCCTTTATTTTTTTGTGAACCCTGAAAAAAATTTTACTTTACATTACATACTTTGTTATTTGTATGTCTGCAAACTGTACATAGTTACTGAGATTTTAAAAAATGCTCTAATTCTCAGTTAAGTTTCCTATGTTTTGTCTTAGGTGACCCTGGTTGTGGTGGGACTTTCACTGATAGTGAGGGCATCATCATTTCCCCCAACTGGCCCAACAACTATAACCACAATCGCCAGTGTATCTATTTGATCAGGCTGCCAGAAGGTGAGCAGGTGGCCCTCAACTTCACGAACATGGATCTGGAGAGTCACAGCAGCTGTACTTTTGACTATGTGGAGGTAAGACATGTTTATGTCTGCTAGACAAATATTTTGTCCCTGCTTCTTTTCCCCCAGAATTTACTACATAAAAAAAAAACATATTTAGCAAATGCAGTGATTTTTTTTTTTTTTTTTAGGCAGCATTTTGAGAGTATGATCGATATCCACCATCAGATAGATAGATAGATAGATAGATAGATAGATAGATAGATAGATAGATAGATAGATAGATTGATAGATTGATTGATAGATAGATGTTTGCTAGAGAGTTTTTTTGACAGATTACCACCGCTTCATTCCAGCTTTCATCCTTTTGTTTTACCTCATTTCCAGGTTCGTGATGGGAGAATGGAGACGGATCCTCTGATAGGGAAGTACTGTGGAAGTTCACTGCCAGGTCCTATTTCCTCATCGTCTAACTTCCTCTGGATTCGCTTCAAGTCTGACAGCTCAGTCAGTCGAGCTGGATTTCGGGCTGTCTACACAGTTGGTGAGACTTGAAAAACAAGTATTTGTTCTGTAATGTTTTGTATAAAGTATTAAATTTGATTGTGGAGTTTTTGCCATTTTTGTTTCTCAGTAATCACTTGCATTTCTCTGAGATGGCAGATATTATTAAATGCTGCAGGCACACTACCTACCTCTAAATTCCCAAATTTTCCTATAGTTTACCATATCCAGTGTTGTTCCATTAGTTAGTTAACAGAAAATATTTTGCAGTAACAGAAAAAAACAGCTTAAAATCAGGATACAGCATATTTTTATTTCAAAGACTTTTTTTTTACATGTATAAATTTTATATAAGCCTTTTCAATCAAATAATTGTATGTATAATTATATATATTTGACACAAATTAAATAGGCCACTCAATAAAATGACTGTGTAGGGAGAACTGTACTTATTTTTCTTAGAAGTTATGAATTTGTTAAATTTAACTTGCATTAAATGTTATAACATGAATGTATTTAATAGTTTGTTAGGTCATGGATAATTTTATCTGACATGACAATGGAATGGGAAGGGATATTTATATTTTTATGGATAAAAAAATCTCAACGCTTACACCTGGTTGGTTGCAATGCACAAGTTCTTTGCATAAACATTAGTTAGAGAAAGATGGAAACATGAGAAAATATGTGGACCAAATCAGAAGTGAAAGGAGAGAGAAATTAGTATCATTTTAGGTTAAAACTCCCAAGGGTGAGTCTCAGATTGAAAGGGGATACTGAGCATATCCTCTTCAGTGAATCAAATGGTCACAGATCCAGGGAAAGATTTAATTCAGTAGTCCAAACAATGTTCATTCCATTTGCCACTGACCAACCTTTACCTTTCCCTCTCCCCAGCTTGTGGAGGTACTTTATCTGGAAGTGGGCAGTTTCACTCTCCCTACTACCCAAATGCTTATCCCCATAACAAGGTCTGCGAGTGGGTCATTAACCAGCCAGAGGGTTATGTGGTCACCCTTAACTTCCTGTCGTTTGATGTTGAGGGAGCCTCCTGTCAGTATGATTTTATTGAGGTAAGTTCAGTTCACACAATTAGACTTCTTTCCTCTACTCCAAATACAAAATGCAACAATATGAAGCATAATAGAATCTTAGCCACACTATTTGTCTCTCCTTCCTTCTTGTTCTTTTTCTTCGTGTTCTTCTCCTTTTTGTTGTTGTTTTTATTATTATGCTTATTCTTATTAGTCCATGGTGATAATAATATAAAGAAAAGGAAGAAGTTGTGGACAATAAAAAATGATAGATGAGTAATATTATTGATATTATTTTACATAAAATGAAACACAGCCAGATACTGCACACCATGCCCACAGGAAATCACAGAAAATTGATTTTCCTTTGGATTTGCTTATTTTTTATGTGATTTAACTCATCATCATAGATGTTTCTGCTATCTGTTGCCCTAATGCCCTAAAAATAATGAAATTAACCACAAGATCCTTGAAGAAGTGACACAAGCAGGACCAGAATGAACCCGACCATCACACACTCAACAAATGAGAAAAGACCAACAAAAACAAAGAGGAAACAGTCAGTGGTTAAAATACAGCCACCAGTTAATCCAACTGTGGAGGTCAGTGACAGCCTACCCTAACGCTTCAGAAAGCCAAGCATGTCAATGCTGTTGCTTCATATGTGGCACAGATGATCCTGTACATGATCCCAGCTGCTTGGTTGTGCCTCTTAGGGTATGCAATCCCAGCTTGCGCCTTACATCTTGCAACTGTGTGGTGGATAGTCTCTGAGACACCTTTGCACAGTCTGCAGCTTGGGTCCCGTCAGCTGTGGTAGACTCCCTTCCCTTATGTACCTGGTGTTTAGGACCTGTTCTTGTGCTGCTTGATCAGAGCTTCTGTGCTGTCCTTTAAGCCGGCCTTTTCTAGCAGTAATGGGACTTTTTTTATGTCAGCTGCTTCCTCTGTCTGTTTGGTAGTACATCCAATGCAGAGGCTTGGTTGTCCATGATAGTTCCTTTCTGTTCCTCATCACCGTCTGTCTTCAGCTGCCTGAAGCAGTTAATCTCAGGGGGCCATCTTCCTGGTGTGTTTGTGGATGCTTTGTGTTTCATCCTGGATTGTGATTCTGACACTCACTAAACCTCACCCTCCCTCTTTCCATTGCTCATAGAGCTTCAGGGTACTGGACTTCAGGAGGAGACCTCTGTGCATTGAGAGAAGTTTTCGTGTCTTGACATCAGTGTCCTCCTGTAGCCAGCTTTATTATTCCAGCCGCAATTTGGTTTCTAGGTGTCTTCTCTATAGGGGCTTCCTCTACATGCATATTTGAGCTTATACCCAAGTGCTTCTAGGATTACTGTGGCAGTAGTGTATATGAGCTCACTGGATACTGGTGGTGTTCACATATGTAAGCATCTCCCCTGACTGGACTTTGTCAGTGAGCTGGGGAAGCCCCCAGATGAGCACATGGGTCCTCTCCTTCGGATGGCTACTTTGTGTTTGGCCATAATCTTCACCCTAATGTAAGTAGATGCATCTGCCGTTACAGGGGCCTGGGCATCATCTAGTTTAGTTCCAGTGCTCTCTTCTATCAGAGTCGGCTCATTATGTCCCTACTGCTCACTACTGTTCCCGCTGTGCTGCACCCTCTGGATCTTTAGCTTCAATAGTAGCTGTCTTCTATATTGATGTTATTGCACTGAGCTACCAGCTGCTTCTTTGTCAGTGTGGATGTCTAATTCCTACTCATCCATAGTTCCCACATGCATTAAATATAACCTCTTATTTACCACTGGTAAATAACTGGTGAAGTGGATAACACTGATTATCTCTTCATCATGGCACCTGTTAGTGGGTGGGAAATATCAGGGAGCAAGTGAACATTTTGTCCTCAAAATAGATGTGTTAGAAACAGGAAAGATGGGCAAGCATAAGGATTTGAGCAGGTTTGACAAGGGCCAAATTCTGATGGCTAGACAACTTGATCAGAGCATCTCCAGAACTGCAGCTGTTGCGGGGTGTTCCTGGTCTGCAGTGGTCAGTATCTATCAAAAGTGGTCCAGGGAAGGAACAGTGGTGAGCCAGCGACAGGGTCATGAGTGGACGAGGCTCATCACTGTCTTGCTGTCCTCATACATGTCCTGCACCAGCCACGCATACTGTTCTACCACTCCTGCCCTCATGCAGTACCACAATTCCTCTCTTGGCACCATACCATGTGCTTTCTCTAGTTCCACAAAACTCTTCTGAGCTTCCCTGTACACCTCAATCAACACTCTCAAACCAAACATCGCCTCTGTAGTGCTCTTTCTTGGCATGCCATGAAAAGTGTGCTACTGTTGGCCAAAAACAAAGGAAGAAGAGAGGGGGAAGGTGCATAGGAGGCAGCGAGAGAGAAAGAAAGACATCACTATGTTTGGTTAGATACAGTATACATGAATAGTGACACAAAACATAAGAGTTTTATTTTTTGATTGCATGTTTTTATAGTTTAATAGTTCACCAACAAATGCTTTTGCATGTGCAGTGTTCATGCTTGAATAGATGGGTGGCCTGAAAGGGTGGCAGTAGATCAGTTTTAGTGGCACATGTTTTCTCTTTTTTTTAGGTCAGGGATGGAGCCACATCAAGCTCTCCTCTGCTGGGGACATTTTGTGGTATTGAGATTCCCCCCAGGCTCCAGTCTACTCAGAGATCTATGTATATTAAATTCAAGACCGACTCCTCTGTCAGCAACCATGGCTTCGAAGCAGTCTACGACTCTGCCATAGAGGGTGAGAGAAGTATCTGTTTATGAAAGACTTTTGATTGATTACACTCGTAGGTTTGAAAAATCTTTATAGCACCACATGATGGTAATTGGCAAAGCTTTTTAAAAGTCTGTTGATGTCTAATGTACATTTTTCCATATGCCAGGCTGTGGTGACACTTTGACCAGTCCATCTGGCACCATTACAAGCCCTGGCCACCCCAGCAGCTACCCCCATGGTGCCAATTGTACCTGGTACATCAGTGTTAGCCCAGGCAACCTGATTCGGCTAACATTTGAATCATTCAACTTGGAGTATCATGCTAACTGTAACTTTGATTATCTGGAGGTCTATGACAATGGCACCGTGGAGACCGGAAACAAGATCGGCAGGTACACATGGAGTGCATATGCAAGCAAGTGTGTGTGTGATTAGTACAGTATAGGGTTATTGTTTTCATATATATATATATATATATAAAATTCTCAGTTTCAGTATTTAATATGTTGTCTATGAAAGAAGGAATTTGAATGAATGCTTTAAATGATTTGTAAATCCTTGCATTTTTATTTACATTTTACACATTGTTGGACATGTCATCATTGATTTTGCAGCTACAATGTTGTTTAGATGTTTCTGGTTCAGAACCTTTTCAAAAATTTGTAAAGAAAAGCTTGTTTACACTGAAATACAGTTTGTTTTTGGATGTGTGGAGAGATTATTGTTATTACTGTCTGTAGAATGATGAAAACAAGTCTACTTTTATTCATTTAAAATCAATTTACAATGCAAATAGGTGTGCACAAAGTAAAGGTTTCAGTACTTTTTAAGATAATATATATAGTACATGTATTAATTTCTGTATGTGTGGCACTTTGTATATGCAGGTACTGTGGTCGTTCGGTGCCTCCATCCATCACGAGCACTGACAGCCAACTGACCCTGCTATTTGTGGCTGACTCCAGTTTAAACACAGAAGGATTCTCTGCCAGTTATGTCTCCATCAATGCAAGCACAGGTACACAATCTTCTTTGAAAGTTATAGTGGATATACACTATATGGACACAAGTATAATGCCTTGCTAGCCATGCAATATGCCTTTACAAACATCATCATACAGAAACACATGATGAACCACTGAAAAACAAAAGATCAGCTTTAGAATGTGATCAAGAATGTGATGCAAAGATTTCCTTATTTTAATGTATGTTTTTGGTTTATGTTAAAATCATAGTTAAATTCCAAAGAATATTTGTGTTTCAGAGAATTATGTAATCTACTCATTTTGCTTAAAATTGTTTTAACTAAAAAGAACATAGTACTCAGATTACAAGATTAATAATATTTTTTCACTTTTCTCACTCAACAGACTGTGGCCTGACCTTCACCTCCCCTACAGGGTCCTTCAGTTCACCTAACTACCCACAATACTACCCCAATGCTAGAGACTGCATCTTCAAGATAATTGTGGAGGTCAATATGCAGATTATGCTGAATTTCACTGATTTTGAGCTGGAGGGGTCCCATCCTACTTGCAATTTTGACTTTGTGGAGATCAGGTGAGAAAAAAAAAATAATGAAGTTTGGCTTCTTTTTTTTTGGTTTGTTTTTTTTAGCAAAGACAAACCTTATAGAGGAGCTGCAGCTGTCTTTCTTTTATTCAGACCACTGACATGTTGAACTTCCACTGTCTCATGTAGGGATGGTGGCTTTGAGACATCTCCCTTAATTGGTAAGTTCTGTGCCAATCAGAGACCTCCACTTCTGGTGTCCCACAGCAACCGTTTGTGGGTCAGATTCCGTTCTGATACCTCAGTCACTTATCGTGGATTCATTGCTCACTGGGATGGAACACAAACTGGTGAGGTTAATATTAATGTAATAATAACACAGTTTAGTTAGTTTTTGCAATTTCAGCTAGAGAAAGAACAGAACACAAACTAACCTGTTGCTGCTTGGCCACCACCTCCTTGAATTTGGATTCTTTGTCAGGACATCTGCACAAAAATCTGTAAGCTATCTCTCAATACAGTAGCACATATGAAGGAGCAGCAGGCATTTGAAAGCAGAAAAAATGAGCAAGTACAAATTTCTGAGTGAATTTGACTGTAATGGCGGCAACAAAACTGTAGTTCCCAATATGTAGCACTTCATGTCACACTCCAACGCTTAACCCCGAGTTGCTCTCCAACAGAGAGCAACTCGGGGTTAAGTATCTTACATTGGCATGCAGCCTGGAGTAGCCAGGAATTGAACTGCCGACCTTTCAATCAGTAGATGACCTGCTCTACCTCCTAAGCTACAGCCACCCTGGGGCAATGTATGTCTGGGCAATGTGCTGTTGGGATACATTAGGTCTTGTGTTTCATATTGACTTGCACCACCTGCTTGAAGTTACCCCCCCCCCCCCCCCCCCCCGAAAAAGAAATGAAAAAAAAAATCACACCAAAATTCCAAGTTAGTAATTGTGTAAGCATTCCCTTCATTTTAGAGCAGTATATATCACTTTGTTTTAATAATTTTGCTGAGCAGTGTTCATGTAGGCTTTAAAAAACTGAATCTCTGTTTGCAAATATGTATTTTAATAATCTGAGAAAAATGAGATCATCTGAATTTACAGAATAGCTTGCAAAATGTCAGTAGGCATAGATCAAAGCACTGTATATGTGTGTCACTGGGTGAATGAGTAGAGTAGAAACTATACATACAAAAAGTGTACATATATTTGTGCAGATGAACTGAAACACTTAAAGAAACCTGTCCACTGTAGTTTCAGCTTACTGGTTCAAGCTTATGAGGAACTTGTCTGACTGTACTTGTTATCTATGACTTAAGCCAGCTGACCATTTGGCCATTTCTGATAGGTTTCCCAAGAACTTATTTTATACCTTTAATAATAACAAAAAATGTATATGTGTACAACAATCTGTATTTACTCTACAACAATTACAGTATATAGAAAGCAGCACTCTTTAAGTTTATTTTTTAATGTAACTGTAAAATGTATAAAATTAAATAAATAAAAAAATAGAAAGTCACTTATGTTTTGTCATTTCCTGTTTTTTCCCGCTTATTTTAAACATTTGTCTTCATCCTTCATTCCAAGGCTGTGGTGGGATGTTGACAACTGCATCTGGTGCATTCTCCTCCCCTAACTACCCACTCCCCTACCACCCAAATGCTGAGTGCTACTGGAACATTAGGACCAACCAGGGCAGCAACATCCTGCTCTCTTTCTCTGATTTCCACCTGGAGTCCACCTCCACCTGTTCTTATGATTATTTGGCTGTGAGTACTATACCTCTAAATCATATTTTTTTCCCTCTCACCTGTGTGTGTATTTGAAGAGTTTCAGACAGGATTGCATCACAGGACAGAAACAACATTAGTGAAAGTTACAAATAATCTCCTTATGGCCTCTGACAGCAGACTCATCTCTGTTCTTCTCCTGCTAGGCCTCATGCAGCGTTCAGTACTGTTGACCATAATATTTTTCTACAGCGATTAGAGCATTGGTATTAAAGGAACTGCACTGCAGTGGTTTGACTCATATATATGTGAAAGATTCCAGTTTGTGTGTGTAAATGGGGAGTCTTCCTCACACATAAGTTAGTCACAGAGTTCCATGATGGGAACAATAAATTTTACATTGCACATGCTTCTCTTATTCAATATTGTTAGAAAACACTGCATACATTTTCATTGCTATGCAGATGATACCCAGCTCTCTTTATCCATGAAGCCAGATGTTACAAATCAAAGGCATGTCTTTAAGACATAAATGTCTGAATGACCTCAAATTTCTCCATTTCTGAGTTCAAACTAAACTGAGGTTATTCAGTGCCTCTAAAAATCTTAGAAACATGGTGTCTAATCAGATATCTACTTTAGATGGCATTACCTTGGCCTCCAATAACACTGTGAGGAATCTGATTAGGATATGTTCTACAGCATGCACATTACCTGTATAAATGTACACATTACATGTGTACATTTATACAGATATATGGACTGCCTTCATTCATTTGTGCAATATTGCTAAAATTTAAAACATCCTGTCTCAGAGTGATGCTGAAAACCTAGTTCATGCATGTATTACCTCTAGATTGGACAATTATAATTCCTTATCATCAGTCTGCTCTAAAAGCTCCCTGAAAAGCCTTTGATCTTGAACATTGCAGCGAGATTACTAACTGGACCTGAAAAGACCATATTTCTGCCATATTACCTTTTCATTATTGGCACTCTTTTAAATTTTAAAATCCTCCAACCTTCAGCTGTCAGGCCGTGCTGCTGTGGAACCAGCTACCAACCAGTTTGGATCTGGGAGACAGACATTCTCTCTACTTTTAAGATTATTCTTAAAACCTTCTTTTGTGATAAAGCTTACAATTTAGGCTGGATCAGGTGACCTTGATCCATCCCTTATTTATGCTGCCATAGGCTTAGGCTGCTGGAGGGCTTCTCATGAGTACACTGAGTGTTTCTTTTTTGCTCTTTTCACTATGTATTTATACGCCACTACTGCATTTAACCATTAGTAATTACTAAAATGTGGCTCTTTTTCCCATAATGTGTCTTTTGTCCTGTCTCTCTCTTCTCTCCTCTCTTTCCTCTCACCCCCATCCATTTGCAGCCAATGGCTGCCCCTCCCTGAGCCTGGTTCTGCTGGAGGTTTCTTCCTCTAAAAAGAGTTTGTCCTTCCCATTGTCACCAAGTGCTTGCTCATAGATGGTAGTGTAATTTTGGGGGTTTCTTTCTAATATTGTAGGGCCTTTACCTTGCAATATAAAGCCCCTTTAGGCAACTGTTATTGAGAACTGGCACTACCTAAATAAGCTGAACTAAATTGCGTGTTTAGGTATATGATGGCAACAGCAGCAGTGCTCCACAACTGGCCCAGCTGTGTGGCAGTCAGCTGCCCAGCACCATCAACTCTTCCAGCAATGAGCTTTACATCAAACTCCGCACGGACGGCAGTGTCAACACTGGAGGCTTCCTTGCATCCTACACCTCTAGTAAGAAAGTAGAACATTGCATCATTTTTTATTTCTTTAGAACTTTTATGTTTGTGAATTTAATTAATTCTAAATTTGGAAAAATTCTGATAAAAATATCAGGTCACACAGAAAAGTAAAATTAGGTGTCATAAGCAACAACTGAAATACAGTGGTATGCAAAAGTTTGGGCACCCCTAATAATTTTCATGATTTTCCTTTATAAATTATTGGTTGTTCAGATCAGCAGTTTCAGTTAAATATATCATATAGCAGATGAACACAGTGATATTTGAGAAGTGAAATGAAGTTTATAGGATTTACAGAAAGTGTGCAATAATTATTTAAACAAAATTAGGCAGGTGCGTAAGTTTGGGCACCCCAACAGAAAAATGACATCAATATTTAGTAGATCTTCCTTTTGCAGAAATAACAGCCTCTAAATGCTTCCTATAGCTTCCAATGAGAGTCTGGATTCTGGCTGAAGGTATTTTGGACCATTCTTCTTTACAAAACATCTCCAGTTCAGTCAGGTTTGATGGTTTCCGAGCATGGACAGCCCGCTTTAAATCACACCACAGATTTTCAATAATATTCATGTCTGGGGACTGAGGTGGCCGTTCCAGAACGTTGTACTTGTTCCTCTGCATGAACGCCTTGGTAGATTTTGAGCAGTGTTTAGGGTCGTGGTCTTGTTGAAGTATCCAGCCCCGGCACAACTTCAACTTTGTCACAGATTCTTGAACATTGTTCTCAAGAACCTGCTGATATTGACTAGAATCCATGCGACCCTCAACTTTAGCAAGATTCCCAGTACCTGCACTGGCCCCACAGCCCCACAGCATGATGGAACCACCACCAAATTTTACTGTGGGTACCAAGTGTTTGTCTTGGAATGCTGTGTTCTTTTTCCACTATGCATACCGCCCCTTGTTACGTCCAAATAACTCAATTTTAGTTTCATCAGTCCACAGCACCTTATTCCAAAATGAAGCTGGCTTGTCCAAATGTGCTTTAGCGACTCTGTTTGTGGCATCTGCACAGAAAAGGCTTCTTCTGTATTACTCTCCCATACAGCCTCTCCTTGTGCAAAGTGCACTGAATAGTTGAACGATGCACAGTGACACCATCTGCAGTAAGATGATGTTGTAGGTCAGGGATCCTCAAATCCAGGCCTCGAGGGCTGGTGTCCTGCAACTTTTAGATGCATCTCTGCTTCAACACACCCGAGTCAAATATAAAAGTCATTAGCAGGACTCTGGAGAACTTGACTGCATACCGAGGAGGTAATTCAGCTATTTGATTCAGGCATGTTGGATCAGGTACAAATCTAAAACCTGTATGACACTTGCCCTTGAGGCCTGGATTTGAGGATCCCTGTTGTAGGTCTTTGGAGCTGCTCTGTGGGTTGACTGTGACTCTTCTCACCATCCTTCACCTCTGCCTATCTGAGATTTTTCCTGGCTTGCCAATTCAGACCTTAACTAGAACTGTGCCTGTGGTCTTCCATTTCCTCACTATGTTCATCACAGTGGAAACTGACAGCTGAAATCTCTGAGACAGGTTTTTGGATCCTTCCCCTAAACCATGATGTTGAACAATCTTTGTTTTCAGCTCATTTGAGAGTTGTTTTGAGGCTCACATGTTTCCACTTTTCAGAGAAGATCCAAAGACGAGAAACACTTGCAATTGGCCACCTTAACCCTTTTGCATAATTGGATTCACCTGTGTATGTAGGTCAAGGGTCGATGAACTTACAAAACAAATTTAGTGTTCCAATAATTAGTCCTGAAGGTATTCAAATCAATAAAACCACAAGGGTGCCCAAACTTATGCACCTGCCTAATTTTGTTTAAATAATTGTTGCACACTTGTTGCACACTTTCTGGGAGCTGGGTTCTCTTTTCTAGAGTACACCATGTGTGATCTTATTATTGTGCTGATATTTTCTTATTTTCAGAATGCAATAGCATTTTCATCTCAGGCAAACACAGAGGAGGGATCGAGTCACTGAACTTTCCCAACAACTATCCAGACAACACCCAGTGCAGCTGGACCATCCAAGCCAGCAGTGGAAATACCATCAACTACACCTTTACGGCCTTCCAGCTGGAGGGCAACTCCATTAGTTGCACATTTGATTACATCAAGGTAACACCATGCACACGCCTCAACATTATGAACAAAAGAAAGAACCTGGGCAACTCAACCCTCCCACCAAGCTTGTTTGTAACTAAACAAAATTACATTTTGTGCAGTTTTTTTTTTATCCAGTATGTTTAAAATTACTTTGACTTTGATATATTTATTTATTGTGACTGTATATTATACTCTCTGCTACCTCCATAGCTCTATAATGGACCCAATGAAGAGGCACCTCTTATTGGTACATTCTGTGGATACACCCCTCCCCCAGCCAACAGCACCACAAGCTCAGCACTCACCATTGTGTTCAGAACAGACTCATCTGTATCACTGCCTGGCTTCCAGATGATGTGGTACCAAAACGGTAAGAGGAAAAAATCTTTTACTGTCACAGACTAGTCCAGATCAACAGAACCACTACATACATACTCTGTACTGTACTAAAATACAACAGTTAAAACAGTTTTTAAAATATTTATAGTAGTTAATGGAATGGAATTTTTGTATTTTTAAATATGTGCTAATAACTTAACATTTTATAAAAGTGCACTATGCAGCTAAGAGACATAACCTCTCTAGAGTGTCCTGCATCTGCACTGGGGTCTCCTTCTCAGTGGACATACCGGAAATGCCTCATCTAGAAGATGTCCAGGAAACATTCTAGTTTGATGCCCAAACCATCACAACTGACTCCTTCTGATGCAGAGGATTTGCGGCCCTACTTCCTGACCAAACTCCTCACCCTAACAATAGGGGAGACAGACAGCCTCCACTAGTATCCACAATCTCTTTCTTTCGCTCACTATCCAGATGGCATGGCCATAGGTGAGGGTAGGAGTGTAGATTACCAGTAAATAAGCAGCTCTCACTCAGCTGTACAACTGTAGATGATGCACTAGTCCATCTGCCAGTCTCCAACTCCTTTCTTCCCTCACTTGTGAATAAGACCCTGAGATGCTTGAGCTCCTCCACTTGGGGCATCAACTCATTCCCAAGCTGGAGAGGTCAATCCACCCTTTTCTAGCTAAACATTGATGAATAACACAAATAATACATCTCATATAACCAGAACACATGCATCCACACAGGCTGAGCTGCTGGCCTGACACATGCAACATGAGAACATAAGTTGTGGTAGTGGCTGTTGTTGTCTAGTTATTTCTCTTTCAGTGGAATGATCACACACACATTGGAAAAAGCTGCCTGAAAAGATACAGAGGTGTAATGTTAACTCTGATCTGACTCTGAGCTCAGCATTATGTGAGGACTGCAGATCCCCTCTGTGTCACTGTCACTTCAGATGTCTGCTAGTTTATGTGGTCATGCTTACACATATAAAAAGAAAGTCCTAATTTCCTCAAGTAGAGGTAATTTGTGGTCTAAAGGTAGTTTTAAGTTTATATCCCATTTTGTGTAAGATGGAAAACAGCAAAAAAAAATTTTTAGGTACTAGATTTATCTCTAACAGACTACACGTAAATAAGTATATGACCCAAGTTGTTTAGAATTTGACTTGAATAAATATTTAGTATATGATCACCAAGTCTTTGTTAATAGGAAATATAATAAGTTTAAACACTCCTCATATTGGACGAAGGAGGGTCAAAAGGAAGTTCTGTGAATGTGTTTTTTGAACAGGTTAGTGTTGCCCCTGATGAATCCTACATGTTTTACTTGACAATCTTACTGGCCACATTAGCTGATATACCTTACAAGGCACATTTGTGTTTGTTTCAGAAACAGAAATTATAGATCAGTGTTTATTTATAGCTGCTCTTTCTTTACTTTTAGATTCCAAATCATTTTCTGTCTGCTCTCAGAATCCAGCAGTTAAGTTAGCCACACACCTAATGGGAACAGCCTTCCTGCTTTTCAAAGGAATGTAATCCCCCATCTCAGTTGTATGATAAGGACATATGATTAATAATAATGGATTGATAAGTAGAGTTTTTGCTTTTTACTGATGGAGCTGGCTGTTGGTTTTGAAGCTTTCTCAGTGGAGTATGACAAAGGGTAACGCTTGCTTTATTGCATCTTTTGTCACACTCCCTCTTGACTCTCTTTGCTTCTGCTGACAAAGCTGCCGTTATGATCTCTTTATTAGAAATATTGTTTACTCTGTGTTTTTAACACCTTAAAATAAGTTGACACATGATTTAGTGACTTCTGTGTCCCTGCAGGTTGTGGTGGGGATCTTTCTGGCTCCACTGGCTCCCTCAGCAGCCCAGGCTACCCTAACAGATATCCAGATAACAGAGAATGTATATGGTATATCACCACATCAGCTGGCAGCAGTATTACTCTCACCATTCATGAATTTGATGTCGAGTTCCACCAAGATTGCAACTATGATGTGTTAGAAGTAAGATATAAACCTATCTCTCTAATAGGTGTTGGCAAAATTTTATCTTTCGTGCTTATGTACAGAGCATATTCACAAAAAATTGCTGCATTGCATTGATGTAAATATTTACTACAGTATTGCTGTAAGTGGTGTAAACTGATATTTTCTGTAATCCTGCTTATTTAGGATGTATAAATATAAGACACATCTGAGATAATAAAACATGACTCCACTGTGCATTTTTCGTCAATTAATAAAAGAAAGCTTTCAACAGAATTAATTACAGTTATTTAAGAATTATAAATATCATCACTTTGATTTAAAAAAAAGCATTTGTATATATTTTCAGTTCATAAACTGACCAAAAGCTGAATTTATAACAAGCCCAAAAGCTCACATTACTTTAATAAATACTTAATGTGCTACTCACTGCAGTTTAGAATGAATTTAATTATATTTCAATCATTGAATATCTTGATTACTGTTGCCTTCCCCTCAGGTTTATGGAGGTCCAGACTTGTCAGCCCCACAGCTGGCTAAGCTGTGCAGCACTACATCCAACCCAATGCAGGTCTCCAGCACTGGCAACCTTCTCACTGTACGCTTCAAATCTGATGCCTACGTCAGCGGTCGAGGATTCAATGCAAGCTGGGCTGAAGTCCAGGGAGGTGAGTGATCACCATTTGTTTGGCAAGGTAAAATATATCAGGTAAAGATGGGTATGCAGTAACTCATTTTCAGTTGTTTAAGTGATAGACTATATATATATACACACAAGTATAAGTATAATAAAGTATAAGTATAGCTTGTCACCACTCCCAATATGCATGAGACAAGCTGTACATTTTTCTGCCAGTACTCAGTCACTTTCAATCAGCTCTCTTTCTTCCTGCAGGCTGTGGAGGCCCAGTCACAGCTCCTTCAGGGGAAATCCATTCTCCTCAGTATCCCAACAGCTATCCACACAATGTGGATTGTTCCTGGGTCATCAGTGTGGATGCCAACCACCGTGTCTTCCTGAACTTTACAGACCTGGACATTGAATATCACAGCAGCTGTGCCTGGGACTATGTGGCTGTAAGTGAATAGTGTTTGGTTGGTATAAGATTAAAGCAGCTGGAGAGACACTCTGCTGTGTTTGGTTGTTGGTGTTTGCTGAATCTAAGGCAGACCAGGCAAAGAAGGGCAAAAACACAATCAAACACAGCCCCTCTGAAGAAATTCCACTGTGAAGCTTTCATGCTTGTGCATGATTTATATGTGGCCTTTTTTTAACTTATTCATTCGTTGTGACTCATCAAAAATAATGTTGTTTCTAAATAGAGTTATAACGTTACAAATTATAAAATCAAATATGACATGAATACACACAAGACAGAATAAAGCTAGTCAACAAGTAACATAATTCAAAATACAAAGTCCAGCTTATGAATAGCGATTGCACTCATCAGTTGCAGTCCTCTTTATGAGAGCTCTGAACTCTCCCAGGGAGACAAAGACTTTCAGCTTTGTGTCCTCTGAAGCTTATTCCATGACCAAGGTGCAAAATAGGAGAATGCTGTTCAACAAAGTTCAGAAGTTATCCTGGGTTCCCTAAAAAAGAGCCAACTAGAGGACAGCAAATCATAGCAGCTGTTTGAAGGAGTTTACTGTTGATGTGAAATGCAGACGTTTTGAGAAACCCCTCATTTCGTTATAGTTTGTCAGATTTTGACAATAACATGAACTATTCCACTATACAATGAAACAATGCAAGTATTTATTGGACAGTTAGCTGATAACATTGTTTTGTTCACAAAGACAAATAAAATTAAAATTTGTTTAAATCGTAAACAGTTGCAAACATTAACCAAAAATAATTTGCTCTTCTAACAAAGTTCTTTGAAGGATTTCACTTGGTAGTACTAGAAGTAGAAAATGACCAATATGCTAGGCAGAGAGATCAAGCTGGAAAGGATGTGCAACAGGTTAGGGTAATAAAGGCTAGAGATAGAAATATACTAAAAAGTGAAGAGAGTGTGTTTAGAAGAAGGTGGAGTTGGAAGGAATACGTTGA
Organism: Archocentrus centrarchus; assembly: GCF_007364275.1. Taxonomy (NCBI): domain Eukaryota; kingdom Metazoa; phylum Chordata; class Actinopteri; order Cichliformes; family Cichlidae; genus Archocentrus; species Archocentrus centrarchus. The sequence continues at coordinate 8,512,634 of NC_044365.1, read as the reverse complement.
GAATCAGAATCAGAATCAGAATCAGAATCTTTATTGTCATTGTACACAGAAGTTGCACAACGAAATTTAAAATGCATTCCTTTCTAGGTGCCTCAGACAATAAATAATAAAATAATAAAAATATGAGTGATAAAAATGATTACTAAAATACAGTGCACAATAGTAAATTAAGACGAATCTAGCCCCAATACACACACCAACGCACGCACACAGTCAGCACCACCCCACATCACTGTCCAAACCACACAGAGTTCAGTTCAATGATAGCCCTGGCATAAAAGCTGTTCCTCAGTCTGTTTGTTCTGGCCTTCATTGTCCTGAAACGTCTGCCTGATGGCAGTAGCTGAAACAAGGAGTGTCCAGGGTGTGAGGGGTCCTGGAGGATGTTCTGTGCCCTCCTCTGGCAGCGGGCATTGAACAGTTCCTGGAGGGAGGGCAGGGGACAGCCTATGATCTTTTGAGCCGTGTTGATGATTCGCTGGAGTGTTTTCCTGTCTGCTGCTGTGCAGCTGTTGAACCACACGCACAGACAGTAGGTCAGGATGCTCTCTACACAGCAACGGTAGAAGGACACCAGCAGATTCTGGGTCAGATAGTTGCTCCTAAGAACCCTCAGGAAATGCAGTCTCTGTTGGGCCTTCCTGTAAATGCTGGTCGTATTGATACTCCAGGTCAAATCATCCTGCAGATGTACTCCCAGGAACCTAAAATCTGAAACCAGCTCCACTTCATCCCCCTCGATGAACAGAGGTTGAATGACATGTGTTGTCCTCCTAAAGTCTACTACCATCTCCTTTGTCTTAGTGGTGTTCAGGATCAAGTTATTCTCACTGCACCACCTTGACAGCCGCTGCACCTCGTCCCGGTATGCTGACTCATCCCCGCCTGATATGAGCCCCACCACAGTGGTGTCATCCGCAAACTTAATGATGCAGTTACTGGCATGTATGGAGGTGCAGTCATGTGTGTAGAGGGTGAAGAGTAGGGGACTCAGCACACAGCCCTGTGGAGAGCCGGTGCTGAGGCTGATGGCTGAAGAGAGGTGGGGACCTACTCTTACCCTCTGGGAACGGTCTGTCAGGAAGTCCTTGATCCAAAGACAGGTGGAGCGTGGTATCCCCAGATCTGACAGTTTAGTCACCAGTCTGCCAGGAAGGATGGTGTTAAACGCCGAGCTGAAGTCCACAAAGAGCAGCCGAGCGTAGTTCCCCCCCTGCTCCAGGTGAGAGAAGGCAGAGTGGAGGGCCGTGGCAATGGCGTCCTCTGTGGACCGGTTGGCTCTGTAGGCAAACTGGTGGGGGTCTAGTCTGGGGGAGAGACTGGAGATGACGTGAGCCCGGACAAGCTTTTCAAAGCACTTCATAACAATTGGTGTGAGTGCTACTGGCCTGTAGTCATTCAAACCTCTGATAGTGTTCTTCTTGGGGATGGGGACGATAATGGAGGACTTCAGGCAGGAAGGGACAGCAGCCTGGCTCAGGGACTGGTTAAAAATGCTGGTAAAAATACCAGCCAGCTGAGCCGCACAGACCTTCAGTATCCGTCCAGAGACACCATCGGGCCCCACAGCTTTCCTGGGGTTCACAGTTTCCAGCATACGCCTCACCTCTTGCTCTTGCAGCCTGAGGATGCTGCTGCTGCCTGCTGAGGGATGTTGGATGGCTGTCTCTGATTGCTGTACCTCAAAGCGTGCAAAGAAGCTGTTCAGCTCCTCTGCCAGATTGATGTTACGCTGATCAACTAACAGGCTGGGTTTGTAGTTCAAAATATGCCGAACCCCTTGCCACACCTGCCTGAAGTCGTGGCTCTGGAAACAGTCCTCAATCCTCCTCTTATACACAGCCTTGGCCTCCCTGATGCCCCTCTTCAGGTTGGCTCTGGCAGCGCTGTAAAGCGCCCCATCACCAGCTCTGAAGGCGATGTTCCTTTCTCTGAGTAAGCTCTGCACCTTTCCATTCATCCATGGCTTTCTATTTGGAAAAACCCGGATATTCTTGTCCACAGTTACAGTGTCGGTGCAGAACTTGATGTAGTCCAGAACAGCCGAGGTGTACTGCTCCAGGTCCTGGTGCTTGAATACGTCCCAGTCAGTTGTTTCAAAGCAGTCCTGCAGCTGTTGAGAGGCACCTTCAGGCCAGGTCTGAACAGTCTTAGATGTAGAAAGAGCAGTTTTGCTGAGGGGGGTGTATGCTGGAATCATAAGCAGGGACAGATGGTCTGACTGGCCCAGATGTGGCAGTGGCACAGCCCTGAAACCCAGCTTGATGTTAGAGTAGACTTTATCCAGTGTGTTGTTCCCTCTTGTAGGGCATTTAACATGCTGATGGAACTTGGGTAGAACAGTCTTTAAATCGACATGGTTAAAGTCTCCTGCAATGATGTGTACAGCCTCAGGATATCTGCTCTGTTGACTGCAAACCGTGTCATGTAAGAGACTAACAGCCGAGTTAGCATTAGCATCAGGGGGAAGATAAACAACAGTGATCAAAACAGCTGTAAACTCACGGGGCAGATAGATGGGCCTGCATTTAACAGTCATGTACTCCAGGTCCGGAGAGCAGTGGCTGTTCACAGTCATACTGTCTGTACACCAGCTGTTGTTTACATACAAGCACACACCCCCTCCTCTGCTCTTACCGGAGGTCCGCATTCTGTCATGCCGGTGCGTTGTCCTGCCGGCTAGCTCGATGGCTGCATCAGGAATGGATGAATGAAGCCAGGTCTCAGTGAAGAGCAAAACGCAGCAGTCCTTCACGGTCCTGTTTGTAGCCACCAGCAGTCTCAACTCATCCATTTTATTCGGGAGTGATCTTACATTGGCGAGGAAAACACTGGGTAACGGAGGTCTATGAGGCCGTTTACGTAGCCTCTCCAAAACGCTAGCTCTGCCGCCTCTTTTCTGCCTCCTTTCTCTGCGCCGTCTCCGTCTGCGACCCCCCCTCACAGGGATGATGAACCACAAAGAGCCAGGTGGTCTGGCGATGTCCACCGGGATGTTGTGAGAGTGGAGGAAGTCAGCCATAACCGCCTGCTCACTTTGTGCTCCTATATGTAGGAGTTCGTGCCATCTGTATGTTATAATGTCCGCCCGACATAATGGTGATGTGTTGAGCCACAGTTGAAGCACACATAACAACATACACAATTTCACAGAGCACCGAAAAGGAGAGCACTGAGCCGCTGCGACTATGCGCGCCGCCATCTTGAAAGTTCTCTGAAGGAAAATTCAGTCACCTCGCAGGAACTGATGAATGTAGGAAATGAGGGCAGCTATGAAGAGGATGAAGAGTAGAAAGGCAGCTGGTCCAGATGACATGCCTGTGGATGTATGGAGGCCTTAAAGAGAGAGCAGTGGACATTTTGACCAAATTGTTTAACACAATCTTGGAGAGTGAGAGAGTAGCTGAGAAATGGAGAAGAAGTGAACTGTACTGATTTTCAAGAACAAGGGTGACGTGCAGAGCTGTAGTAACTACAGAGGGATAAAGTTGATAGGCCATACCATGAAGCTATGGGAAAGAGGTGTTGACGCTGGGTTAAGAGGAGAGGTAAGTGTTGAGTGTTGATGGAGACGTTTATTGAAGGTCAGAACAGTTGCACTGTGAAGCTAGAGAAAGCATATGAGAAGGTGGCAATGCAGGAACTGTGGTCCGGCATGAGGAGGTCAGGAGTGGCAGAAAATTATGTGAGGCTGGTGCAGGACATCTATGAGGACAGCGAGACAGTGGTGAGATGTGCGGTAGGAGAGACAGATGGGTTGGGATTGCATCAGAGGTCTACTCTGAGCCCCTTCTTGTTTGCAGTGGTGATGAGGTCAGGCAGGTGATGCAATGACAGATGAGGTCAGGCAGGAGTTAATAGATAACACTGTGATCTGTAGTGAGAGTAGGGAGACGTAGGGTGAGATGGAGACAGATGATCTGATCTCCATGAAGGGAGCAGCCAAAAGAAGGAAATTCTGTTTATTCAGTTCTGGTGTCAATATCTGCAATGCTTCTTCAAATTCTTCATTCCATATTTAGTGGTGATTGAACAAATGTTGGTGATTGTCATGTTGGGGCAACTTATTTTTAACAACACGTGGAACAAATGCAAACAGAGAACGTGACATGACATCTGCTGAGGGATGATAAAATGAACATAATATATAAGAAAATCAAAAGAATTGTGATTGAATAAATGTTTTAAAAAAAATATGTTACGTGTTACGATGTTCGTGCAAAGTTTTTCTTTGGACATTATGTTACTAGCAGTCTGTCAGTCTCATTGCTTTATATATCTCTGTTTCTTTAGTATTTGTGTGAGACACAAATCTGCCAGACAGTCACTGTAGTCCAAGGCTGACAGACCTGTAACTGAAAAATATTATATGTACCACACATGTTTAGAAAGAGATTATTTATTGACCAAATAAGAAATGCCTTTATAGGCTCATTAAACCTCTTCACATGGCTCCTCTTTGACAGTTTGTTAATCAAAATGCAAATCAGTGTCTCCTACCTGACCCCTTCAAAATCAGCTGATGTTTTATTTATTTATTTGTACAATAACTTAAGCATATCAAATAAATTCATGCAAAATTTTACCTTTATAGTTGAAAAAGGTGAGATTAAATTTAGATTAGATTTGCCTTTGTTGTTTCTGTTTTTTGTCTTGGACAATGACTTTTGCATGATTAGAGTTTACATTCAAGTTTCCCAGCATATGTAAAGAAAAACATACAGAATGTTTTTTTTCTGTATACAGAGTAAAACAAATGCAGGAATTCAGACTATGTAAGAAAAATTTTTTCTATCAATCATTCATAAAACCATCATACTCATAATCATGCATATTCATTTATTTTAATTTTGTCATAGTCTATCCATTGTTTTGACTAGTTTGACTAAGATGTCACCTTAGACCTTTCAGTGTATAAAGTCTGTGTAAACAGATGAATGAAAAGTACTGTTCATCAAGCGGCACGGTTTTACTGAAAATTTATGCCTGTCCATTTGTAGATCCATGATGGTCCGACTTCATCTTCTCCTCTGCTTGTCCGTGTGTGTGGCGCCAGTATTCCTCCCTCCATCACCTCGACCCAGAACACAATCTATGTTCGTTTTAGGTCTGACTCCAGTGGCAGCCACCGTGGTTTCAGTGCTCGCTTCTCTGAGGGTCAGTCTTTTTTCATCGCTTTTTCTCAGTGACCTGAACACTGGTATAACATCATTGCCACTAGTTCTTCCTTTCATGCCCCTTTTTCATACTCACAAATGCTACTTCAGAAAAAGATTGCTTCAGATTGCTTTAAAAGCCTCACCTCTACTCCTCCAAACATACCTCTTGTCATTGTGGCCAGATAGCTCAATCTTTGTCATGTCTGACTTAAAACTTTTCTCCAGAAATCATTTGGCTTGTCCATGTTGGCAGATGCAAATAAAGTACAATTACCGTGTTACTGTACTTAAATAGAATTTTCAGGTATCTGTACTATGGGGTGGGAGGTGTTATCTAAGCAGCATGACAGTTTAGCCACCATTAGCCATTCTCGTGTCACACACTACCTCCACTGGGTCAAGAGGGCATCCGAGAACAGAGCTGGCATTCATGAGCAGCCTGTTCAGTATTTTTTCTGTATTGCTGCCCCAGCAGACCACACCATAAAAGCTGCTTTATGCCACTACAGAGTCATAGAAGGTCACCCTGCACCCCAGAAGACCCAAGTCTCCATAGCAGATGCAGCCTGCTCTGTTTTTTCCATAGATGGGATTTGTGTTGTTTGCCCAGTCCAGTTTAGTGGTCAGGTGAACATCCAGGTACTTATATGAGTCCACTATCTCGATCTCCAATCCCTGGATGTTCACTGGTGTAAGTGTAGGATGTTTGTGCCTGTGAAAGTCCACCACCAGCTCCTTGGTTTTCTCAGTATTGATCATTATGAATCCTTACATATTGGGGCTGGCTGGTATGGTAGTCCAGGATCCATGTGGGCAGGTGATGGTCCACACCTGGTGGTGACACATGCGAATAATTTGTACTTACATACAATTGTTTGAACTGATGATCTTGGAATCTGTAGTTGTTTAGAAATGTCTCCAAGACATTTACAACTTTTGTAACTCTACAGCTTCTTCTTAGAGCTTCACTGAACTCCTCAGACTTTCCAGTTGTTTTTAGTCCAATGACTGTTAAACAAAACCTTCAGCACCACTTAGGAAAAGATTTAAGTGAGTGTATGTATATATTTGACTTTGTGTGGATTACAGAAAATTCAACATAATTTGTATTTTGTTCTAATTCTTCTTTTTTTGTTGTTGTTGTTTTTGTTTTTAAAATAATTAAAGATGTATGCTGTACACTCATTCCACCCTGGAAAAAGAACAGTTGAAAGAAATAATTAAAAGCCTAAAATTACCATTACATTCATGCCCATGATGAGTGTATATAAACTGTTGACCACATGCATGTTGTGGTTGCAGTGGCAGGATAAAGCTGAGTATATTGTGTTGTTGTTTTCAACAGCTTGTGGTGCAACAATTATAACAGATGATAATGGTGGAGCCATTGCATCACCAAGGTACCCAGCACAATACCCACCCAATCAGAACTGTAGCTGGATCATCAGAGCACAAGAACCACGTGAGTTGCAGTAAAGAGCTCAGAATAGAAAATCTTACTGTTTTACACATTTCATATAGAAAAACTTGTGTTCTCATAACCACTAACTTGTTTTTTTGTGCCCAGTCAACCATGTGACCCTGTCATTCACTGACCTTGACTTAGAGAAGCTCAACTCCAATTGTTCTCATGATTTTGTGGAGATCCTGGATGGAGACAATTACCATTCGCCTTCTATGGGTAGTTATACTGTATATGTGCATTTACTTGTCTTATACTTTGTTTTGGAAAGTGTTGGATTAGCCAGGTAGTGTATGCCTAAATCTTAACCATCCTAATCCCAAAAGAAGAGATAAGCTGAATTCTGAAAAGAGTGTCCTAGAGTAATTTACCATATTGTCGTTTTATCAGTGCATTTTCCATATTAGGCACAAAGTGTCCATTTGTGGCAATGCCTTATACACATTATGAGAAGCTTTCCACATTTTCATAATGGAAGTGTTGCACCAGTAATTGCACCAGTAAACTACAATCTTTTCCTAAACCTATGTAAGCAGCGCCTTAAAGTAAAAAAGCAGGTGAAAAGGAAACACTGGCTGCAGAATCTCCTGCATCCATGCCTTTCAGTCACAAAACTGACGCTGTGCCTCTTCAATAAATCCTGACAAAAACATACATGCACAAATTACACCTCACATACTGCATATAAAAAAAAAAAGTATGCTAATCTTATTGTGATTTATTTATTAATATATATTGCATTTTGTTAGCAAAGCCCTTTGAATGTGTTTGGATTGTGATTGTGTTATATACACGTTGTTTTTGGTTTTATGTGTCAAGTCAACAACTTGTTCAGTTAATGAAATTCATTTTAAATTACAATTTAATGTGACCTTTTGTTAGGGCGCTACTGTGGATCTGAAATACCTCACCCAGTGACGTCCTTCAGCAACTCTTTGGTTGTCAATTTCATCTCCGACCACTCTGTCTCCAGAAAGGGTTTCAGAGCTACCTACTCAGGCTCCACTTCAAGTAAGCCATACCGGGTCACACTGCTTATACCTGCACACAATAAGAAGTGATCAAAACTAATTAAAAATCATATTAGTCTCATGCATACACAGTTATACTGAGAAGATCTCCTGGAAAATGTATTCTTTTCTCTTCTTCTGTTCAGGTTGTGGAGGAGATCTGGTGATGGAGACTGGCGCATTTAACAGTCCGAACTATCCAGATGCTTATCCACCTAATGTGGAGTGTGTGTGGACCATGAGGAGCTCACCAGGGAACCGTATCCAGCTCTCCTTTATGTTAGTCAATTCAAGCATGGCTCTCTGACCTTAGGAAGATACATACAATTGATTAAATATTTCAATCTCAAAGTCTCCTGAGTAGCCGGTAAATTAGTGCCTTTCAGGAGTCTTCCACAGACTAACATTACTGGTTAACATTACTGGGTCATGTAAGGTTTGACTATAACATTTGGGGGTGGCTGTAGCTCAGTAGGTAGAGCAGGTCACCTACTGATCGGAAGGTCAGCGGTTCAATTCCTGGCTACTCCAGGCTACATGCCAATGTATCCTTGGGCAAGATACTTAACCCCAAGTTTCTCTCCGATCGTCCCGTCGGAGTATGAATGTGTGTGAATGATAGTTAATTAAAAAAAAGCACTTAGCTTAGCAAACATGGAAGTGCTTGTATGAATGGGAGTGCATGGGTGAATGTAAACATGTTGTAATAGGGCTTTGAGTGCTCATACTGAGTAGAAAAGCGCTATATAAGAGCTAGTCCATTTACCAGTAATAGTCAGAACATCGATGACTAGAATTCTAGAGGTAATCAATACATAATGAAACTGGAAAAAAATATATATAAATGATAGATAATAAGGATAAATATATTTATAATTTTTCAATTTTGTTTTACCAAAATTGATGTGGTTTGATGTGACAGATATAATCTTTGTAAATTAGTTTTCTGTCAATCCAATAAACCAATTACTGACTTATAGACAGAGAGGTAGTGCTGGCAGAGCACAGTGGAGTGACAAATGAGGAAATAAAATATTCACAACTAGCGTGATTTAAAAAGCTAACTTCCTTTTGGCATCAAAAAGCTACTGTTGGGATTACCGAAGAGGTGCAGTATTAATTTTGTGACTGAAAGCTGCAGGCAAATTAGCATGCTGATGCATTTGCAAAACTGCTCCCATGAGTTCTGCTAACATTGTCCTAAGATGTTGTTAGTTTATTTAAAAAAATTAGCTGCCAAGGGCAACATCATTTAGTATCTCTCTCACACACACACACACACACACACACACACACACACACACACACACACACACACACACACACACACACACACACACACACACCTAATGAGAGAGGCCAAAAGAGCCGTTAATGTCCTAACAAAATTAGCACAGTGTAAGAGAAGGTTTTACATGTGTTTCTCTCTGAAAATACTGTGGCATTTAAGATAAATGAGAGGAGGCTAAAGAGAAGAATCAGTATCATTTTCTATAAGAGTGAACTCATCTGTTAGAAATGGCTGGGACTGTGTGAGGTCCTGAGGACTAAGAATCAGGTAGAGTGCAAGAGAGCTGCATTATAACAAATTATCCCATCATATCAACCTGAAATCTGTGGGCAACAGCAAACCTGTAAGATGTGTAGAAAAAAGCGTGGCATGTAAAGAAAACCCATAAAACATGTGGTTATCCCAGCTGGGCTTTCATGAAGATCCCTAGTTGGTGTCTGAAAGAAGGTCAGACACCAACTAGGAAGAATGAGAATGTCAAGCACAACAACATTGTCATCCCTCATGTGGCAGGATTGTCAGAGAATTTTCTCCAAGCATGACATCCCAGTATACTTCAAACCAAGTCACACTCTAAGGCAAAAACTGGTCCATCCCAAGGACAAAACTCCCAAACACAAGATGTGCAACATAGTGTGTGCTGTCCAGTGCAATGAAGCGTGCTCGGATCTGTATATTTGAGAAACCAAACAGCCGCATGGCACAACATAGAAGAGCCGCCTCAGCACCTCAGCTGTACATCTGCATCTGAGGGACAAAGGGCACTCTTTTGAGGATGCCAGTGTTCAGATTTTGGACTGGGAAGACAGATGGTTTGAAAGAGGAGTTAAAGAAGCCATCTATGTCGCTGTGAACAACCATTATTGAACATATCATCCATAATCAACAGACATATATTCTTTTACATCTTTGATTTAACTAGGCCACCTAAACAAGTGCTGAAGAAAAGTGATGGTGCAGTTTTTACCCGGGTGACAGATGAACCTGCAAGTGTGAGTCCAGTGGATTACTTGGGACCAGATCCTGGGGGGAACCAACAGATAGTTATGTTGACCATTACTAGGGTCAGGTTCATCTTTCTGGGTATTTCTGACCAAAGATTCGATCTCATCAGAGGTGGAGAATTGTTGAGATAGGGTTTTGATCCAATTTTGACATTGTGGGAGCAGGTCTGTAAGTGATAATCAGGTTAAAAAATAGGAAAAATAGAACCCACCTGGCCTGAGTGTCCTGACCACTTTCAGGTAGATGAGTTTTTTTGTGGTCTGTCCATACCACAAACAGCTGCTCAGCCCCTTCAAGCCAGTGATGCCACTCCTCTAACACCAGCTTGTTTGCAAGCAAGTCATGGTCCTCAACATCATAGTTGCACTCTGCAAGAGACAGACAAGGAGGGAAAATGTTACAAGCTGTCTATTTGTGTGTTATGTTTGTTTAGCAAACAAACATGGAAAACAGACTGAGAGGTTATTTTAGCAGGAAGCAAAAATCTTGGTAGGGAGTTGTTAAATTTTCCCACCAGTATTCCCACCATTGTCTTTCGGCTGCCCTGGGAAGGTGTCTATTAAGTGTCCTCTCCTACCATAGTAAAAAAAAATCACCTTCAGAGATTCACTCTGTGGAGAGTTGCATGGGATGCTCGTCATTCTCCTTTATCCCACTTGCTCTTCAGTCCGGGTCCTCTGGGGAAACTCCACTGGAAGCCATAACTGATCAACACGAGGTCCCCTGGGAATTGTAGTCCTGCTAGCACCAGTGTTTCTGTTATGCAAACAGAGATGAGAGAATCAAGGGAAGTTGGCAAATCTTTAGCAGTTAATTCACTTTTCATTGTCTCATTTTGACCATAAAAAGGCAGCCCTCAGGGCCCTCCCCTCCCAACTTGGTTCCTCCACCAGAATCCAAAAATCAGCTGAGTAGTCAGCCACACTCTGCTTACCTTGAGTCTATGAGCCACTGTGTCAGTTTGAAAGCCTTGTAGAAAATACTCTTAAACTTAGACAAAAAAATCATCATAGAAAATGTTGAGTGAGAATTCTAAACTGTCTGCGCCCATCTTAGAGCGCGTCCTGGCAGCAGCTCCACAACAAAAGCTATCTGAGCCATAAGTCTGACTCTGCTGCCTAAACACCAAAACACACTGACTTAGGAACCCTGCAGAACCCTGTATGTTACTGGAAAAGACTTCTCCGAAGTCTCTCTCTGTGCTACTTAAACAAATAGCACTGCTCCTCTTCTTATAGGTATCTATTACATTAACCAATACTTTATTTTTGATCAGGTTTGATTTTATCATCATTATTAGTAATAGTAGTAGTGGTGATAGTAGTAGTAGTATTGCTATTAGAGAAATACTGTTTTCTGTGGTGACTGGTGCAGGTTTCCTGTTTGAACACTATATAGTTAAATGATTCACTCTCTTATTTACAGGAGCCTATATTAGTGAATATGATTGACAATCCTGTGTTTTATTCAGTATGTTTCAGCTCCAAGGTGACTCTGGCTGTCAAAACGACTACCTAGAAATCAGAGAAGGCAACTCCACTGGGCATCTGGTTGGTCGCTTCTGTGGAAACTCACTCCCCTCCAACTACACCTCTGTGATTGGTCATATCTTGTGGGTTAAGTTTGTCTCAGATGCTTCAGTTAGTGGAGCAGGATTCAGAGCTACCTTCTCACACTGTGAGTGCCTGCGTACAAAGAGAATTAACCATTTTTTTTTTTTTGATCCTCATAATCATAAAACTGTCATTATTTAAGCAGCTGCCACTATTCAGTATTATTATGGAGGGTAAAATGGGGGTCTGAAAGATTTTCATTGAAATAGTTGCTGTTGAGTTCCTGTCACAGAATGAGATAACACGGTGACTGACTGTGGTGATTTGAGAGTGGATCAGTTTGAAATACAATAGTGAGGTAAGCGGTTCCTTTGTGACAGACTCATGCTGTGTGTGTGCATGAGTCAGAAAAAAAGAACACGATTGCTCACAGAATAATGAAAAAAGGCAACTGAAATCTTTAAGATTCCCTTTTAAAGTAGGGGATTAATAGCAGTAACAGACTAACAATAGCAAGGTTGGGTGATTTGGGACTTTATTATAGTGGAACTTTGGAGCACTCACTCTTGTAAAAAACTAAACTGATAATGTTGAAAGCCTTCAGTTAACATATATGTAAAACATGCAGTGTACACAGTCTAACATAATTAACTGTACTTTAAAGAAGAAAATGCCTCTACATAACTTACTAATGCCTCAGTGTGGTCTTTCCTGATAGCAGGGAAGCAATAAATCCATCTACACATGGGTTCTCATCACTATATTGGGAATGGAGGGTGAGGCTAAAAAAAGTTTTATAGTACCACAAAGCAGTGTGGCAGCTACAGTTTTGAGATGGCATACAGTTACTGTAGCTGGGGTAGAACCAGACATTGAGGAAGCCTACACTATGAGGAGAAGCTTCCTGTGGGAGAGGATTTTTCACAGTGGCTGTTGGTCACACACTGTGGCTTACTTGAGCTGAAATATGTGGTTGTAGCAAGTCTCTAGGTTGCTCAGGACCAGTGTCGCACAAAACTTAAAAGCAAAAGGAGCACCTGAATTAACCACAAACTTTTTACAAGTCCCACAGTGTAGGTTCGCTTGCTAACAGTAATAGTAACCTCCTAAAGAAACCGTGAGTGCTCAATTTTAGTTACAACTCAGTTTCACAAATTATTTAATAAAAAAAACATTTCAGCTTTTTTTATTTTTTATTTCCAGTTATATATATACCTGGATCTCACCTGTTTTTCTTATGAGCAAAAGTATTGGAAGAGATATACTTAAAATTAATTAAAGTGAATAAGTCTTAAATGTTTATTTGCTAATCATTTACTTGCAATAACTGCACCAAGTCTGTGACCCACTGACATCACTAAACTTTTACATTCTTCATTTGTGATGCTTTTTCAGGCTTTCACCGCAGCCTCTTTCACTTGTTGTTTGGTTTGGGGGGTTACTCCCTTCAGTCTCCTCTTTAGCAGATAAAATCAGTCAAAAACCTTCCACTTCTTGCCCCTGGTGAACTCCTTTGTCGCTTTGGCAGTGTGTTTTGGGTTATTATCTTGCTACATGATAAAGAGTTTTAAATTGACAGAAAAAATGTGTGAGTTCATTGTACTGCTTCCACCATGCGTGACATCATCAATGAAGATTAATGAACCTGACTCAGTAAGATTAAGGAGTGTGTTTCACAGATGAGCTTATATGTTTGGGATCATGAGCAGATCCTTTCTTTCTCCATCATCTTGGTAAAGGTTAATCTTTGTCTCATCAGCCATTAAAACTTCATCCCACAATTTCTGAGGCTTGTCTCTGGACTTCTCGGCTAATTCCAGGCTGACCTTCTTATTTTTCTCTAATTAGTGGTTTGCATCTTCTGCGACCAGTAGATTGCCTCTGGAGGTCGTTGCTGATGTCACTAACAGTTGTTTTAGGGTGTTTCTTTACAGCGCTTACAATACTGCAGCATATTTGAGCTTGTGACTTACTATTGTTTTTTTCCTTGGTCTTCCTGTTACTGTTGTTCCACATCTGTTAGTACACCACCGATGACTTTCTTCTTCAGGGTGTTCTGAACGGTTGTTACTGGCTATGGTCAGTGTTTGTGCAATGGCTCTAACTGATTCTCCATCTTCTCCCAGCTTCACAATTTCTTGTTTTTCACCCACAGACAGCTCTCTGGTTTTTATGTTGGTTCCTCCTCTAACTATAAATGCACAGTCTGCACAGGCAAAACCCAAATCTGATACTGAGCGCAGACATTCATGCACTATTTACTGTTTGGATAATCAAAATAACAGGACACATATGGGCAACAAAACACGCCTGTCAGTCACATGTTGCAATACTTTTGCTCACAAGAAAAACAGGTGGTGTCAGACAAAAAGTGCTGTCTTCTGAAGTGTGTATCAGATCCAAATGGAAATATATGAAAATAAAAGCTGAGATTTTGATTTGATTTTGATGAATGTTTGCAGAGCCCATGGTTAAGAGAAGAGTGGTTGGATTTTAGGCCTCTGATATTAGAGAAAGAGCAATCTTCTCACTTTGGAGCTGAGAAGGGAAAAAAGTGAGAGAAATAAGGAGTTGTGGTTTGGGGCTGGGGGTTGTCTGACATTGTGTCAGATTACAGATGCAGGAAGTAGCCATTTATCATTCACAAATGATTATAAACTAACTGTAGCTTTCCTCATGGCTCCTAAAGACAAAGGGAAGAGACAAAAATACGGGAAAGCTGGAGAAAGAAAAAAAAGGGGGAATATGGGGTTACAGGATTGGTATTCTTGGCATTAATTAAAGTTGCCTGACAGATTTTTTTTTAATGTATTCTTACGTGTGGGCAAAGAGATAATCATTGTGGGATGTGGCAGTTCATATACAAAGTGTTGTTATTGAATGCTCTGGAAAAGATGAAAAATAGTGATAAAACAGCGCTGAAAACTTTGCTGTTGTGAAAATCAGAGAAAAGAGGAAACAAAAGACGTGCTTTCACTCGTTTATCAAATACAAAACTGATGTACAGGTCATACATGGAACTTTGGTGATTTAAAAGCTCAACCTTATCACTTCTGGTGATGAATATGTATGATTTAATTATCTCATAGTATCCAAGCTGTGTTGTGCGTCAAAGTTTATTCACCTACTGACACTGGTCTATGTTCTGTGTAACCAATAAAAAAACTGAAAATGAGAAGTATCTTTTGCTTTCTTTCTGTTCCACAGTGTATGGTGTTGATGTGACTGGGGAGTTTGGTCAGATAGCTTCCCCACTGTATCCCAGAACATACCCCAATAATGCTGACTACCGTTGGACTATAACTGTAGATGGAGACAGCTACATCCAGATCCGCTTCTTGGACATGGACATAGAGGATCTGTATAACTGCTACTATGACCACCTGAAAGTAAGATTGTGAATACTCAGAAATCACAACCTATTAGCAATACAAGTCAAAGTTTTCATATCATTGTGCCAAGTTTGTGGAAATGCATTGTGTTACATCACATTGTAATGCCAAATTATGCTAATCCTATGTCTGGACCTAGTGGATGCAGATCCAACAGGTCCTTGATTATACATCAAGCTGCAAATCAGATGTAGATCAATTACATACAGTATAATCAGATAAGTGTGAGAATCCACCCATTTTCTACCACTTATCTGGGTCAGGATCACAGGAGCGGCAGTCTAACCAAACATACCTGGACCATCCACTCTGCAGACATGACAGAATGATGCCTATTTTTAATGCAGCGCTGCCTGGAGCCCAGAGATTACAGGCATCCAGTATTGATTTGCAGTCTTGTCCCAGGCACACAGAGATTTCACCAGATTCCCAGAATCTTTTGATGGTATTATGTACTGGTGATGATGAGATATTCAAGTCTGCAGTTTTACATTCAGAAATGTTATTCTGAAACATTTCTGCAATTTCTAGATGCAGTTTTAGTGAACCTCTTCCCATCTTTACTTTTGAGAAACTGCCTCTCTAAGATGCTCTTTTTATACCCAATCATGTTACTGACCTGTTGGCAATTAACCTAATTAGTTGCTTTTCCAGCTTTTTGTTACCCTCACCCTAACTTTTTTTGTGACATGTTGCTGCCATCAAAGTGCCCTTATTTTTTTTAAGTGGTACATTTTCTCAGTTCAAACATTTGATATGTGGGTTTGTGAGATTTGCAAATCACTGCATTATGGTTTACATTTTACACATCATCCAAACTGTTTTAGAATTTGTGTTTTATACAGTAGATCACTCATTTTAACCTATGATTCAATTATTTTTTTTGTTGTGCAACAGGTAAAGAGATACTTCTAACACTTAGTATGTTGTCAAATATTTTCTTTTGCATTTCTTTTTATAGTTACTTAACACCAATTCTGAAAAAATGAGAAATTATGCAGGTTTGGTATCACTTTGTGTGTTCTACAGAACAATGAATGTAATGTTTTTTTATAGTTAATGTGACAGTAGTGCACAGCATCAACAAAAAGAAAAAACAGCCATTGTAAAATTCAGAAGGTATGGTGATAGCCCATAAATGTGCCCTACACTCATGGCGTATGCCCTTAATCTTTGTTTGTCTGCAGATATTTAATGGCCCCAGTGTTCATTACTACCCAATTGGGACATTCTGTGGTCTGACTCTGCCCCCTCCTATAAGAAGTTCAGGAAGCGCTGTCACTCTACAGTTCACGTCAGATTCAGTGGTGGGAGGAAAAGGTTTCCTTGTGGAATGGGTCGCTGTTCAGGACTCTGGACCACCACCCACTATCACACCAGGTCAGTCACAGCAGTTCGTCTGTTTGAGCCCTTTTAGACACAAGACATGCATTCTGCACAGTGAAAATGTGAAGATGGCAGCAATGGAGGTAGGCACATGAATAGGATGATTATGTGCATAATGTTTAAATACAATAAAATCAGACCTCTGATTTCTTCCTTGTCATGAAGTGTGG
Source organism: Archocentrus centrarchus (assembly GCF_007364275.1). Classification (NCBI taxonomy): domain Eukaryota; kingdom Metazoa; phylum Chordata; class Actinopteri; order Cichliformes; family Cichlidae; genus Archocentrus; species Archocentrus centrarchus. The sequence goes on along the minus strand of NC_044365.1, from coordinate 8,496,206 downwards.
CTAGAATGGATCCAAATGGAGACTCATAGGCAAATAAACAAAAATGAAGCCTTTATTGATAATGGAAGTAAAATTAAAAACAAGACAAGATGCAAAAGTCTAGCAAAATAAAACAGGAGATAATTAATAGAATCAATAATAGAAGCACAGACTTGACACAGAAGCATACAATGTGTAAAAATATAAAGCCCTTTGAGTGCTGCAAAGTTGCTCCTGTATTTAAATTGTCTCACTGTTGGAGTGATGTTTGTTGACTGACTCAGAGAGGGTATGTCCTTTGTTCAGGCCAGAATGCACTTCCTCAAACCCTGTATTGTGGATTTCAACCTTTGATAGTCCTGTTTTTTGTTTTTTTTTTAATAAATAATGCAGCCCACTCAAGTGTCATCCTATTGATTAAGAATACCTGATTTTAATTTCCTCTTCAAATAACTGAAAATTTCATTCTTAAGCAATAATGTTTTAATTAATTAGATTAATTATGTTCATTGTCCACTGTTAACACTTCATCAATTTAGCAATGGATTAACAAATAATATGGTTGTATTGTCATGTTTTTGCTTTTTGGTATCTAAATGAATGCGCTCTTTTGTTTTGCTTTTGTGTGTTAGGTGCCTGTGGTGGAATACTGATGACAGGGGAGACTCCTGGCTTCCTCTATTCTCCTGGCTGGCCAGAAAACTACCCTCCCAATCAGGAGTGTACCTGGCTAATTCATTCTCCTGATTCAACTGTAGAATTTAATTTCTTGTCTTTTGACATGGAGGACAGCGCCACCTGCTACTTTGACAGCATTGTTATCAGAGATGGTAAGTAATTCAATCCCATATAAAGACAGTGAAAAAGAATGATGATGCTGACTGATTTTATGGGATTTTCATGGTGACTAACCAAATGCTTCCAGCCTGACCAGCTCTAATTTTCCTGAAAAAATTCCAAGGGGGTGACACACTTTTTAATAGGGAAACTACCAACATTTAGCTTTCAACTGGTATTAGTTTCATGAAAAATATTTTGTTATGTGAAGCCCTGGATTTTCCGTGGAGCTGATTTCAAACAGTTAAATCTAGAGAACTAGAACTAGAAGTGAAATGTGAATTTTATAATATAAAACATACAATCTTCACATGACAGTGCTTTGTGTTAGGTAATGAAAAGTCTTGGGGTGACAGATGCTTATTTAAACCAAAAACTATCAAATACCTCAAAGTGAATGAGTGCTCTGGACTTAGAGAGCATATATAACATGTGTATGTCCACTATATTGTTGTTGGTTTGTTTGATCTTTCGGACAATTTCCCTTGTGTTTGGGTGTTCCCAGGTGCAACCAGCCAATCCCCTGTGCTAGCCAGTGTGTGTGGCCGGGATCCTCCAGGTTCTCTCCACTCAGCAGGAGACTCCATGTACATCCATTTCTCCTCAGACAGCAGCGTCAGTGGCCAAGGTTTTAATGCCTCCTACTCAAAAGGTGATGCATCAGAAGTTAATTAGTAAAAATCTTCTATATGACATGTAAGCATAAGATTAAAAACACTAAAATATTGGAATAGTATGTGCTTCAGTCTTAAGACAAAAAGAAAACTGTTTTATCACAGATTTATTGAAGAGTTGATGGTCCTACTTCCTAATACCCTTCCTATGGTAAAGGGTCACCTCCATCCCAGGGGTGGCTGTAATTCTGGACATATAACAGGTCACCTACAAATTGGAAGGTTGGTGGTTTGATCCCTGGCTGCTCCAGCCAGGAATCAAGCCGCCAACCTTCCGACTGGTAGGTGACCTGCTCTACCTCCTGATCCACAGCCACCCCTGTGGGAGTGGGACCTTATTTTCTACAGAAATAAGTGGTAACAAGCTTTCACTATGTGAACCTGCCATGGTTGCCTTAAGCATGCTTTCATTTGTGTCCAGATTAGAAAATAGTTTTTGGCTTATAACTGAACATAGGAAGAAAACAGACACTCCAAGAAGTCACCTTATAATAATAATAATAATATATAGTAAATATTGGCTTAACATTTAATCCTTTAATAGCAGAAAAGTTTTTAGTCATCTACAATTAACATCCATTTGATGTTCACCACTGAGCACTAACATTTACTCATGTTATCTTTCATTAGCCATGTATTTACTGCTGGACACTCAACAACTGCCGCAACAATGATAATAATATGTTGCTTTTTCTTTGCCTTTTTGTAGGTTGTGGTGGACTCCTGCATGTTGACAGAGGTGTCCTGAGTAGTCCCAATTACCCACAGAATTACTTACCTGGTTTGAATTGTAGCTGGCATGTGTTGGTTACACCTGGCTTTAGGATTTCTGTCACCTTCCAGAGCCCCTTTCAGATTCAAGGCTATGGAACTGAATGCAATACAGGAGATTACCTGGAGGTAAACCTGTTGATAGTAAAATCTGCATAAATAAAAACTGGGAACAAAATACACACTGCTAAAAGTGAGTCACTGCAAGGAAAAAAAATTCCATTAAATCATTCAAAAAAGATTTAATGGTTGTTCAAAGTTTATAGAGCTGACAATTACAGGTATTAGAGATTGTTAGAAATAAACTGCACTGTGTGGTGTTCAGTTCATTCAAGTCTCAGTCAAGTGTGGGTTGTGTGCAGGGTCCAGTGTGATTGTGTGGGCTACATACTCAGTTTAAGTAGAACCAGAACAGGCTTGGCTATATTTGACAACTTTGCTTTTTTTCTTTTTGTTAAAAATAAACAATTTTTAAAAACAGTGCAAAAATCTGCAATAATGCCACCCAAGGAACAAATGTATATTTAAATAATGTAATTTCAGATGAGCATCTCAATACAATACAATGCTTGTTAGCACAACTACAAAAGCCTATCAATCGATCCATCCATCCATCCATCCATCCATCCATCCATCCATTTTCTTCTGCTTATCTGGGTTGGGGTTACGGGGCCAGCAGCCTGAGCACAGGAATCCAGATCTCCCTCTCCCCAGCAACCTCCTCCAGCTCATCCAGGGCAACACGAGTTGTTCCCAGGCCAGCCGAGAGATATGATCTCCCCAGCAGTCCTGGGTCTACCCTGGGAACTCCTCCCAGAATACCTCACCCAATAGGTGCTAAGGAGGCATCCTAGTCAGATGCCAAGCTCTAGCTGCAGTTATACTGGGACTGAATGGCTTGTAACAATGGGCCAGACACCCTTACTCGTGCAGCACCCCCACAGGATATCCTGAGTCCACAAAACACATGTAGACTGGATGGTCGAACTCTCACACACAATTGAATATCCTTGAGAAGATAAAGAGCTGGTCCACTGTTCCGTGACCAGGATGAACACAGCAATGTTCCTCTTGAATCCAAGGTTCAACTAACTGACGGACCCTCCTTTCCAGCACCCTGGCATAGACCTTCCCCAGACTGTGATCCCCTGATAGTTGGAGCACACCCTCTGATCCCCCTTCTTGAAGATGGGAACCACTACTCCAGTCTACCAATCCAAAGGCACCACCACAGATCTCCATATGACGTTGCAAAGGCGTGTCATCCAAGACAACCTAGAACAACCAGAGCCTTCAGGAACTTGGGGTGAATCTCATCCAGCCCAGGGGCCCTGCCACCAAGCAGTTGTTTAACTACCTCAGTGACCCCATCCTCATTGATGGTCCATGGTCCATTCAGATGCAATGTCCTCAACCTCCCTCTGAATGTTGTCAGATTTCTACCGGCGGTTGGAGTTGAAGATCTCACAGACCGGGACCTCTGCTAAGTGTTCCTAGTGTACCCTTACTATATGTTTAGGTGCACAAGGTCTATCCAGCAACCTCTCCAACCACCTAATCCAACTCACCACCAGGTGGTGATCAGTTGATAGCTCAGTTCCTCTCATCACCCAACAGTACAGAACATACAGCTGCAGATCTGATGATATGATTACAAAATCAATCACTGACCTGTGACCTAGAGATTCCTTGTGCCACGTGCACTTATGGACATCTTTATGTTCACACATGGTGTTTGCTATAGACAAGCCATGATCTGTCCAATGAAAGAACACCACTTGGGCTCAGATCTGGCAGGCCGTTCCTCCCAATCAATCCCCTCCAGGTTTCACTGTCATTGCCCATGTGAGCATTAAATTCTCCCAGTAGGATGACAGTCACCAGATGGAGCACCCTCAAGCACCTCACCCAGTGACTCCAAGAATGCTGGGTACTCTGAACTGTTGATTGTAAATGACAGTCAGGACCCGTTTCCTGGCCCGAAACGGGGAAATGACCCTCTCTTCCAGCAATAAAATCTCCAACATACAGGCAGCAAGCCGAGGGGATACAAGGATACCAACCCCAGTTTGCCAGCTCTCACTGAGGGCAACTCCAAACTGGAACAGAGTCCGACTCTTCTCCAGGAGACTGGTTCCAGGGCCCAAGCCATGCATTGAGTTCAGCCTGACTATACCCACCCTGTAACTCTCAACTGCACTAGCTGAGGCTCCTTCCCCACCAAAGAGGTGATGTTCCATGTCCCAATAGCCAGTCTCAATAGCCGGGAAATAGCCCGACAGGGCCATGATTTCTCCAGGCTGTGCCCAGCCGGACCCCATGGGCTAAGGCCTGGCCACAAGGTGCACTCCCTCAAGCACCCTCCCACACCCTTCCTACATTTTCACTCCTGTACAGTAATGCTGGTACTGTATCACCATACCAATTAACAGTGCATTTTAAAGGGTAATTAATGACGTAGCCCTTTAACGCCGGGCGATCGCTGCTGAAGCGCCCGTTACTTGCCCTCAATAGCGGCGAACAGCTGATTGAGACGTGGCGTATCAGCTCGGCTTTTTACCGTAAGTCCGCAACCGTTTGTCCTATCGAAAAAATGCAAACGGTTCCTGAAAGCCCAGAGATTGCACGTCACAGCCATATAGGGGTATTACGGTATTTGTTGCCGGAAGTCCACGAACGGCGGCAGTATGTCGTGTCACATGGGACACATTCGGTGTTAAAGTTAAGTACATTACTTAGCAAAACCATCTAGTGGGCTGAATTGAACCCTCTGATGGGCAACTTCTGACCCCTCAGACTTATGTTTCATACCCTGTTTTAAACCGTATTTTACTCAGAACTCACTGATCAATTGGTAAATTGTTTATATCACTCCTCCACAGCTCAGGAATGGTCCAGATGGCTCATCTCCATTACTGGGAGGCCGACTGTGTGGTTCAAGTCCCCCATCCCTCCTCCAGACTACTGATAACCACCTCTTTATTCACTTTGTATCTGATTCCAGTAATGAGGCCTCTGGCTTTAAGCTGACCTTTGAAGCCCACAGTCAAGGTAAAATATTCACTTCATCACAGTCACTATAAGAATCATGAAACATTTCAATGCTGACAAGTCATTAGCATTTAGTCATGGTTGAAAAATAGTTCCAAAATTAGAGTTGTGCCAGGGTCAAATTAATGTTACGATGGCACAACTCCAAGGCCCTGTTTACACAAGAATATTTTCAGGTGAAAATGGTAAACCTTTGTTGCAGTTTGGTCATTAGTTTACAAAGCAACAGCGTTTTGAGTACCTGAAAGAGCACAGGACAGTTTTAGACTTTACCTAAGTCTATTTTAAACAAGCTTGGATCCAGACAAGAAAGCTATGTTTCTGGATCTTAGTGTTTTGGATTTTCTTATTTATTTTTTTGCATGGTATATAAACAATTCTCCTCTAAATGTAACTTATATTTATTTATTTTTGGAGTTTATTTATTAAGTATATACACTATCAAGGCTTAAAGGAACTAATGTTAGTCACTAAAGTGGTCCAGTGAAACTTAATCCTTCTATTTGTCCACAGCTTGTGGAGGTTTCATCGAGCTGAATGATAATGATCCTCCAGGGTACATTACATCACCTAACTATCCACAGAACTACCCTCAGAACATTGACTGTATCTGGGTGATTACTGTGCCCAATGGAGAAGCTGTCCAAATTGACTTTGAGGATCAGTTCTACATTGAGCCCACAGCCAGGTACACTTTTACTTTTGTTTCCTATCTATCTATCTATCTATCTATCTATCTATCTATCTATCTATCTATCTATCTATCTATCTATCTATCTATCTATCTATCTATCTATCTATCTATCTATCTATCTATCTATCTATCTATCTATCTATCTATCTATCTATCTATCTATCTATCTATCTATCTATCTATCTATCTATCTATCTATCTATCTATCTATCTGTCTGTCTATCTATCTGTCTGTCTGTCTGTCTGTCTGTCTGTCTGTCTGTCTTGTATTATGTTTTATCCCAAAATTATTGACAAATAGATCTAAATAGATCTAAATAGTTTGTACCTGCATTTTCATGTAAGCCTATCTATGTTATTATTACTAAATTGGTTGGTGGTTATTAGTGTTTAGAGCACTACAGTACTGGGGTCATGGTGCAAATAATTTTCAAACTCTACATTACACGGAAAAGCATTTGGAAGTGTTGCCAGTTTTTCACATTTATTCATCTGCTGTGCTTGGGGATCATGGCATATCCACAAGACATGTTTTCATTGATTTATTTGACAGCTGTATATATGACTACTTGGAGCTGCGTGATGGCTCAACATCCAACAGTGACATAATTTCCCGGCTCTGTGGCAACACCAAACCCTCTACCCAACATTCAGCTGGCTCCTCCATGTGGCTTAGGTTTCGTACTGACGGCAGTGTCACACACCAAGGATTCAAAGCAAAGTACTCCATAGGTAAAGAGTCACAGACATCATGCACAATCTGCAAGCTGTTTTTTTTATTCAAACTCGGGATTGTGTTTGTTCTTCCTGGTTATTCATTATTTTACTAAGAAAGTTCAACAAATACTTTTTTTTCCTTTTTTTTACAAAATTACAAAGGAAAGAAACTGCCTTACACATAAAGGAATGACTTCAGTAGTGGTATTCTTATGGCATACAGAGCCAGTGTTATAGAAAATGTGCCAGTGTCAAAACATTTCTGGACCTAACTTTTGTTTTTTAGGTTTTCAGAGCAAATGTGAGCTTATTGTTGATTTTGTGGTTGTACTCAGTGATAGCGATACAAGCATTGAGATTTTGAGTATATATGCCAGGATGCTGACCTGTTCTAAAGCTCTGTTCTCATTCTGTAACTCAAATTCTTCACAGCAACATGTGGAGGTACCTACATAGGTCAGAGGGGTATAATCCACAGCCCAGGCTTCCCAGGATCCAACTATCCTGATAGCTCGAATTGTGAGTGGTACCTGGAGGGGCCCACAGGACACTACCTCACTCTTAGCTATGCCAATTTCAGCTTGCAGGATACTCAAGGATGCTCTGCTGACTATGTGGAAATCAGAGAGTACAATGCCTCAGGTAAAAATATAAATAAATAAACACAAGAGGATAAGTTCTGAAAAGGTTGGGACATTGTGTTAAATGTAAAGAAAGATATAATTCAGTGATTTACAAATCTCATAAACCCATATTTTATATAAAATGTCTGAATGTTTGAAGGGGGTATCAAAAGGCTAGAAAAGTAAGTGGTACCAAAAGGAAACAGCTGGAAGAACATTTCGCATCTAATTAAGTTAAATGGCAACAGGTCAGTAACATGATTGTTATAAAAAGAGCATCTTAGAGAGGTAGAGTTTCTCAGAAGTACAGATTGGCAGAGGTTCACCAATCTGCAAAGAACTATGTCTACAAATTGTGGAACAATTTTAGGCTAATGTTCCTCAACATAAAATTGCAAAGACTTTTAGTATCTCATCATCTATAGAACTTAATATCATCAAAAGGCTGAAAATCAGTATTTGATGATCTTTGGACTCTGACAGCACAGCATTAAAAACAGGAATGATTCTGTCATGGAAATCAGTGCACAGGTTCAGGAACACTTCCAGAAATCGTTCAGTTTGCCATGCCATCCACAAATGCTGGTGAAAGCACTATCATGCAAAGAAGAAGCCCTATGTGAACATGATACTGACAGCACTGTCTTCTTTGGGCCAAAGCTCATTTAAAAGAGGGGAGGGGCCATCTGGCTTGTTATGGTAAATGGATTAGTTCTTATATAGTGCTTTTCTACTCTTTCTGAGCACTCAAAGCGCTTATACAACATGTTTGCATTTACCCCATTCACACAAGCACTTCCATGATTATCTAAGCTAAGTGCTTTTTATTACCTAACATTCACACTCCAACGGTTGCATTGCAGAGCAACTTGGAGTTAAGTATCTTGCCCAAGGATATGTTGGTATGCAGCCTGGAGTAGCCAGGATTCAAACCGCTGACCTTCTGATCAGTAGGTGACCTGCTCTACCTCCTGAGCTTCAGCCATATCTCAGTTCAAATCCTGCATCTCTGATGATTTGATGCTGAATTAGTGCCTATGGAACTGGCAGCTTGCATATGTGGAAAGGCACCACCAATGTTAAAATACATATACATAGGTAAAAGGCAGAGCAATACATGCTCCCATCCAGATGATGTCTTTTTCAGGGAAGTCCTTGCAAATTTCAGCAATGCTATAGTGAAGGGATCCTCAAATCCAGGCCTTGAGGTCCGGTGTCCTGCAGGTTTTAGATGTGTCCCTGATCCAACACACCTGAGCCAAATATATTAGTCATTAGCAGGACTCTGGAGAACTTGACTGCATACTGAGGAGATAATTCAGCCATTTGATTCAGGTGCGTTGGATCAGGGACACATCTAAAACCTGCAGGACACTGGACCTCGAGGCCTGGATTTGAGGATCCCTGCAATAGTGCGTACTGCACCTATTACAACAGCTTTGTAGGAGAAGAGTCCATGTGCTCAACTGGCCTGCCTGCAGTGCAGACCTTTCAACAACTGAACACATGAACTGAAAAATATGACAAAGAATGCCCAGGACTGTTGCACAACTGCATTCCTATATCAGAGAAGAATGGTACAATATTCCTCTTCCAAAAGTCCAGCAACTGGTTTCATGAGTTCCCAGATACAGACTGCTAACAGAAGAAGGGATGCTATGGAATGTTAAATGTGGTCATAGCTCAACTTTTTTGAAAGGTGTTGCTATCAAATTCAAAATGAACTAATATTTATCTTAAAAGGGTACATTTTCTCAGTTTCAATATTTGATGTTTTATATGTTCTATTGAGATTAAAATATGGGTTTATGAGATTTGCAAATTATTGCATTCTATTTTATTATTATTGTTATTTACATTTTACACAGCATCCCAACAGTTTCAGAATTACCTTTGTAAAGTAAGTTCTACACGAAACACGTCTTTGTTTCTTGTTGAGACAATGGGGTAATGAAGGCTTTCCTTTATCCTTTCTACTGTGTGTAGGCCAGTTACTGGGCCGACACTGTGGCAGTAACCTTCCTGCTTCCATGGACACATCTGACAGTTTTGCTTATGTCCGGTTTGTCAGTGACACCAGTGGAAATGCAGCTGGCTTCAGGCTGTTCTTTGAGGCGAGCATTGAAGGTAGGATCATTTTGAAAAGTGCAAGGATTATTTGCTGGATGATCACTACAGTACATAATATTTACTCATGAAGTGCACATTTGAGTAATGTCACCATGATAATAGTATTTATCATACTGACATGATTTTGTGGGTAAATGTTGTTTCATTAGGTTTTGAGACAGTGCCTCATCACTGTTGTAGTCATTTTTTCCCCAGTTCATCTTGGGAAACAAGTGGAATCCAAATGTACAAGAAAAGCATCATGAACAGTTTCTCTCATACTACACTGTTTTTATATTTGTCTTTTTATACAGTGACCAACAAAAAACAACCACAAATGAGCCAGATATAGTCCTGTCTATAAACCCACCAATATTGTATGTTACAGTATAGAAAACACAAAAAATAACTGGGATCAGTAAAGAATTGACAAAAGAAAAAAGACAGCAAAGAAGTTAGTAAGTGGTTTGTGTTCCTGTTTGAGTCTTTTTTTATAGTTTCAAATGACCTGTAAGATAACTTTTTAACATGCACAGATAGTAAATTTTATTCTTTAGATGCTAACATCATCATGTAGGACTAGCATTTCTATTTTACATTCTTATATCCATTTTGAAGTAATTAAGCTCATTGTATCATATTTAGTAATAATAATAATCACCACGACATTTGATTTATTTTATTTGGAAAGTGCCAGTCACCTGAAATAAAGCATCAGGTTTTTTACAATAAAGCAAATGACATAAAGTTAATTCACATAAAATAGAGGTAAAATGCTTGAGGTCAAGACCAAACAGTGATGTATAGAGAACCTGGAAATTGCCAGTCTCATGACAAAGCACGTATTGTAAGTAGAAAAGAAAAACTGTATAACAGGAGATACAGGCTGGTTGGTTATCTCCCACATTACAGTGCCATTCAATTATAACAGCAACAGAAAGAAGACAAAAAGCCACCAGTGACTTCAAACTCAAACCTGCTCTATCTTTGGTCGCCAACAATGACAGGATGTCAGGATGAACAATTAAATGTTTAATTTGTTTTGGCTTACAAAAATAAATTAATGAAAAATGCTGGGAAAATTATTTGTTATTTCTCATGCTGAGTCTCTATGTTTTTCTTTTCTTCTTTTCCCACAGTCTGTGGAGGTGAGCTGAATGCTCCTTCAGGAACTATCTCTTCTCCAAATTACCCCAACTTGTATCCACACAGCCGGGTGTGTCGTTGGGAGCTGATAGTGCCATCAGGCCGCAAGGTTACCCTCACCATCAATGACATGCGGCTGGAAGGTTCTGGTACATCCTGCATATTTGACTATGTTGATGTGAGTCCCTTTTTGCTAGTAGTCATTATTCTTTTCACTTTATCCATTTTAGCTTGCTTATTTAAATATTCATATTTGTAAAACTGGAACACACTACTGCAAAACATTTGTTATTAGTAACAGGCAAGTTAGAGAAATTGCATATTAAGCATAATTCTATGTCCTCCAGGTACTGAATGGGTTAGCAGTCGATGCCCCCCACCTGCAACGCTTCTGTGGTACAGTACCACCAGGCACTCAGGTGCGCTCCTCTGGCAACACCATAGCCGTTGTGTTCCGTACAGATGCTTCAGTATCCAATGGTGGATTCATGGCTACTTACTCCTCTGATGAGCCTGCAGGTTAGATACTCCCGTGCACAAAACTAAGACTGAAATATTGTCTACAGAATAACACAATTCAAACTACGTTAATCATAATATCCATTTTTATCAATGGCAATTTCTTAAACATGTTAAAGGAGGAGGCCACATTCATAGATGATTGAGTATTCTAACTGCAGGTTAGGTAAAGTATCAAAAACATCATTCTGCTATCAAGAATATCATTCTGCTGAGTAAGTTTCAGGTTGTATTGTCTAAATCAGAGCTCTAGCAGTTTAGCAGTTTTTAGATTATACTGGTGCACTGATCAGCGTGAAGTGGTAGGTAGTATATATGATGACAGGTGGAAGATATTACAGTATTTCTGAACTGCTAACTCACATTTCCCAAGTCCACCACCCATTTTCCCAAAACCTTAAACACAAATCTAAAAACTCAAGCTAATTCCCCAAAATCCAATACTTTCCCATCAAAATCAAATAATCACTGCAAAAAACAGTGACCTGTGTGCAAAACCAAACACTGTGGTCAAGTCACACACACAGCAAGTGGTCGTTGTTCAATTCTGGGAAAGGGGGAGTGTACTTGCACATTGCATTGTAATGAATATCACAGTACTTGCAATGTGGCATATTGTATGTCAAATGTTGTACAGCATGGAAGAGTGAATGTCCTGATGATGCTGCCACAGAGAATCCGCTCAATTGGTTTGGACCCTTTGTCCTGCTTCCCTCATTGTCATCCCGTGGACGAGGACATGGTTTGTTTTCTCGGTCGTCCTCGTCCTCTTCCTCATCTGCCTCTCTGTATGTGTCTGTCCATTGTAGATGCACATGTGCCACCTGCACTAAACTGACTTTTATCCTGCCCAGTTGGTCTGGTCACATCATTTGACAAATATGTGTTCAATTGTGAGTTACTGTGTGTAACAGCTGGCAGAGGTGTTGGAGTTGTGTTCGCATTCTGCTGCCAGTGTTTACGGGTTTGTAACAATGTGTTCAGTGACTGAGACTGTGTTTAAGTTTCGCAAAAAAGAGTGACACACACACACACACACACACACACACACACACACACACACACACACACACACACACACACACACACACACACACACACACACACAGTCTTCTGTAGCTTGCTGCACTCATTCCTGGCTGAAAAATTGCAAAATATTATAACTTGTAAATTGAAATAAATATCTATTATATTGCCAAAATGATTTACTATCACCTGACAATGGTAAGCAGTGGAGGAATATTTAGAACCATTCCTTTTAGCAAAATAAGCAATGAATCAGTATGAAAACACTTCACCACACATAAAACTGGAATACTGGCAAATTGTGCATAAATTATCAAAAATAAAAATAATTATTCTAATGTTCTGTATCAGGGTGAGACAGATTAGCAATACTGCTGAAGATGTTTAAGATTGACCTCATTTCAAAGATTTCATACTCGCTTTAGTCTATAGTAATGGATCATATTCTATTCGTATATTCGTTTTGTAGTAGCTGTCCTGTGAAGACCATGTCTCTAAAAAGAGCTGTTAACGAGCTTGGAAAAACACGCCTACATTTTGGCCCTCACAGTGTTTTAAAAATGGTAGATGGTAAATGGACTAGTTCTTATATAGTGCTTTTCTACTCAGTTTTGAGCACTCAAAGTACATAAAAATATATTAATAACAAAAATCACAACTGAATTAAAAGGCTTGAGCACTGTGCAACATGGTTAACTGTCGGTCTCTGCAGGGTGATTAAAATATTAATGAAAAATGAAGGTGGAGTGTTTGTAAAACAGCTGGTGGAACATTTGGTTAACCAAGTGATTTCTTAGAGATGCTAAACTGAAAGTGCTGGCTGAGCCTGCACCTGTTTCACGTGCCAGTTTTATTAAACTGGATTTGATGTCTCCTCGCCATCATCAAGGGTTTCCTTGCTAACATGCTAAAGGAGGTATTAAAAACTTTTTCACAATGCACTCCATTTTCTCTATATCAGTCATGTTGGCTAAGGTGGCTAGTGAGAGAAAACTTATCTGTTACAGTGACAAATCACAGAAGCATGTCTATTTGCTAATGCTAGCTCTGTTTCAACTTGTAACTGATCTCAGAACAGTCAGCTTGTCTTGCACACTAATCTCCCATCAAGTCTCCTGTCAATGCACATGCACAAAAAACCAGAAAAGGCTGCTGGCCTTTCAGCTTGACAAGCTTCAGCCTTTGTTGACAGGAGATGAACACACCTGTGAAATGGAGACATTTCACCTTTCTTGATAAAGGTCACGGTATGATTAATGCCAGCATGACAAATGAACTAAGCAGATGGCTGACTGGTCCACCTCCTGAATCAGGTGCATTCAGGTGCATTTGCACTGGGCAGGACAAACCACTGATTCAATTTCCTAGTTGAGGAGTTGAGGGACCTGAAAATAAGTAACGGTAAATTCAGACTACCAAAAAATATTGACAACCAGACCTGTCAAGAGTGATGACATCCGGCTGATTGGATGTAGGCCAAGTTCTTATAAGAAATATATTATATAATCATTATATTTCTCTACTGTATTTTATTAGAATGTGGTGGCATCCTGAATAACCCTGCGGGCGGGAACTTCACTTCTCCTGGTTACCTGGTATCCAACTACAGCAACAACATCAACTGTGAGTGGCTGATTCAGAACCCACAGCACATCAATTCCTCTATTGTGGTGTTGATAGAAGACTTGCACCTGGAGAACCATCAGACCTGTGAATCAGACTACCTGCAGTTTCGCTTAGGTAAGTCCTACATAGATATACAGATATATACACTGAACAGACATAACATTATGACCACTGACAAGTGAAGTGAATAACACTGAAAAAATGTTCACTTGGACACTAATATATTCCACCTGCTAGCAGGTGCCATGATGAACATATGTTCATCATGGCACCTGCTAGCAGGTGGAATATATTAGGTTCCAAGTGAACATTTTTTTCCTCAAAGTTAATGCGTTAAAATTAGGAAAAATGGGCAAACTTAAGGATTTGAGCAAGTTTGACAAGGGCCAAATTGGCTAGACAACCGGATCAGAGCATCTCCAAAACTACATATCTTGTGAGTTTTTCCAATCTGCAGTAGTCAGTACATCTCAAAAGTGTTCCAAGGAAGGAACAGTGGTGAATCAGTGATAGGCCCACTGATGCACAATGGGAGTGAAGGCTGGCCAGTGTGGTCGGATCCAACAGACGTGCTACCGTAGCTCAAATTGCAGAAAATTTTAATACTGGTTCTGATAGAAAAGTGTCAGAATACACAGTTCATCACAGTTTGTTGGATTTGGTACTGCTTAGCTGCAGACCAGTCAGGTTGCCCATGCTGACCTCTGTCCACCACTTAGCGCCAACAATGTGCACCTGAGCGTCAGAACCACAGAGATATGGAATAAAGTGGCCTCCTTGATGAATCACATTTTCTTTTATATCACATGGATGGCCGGGTGTGTGTGCATCACTTACCTGGGGACATGGCACCAAGCCGGCAGAGGCAGTGTGATGCTTTGGGCAATGTTCTGGGAAACCTTGGGTTTTGCCATCTATGTGGATGTTAACTTTGACAAGTACCACTTATCGAAGTATTGTTGCAAACCATGCACACCCTTTCATGGGAATGGTATTTGGCTGCAAAAGCGGCACCAGCACAACATTCAGCAGGTGGTCATAATATTATGCCTGATCAATGAATAATACAACCATGATTATTCAGAACTGACACTTTCAGTAGCAATCAATCAAAGTTTGTGTTACACCTCTTAAGTGCAATGTACATAAAAAGAAACCCATTTTAAGTTTTTTTGTTTCATTTGTTTTTGTTTATTCAGAATAAATAATTCAGCTATCACTTTACAAGTTTGGTTGAAATTAAAAAAAAAAATCTTTGCATTATGATAAAATAAAATAGATGTAGGTAAATAAGCAGATAAAAAAAATAGGCTACTGCCAACAAGTTCACTGAATGTACCTGTGCTGTGTTTAAGAGAGGAAGAAAATGTATATTTAATTAACTATAAAATGTTTCACCTTTTGCAGGTGACTCAGACGGGGAACTGCTGGCCAAGTTTTGTGGGCAGACAACCCCAATACTCCCTATTGTGGTCTTTACACCAGAGCTCTGGGTCCATTTCCAGACTGACAACTCTAATGGAGACTTGGGTTTCAAGGCTAAGTACTTGTTCTCTGGTACGACTCACACTGACTGTATCATTACCTTCATATGCCATATATTCTTTGAATATGAGACTATTATTTTTCCAATGTTGCTGTCATGTAGCAGATCAGCATTGTCCTGATGGATCATTCTTTCCATGCAGAATGTGGAGGCTGGCAGACAGGTGAGGGTGGGGTGTTATCTAGTCCTGATTACCCTAACATCTATCCCAGCCCCAGTCGCTGTGCTTGGCTGCTAGAGGCTCCAGTGGGTCATACTATTACAGTGAGTATGGCTTGCTATATTAAAACCACTGTAATGACTGCAGTGCTGTATTACAGTCACATCACATTGCAGCTGTTTCACAGTAACCACTGATAGGGTTCTTGCTTAGTATTCCTGAATCCAAATATAGGATTGGACTGGAGTATGGGAAGGAGCTGATATATTTCAGCTATATTAAACTCCCAAGATTGCAGGTTTCAGAACTTTCCTTAGAATCCTGCAGTTTTTAAGTTTTCTTCAGTATTAAAGTAACCCAGTGCTAGCTGTCCATATTCCCAGTGTTCCACAACCAGAAAATAAATGTTAAGCAAACTTCCAAAATGTAAATCAATACAGTATAAGAGAGTGTAACTTGGTGTAACACAGTTAACTAAACCTGTCAGTCATAGAGGTTGGGGCTTCAGTGCATTGAAAGTGACCTTATGGCCATTCCTCCTTTGGACCCTCCGCCCTCCAAACTGTCAACAATGACATGAATTTGCATAGGCATAATAATTGAATTTCAAAAGCCAGCTTGTGTTCCAGTGCATGGATCTCTTGCAGTCCTCCAAGGAGACACTCAGGTGTGTGACTGCTGCTTTTGCACTTGGATCCTTTGTTCTACGCAGGCCGGTTTTTGAATTTACACACAAATAATTGAATATGCACTTATGCTTGTGAAATTAAAATTATTGTGATTATGTTTTATCTCACTTTTTACTTTTTACTTTTGAGATAAATGTGATGCAATATACATTTAATAAGTATAGTTAAAACAAACCTAAATTCAAAACAATTTAGATGTGGGTATCACTAAAATGTTCGATACCTTTTTTTTTTTTTAATTAAAGGAGGTTATGCTTTTGGTTGTGTTGGTCTATCTGTTAGCAGGATAACTCGGAAAATTATGAACATGTTTCAAAATTTCGGGAGTTGTTGGGAGTGGTACAAGGAATAATTGATTACATTTTGGTAGCGTAGTACTGGCACATAGGAAATTTAGGGTGGGTGAGGTATGAGCTCTACTGAGTGCCCTTCTAGATATTACTGTAAATAGTTGCTCAATAATATATCCAGGTATAATAAATTTCAAGTAACTGTCGATTACAGCCCTAAAATTTGGCTGATGGGAGATTCAGTTTGTAGATGACTATCAGCTTCCTAGCATTAACTTCAAGCTAGTCACTTCTGAGCAGCTCTGAGTGAAATGCAAAACTGAGTTTATTGTTTATTTTAGCTGGCAAGGCAGAGATTACTGTTTGTGTGTTCAACAGTGTTTAACAGTCTGCTGCACTTATAATGTACAAATTTCCTTTGTCTTCATTCCTCTGCCTTGCTGCAGCTGACCTTTAGCTACTTCAACCTGGAGTCCCACAGCACATGTGGCTGGGACTCGCTCACTATCTTCAATGGAGGGTCCCCAGGTGCTCCCGTTATTGGACAGTACTGTGGTACCACTTCCCCAGGAACCATTCAGTCAGGATCAAACAAACTTGCTGTGGTTTTCCTGGCTGATCACAGTGTATCCAGAGGAGGATTCGTGGCCTCCTGGTCTGCTGATTCTTCAGGTGGGTTTACACTAGCTAAATAAATAATAATATTCAATTCATGGTAAAGCTATCTGAGGACCCAGTCCTCTATGTTATGTTAAGGTTTATATACACTGTGTAATCACATATTTTTGTTGTCTACCAGGCTGTGGAGGGGTGATCCATGCTGATACAGGAACAATCAAGTCTCCAAACTATCCTCAGAACTTCCCAGCCAATGTGGAGTGTACCTGGAAAATCATTGCTCATGAGGGAAACCACCTTGAGATGAGCTTCCGCAGTGATTTTGAAATTCCAGACAGCACTGGGACCTGTCAAACCAGCTATATCAAGGTATCAGGACCACCGTGCAGTTTGTTTGGATTGTTTTTTGTTTTGTTTTGTTTTTTTATTAAGTGTGTAGAGCAGTGATCTTCTTCTTCTTCTTCTTCTTCTTCTTCTTCTTCTTCTTCTTCTTCTTCATCATCATCATCATCATCATCATCCTCATATTATTGGGTCCATAGTGTAGTTGTTTACATATTCACCTAACACATGAAAGATACAAGTCCCTTGGAGGTTGCATCAAGAAGAAAAACCTTAATAAAAGAAAAATATACAACAATCACTTTATGGCTGGAATTATGCAATACATACGCCTCTAGTACTACATTATCTTCACTTGAACCCGACTCACAGTGAAAGTTTAGTGCAGGGAATGGAAGATGGGACAGAAGCAGGACAACAGGAAATGACAGCAAGTTGTTGTTTTCCCCTCAAACCAAATAAGCAGAAGTTCCTAACTAATGTGATCGCTTTCTGTGTGGGTGAGCACTTTGTGAAGACAAAACATGTGAAGAATGTGAAAGAACAGGACAAAATCTCATATGTGAAGCCACTGAAACAAGTCAAAAGAGATGTAGGGTTGGTTGTAGCACCATGAGCAGTCCTGTTAAGTGAACTTTCTTTCTGATATGTTAATCATGAATAGATTTTTTTGGGGTTTTTTTTAGCACTGATTGTTGTGTTTGTTGAAGCTAAAAGTTCAACCAGAAGGTCAAATATTCAGTGCAGTGAAAAGGTATTTGCCCTTTATTGATTTCTTATATTGCTACATAATTGTCACACTTTCACCCTCCCTCCCCTCAGGTTATTCAGGTTATCTTTGTCTACATTTATTTTTGCACATTTCAATAAATGACTGCACCTATTTCCCATATTTCTAATGAAAATATTGAGGGTCACTCAAAACTTTTGCACAGCACTGTATGTGCCCTAATGTTTGCCCTGTTGTTAGTTTTGGATTATTAATTGAATACAAGTTATATGATTACAACTGTAAGTTAGAAGGATATGCAATTAATACATTCTCTTGTCAATATGCTCTCAGTGTATCTGGTGGCCAATAATGTAATGCATTTAAACCACTTGGAATGCCCCACTTCATGTATCTGTTTACAGGTATGGTGGTATTTGAAGAATTCACAGCACATGTGAAATTATGACCAATACTTGTATGCGCATATGTAATGAACCCCAGAGAGACTTTGTAATTTACCACAGAGTGAGGAGAGAAATGGTTACAACAGAAAAAAAATCAAATTTGTCTACTTAAGGATAAAACTACTTTGCAGCCATCCCACATATATCAATTAGTATCAAACTCTGAACCTACGTTTAACAGTAAAAGGGCAGGCCATTCACCACTGTCACACTTCCTTGAGAGATCAGTTGTAACTAACAAGCTGTGATGCTCTCTCAACAATACACAAATTGTAGGAGCTCATCTCCAAGAGTTTTGTGTTAAAACATGTTTTTGAATTTGGTTTGATTGCTGTATTCTGATGGATCAAGGATGTTTTTTTAATCCATCCAGTAATAACAGTAATAATCAATTTTTTCCATGGTTAAGGATCTTATTTCTAGAACTGTGTTATGCCTGTCTATGTATTATTTTATGAGTATAATTTTATTTTAGTGTTTTCCTTCATTGTTGTCTTGAAACATACAGGTGCTGGTCATAAAATTAGAATATCATGAAAAAGTTGATTTATTTCAGTAATCCCATTCAAAAAGTGAAACTTGTTTATTATATTCATTCATTACACACAGACTGATATATTTCAAATGTTTGTTTCTTTTAATTTTGAGGATTATAACTGACAACTAATGAAAACCTCAAATTCAGTGTCTCAGAAAATTAGAATATTGTGAAAAGATTCAATATTGAAGACATCTGGTGCCACACTCTAATCAGCTAATTAACTCCAAACACCTGCAAAGGCCTTTAAATGGTCTCTCAGTCTAGTTCTGTAGGCTACACAATCATGGGAAAGACTCCTGACTTGACAGTTGTCCAAAAGACGACATTTGACACCGTGCACAAGGAGGGCAAGACACAAAAGGTCATTGCCAAAGAGGCTGGCTGTTCACAGAGCTCTGTGTCCAAGCACATTAATAGAGAGGCGAAGGGATGGAAAAGCTGTGGTAGAAAAAAAGCCATTCAAAAATGTGGGGGAGATTCACAGTGGACTGCAGCTGGAGTCAGAGCTTCAAGAACCACCAAGCACAGACGTATGCAGACATGGGTTTCAGCTGTCACAGTCCTTGTGTCAAGCCACTCTTGAACAAGAGACGGCATCTCAGAAGCATCTCGCCTGGGCTAAAGACAAAAAGGACTGGACTGCTGCTGAGTGCTCCAAAGTTATGTTCTCTGATCAAAGTTAATTTAGCATTTCCTTTGGAAATCAAGGTCCCAGAGTCTGGAGGAAGAGAGGAGAGGCACAGAATCCACGTTGCTTGAGGTGATGGTTTGGGATGCCATGTCATCTGCTGGTGTTGGTCCACTGTGGTTTCTGAGGTCCAAGGTCAACGCAGCCATCTACCAGGAAGTTTTAGAGCACTTCATGCTTCCTGCTGCTGACCAACTTTATGGAGATGCAGATTTCATTTTCCAATAGGACTTGGCACCTGCACACAGTGCCAAAGCTACCAGCTACTTGCTTTAAGAACCATGTTATCCCTGTTCTTAATTGGCCATCAAACTCGCCTGACCTTAACCCCATAGAAAATCTATGGGCTATTGTGAAGAGGAAGATGCGATACGCCAGACCCAACATTTCAGAAGAGCTGAAGGCCACAATCAGAGCAACCTGGGCTCTCAGGTTGCTCTGAGGTCTGTAGTGATTGACTCTGCAGAAAGTTGGCGACCTCTGCGCAGTATGCCCCTCAGCATCCACTGACCCCAATCTGCCATTTTATGTGGCCCACCACTTTGTGGCTCAGTTGCTGTCATTCCCAATCACTTCCCCTTTGTTATAATACCACTAACACCTGACTGTGGAATTTTAGTAATGAGGAAATTTTGCCACTGGACTTGTTTCACAGGTGGCGTATCACAGTACCATGCTGGAATTCACTGAGCTCCTAAGATCCCCATTGTTTCACAAATGTCTGTAGAAAGGTCTGCATGCCTAGGCATGCAGACCTTTCTTGATTTTATGATTTTATTGCTTGATTTTATGCACCTGTGGCCATGGAAGTTATTTGAACACCTGAATTCAGTGATTTGGCAATAGTCTATGTACAAGTCAGTAGAATGTATGTGGTCATTTCTCATACCATAGCCTCACACCACATCTAAAATAGGCTATCTGCAATTATATGTAGGCCCAAGAACATTTTGTAAACTGACTATGCTAAGACATGCTACATCAAATCAATAATATGAGTTGTTTAGTCTTTTTCTTTTTAGCTGCTTTTCTGCCTTAATCAAATGTAATTGATTTTTCTCTATAATTACTACACTGATCATATAAGATAATTGTCATTTTGTTTTCCTAACACCAATTTTTTTAAATGAATTTGGTTGCAAAATGCCATCATTTATTAACAGGATGTGATTCAAACATTAAATCACTGTGCATGTTTCTACAGGTGTGGTCAGGCCAGACTCAAATTAATGAGGCTCTGCTAGCTACAGGCTGTGGCTCTGTGGCCCCAGGGTCTATAGTTGCTCCATACAATGTCATCACAAGCCGATTCCAGTCCACTGGAGCCCCTGGCAGAGGTTTCTCAGCGTTCTTCTCCACCAGTAAGAACCAGGCAGCCAAAACAATTATATGTTAAAGTTACAGTGTAATTAGGACTGCCTTGCCATATTGGCTGTAATATTACAGACTCAGTAGAATGTTCTGAGTAAGTTTAGAATTGATCTTTTCTAATATGAAGGGATAGAAATATTGCAGTTAACTTTTCATTTTCTGAATGGAAACTTCCATAGAAGACCCTTAATTTAATACTTGCCTCTTTAATGGCCATTGCAGGGACTCAGAATGTTCTGTAGAGCAAGTTTTCCTTAAGTACTTTACTGAATTTGGTTGTATTCATTCTGCCTGCAATTCTTACAGGTCTCCCTTCCCCTGACAAGCATTAGATAGATGCTATCACCATGTTTACTGTTGGTATAGTAGTTGCCATTCTCTGGTGTCGACCATATAGAGTTCTGCCCAAATTGTTTTTGAATCATCACATCAAAGAAGCTTTATTCTTATACTCTCAAATTCCTGCAGTTTAGTGAACTTTAAACAGTTCTTGTCTTTTACTGAGTTTCTTGTGTCTTTTTACATCATCATGATCTTTGGAGTCCTGCTTAAATGGTTGTCCATTCCGCAAGTTCTCCCTTTACAGTTCCAAACTTCCCCCATTTAATCATTTTTGAGGCCTCTGTGCCCCAGGGAACACTCAGAGTTTTAGAAATGGTTTCATACTTTAGCCTATCAGGTCGATTTATTTATATTTTTGTAAATGCAAATTTTTTTTTGTTTATGGTGAAAGTGAACATATTTGGAAAAAAGTCATTTACAATGCAATAAGTATGAAAAACAAAAACATCTAAATAATTTCTGAAGTGAATTTTTATAACTTATTGGTAAGTACATCTTTTTGGCAGTGACATGGTCATTCCTATCAAAATGCTTGGAAAGTTTGATGTTCATTCTCTGTTTATTAGGGTGTGGTGCAAACTTCACAGCTGACAGCGGACGTGTAGTTTCGCCAAATTATCCAGCTGACTACCCAGACAGATCCAACTGCAACTATACCATAGATGCTGGAGAAAAGACTGGGGTCATCCTCACCTTTCAGACGTTCCAAGTTGAAGGCAAGTGTTACAATTAGTAATACAAACAATGAATCACATGCAGAATATCTTATAACCAACAGTTTGTTGAGTATTTGCCCTGTCTCTTTTGTCTAGCGCATTCCACCTGTATTTTCGATGGTCTGAAGATCTATAACCTGGTTGCAAGTGGCAGTCCTATTGCTACTTTGTGTGGTACTAACGTCCCAGGGACCTTCTCTACCTTTGGCCCCATGTTGCTTCACTTCTACTCTGACTCTGTGATCACAGACAGTGGCTTCATGGCAGAATACAGAGCTATTCGTAAGTAATTAAGAAGTCAAATTGTTGTACTATCCTAATAAGCAAAATGAAGCATCAGCATTTGTTTTAATTCTAGAACATTAATATCAGGTGTTTTTCACCCACATGAAAGTGAGAGTGATAGTGTTACAAAACTCACATTAATGTTCTCCGCTCCCCTCTTCTGTCACTTCAAATAAGACCCTGAGATACTCCATTTTGGGCAGCAACTCATCCCTGACCCAGAGTGGGTCTATGTGGAGTGAGGATAATGTCCTCAGACTTGGAGATGCTAATTCTCATTCCCACTGCTTCACACTTGGCTGCGAACTGCTCCAATGTGAGCTGGAGACCACAACCTGATGAAGCCAATAGGAACACATCATCCACAAGAAGCAGAAATAAGATTCTGAGGTCTCCAAGGTGGAAGCCTCCTGCTATTTGGGTGCACCTCAAAATTCTGCCCATAAACTTTATGAACAGAATCAATGACAAACAGAAGTCGTGGCAAAGTCCAGCACCCACTGTAAACAAGTCCGAGGTATTTCCGACAATGTGGACCAAGGTCTCGCTGCAGTTGTACTGAATGGCTCATAACAATGGACCAGACACCCCATACTCCCAATCCAACCCCCACAGGATACCCCAGGAGACAATGTCAATTGCCTTCTCCAAGTCCATAAAACACATGTAGACTGGATGGGCCAAACTACCACACACACTCAAATATCCTTGAGAAAGGGCTGGTCCAGCATTCTGCAACCAGGAAAAAAAGAAGCATTGTTCATCGTGAATCCGAGATGCGACTAACTCTCCTTACCTGTAGTTGGAGCACACCCTCCAGTCCCCCTTCTTAAAGATGGGGACCACCATGCCAATCCAGAGCCACTGCCCCCAATCTCCATGCAAAATTTCCAGAGGCATGTCAACCAAGACGGCCCTACAATAAACAGGGCTTTCAGGAAGTCAGGCCTGCTGGTACCTATCATCTGCCTCCAAAATCCCACAGGTTAACCAAGCCAGGTAAGACTCCTTCTTCAGCTTGATGGCTCCCTTCACCTCCAGGGTCCACCAACTGTTTCTGGGATTACCACCACAACAGGCACCAGCCACCTTGCAGCTGCAGCTCCATGCAGTAGCCTCAACAATAGAAATGTGGGACATGGTTCATTTGGATTCAGTGTCCTCAGCCTCCCTTGGAATGTTGTTGAAGTTCCGCCAGAGGTGGGGTTTGAAGAAGTTGAGGATCGGGCCTCTGCCAAATGTCCCCAGCACACCTTCACTATATGATTAGGTGCACCAGGCCTATCCAGTATCCTCCCCCTGCCAGCTGTTGAGGTGGCTGTGGCTCAGGAAGTAGAGCAGATCATCTACTAAATGGAAGGTTGGTGGGTCAATTCCCAACCCCCGAGTTGCTCCTGATGTATTCATCAGAGTATGACTGTGTATGTGAAAGGGGGAATGCAAACGTGTTGTATAAAGTGCTTTGAGTGCTGAAGTAGAGTAGAAAAGTACTATATAAAAACTAGTCCGCTTACCATTTACCATTTGAACCAGCTCAGGTGGTGATCAGATGACATCTGAGTTCCTCTTTTCACCTGAGTGTCCAGAACATACAGCCACAGATCTGATGATACGATTCCAAAAACGATCATCAGCCTGTGACCTAGATTGCCCTGGTGTATCCTTATGTTCAAACACTGTGTTTGATATGGACAAACTGTGATTTGTACAGAAGTCCAATGACAGAACACCACATGGGTTTAGATCAGGCAGGTCATTCCTCCCAGTCACGCCACCACCACCCCAAGGCTGGGTACCCTGAACTGTTGTTTGGCATATAAGTGCAATTGACTATCAGGATTGCAGGCAAGCAAATCTCTTGTTCACTGGGAAAAAAAAAAAACCCAATGTACAGGCAGTTAGCCAAGGGGATACAAGGATACCCACCCCAACCCACCTCTCACAAAGGGCAACTCCAGGATGGAGTCCAGCCCCTGTCCAGGAACTGGTTCCAGAGCATAAGTCATGTATTGAGATGAGCCTGACTAGATCTAGCTGGTATCTTTCAACTTTATGCACTAGCTCATGCTCTTTCCCCACCAGAGAGGTGACATTCCATGTCCCATTTACAAGCCTTGATAGCCAAGGATTGGTCTGCCAGGGCCTCCGGCCTTCTCCTCTGCTTGACACACACATTGCACCCGACCCCTACATCATCTCCTATGGGTAGTGGGCCTACAGTAGGGTGGGCTTATGTCTCCACTTCAAGCTGCTCCCAGTGGGCATTAGCCCATGGGGCCTGGCACTCTCTCTTATGAATCCTCCCCAGGCCTGGCTCCAGTGTGGGGCCCGGAAAACCCTATCCTGGGCAGGGTAAACCATTTCCTTGATTTTCCTCTCAAAGGGGTTGTGTGAATCTCTCTTGGTCTGGCCCCTCACCATATTAAATGTTTTTATTTTTCTATTTTCATTATGTTTGGCATTGCTAGCTATATTTATTAGAAA
The DNA here is from genome assembly GCF_007364275.1 of Archocentrus centrarchus. Classification (NCBI taxonomy): domain Eukaryota; kingdom Metazoa; phylum Chordata; class Actinopteri; order Cichliformes; family Cichlidae; genus Archocentrus; species Archocentrus centrarchus. The sequence goes on along the minus strand of NC_044365.1, from coordinate 8,471,186 downwards.
TTATGTGGCATGACTGGTAGAGGGTAAGTGATGGCTGCAAAACACAGTGTCCATATGTCTGAAGTGTGTGTGTGTGTGTGTGTGTGTGTGTGTGTGTGTGTGTGTGTGTGTGTGTGTGTGTGTGTGTGTGCGCACATCTACAGCATGTGGTGGTTTCTTCAACAGTACTGCAGGTACAGTGAGCAGTCCGACACTCTCCATGACCAACTATCACCACAACATCAACTGTACCTACCACATCAGGGTCCAAACAAACAGAGTGATGGATCTGAAGTAAGACTACACTAACTTCACTGACTGCTTTAACTGGACTACATTAAATAACTGAAAATGTTCAAGCCACAGATTATTTTATTGTTTTATAAACAGAACCAAATCTTGAAAACTTGAATGCAGTGTTATTTTTCATCTACCTTTGACTTTTGGCACCAGTGCATTGTCTTAAACCTAGAACAAATGAAAACCTCTTTTTCCACTTGTTTCTGTGGGACCTCCTTCACACAACAATAAGAACAAACCATTATTTAAAAAAAGAAAAAAACAGAACTTCCTGAAAAAATAAAAGCCTTCCCTAGTGTTCGCATAGGACTTGGGCTGGTTTCAAGTGACAACAGAACAAACTGGTGTTATACTCTGGGCTTTAAGAAATGTTTCTTTTTCAACTAATTTTCTCTCTCCACAGGTTTAACACCTTCCATCTCGAGGCATCTTCTTCCTGTCAGTTTGACTATGTGGCAGTTCATGATGGACAGGACACCTTGGCACCCTTGCTGGGGAAATTCTGTGGTACAGTGCTCCCACCCAGTCTACGTTCCTCCACCAATCAGCTGTTCATTGTCTTCAAGACAGATGCCACAGTGAATGGGATTGGCTGGAGAGCTACTTACAGTGAAACACTTGGTAGGTGGCAATGAGGGTATATATATATATATATATATATATATATATATATATATATATATATATATATACATATATATATATATATATATATATATATATATATATATATATATATATATATATATATATATATATATATATATATATATACATATATATATATATATTGGGTATATAATATTGGTTTTTTTTTGGCTACTAGTAGGGGAGGAATTAACTACAGACATTTCAGTAGTTTTATGTATTAACCTTTTGTATTATATATTTGTATTTGTATTATAAATTCAGTTAAATTAGTAAAACTTACATTTTTCTTATAAATCTACACTTAATAATCCATAATGGAAAACTGCTATGTACGACAGTGGATCTCCTGTGACATTCATATCCACCTTTCTCTAGAGCTTGCTCACAATGGTGTGTGGATAGAACCGCCCATTTGCAAAGTAAAGTCAAAGAAAAATGGCCAAAATACACTGTGAGCGTTTTGTTGAATTACACTGTGTTATGTGTTTTGCGTGAGGTTATTTGGGCATTATGGGCATGTGTGCGCTCTTTGTATGGATTGGTCTAAGGCCCAGTTCCCTTTTGCAGTTCCCTGGTGATAACAAAAAATAATGTTTGTCATAATTTGATTCTGGCGGCCAGGAATTTCCAGCAACTGCAAAAATTTGCAGTACTGTCTAATTATGCATTACTAGTTTTTGCCTTCCAGATACTAGAGTTTGAAGTTGTTGCCTAATAACTTGTAACCAAGAATACAGAAGTGGTTGTTTGTGCATGAATTGCCTGCAGGTCCAGCACAGGGATGTGGTGGGTACCTGTCCATGCCCATGGGCATGTTTGGTTCACCAGATCCAAATCTAGATGGCGTCTATGAGCCAAGAATGGACTGCCTATGGACCATTGAGATGCCAGTCAACAGTGCAGTCAATCTGACCTTTAATTCCTTTGAGCTTGAGACCTCCTCTACCTGCCGCTATGACTACGTCAAAGTAAGTATACTAAGGGCAGATATTTCTTTCACTTTAACATAATTCAACACAGTAACAACACAGATGTTTTAAATACAGTACCAGTCAAAAGTTTGGACACTATTGACTGGTACTGTACATTCAACTCAGTTTTCTAAAAAAAGGCCACATTACATTTCATGGGTAACTTTGTGAATACATCTTTGAATGCACCATAATACTGATAATTATAGAAAAGGTTTTACCAACAGTGACTTATGCGTTATTCATTCTAGACTATTACAAACTATATTGTTCACACATTCTTGCAGTGTGGCACTGTAATAAAAGAGTTGTGGTGCCTGCAATCTACCTGTTTCTCACGGGTGCATGATCAAAGGAACAATAAGAGAAAGGATGCCCCCAGCTGTTGAGCAGTTCAAAGCCTATAGTAAGAATGGGTAAACATTTCACAGCTATAGAAATTGGTCTTTTGAGTTCACAAACCCTTAAAAGTGTTATTAAAAGGTGGAGAGGCAACACAGTTTGAATCATGTGTCAACTTTTTGTTGCTGGCATCAAATTAACATCAAACATTTTTCAAGACAAGATTTATATGGTGTCTTTGTGCTGTTTTCGATCAGTTTAAATGGTTCGCAAATTATTGCATTCTCTTTTCTGTTACATTTTACACAGCAAACCAACTCTTTTGGAAACAGGGCTGTGATTATGTCTATTAGAGCAATTACTGGCAATTACTTGCAGTGATATCAAACATTAGCAAACTGTAGGCAGCAGACACCACCTAATGTTTTCATCTGTGTGCTGCAACAGTGAAATGAAAAATGATTGAGTTCATGCCATATTGATGCACTTGTGCAATTCATAATACCAAAAGTAGTAATCAGCATCACTCTTTCTTTTAATAGTAATATAGCATACACTGACCCTACTACTATGACTAAATGAACTTGCTACTTGGATTTTTTTTTTAATCTTTATCAGGTTTATGATGGTGACAACATGAACTTCCCTTTGGTTGGGACATTTTGTGGAAACTCCATCCCTGCTTTCTTTATATCAAGTGGAAACTTTTTGACTGTTCACTTTGTCACTGATGGCTCAGTACAGAGGCGAGGCTTCAATGCTACCTACAGAGCACTGCCATGTAAGAAACATTATCATCACCTTTTCTGCACCACACTCAAGGTTGCATTTGCACTCAAAGAGTCATCAGACAGTATTTTACACACAAAATCTATCTGTCATATTTTTTATTTGGCATAATGTGCGGAGACTCTAAACAACTGCACACGTCTGAAGAAGCTTGATTTGAGTCATTTAAATGATCTTCTGGTATTTCTCTGATGTGCCATTAACGAAGCATTATTTATATTTATAAGTATATTTTTGTCCATCACATTCTCCAGTGAATGAGACTCTCAAATCCATACATACACGTAGCCATAAATGGCTTCCAGCTTACAAAAATATGTTTTGTTAATTTTTTTTTATTATTATTTCAGTCAGTTAAGTCAGTTATTTTTTAATCTATTTTTTTGTTAAGGCTTAAAATGTATTTGTTGATCTAAGTGAAACATTAGTTTGTCAAGTATGCCGGGCCAACCTCAGCTTCTCAGTAGCATTATTTTGGCTGCTTACTTTAATCAGAGGGTTAAAGTAAGTAGTCACCTAAATCAAGACACAGAGGTAAGTCCTGGCTACTGCAGCAGGGAAGCAAAATGACTGTGGAAAAATAAAAGGGCTCACACCAGAAATGAAAGCATTTATGAAAACAAAAGAAAAAACATCACATGTTCAATATCATTTGGAAAGTTGAATTCAACTCTGAAAATGCTACCATGCCACATAATATGTTGATTCCTTTCATTGAGTTTTTCATAATGACAAATGTTCCTAAGGTCTTGGAACCACTGTAAGTGATTTGCAGTGACAATGGTAAACTCTATGCAATCATGACAATTTTGGGATGGACTGTGAACAGGCCAGTGATATGAGACTGTGGATGTGCATGTGAGCAGCCAGAATTCATTCTCCCGTTATTACAGATTATGAAAATTCCAGTTGAGTAAGTCACCTGCTGCGCAGTTCTTACCTTTAAAAATTATTTCTCATCTTCACTCAACCATTATAGAGTATTCCACTTCTTAGTCTTCAAAATCTTTCATGTTGTGTTTTGTGTCATTTTCATTTCTATCATGAAATGCAGTTAAAGCAACTTTTGCTGCAGTTGGATGAATCAGACCTGATACAGTATATCCATATATACAGCTGCTTCTGTCTTAAATCCATCCATCCATCCATCCATCCATCCATCCATCCATTCATCCATTCATCCAATCATCTTCAATAAACTCTAGTTACCCAGTGTCACGAGAGTTTATTATCTACTCTGTTTCACAAATTATACTGTATGTTTTAAAGAGGGACTGTTCCAAGCCTTCTCTATACTTTTTCCTCCCTTCATTCTAGTACATTGATCTTGATTCAAAGGAATCAAGTCTAGCAATTTTCCTTTGAAATAAATGTTGATTATACCAAAGAGTGAATAATCTGTTCTTTACTTTTAATGTTTTGTTTTGTTTTTAAAAACTTCTAATTGTGTCTGCCTTCCCTCAGTAATTTGTGGAGGGACACTGAACGCCACGACTGCTGTCCAGACCCTGACTTCACCTTTCTTCCCCAATGAATATCCTCCTTATACCTCCTGTCGATGGATCCTGGATGCTGCAGCCCAAGAAACCATCAAAGTGTCCATCCAGACCTTTGTCCTCCAGTCTGGCCAGAGCTGTTCTACAAACTACCTGGAGATGAAAGACTGGCCTATGGTGAGTACAGACTGAGACAAGATCAACATGTGCTCCATTATGTACTCTTGGGTGGTCATTTGCTTTCCTAAATAACTATCATTGTTATCAATTTGTAGAAGCTTAAGGTGAAGTTACGCCAATTGCTTTTTTCTTATTTTATTTGAAATTTTTATATGTTATGTGCACTAAATGTAATCTAGGTACAAATCATGTGGAAATTAAGAATTGTGTCTTTCATGGTCAATGTGCAAAAAAACTTGTCGTTCTAAAAAGATGCTTTATTCAGTCTTATTTGGATTTATAACATTGTTTATTGATTGATAATTTTCAGTGCAAGCACACATTAAGATACATTTTCACAGCTCAAAATTTATAATAGTAATATTATGTCTGTAACCATAATAATCCCACAGTAATACATAACTCTCTTCCTTTTTAGCCTTTGGTGTATTTGGGAAAATGTGTGAGCTTTTTTTGACATATAATAATTTAATTATAATATTTGAGGTCTTGCGTAAATATACAGTATATTCTGTTCATAAAAATCAGTAATAAGATCATACCTGAGAATTTACTAATTGATTTCCTTGTAATGTAATTGATCTGCTATTCATATTCAGATAAACTGGATGGTTGGACCAAGATCAATCTTGGTCTTGGACAGTTTTCTCGTTGGCCTAAGCGAACCAGATTCTTGTTCAGTGTGAAAGAACCCTCTGTCACAGTAGCAATATCTATGAGTATTAGACTGATGTGACACTCAGTCTAATAAGATTTGTGTGTTTTTCAGGGGGACTACGGGCAGTCTCACAAGTTCTGTGCATCAGATGGTCATCCACCAGACTTCTACAGTTATGGCAGAACAATGCACATACAGTTCAAATCTGACACCTTCACGACAGGAAATGGACTCAGTTTCAATTTTCAAATTGCCAGTAGGTATTTTGTTGAAAATGTTGTGGCAAAATGCCAAATGGACAAACAGACGCAAAATATCCTTCTTAAAATAAAAATGATCGTGCCTATTTTATGAGTGACAAAAATACAGTTTTCATAGGCCCCTTTTACTGAATTACTCCCTGTGAAAATTGCCCAATATTTTTGGTAAGCATTATAAAGGCTGATTGCACCTAGCTCCTGGTAAGTGCTCTGATTATAGTTTTGGTGTTTTTCAGACTGTAGCCGAACTTATGAACAGGAATTTGGCTACCTGAAGAGTCCAGGCTGGCCTGATGTGTATCCCCACAGTATGGATTGCGTCATCATCCTGAAGGCACCACAGAATAGCTACATCTCCTTCTTTTTCAACAATTTTGATGTGGAGAGCCACCCCAACTGTGATTTTGACTATCTTGAGGTAAAGAGACCCTCTGTGTGTGTGCATATGTTAGATAAAGTCTTGTATGCTTGGAATAAATTACTGTATGAAAGTCGCTTGTAGTGTAAAGGACTTTGAATGGTCTGTAAGAAAAGAGAAGCTCTGTCTAAATGTCAATCCATTTATCAACACAAATTACATGTTTTACTAGATAGTATAACAGTGTCCAGTCCTAAAGGAATATGTTTTATTTTTGACAGTAAAATCTGGCCTTACTGTTCATCATAAGTCGTTACAGAGGGTTGTCATCAGGGCTCTGGTCATGCTAGTCAAGATATTCTAAGCACTGCGAACAATAGCCTTTTTTTTTTTTTTGGCGTGCAGGCTTTCCTTCGTTGGAAGTAAGGGGTTCAATCCAGGGAATAGCAGGGCCTAAATTTTTGGCATGGATATCTCTGTTTTGCTTTTGTCCAAATACTGTATACCATATATTATACAAGTTGTGTATTCAGTTCTGTTCTGTGTGTAATGTGTTTTATCCTTGTTTCTGTGATCTTCATCTCTCAGATCCGTAACGGCAGTACAGCAGACTCACCACTGATTGGCCGGTTCTGTGGAAGCACTCTGCCAAGCCCTGTCTTCCCTCAATCCAACCTACTCTACTTACGCTTCAAAAGTGACTTTTCCTTAGCTCGTGATGGCTTTGAGGCCACATGGACATCCTCCCCTCATGGTCAGAGAAAAAAATTATGCTGTTGTGTATTTTGTTAGAACAGGATGTCTTACTATTGCTTTAATTCTTACATATATTTGAAAATCCTTCATTAAATTTTTAAGTCAACATGTATTTAGAATGTTAAAGCCTATTCTATTTAGGAATTATAAGAAAAGGACATTCTTAGTAGTAGTAGTAGTAGTAGTAGTAGTAGTATTAACATGTTATAATTATTTTCAAGGTTCTCCGTGATATTTGTTGTTTGTCATAAATGCTGTTTTTTTTGTTTGTTTTTTTAACCTTAGGCTCTAATTAACATTATTCAATTTTTTTTTTATTTTTTTGGATTAGGTTGTGGTGGCACTCTGTTTGGAGACCACGGCTCATTCTCAAGTCCCAACTACCCTGGAACCTATCCCAATAATACCCATTGTGAATGGGCCATTGTGGCACCAAGAGGTCGTGTTGTAACCGTTGTCTTTGCCCAGATCAGTATTGATGATCCTGGAGATTGTCAGAACAACTTCTTGAAGTTGTATGATGGCCCAGATACGTCTTCACAGCTGGTTGGACCTTATTGTGGTTTGGTATGTAACCGCTTAGTAGTCTTAACATTTCCTACAGTTTAAGTTAATAACCTTTATCCAGTTTTTATACCTTTTACTACACTATAGTATGCCTTATATAAACTTTATACTACACTACACAGATAAAATTGTACCAGAAATGAGATTTATGGGACACTACTAGGAATAACAAGATGGGAACAAAGTATGACACAACAAAGAACACTTGCAAATTGAGGCTATAAATACACTAGAACTAAAATGAAAAATGGAGCAGAAAATTCCAAAAAAGCACAAGGTTGGCCCGGCTACAGGGCAAGGCAGAGAAGCAGTTCTGGGAGCAGCCCTGGAGTCAGAGCAGAGCATAGACAGGTAAGGGGGTTGACCCGAAAGAGACGTTAAGCTGAAAACCTCTTTAAGTAGCTGGCAAAGGAGGAGATGAGACACCTCTATGGGATTGTTGGACACTGGCAGTGAAGGCAAAGGCCTAGCAGGTGGCGGCAAAGACCCTCTAGAGGTTTGAGAGGAGGGTGGTGAAAAGAAGGCAGAGCAGAAAGAGGCAGGCTTGGAACCCACAGGCTTCGCCTGATGTGGCAGCTGGGAATGCTCGGGCTCAAACTCTAGCCGCTGGAACAGAGCAGGACCCTCTATGCTCGGGCTTTGGCTGCTGGGGCTGCTGGGGCTGCTGGGGCTGGGGCTGTGGTTGCCCCAGCTGAGGCTGATGATACACAGACTTCACTAGCTGGGTTGGCACAGGTGCCTCTGACTTCTCTGGCTGCAATGACTCAAGATACTCAGGGTTCTCATGATGCTCATCACCAATTTAAGATGGCATAGCAGCAGAACACAGACTTCCAACTATATGCCAGTTTTTAAATTGTGTTGCTAGGCCAAGTAAAAGCAGATTTATGATAAATAATTTACCCTATGCTTTTTCTGAATATTGTCTTTACATTTGATGGACATTTCGTGCAGGAAGAAAGAGTAAAATGGAATATTTGCTAGCCGAAAGTGCTTGCAAGCAAAAAAAAAAAAAAACACACACACACACACACACACAAAAATTGTCATCCCATTTCCTATTAGTGGAAAAATGCACCACATCAATCAAGCAAAAAATAATATGCAATGTGAGGGATTTGGTTGTTGAGCAACAGGTTGTGGGAGTGACAGTGGTGAACGAGAAAGAGCCTTATAGATAGCGAGTTTTGAATTTTGAGAGGGTCCATCATACGGTTGCGTCATTCTGTTATAAAATGAAGGAAGAAAGGACCCAAATGGAGACTGCAGAGGTGGACTTGACGTTGACAGAGACAGGCCTTTATTGTGGCTAATTATGTTCAAAACAAAAGCTCAACAAAATTGTATTCAGTTCAGTTTTATTTATATAATGCCAAATCACATCATTATCAACACCCGGAGGCACAAAAAAAAAATAAATAAAAATCACAAAACGCACTGGAGAAAATAACAGGTGGACCCAAGACCTGACACATGACAGTATCAAAACAATAGAGACACATTTTTTCAAAATGCTGCAACTCTGTGACTTTCAAAACCTAAAACATGCTACTCCAAAGTTGGTCCACCCCAAGGATCAGCTCCCAAGTGCCAAGAGGATTGCTGTGAATTGTGCATTGTGGAAAATAAACAGCCACTGGCTGAGTGGATGGTACAACACAGAAGAGCTACCTTGTTAGGCCAGGACAATCGATTTACAACCACAGGCCAGTGGGCATTCTTTCAGAGATAAGGATGAGGACATTATAGACAGGGAGGAATGCTGGCTTTAGCAGGGACTCAAGGAGCAATTTATCTGAAAAGGAAACAGGCATTGCCAAACCAAGAAGGGGGCCTAAGAGTACATCCTTCATCATCTTAAAATGCTGCAATTGCAGCCATTCCCCAACTCTCTGTGAATAGTACACATAGCCATTGGTCAGTGGTCATGACAATTTGTGTCAACTGTCCTGTTCCATATACGGTTGGGGAAACCTGCAGTCAGCTCAGACTGAAGTCACTTGGATGAATGATGAAATGTTCCTCCTGCTGGAAATGTGTCTAGATGTACAGATTCAATTTTCTGGAATTTCCTTACCTGGATTATTGAGCAAGCATCAAGATATCTGTACAAAAGTCAGCACCAACATCTGGAGGCACTCCCAAAAGAATATCAAATGTTTAAAAAAATTACCATTGAAAGTGTTTACTTTTTCTTGAGTGTGCAGTATAAGGTAATAACTCATTTACTTACTTACCTATTCATTTTTGCAGTAGGTTATGGTGTCATACCAAAAGAATATAATTTGACATGTACATTTCATGCTTTTGTTATCAAAATATGAAATTCCGTATTTACAGCCATGATAGAAAAGGCTTGATTTGGCATGCTGTGTGTATTTCCATATATATGCAGTATTTTCTTTGAGTTCTTTGTTAATAAAATTAAGCACAGACATGCATCACACTGTCAGTCTCACAGATGATGATTGAGATTGGTGATGTGCTACGTTTTCCTATTTCTCTTTTACTATTTAGAGTTAGACATTGTTGATGGTTGATCGTTTCAATATACAAGTATAAATTTCTCCTCCCTGTCTTTTTTGTGCAGGAAACCAACATTGCTCCATTCACGGCCACCTCTCACCAAGTCTATGTTGTTTTCCAAGCCCAGGGCTCCACCCTGCCTTCAGGATTCAGACTCACCTGGACCAGCTGATATGATGCCATTTTCACTCTCTTTCTCGCGCTCTCTCTCTAGCTATCTGTCTCTGTCCCTCACACACACATACATTAATAAAGCTATTCTATGTTATAATATTGTGTTGTAATAAATGTATGATTCAAGAAGTGCAACAATGTATCCAGTGGGTTTTTTTTATGTCAGGTGCTGTTTGTTAATCAGAGTGCTGCTACAACAACCCCACTCACCTGCTGATGATACAGATGTCACAAACTACACATGGTGACAGTTATCATATATGACATACACTTTCATTGCTATGCAGATGATACTCAGCTTTATCTATCCATGAAGCCAGTATACACCAATTAGTTAAACCGCAGGAATGTCTTAAAGACATAAAGGTCTGGATAGACTTTGATTTCCTTCTTCTAAATTCAGTTAAAACTGGGGTTAAACTCTTAGAAACATGTCTGACCAGATACTCTGGATGGCATTACCTTGGCATCCAGTAACACTGTGAGAAATATTGGAGTTATTTTTGACCAGAATATGTCCTTCAATGCACATATTAAACACATATATAGGACTGCTAAAAAAAAATAAGCATTCTGTCTCAGAGTGATGCTGAAAAATAGTTCATGCATTTATTACTTCTAGGCTGGACTCTTGTAATTCATTATTATCAGGCTGTCCTGAAAGCTCCCTGAAAAGCCTTCAGCTCATCCAAAATGCTGCAGCTAGAGTACTGACAGGGACTAGAAAGAGAGAGCAGATTTCTCCCAAATTGGCTTCTCTTCATTGGCTCCCTGTTAAATCTAGAATAGAATCTTAAATAATCAGGCCCCATTTTATCTTGAAGACCTCACATCACCCCAACTGAGCACTTCACTCTCAGACTGCAGTTTTACAGAGGGTATTTAAAAGTAGATTGAGAGGCTGAGTCTTCAGCATTTAGGTCCCTCTTCAGTGGAACCAGCTCCCAGTTTGGATTCGGGACACAGACACCCTCTCTTCTCTTAAGATTTGGCTCAATACATAACTTTTTGATCAAGCTTATAGTTAGGGCTGGATCAGGTGACTCCAAATCCTCCCTTAGTTATGCTGCAATAGACCTAGGCTGCTGGAGGCTTCCCATGATGCACTGAGTATTTCTTTTCACTCACCTCTTTTCACTCTGTTTATACACCACTCTGCTACTCATTAGTTATTAATCGCTGGCTCTCTTCTACAGCATGTCCTTTGTCCTGTATCCCTCCCCTCACCCACAGCCAGTCACAGCAGATGACTGCCCCTCCCCGAGCCTGGTTCTGCCTGAGGTTTCTCCCTGTTAAAAGGGAGTTTTTCCTTCCCACTGTCACAAAATACAGGTTCATGTGATTGTTGGGTTTTCTTTGTATTATTGGGGGGCCTTTACCTAGAATAATGCAGATTAATTAAGTAATTGTCTTTACCAACCTTAAAATATGTCAAGAAGGCAGCTAAGGCCTCCTGCATTTCATTAATCCTTGATTATTTATTTTAGATAGATAGATAGATAGATAGATAGATAGATAGATAGATAGATAGATAGATAGATAGATAGATAGATAGATAGATAGATAGATAGATAGATTTAACTACATCAACTTCACTGTGGTGTTTCATTTTATTTTCACATTTTAATTGTCAGCAAGCACTTCCAGGAACTCTGAAGTCTACATGAATCACATTATGATCCCCCATTCTGAACACTGATGCTGCACTTACTACCCAAGCGTGATGTCGTGACTCAGCCAAGATCACAGAATCAATTCAGACATCTGAGTGACCACAGACGTATTGTTTTACAGTTAAGTCATATGTTACACAGCAGCTGCCTTATCAGAGTAATCAGCATATTTTTATTTTCCAAGTCTGGGCCATTTACTAAATTCAAAAATATATTTTGTATACCATTTGGGGTGCTTTTACTCTTGAAAAGGCTTTTCCAGGTTTTGCTATGATTTAGAATATTTCAGAGTGATTTTTTAAACTGAAAACAAAAAAATCTGAAGAAATTACACTGAAATAGAAAGAATGAAGCCAGAAACATAGACTTCCCCTGTGATAGATGGTACAGTCTACCCCGCTAGCCCAAGACAATGGCTTTTTGCAGGAAGGGAGGGCAGTTAAAGGAGCAGGCTGCTCTTTTTAAATTATTAAACTTTTTCTCCTGTCATGAAGAAATGTAAGGCTGATTTTGCTCCTCAACTCATCACATTGTAATATTTCTCCTCATGTTTTACATTTAATCTGAAACTCTGCTGATTCAGTTGTGATCACTGGTTGGTGTAAATGACCTGAGGCCTCTACTACAAAGCAGTATCTTATCATCTTATCCTGCAGGGTTAACTCTGGTTTTAATACCCCGAAGGAAGTTTACTTCTTATCAGGGTATATTGCTTTGGTACCTTATGCTGTGAACCTAACCGTTATGCTCCAGATTAAAGATCAACATAATGAAATCACCACCTACTGACCAATCAATTCTCTGGAAAATAGTGTCACCATTCCTGGAAGATCCTTCAGACCTCTGTCTTGACAGTAGAAGGGTCTAAAGTTTTCCAATAGTGTCCAGTGTCTTTGCATGTCCCTGATGATCAGTAAGAAATATACATTCTTAGAGCTCACTTTATTATTTGATTATCTTTCTGTTGGCTGCAAACAATTTTACAATAATATTATTGTTCTATAAGTATTAATTTGCAATCTTAAAACAGAGCACCTATTTGTACTTGTTGACCTTATGTCCAAAGCTGCATGTACACTCATTTTAAATTCTGTTTTTATGTTTATTCTTTACTCACTCTCAAACCATTAAACATCACCAAGGCTGCAGCTGAGGGAGCAAACACCAGGCTTCAAATGGGCTACAATCTAGTAACATGGTAACTCTTTTCCAGTCTTACTGACCAAAGCACTTGAAGAGCACATATATCCATTCAACACTGTTCACTATACAGTGATTTTCATCATTGATTTATCTGAAGCAGCTGTGTTGCTTTTTTCTGTATTATCTGCGTAACTGCTTCATATGTGTTCCAAAATTATAGTTTATTCTTCCTTTGTAAGTCAGCCATTCAGCTGCCTGTACACTAATCAATGTGATTGGCCAGATGTTGCCAATGCCACCCCTGGCAAACCCTGGGTTAACTTAACTAGTTGATAACCAGCTTCTTATGACTACGTATCCTGACTACCAATGTTTAGTGACTCCATAACCGGAAAGATACCCTGAACACTCCAAACTTCCTCTGTAGCACAGATCAGTTTTTTTTGTTTTTTTTTTTAATTCAGTTCGTTGGGAGGCCATTTCATTTACTCTTTATGATGTAATAAAGAGACACAGCTGAAACACTGCAGAGCGCTGCAAACTTAAACACAGCAAGACTTTGTAAACAATAGACAAAGTCAAAATGAAAGACAAAATAAATCAAAACATCCAGTTTTATTGTTTTCAAACATTATTAATGTTTAAAAAAGTTTTAAAAGAATGGTCCTCTAACCACCCACCCCCAACCATCAAATGGTACGTCCCCCCCCCCCCCCTTTTGAGCTGAATGAATGAGAAAGGGGTTAGGGGGAGGGGTGGTGTGAGCAAGAGTTACTGTGGTGTCCCAGCAGACACTCTGCAGCAAACATTCCCATGAGCCACATTGATTCTACCAGTTAATTCTAGTTCTGCTGCATGGAGCAAATGCTGGTGAAATAGCAGTTTGACTCAAATTTGACTCCAGGGTGTTTGCAAGGATGAAACTGCTGCTGCTTTTGTTGCTGATGGAGCAAGTTGCAGCTCAGCAGAGAGGTGAGACACTTTATTTTCAGTCTACTGAGTTCTAACAGCTCCTTTGAAGTTTTAGTCTGAAGTACCTTCACTGATTAAACATGTTAGAATGACCATTTGTCCATCTCAGAGATGGACACTGAAACAGTTTTCATCTTCAAAGTTTCCATTTCACAGCTGTTTAAGCATGTTTATATAGATCTCTGCAGCCTGATCAGTATTCACACTTATGAGTGTGAATAGAGCTGGCTGAAATGTTGATGAAGTGGATTTTTTTTTCTGGTTTCCCAAAGCACTTTGAGGACACTGACAAAAACCATTGCTACAGAAAAACGTGTTTACCCTTCAGCTGTGTGAGTGTGTTACTGTTAAAACAAATCAAATGAACATCTGGCTATAAATCTGAGTCCTTGATGTCTTCATACACTGTATTTGAAAAGTGCAGTGTACTGAATACTTGATGCAAACAGGCTGTTATCTTTGTATCGTCTTCAGTCAAAGCTCAGTTTGTTCTGATTACAGAAACAGTTCATGCACACTGCCCTCTTTTTTTGCAAAAGTTTTCCTAAATGTGCGTTCAGTCAGCAGACTAACTAACTAACGAATAACTTCAGGATTGAGCTGCATTTTTCCATCAGATGTCACAGATCTGGAAATCTGATCTGGATTAAAGCTTGAGCACCTGTGACCTTATCTTAATCATCATGAGCTAAATCTGTTCAAACCTGCCGTTTTACTTCTCTTATATTGGCTCATGAATAAATCAGTAGAATGGTGTGTGTGTGTGTGTGTGTGTGTGAGGAGTGGGGGTGGGGGTGGGGGTGGGGGGGGGTTAGTTTTTACAGTCACACTCTTGCCTCTTCTTCACTCCCTGCAACCCCCACCCCTGCCAACTCACACACATATACACAAACCTCTAAAACCTAAATGCCTCCCCCTGTGTGTGTCTGTATGTATTGGGGGAGGGGTCAGAGGTCAATCTGAACCTCAAATGGTTGACTTAACACATTCCAACACACAAATATATAATACTTTGAATTAGGGATGAAGAATATAGCCTCGAAATTACATCACAATATGGTAATGATATTTCTTGCAATTTAAAAAACAATTCTGAACATGTTATGGGTGATTGCAGCATGCAGACAGCAGCATTTATTAGTGCAAACAAAATAAAGGACTTGCATCTTGGTGTAGTTCTCACCTGGATCACCCAGCCTTATACACTTACTTGGTTGATGACAAGTTGCTGGAGCTTCTGATCTGTGTTCTGTTGCCTGGCCTGGCTCAGATAGCCTAGCATGATCTTTTTCCCTTTTTTTTTCTTTCTTCTTTTTGGTAGTTTGGCTTAATGTTGGCATGTACTTCATGCAGAGCCCAGCTCCAGGTAGAAAATGGCCATTAATCAAACCCCAGCTGTTTGGGGGTGGTCATCTGAGAGATGCTATGTCTGACCCATCCACTAACTGCAGCATTTTGCCAGTCTCAGTAAGTGAGGAGAGGCTGCATCATGGGCATCTGCCTACTCCTCTGAGAGGACCCCCCCCCCCCCCCCCCCCCCCCCCAAGCTTTGCAGAAGCTCTGGTTCCCACAAACGGCAGGAGAGGGACAGGGATAGGCCACAGGAGGATTGTGGTTGCCTGAGGCATAGAATGGAAAAGAAACAGGCTCCCTCTTGCCAGAAGTTGGAAGCCTTAAGAGCTGAGATAGCACAGCTTAAAGTCCTTGTGCAGGCACTGCCTCCCCCAAGCAGCCTTAAGGTCACGTGGGGTTTAGGTGACAATCGTGACCTACAAGAACATCAAACTTCAGACCACTGATGATGGGTTTTTCCTGGGGGAAGGCCACATCCCATATCCTGTCACATCAGGAGGTGGGGCCAGAGAGTATAGAGGCCAAGGATGGCTTAGAAACCTCTCTCTAGAAGCACTGACCTGGGGGAGGGGCCCTGTCCATTACAGGCAACCCTGCATTCGGCCCAGGGTATGTAGCTTGCACAGGTGCCTATGTCTGACGACAGGCGGAGTGGAAGCTGCTGTAGTGCACAGAGAAGGCACTGGAGAAGGCAATCAAGCCAGGCTTTGGAAACCTGGGACCATTGGGGTAGGGGGATAGGACCCCTGCTCATCTCCCCACAGCACTCGCATCAATCTGCTCACCAACACATTCATGGCAGCAGGCAATTGGCATCACCCTATTCAATTCCATTTCCACTTATCCTGTTCAGGACTGTGGAAACCAGAGTACCCAGAGGAAACCCACACAGACACAGGGAGAACATGCAAGCTCCACACAGAGAGGTCTGAGCCATGGTGGAATCAAACCCAGACCTTCTTGATGTCACTCTAGCTGTGAGGCAGCAGTGCTAACCACCACACCACCGTGCTGCCTTAATTCTATGAAGCTGTCCAAAAATATTTTGGTATGCTGAAGCATTAAGAGCTAATTTCACTGGAACTAAGCGGCCAAGCCCAACTCCTAAAAAACAGCCCAATCCCCCCTCCACCAAACTTTACACCTGATTTAATGTAATCAGACCGTTCTTCTGGCGAGTGCCAAACCCAGACTCATCCATAGGATTGCGAGACAGAGACGTGATTCGTCACTCCAGAGAACACATTTCCACTGCTGTAGAGTCCAGTGGCGGCGTGCTTTAGACCACTGCATCTAATGTTTTGCATTGTGTTTGGTGATGTATGACTTGGATGCAGCTGCTCGGCCATGGAAACCCATTCCATGAAGCTCTATGCTCTGTTCTTGAGCTAATCTGAAGGCCACATGAAGTTTGGAGGTTTGTAGCAATTGACTTTGCAGAAAGACTGTGCACCTCAGACCCCACTCTGTGATTCCACGTGACCTACCACTTCCCCGAGTTGCTGTCATTCCCCAAAAAAGAAGTAATAATCCTCTCTCTGCTGAGGTCCAAGGAGTAATGGACTAGATGGTAAATGGACTAGTTCTTATATAGCGCTTTTCTACTCTGTCAGAGCACTCAGAACTTATTATGGTGACCTATTTCCTGGAGAATTGATTGCTTGGTAGATGATGATTTAATTCTCTCTTGCCTCTCATGCTTTTAATGATTCGGTCCGATCAGACTTTGGTTCATCTTATCTGGACCCTGAGGATGTAACTGCTTCATTCCTCACCACATGTTGGAATATTCATGATACTGTTGCTCAGTTTAAAACTGTCTGTCCAAAACCTAAACCGTGACTAAATGATATCACTCGCACTGCCAAACACAAATTTTTGGGAGCTGAACGAAAGTAAAAAAAAAAAAAAAAGACAGGCCTCAAATGTCTTAAATTCATCATTTAACTGAGGTCCATGGACCAATTGCCCCTGGCAGTCCCAAAAACACAAATAAAAACCAGGTGCAATCGATTGTTTTCAGCTATATCCCCTATAGCTATATTTGATTAATGTGTGAATGATGGGAAGAGGTTTATCAAGGTCAAAGATTTGTCAGTGAATTCAGTTGGTTTCTCTTTTTGGAAATAACCTCTCCAGATTTTTCATAGGCGTGGCTGTAGCTCAGGAGGTACAGCAGGTTGCCTACTAATTGGAAAGTTGTCAGTTTGCTTCCGTCTGCATGCCAAAGTATCCTTGGGCAAGATACTAAACCCCAATGCATTGGAGTATGAATGTGTGTGAATGTTAGACAGGCACTTAGCTTAGATATATATGGAAGTGCTGGTGTGAATGGGTGAATGCACACATGTTGTATAAGCACTCTGAGCGCTCAGTTAGAGTAGAAAAGCACTATATGAGAACTAGTCCATTTACCATAAGACTTCCTGGATTCCTTGGCACAGCAGTCCCATCTCTAATGTTAGGATAGCCCCGCCTGCTTTTAAAACTCACTTTAATTCTTGGCTTTTACCTCACAATGAGAGCAGTGTGTTCTTACCTTGCATTTATTTTTGGTTTTTAGTGTTTTATTGTTTTTCTGTGTGGTGTTCTGGTGCTTTGTACATCACTTTGGATTGGATTATGTTTAAAGGTAAAGACAAAAAACAGACACAACTGTTTTATCTCTTTAATTTAGAATTCATTCAAATTCTCACTGAAGAATCAGTCAGAAATGAAACAGGTTTTCTGGGCTAACTATATTTTTTATTTGGTTGTGTTTTTACAAAATACAAAATCATATTTTGTATTTTTTTCTGTAATTTGTGTTTCAGGCATATTGGTTCACACATGACTTTGTGTCTGTTTTCTGAATACAAAAGACATGTACAGACTGTTTCAGTATAAAAGCCACATGACTATGAAATTAAGATTTTTAACAAACACAGAATCTCAGCTGGAAAGAGCAGCTGAGTCAATAGTGTGTGTGTATGTGTGTAGTTGGTGGGGGTGTTGGAGGTGTTGGGGTTTGGGGGTGGGGTGATGAGGCATAGATGGCTTTTTGTCAGCCACTAGGAGATTCATCAGTGTCTTGTGGACCGTACATTTTTATGGGTCCAAATCTGGCTCGTGTTCAGGTTCAGAGGCCTGGAGATATAATCACTGAGTGTCCATTGAATGTTTGAGTCCATTCAATTAAAGACACAAATTTTTGTTCTGCTCTTATGTGGGGAAGTTTCAAAAATAATTCTCATAGAGTAAACATTCAGAACTGTCCTTTTATCACATAAACACCTTATAATTCAGTGGTCTCACATGACACAGCCTCAGGTAAAACCACAAGGTTTTAGACAGTGACTCATCTAAGAGTTTACCTGCAAACACACCTGAGCTGTCTGAGTCAGTGTCTCCTTGACTCCTGTCTCTATTGATATGATGCTAATGTAACTGTGTTACAGGTCTGTTTCCTGCCATATTGAATCTGGCCAGTAATGCAGTAATCAGCAGTAATGCAACATGTGGAGACCCACAACCTGAAGTCTACTGCAAACTGGTGGAACATGTTCCAGGAAGGAGGATCAGGAACTCACACTGTCTCAAATGTGATGCCAACTCCGTTCTGTCCAGAGGTACAAGACCAGAAGGCCCTTTTTACACCAAATGTCCAGTTTGCTTTAAACCAGAACCAGAATCACAGAGTTCATTTTAAATTATATAAATGAAATCAGATTTTAACTTCAAATTAAATGTTTTACAACATCAGTGAAGTATCATTTGCAGCTCACTTTTAAACACCAGTACTACAGTAGTTTTTTTGTGTACAGAACGTCACCCAATCACAAACGCTATTGATGGAACTAATCAGTGGTGGCAGAGTCCGAGTATCAAGAATGGACAACAGTTTCACTGGATTACCATCACACTAGATTTGAAACAGGTAATGCATAAACCAACACAGACAAAAGTAAAACACACACAGAGACTAACATAAGGAACACAAAAAATGATCACAGATAAAAATGTAAAATTTTAACCATTAGAGAAAAAAATATTCAGACACACCACAGATATGCCAGAACAGCAACTCTAATTGCTGATATTTACTTATGCTTTCTCTTCAACTGATCTTTCTGAGTTAACTCCAATAATGTCTTCGTCTAAACCATCAATGTGCCTTCTAGACGCCATGACTACAAGACTGCTCAAAGAAGTTTCACCATTAATTAATGCTTCAGTTTTAAATATAGTTTATTTTATTAAAGGGCTACATACCACAGGCTTTTAAGTTGGTGGTAATTAAACCATTACTTTTCAAAATCTTTACTATGGAATCAGCTCCTAGTTTGGATTTGGAAGATGGACCTTTTCTACTTTCAAGATTAGACTTAAAACCTTCCTTTCTGATAAAACTTATAGTTAGGGTTCGATCAGGTAACCCTGAACCCTCCCTTAGAAATGATGCAATAGGCCTAGGCTGCTGTGGGGCTTCCCATCATGACCATTTCTTCTTCGCTCATTTCTTTTTACTTCCTGTGTGTTTATACACCACTACTGTACTTAATCATTAGTAATTTTTTAACTTTGGCTCTTTCTCCCATAGTATGTCCTTTTTCCTGTCTCTTTCTGTTCTCTTCTCCTTCCCCTCGTCCCAACTGGTCACAGCAGATGGCTTCCCCTCCCTGAGCTCGGTTCTGCTGAAGGTTTTTACTTCCCACTGTCATGAAGTTCTTGCTCATAGAGAGACGTCTGATCTTGGGGGGTTTTTCTAATGTTCTAGGGTCTTTACCTCATAATATAAAGTGCATTGGGGCAACAGTTGTTGTAAATTGGTTCTTTATAATTAAAACTGAATTGAACTGAAAACATTAAAGTTTTTTTTTAAATAAATGAATAAATAAAGTGTAAAATAAGTGCAGGGAACATGTTAACCAGGGGAACAGGGCCAATATCTTCTGAACCCAAGTTCTTTGAGTAAATTTGTGTGTTTTTCTGTCCAGATTTTTCAGATTGCATACATCATTATTAAGGCAGCTAATTCTCCTCGACCAGGTGAGACAAACTCATGTACTGTCTTTAAACTGTCTGCTTACATGTGTCTTACCATCCCACACCTTCACACAATAACTGTTTACGACATCATTCCATGTCTATCTTCCTGATCTGTCTGTCTCGCAGGTAATTGGATCCTGGAGCGCTCTCTGGATGGTGTGTCCTTTGACCCTTGGCAGTTTTATGCCATCAGTGACTCTGAGTGTTTATCACGTTACAACATCACACCACGACTCGGACCCCCAACCTATAAGAGTGATACAGAGGTTATCTGTACATCATATTATTCCAAATTAAACCCACTGGAGCATGGAGAGGTAAGATATGATCTCGCTCTCTTTCCCTCCCTCTCTCTTTCACTGTCTCTCTGCATTTCTATCTATTGGGCAACGGTCTGTCTCCAACCTTTATTTTCTCCTTGTTCCACTTCCTGTCTCTCAGATCCATACCTCTCTAATTAATGGCCGACCTGGAGCCGATGATTTAACGTCAGAGCTCCTGAACTTTACATCAGCGCGTTACATCAGACTGAGTCTTCAGCGAATCAGAACACTGAATGCTGACCTGATGACACTGAGTGCTCATGATCCCCGAGACATTGACCCCATTGTCACTCGGAGGGTGAGACAGGCTGCAAAAAAAGTGATGTTTGACCAATAACCTGACCTATGCTTCCTGATAACTTTTGTGTTGCCATGTTTCTCAGTATTATTACTCCATCAAAGACATCTCTGTGGGTGGGATGTGCATCTGCTATGGACATGCTCAGAGCTGCCCACTTGACCCTGTTAGCAAGGTACCGCCTGAAAACCAGTATATGTGTACAGTGTTCCATCAGGTGAAAGCATTTTCATGGATTCATGGATCTTTAAATATCTATCTATGTGTGTGTGTGTGTGTGTGTGTGTGCATGCGCACGTACAGAAGCTTCATTGTGTATGTGAACACAATACTTGTGGGGAAAGCTGTAACAAATGTTGCCCAGGTTACCATCAGCAACCATGGCAACCAGGAACCATCTCTGAGGGAAACACATGTGAAAGTAAGAAGCACCAGATAGAAATGAAGACATCTTTAAACACACAAACAGCACTACTTGTGTTTAATGTGTTGATCTGTCTGTATCTGTTTGTCTCTCAGAATGTAACTGTCACAATAAGTCACGTGACTGTTACTACAATCAAACCGTCTCTGATCTCTCCTTGAGTTTAAACACTCATGGTGTTTATCAGGGAGGAGGGGTTTGTATTGACTGTCAGCAAAACACAGCAGGCATCAACTGTGAGACCTGCATGGATGGATACTACAGACCTGCTGAGGTACTGACACACATTTCTGCAAGCAACACTACAAACCTGCTAAAGTTACTGACATAATGCAGCAATAATACTGCACATCTCCTGAGCTACAGACTCAGAATGACTCACTGTATGATCTGTGTGTGTGTGTGTGTGTGTGTGTGTGTGTGTGTGTGTGTGTGTGTGTGTGTGTGTGTGTGCGTGTGTGTGTGTGTGTGTGTGTGTGTAGGTTTCTCCATATTCAGAATTTCCATGTGTTGAATGCAAGTGTGATCCGAGAGGCTCAAAGTCTTCAGTGTGCGCCAGAGACAACACACAGCCAGGTCACCATATATTATTATTATTATTATTATTATTATTATTATTATTATTATTATTATTATTATTATTATTATTATTATTATTATTATTATTATCATTTGTAGCTGGAACAGTAATTTTGTTATTGTTCTATAGCAGCATTTTGTAGTATATAACTATGTTTCTTGGATGTGTGTGTGGTATGTACATTTAGGTGTGCTTGCAGGTCAGTGTATATGTAAGGAGGGGTTTGCAGGTCAACAGTGTGATCGTTGTGCGTTTGGATACAGAGATTTTCCTCAGTGTTTTCGCTGCGAGTGTAACCTGTCAGGCAGCACCAACACCGACCCCTGCAGCGCCTGTAGCTGCAAGGTAAAGGGCACCTGCGCTCTAACATCTCACCTGCTCTCTGGTGTTTCACCTGGTCCCTGACGCCTCACCTGTTCTCTCATCCTCAGGAGAATGTGATGGGAGCTCCCTGTGATCTGTGCAAGCCAGGTGTTTATAACCTTCAGGAGAGTAATCCTCTTGGATGCACCAGCTGCTTCTGCTTTGGTGTGTCTGATGTCTGTGAGAGCTCTGCCTTGTCCACAGTGCAGGTAAAATATACCTGTATTCAGGTAACACAGCACTATGCTATATGCCTAAATCATGAAGAAGCTCAGATTATGATATTTTTACAGGTTACAGCAGAAGGCTGGCTCGTCCCTCCTCGCTCCATCCCCAGCCCCACTGTAATCAACAGCAATGAGCTTCCCATTCACAGCAACACCTCCTCTGGCACCACCCAACAACAACTGCTGTGGTGGACAGCACCCCAAAGTTTCCTTGGCAACAAGGTAATCTACTATCTCCATATTTGTTCATAATGCCAAACACGTGTCACTCTCTGTGTCTCTCTTTCTGAGTGTCTGGCTCTCTCTGTCTGTAGCTGGTGTCTTATGGAGGTTTCCTGAACTACTCTGTGGTTTATGACGCTCCATTGGGCATTGAAAACCCCACTGTCTCTGCCCACTGTGACATCATTATCAAGGTGAAAACAAACCTGGAATCAGATCATTATAGTGATTTCTGTTGTTTGGTACACTGTGTTGTTGATTGTTGTCAGCTCTAGCATCTTTCTTCTGATAGTGCATTGTTTTGCATTAAAAAGTTCAGTAATTGCATCTTTAAGAACTTCATATTAATGAAACCCTCATTTCCAGGGTAATGGTTTGGTTCTTCATCTCGCACCTCCTCTCCTCCTCTCCCTCTCACCTCTGGCTGAGCGATTGGTCACTGTGCCAGTGGTCTGGCAGCAGTTTGTGTATGACCAAACGGGTGACCATGTTACCCGCGATGACCTGCTATTGGTTCTTGCTGATGTGACGTCACTGATTGTCAGAGTTTACCTGAACACCCCTGCCCATGGACCAATACGGTGAGGAAAAGTAATCTGATTACATATGGTCAAATCACTTATTTAAGGCTGAGGTTCACTTAACCTGAACCTTAAGTCCTGTGGAGTAAACTCCACAGCACAGTGCTGCAGGAGGAGCCACTGTTTCTGTGCACCCTCCAGCAGCACGGACACTGCTGCATTCTGCTGAAGATGGAACACTGACTGTCTTCCTCTGTCACAGTCTCAGCTCAGTTTCTTTGGACGTTGGTGACCCCATCTCACATTCTGGGGTTCGGGCGGTTGCTGTGGAGACGTGTGAATGTCCTTGGGGTTACAGTGGCACTTCCTGTGAGGTAATGTGTAAAGAAGCTAATTTCATAATTTTGGTGCTAAATTAAAACTTAGACTTGGAATTAATATGCAGACTTTCAACATTAATTTAAGGGGCAGAATAAAAATGCTGCCTTACCACTAAGGAGTTTGGGCCATTTTACACACAGTCTCTTACTTTCAATTATGACTCACAACTGACAAGTTGCTATTCAATTTATCCAGGAATAAGTTTGAAGCTGATTTGGAAACTGACTGTTAACCCTCACAGAAACAAATCCAATCAGATTCCAAATTAGGAATATTGTGTCACTGTGCAAAATAATCCATGTCTAATGTGGAAATATGTCTTTATGTTTTAGTCGTGTCTACCAGGTTTCTACAGAGTGGGTGGAATCTTGTTTGGAGGAAACTGTATGCAGTGTGAATGTAATGATCATGCCACTGAGTGTGACATCAATGGAGTTTGTGCGGTGAGTCTCAGTCAGAAACGATTTCTCACCTGCTGTTCCAACACATGGTTTGCTGATATCTGTCTGTCTGTCTGTGACTTGCGTTTTCTCAGGATTGTGCCCATAACACCACTGGTCCTCAGTGTGATCAGTGTCTTCCGGGTTTCTACGGCGATGCCACAGAGGGAACAACAGATGACTGTCAGTTGTGTCCGTGTCCTCTGACTGCACTGTCCAACAGGTTTGTCTCACTAGACCTCATTCAAACTGAATAAAGTTTATTAATACAGAGACTGTGTGAGAACACCTGTGTGCCTTAGGTTCAGCCCCACTTGTGTGATGGAGGCATCTGGACAGGTGTTCTGTGACCGGTGCCAGGATGGGTATACTGGAACCAACTGTGAGAGGTAAGTGTGATCGAGTGGCTGATTGGCTATCAGTGGATAGATGAACCCAGTGTAACTCCTGTGTTTGTGTCTCCAGGTGTGCTAGTGGCTTCTATGGTAACCCACAGATAGTGGGTGGCACCTGTGTTCGCTGTGAGTGTAATGGGAATGTAGACATCAGTGAGGCAGGACACTGCGATACCGTCACTGGGGAATGCTTGCGTTGCCTTGGCAACACAGCAGGGCCGCACTGCGAGTTGTGTAAGCATGGTTACTATGGAGACGCTGTGCACACCAAAGACTGTCGGGGTAAGTCACACACACGCCTGCTATGACCTCACTAATGACTGACTGGCCAATCACGAACGTGATTTGGATGTGAAGAGAGAGCTTGAAGGTTACATTGGACTATGAAACCACATGTGTAAAGGTTCTGGTCTTCATTCTTAAGGACCAGTTATTGGCTGTCTTATCAAGTATTATTTTCATTTTCAATGTCTCAGTGACGCTGGTGATCTGGGAATTGAAAAGAATTTTAATTTTAAAAACTTATTGAAACAGTCCTAATTCAGCTGTGTGATCATTTGCAGGAAAGCTTATTTGAAGCATTTCAGTCAGGATTAAGAGTTCATCATAGATTGTATTTGTCTGATAGATTCCAGTTTGTTCATGAAAATTAGGGTTTTTTCTCACACTAATGTTAGTCATGGGGTTCTACTGTGACAAATACTTCTCATGTGGTACATGCTTCTAAATTTTCCACATCTAAATTCAGACAAAAGATGAAACCCATTGTCTAATCAGACGCTTGCTCCGGATGGCATTAGCTTGAGGAATCTTGGAGTCATGTTTGAGCAGTGTACATCAGACAAATCCTTATGACTGCTTTCTGTCTGTCGGTCGGTCGGTCGCGGCAGATGACTGCCCCTCCCTGTTCCTGGTTCCTGTTAAAAGGAGGTTTTTCCTTCCCACTGTCGCCAAGTGCTGCTCATAGGGGGTCGTTTTGACTGTTGGGGTTTTCTCTGTATTATTGTAGGGTCTTTACCCACAATGCAAAGCGCCTTGAGGTGACGGTTTATTGTGATTTGGCGCTATATAAATAAAATTGAATTGAAGTTGAATTGAATCTTAAGTGGATCCAAAACACCACAGTGGATCCAAAACAATCAGCTTCTTTTCACTGGCTTCCTGTTCAATCCAGACTTGAATTTAAAATGTTTGTCGTCACATACAGAAACTTACAGTTTGGGCTGGATCACGTGACCCTGAACCCTCCCTTGTTGGGCTTTTTTGCTTGCCGTTCTCACCCTGGTGAATGTTGCCCAACTAAAGTGATGTCACATCTGCTGGCACAAGCCACCACTTTGATCGTTCATGCATCTCTTGATTTTTGTATCCTTACTTGTAGTGCAACTGCTGCCGCAGCCAGGTCGATGACACAAGTGTATGATCATGTCAGTTTTTATCGTCATTTAAATGATATATCTGTGCAGAAGCTTAGAGAGTCACAGATTATACTGAGGGAGATGCTGCAACAGTCTGAAAAGATGAGTTTCTGGCAAAAGTCTTTGAAAAAAGAAAAAAACACTGCAATTTCTTTGCTTCTGGTTTTAACTTGTCCTCCTCCTGTACCAGCAATGATGTGGAGGTTTTGTTTGAGTGGTCACACGTTTGTATTGTTCAGGAGAATACTGCAATGGTACCCACGCCCTAAGCGCTGGTGTAAATGGTACGTAGCTGCACAGCAACCAATGTGGTGGACATAATGAGGTCCTCAGCTAATCCTGCTGTAGGCTGCTGAGGGCCTTCTCGTGATTTACTGAACATTTCTTCTCCACTCACCTCTTTTCACTCTCTGGGTGTTTATACACCACCACTGCATGTCATTAACGTTTGTCTTCTCTTTTCCATAGATTGTGCTTTGTCCTTCTCTCCCTGTGTTCTCCTTTTTCTCTCGTCTTTTTCTTCTCAGCCTCCAAACATTTGTGGCAGATCATAAAATTAAAACAGGTTCTGGGTCTGCAAATCGAATTCTGTGTGGAAGAGACCCACTCACAGAAGCACACACCCAGTGACCCTCAGAAATGCATACACAGAGAAACACACACAGCCTTTTGTTGGAAATGTTGATCTTTTCAAATCCAGATTAGATTCGACCTCTGGCCTCTTTGTTCTAATGTCACATGACTGTGTGTGACCATGTGTGAGTGTGTGTGAGTGCATATCAGTTGTGGTTACGTGTACCAATATCTAGTGGTGACAACATCAAACTGCATTCTGTTCATAATATACAGTATTACATTTTTTCCAGTTCCTCAGTCTTTCTTGTCTGCACAGATGTTCCCAAACACAGACAAGGAGGCAAATTCAGTTTTATGTTTTTAGCATTTCTCAAGACATTTCATATTGTAACACTGTCCACTTAGCAAAGGTGTGGAGGAAGAACCACACAGGGGTCTGATACAGATTGGAAGGGGGGGGGGGGGGGGGGGGGGCATAGAGAGATGACAACAATCAAAAGCATAAAAGCTGTCAGAAGCTGTACTATTAGTAAACAGCAAAAAGCCAGCAAGAAACTGGTCTAGAGGACATGATTCTGACCTGGGCTTCTGTTATCAATCAGTCAATTAATCAATCCATCAATCAACCAATCTGACAGTGAGTGGGGTTTTCTTTCACAGAGTGTGATTGTGATGTCAATGGAGCCCGCTCCAGTGAGTGTGATATCACAACAGGCCAGTGTTTCTGTAGACAGAACGTGACAGGACGCACCTGTGACCGCTGCAAGGTGAGACACACACATACATGTGTGGCATACACTGCTTTGTTTGTTAGTTTTCTTCATATTTCATAGAAAACTTCTTTTTCAGTCAGGGTTCTATGGGCTGCAGAGTGGCCACGGCTGTCTGCCGTGTGGCTGCAACCACTCAGGATCGCTCTTTGAATCATGTGATGAGGAGGGGCAGTGCCAGTGTGTAGAGGGCGTGACTGGAGACAAGTGTGACCGCTGCAGTCGGGGTTACTATGGATTCCATGGCAATGGCTGCATAGGTAGTAATCAGTGTAAAGTCTGATGACGATTTGTTGACTCTCCTGTCTCTGATTGGCTGTTAAATTCTCTTCCCAGCATGCTCCTGTGAACACACTGGTGGGAACTGCAACCCTGACAATGGAGAGTGCACCTGCCCTGCTCACACAGAAGGAGAGACATGCAATAGGTGTGAGACCAATTACTGGGGCCATAACCCCACCACAGGCTGTAAGGTAAGCAACATGAACACACACACACACACACACACACACACACCCTAGAAAACAATGTACACTTGTGCGACAGGTTAACTATCTGGTGTCTGTTCAGCCTTGCAGCTGCAGTGCAGCAGGAAGCTCCACCCCTCAGTGTGACCAGGACAATGGACAGTGTCTGTGCAAAGAGGGGTTCTTTGGTCAGTCATGTGACCAGTGTGCACCTGGTTTCTTTGGCTACCCAGCATGCTCATGGTGTGGCTGTGACATGGCAGGAACAGAGGAGATGTTTTGCAACACGACCTTGGGAGTGTGTTCCTGCCAACACACTGGAAATTGCGTGTGCAAGGTAATGTGTGTGTTACTGTCTGTACTTTTGTGTTTGTGTGGAAAAATGTGTGTTTTTGTTCAGATCAGAACCAGCTTCATATCAATGAGGGTCCTACTGGAGATAACAACAGGATCCTCATGAAGTTCCATATTCCAAATTCATATAAATAAAAAACAATCTCTAAAACTGAAAATTGTGACTGATTTTCCTTGGTTAGGAGCATCCATAGGCAGTTCTGCACTGCTTCAACAGAACCTTTTTTTTTGAACTGCTCTGTGAAAATCCTTCAACTTGAATTTCATTTTGGGAAAGAGGACCAAATTGCGCAGAGCGAATAGGCTGGATAATGCACTGTGTGCCAGCAGATGGTGACACACCACAGGTCCACTGGTTTTTTTTTTTTCCCAAATGCCCTCCTTAAAAAAATACCTCAGGACATTTATAGTTCATCCATCCATCCATCCTCCTTTGCTTATCCAGGGCCGGGCTGTGGGGGCAGCAGCCTAAACCCAAAAGTTTGAGGTCTATAGTGAAAGAGAGACAAGTATCAGAATAGGACTTCCAGGGAGTGTTCTACAGCAAGTGTTCAGCGTTCATGTTCACCATGAAGGAAACTGCAGATCAGTCAGCCTGCTGTCTTCCTGCTTTTGGTTGTTCACTCAGACTCCAAGTGAGCTTCCAAAAACAAAAACAGACATTTGAAGGTCAAAATCAAAACCTCATGTTCTAACTTTGAGTTTTAACAGATACAATTTGAGTTAACCTTGTCTTTGCTCAGTTTGTCATGTTTTGTATTCTTTTGTGTTGCTTTGTATTTTTTTTATGGTGAAATATGACTTTATGCCTTTTCATGTGGGTATCTGAATATTTGTGTGTCTTGCTCATGCTTTTACTGTATGTGTGTGTCTGCTGTTTCAGCCTGGTGTCTCAGGCCGACGTTGTGAAGAGTGTGTTTCTGGTTGGTTCAGTCTGTCAGCTGAAAATCCAGATGGCTGCTTGCAGTGTTTCTGCTCAGGACTAAGCCAAGACTGTGAGGAGCAAGGAGGACTAACCAGAGTACCAGTGAGTACATGTAGTACTGCTGTCTCATGCATCAAGGCATACACAGTAAGGCTCCGAAGAGTTCTCTCTCACACTCTCCCTTTTTACAGATGTACCCGGCCAACTCTTCCACTCTCCCATTCCTGTCATTGGTCAGTCAGTCAGATCTGCAGGGTGCTGTATCTGGAGTTTACCGGCAGGGCAGCGATATGCTCCTTGACACCCGTCAGCTCAACACCAGTAGGCTGACAGGCCCACTCTATTGGAGACTCCCCCCCCAGTTTGAAGGCAACCAGGTAGTGTTTCCCAAACTGTTGCCTGAGATTGTCTGATAACTTCTGCTGTACTTTTAGCCCAATCTGCTAACGGACAGCAGCTCTAGCCAAAACTGTTTAATTATGTGCTTTAGCCGCATTAAGTAGAGCAAACTACAGTGTGTGCTTAATGGTGTATATTATGTTGTTTGTACTTTGTAGCTGCTGTCATACGGTGGGCTACTATCTTACGTTGTCACCTTTTACGCTGAGGATGGCACAGGACTGTCTAACCAGGAGCCTCAGGTGCTAATGAGGGGAGGGACTCTGAGGAAGCTTGCCATATACACTGATATGGTTGCCCCAAGCAATGGTGTCATGACTCAACATGACATAAAACTGACAGAGGTACAACTGCAAGGAATCATGCTAAAATAAAGAAAGATGTTTAGAATGAAAACTTGCTCACTTTTTCTGTGTGTGTGTGTGTGTGTGTGTGTGTGTGTGTGTGTGTGTGTGTGTGTGTGTGTGTGTGTGTGTGTGTGTGTGTGTGTGTGTGTGTGTGTGTGTGTGTCTCTGTTACAGCACAAGTGGAAGTATTTTAACTCTGTATCACAGAAGGCAGTGAGTCATGCTGACTTCATGTCTATCCTCAGTAATATCCAGTATATCATCATCAAGGCATCTTACGGGACCAGACTACAGCAGAGCAGGTACTTATACATACTGTACTACACACAGAGCACACACAACTGCACAATAGCAAATTTTGAGTATAGTTGGATCACAGCAGCCTCTTTTCCATTCAGTTCAATTCAGTTGTATTTATATGGCATGAATTTACAACTGTAGTCACCTCCAGGTGCTTTATATTGTAAGGTAAAGACACTACAATATTAGAACAAAAACCCCAACAATCAGATGAGCAAGGATTTGATGACAGAGGGAAGCAAGAACTCTCTTCTAACAGGAAGAAACCTCGAGCAGAATCTCCAGCAGACCAGGCTCAGGTAGGGGCAGCCATCTGCCTCGACTGGTTGGGGGTGAGGAAAAAGAGAAGAGAAAGGAGGGAGATGGAGCAAAAAAATTAACTATGGGAGAAATTTAAGTACATGGGAAGATGGGCATGGAGAAAAAGTGCTCAGTGCATGATGGGTCCCCCAGCAGCCTAAACCTATAGCAGCATATCTAAAGGATGGTTCAGGGTCACCTGATCCAGCCCTAATTTTAAGCTCTATCAAAGGGTGATAGACATCCCATCCTGAAATGAGGTAGGCAGAAATCTCTATGGATTATGATGTTCGCAGATGACATAATCTGTAGTGAGAGCAAGAAGCAGGTGGAAGAAAGCCTGGAAAGGTGGAAGTATGCACTGGAGAGAAAAGGAATAAAAGCCTGCAGAAGCAAGATGGAATTAATGTATGTGAATGAGACGGAGGCAAGTGGAATGGTGAAGATGCAAAGAGTAGAAGTAGTAAAGGTGGATAAGTTTAAATACCTCAGGTCAACCATCCACAGCAATGGACAGTGCACAAGAAAGGTAAAGAAGAGACTGCAGGGAGAGTGGAGTGGGTAGAGACGGGGATGTCGGGGATGATTTGTGACAGAAGGATGGCAGCAAGAATAAAAGGCGAGGTTGTGAGACGTCCCATGATGTATGGTTTGGAGACTGTGGCACTGACAAAATGACAGGAAGTGGAGCTGGAGGTGGCAGAGTTGAAGATTGAAGACAAAGTAAGAGAGGCAAGGCTGAGATGGTTTAGACATGTGCGTGGGATGGATAAAGAATGCTGAAGATGGAGCTGCCAAGCATAAGAAAAAGAGAAAAACCATAGAGAAGATTTATGTATGTAGTGAAGGAAGACATGCAGAGGGTTAGTGTGGCAGAATAGGATGCTATGGATAGGGTGAGATCCATTGTGATGACTCCTAAAGGGAGCAGAGAGAGAGTGTCTCCTGAATCCAAACTGGGAGCTGGTTCCACAGGTCTCCACAGGTCAGTAGTTGTGACATCAGCAGCTTTGTCGATGTAATTTCTTGTGCTGTTTTTTTAAGGATCTCTAACATTACCATGGAGACAGCAGTGGAGGTGGAGGATTCAGAGGTCAGAGGAGGAATGGCCAGACTGATCGAGTCGTGCATCTGTCCACCTGGATACACCGGGCTTTCATGTCAGGTAATCACCACGTTCTGAAGCAGCAGGGCCACTTTTCTCTGCTGGCTGTTTCCTTCACACATCAGATCCAAAATGGCATCTGGAGTGAAAGTCACTGACGAAGTTCAGGACATCATCGGTGACATGAAGGTAGTGAAAAGTGATGCAGATCTGAATGACTGGTGATATTCAGAACTGATGACAGCGAGGGCGCCATTGTCGTGGATAAGGTCTACCATCAAAAATATCAGGCAGACGTGCCGGACGTCTTCAAGTTCTCCGTGGTTCTTCTGGATTCTAAAACACGTCGCTCTTTGATGTATGACTGCCACTTTGAAACGAAGGAATCAAGTAAAAAAAAGAGCTGCTCACTGTGATGTGGGCTCCTGATACAGCACCGATCAACGAAAAAATGAAATATGCTCATTCCAAAGATTCGCTGAAGAAGATCTAAACAGGAGTCAAACACATGCTGGAGATGAATGACCTTTCAGATTATGGGACCAGGGAAGGTTTTACAGAAAAGTGGCAAAAGGTGTAATCAAGCCTGAGGTTCACAGAATAGATGAATGAATTTGAAATGGGGCGAAAGTGAGTTGGAAGGGACCAGATTGATGAAGGTTAAAGGGGCGGCTTGGGCTCTGATCATACTAACAACAGAGAAACACAAACTTTAGATGTCTTTGCCATGAGAAATTATCCTGACACACAGTCTAACTGTGCAATCAGCCTTGTTCCAATGTTACGTTTTACGTTGTTACTTTTGATTTTGGTTGCAAAGCATCCAGACTCCACACAGAAAGATCCCAGTCTCAGAGTCAAACCCAGG
The DNA here is from genome assembly GCF_007364275.1 of Archocentrus centrarchus. Taxonomy (NCBI): domain Eukaryota; kingdom Metazoa; phylum Chordata; class Actinopteri; order Cichliformes; family Cichlidae; genus Archocentrus; species Archocentrus centrarchus. The sequence goes on along the minus strand of NC_044365.1, from coordinate 8,439,007 downwards.
ACCTGCTAGCTGTGAGGCAGCAGTGCTAACTACCACGTCACCAGCACAGTGGGTGGCATGCCTCTATATCATGAAATAATTGTTTAAAAAATCCAGATTTTTTTGTAGCCAACTTTTACCAAAAGCTGAAACACTTCTCAATGCGTGACCTCCTCCTATAGACAACCCAGTTCCCACAAAGTTGGGTTGTTGTGTGAAATTTAAATAAAAACAGGACACATTTTTTTCACAATACAAATAGAAAACATATCAAATGGTTAAGATAAAATATTTTATTATTTCATTATTTATTATTTCATATTTCATTTTAAAAAATGTAATTTTATGACAGCAACAAGTTAAAAAAAAGTTGGGACAAAGGCAGAACAAGGCTGGAAAAGTATCTAGTACTAAAAAGAAACAGCAACATCTTTGCAACTAATTAGGTTTATTGGCAGCAGGTCAGGCAACATGATTGGGTATAAAAAGAACATCTTAGAGAGACAAAGTCTCTTAAAAGGAATGATGAGCAGAGGTTCACCAATCTGCAAAAAACTGCATGAGCTCAGGAACACTTCAAGAACTCATCGTCTGTGAACACAATTTGCTGTCCCATCCCGAAATGCAGGTTACATAAAGCTCTATCTGTCATGTGTGAGCAGTGTGGCAAGCAAGGGGGACCCAAAAGCAGAACTCCAACAGCAAAAATGTAGATGTTGACTTTATTGCTGAATAATCCAAAATATAAACAAACAGGAAAAATGGAACAAAAGCACACCTCCATGAGGGAGGACACAGCAGAGAACAGGGGGAAATGCAGACAATATATACACAGGGAATGATGAGGGAGAACATGTGGACAGAATCATACTAATGAAAACTCAGGAAGCAAAACTCAACACCATACACGGGAAACACAGGACTGTCAAACTAAAATAGGAACTAACAGACACTGAAACACAGAGACGCAGGAAGACAAGAACAGGACACAATAACCATAATGAAGACCTACACGAAAGAATACTAATAAACATAATCAGAGAACACAAGACAATCCCAGGATTGTGACAAAATATAAACTGCAAAGAAGACGCCAGATGTGAACATGATACAGAAAAGCTGCCGTTGTCTCTGAGCCAAATCACATTTAAAATGGAGTGAGGCAAAGTGGAAACTAATGTGGTCAGATAAACTGAAATATGAAATTCCTTTTGGGAAACATGTCCACCATGTCCAAAAGCCTGAATCTCTGATGGTATGGGGTGCATTCGTGCCTATTGAATTGTTCGCTTGCACATCTGGATGGGCACTATCAATGCTGAAGGATATAATATAAGGGTATAATAGATGAAATCTTCTTCATGGAAAGTCTTGCATATTTCAGCAATACTGAAATATGTTTTATATTTTTATTTTCTGTGGTTTGCACAGTTGTAAGATGGTTCTGGGGTTAAACTGGCTCTTCCTGTGTGGATTTCTGTCTGCCTGCCTGGGTTTCTCCAGAAGGTCCAGATTCTTTGCACAGGTTGACATTTATGTTAATTAAAAATAGTAATTTTGAATATGAATAGGTATGGATACGAGGTAGATAAAGCAGAAGTTCGTGAATAAAGACTATTTGATTGATGGTTTGTATTGAGGCCCAGTTCACGTAACCACTGAACCTTCATGTGGGGAATATCAGGCACTCAGGCAGAGCAACACTAACTACAGCTACCATCACCAAAGCTATAAAGCTATTTTCTTACCCAGTTCTCTTTCTCTAACCACTATGTCTTTCTAGCCTCTCTCTCTCTCTCTCTCTCTCTGACCCATCCCTCTTTCTTATCCATCTCTGCCTCTGTGTTGTGTCTTCCTGCAGAAGTGTGCTGTAGGTTATTTCCGTCAACCTCAGTCTGAGTTGTCATCCCAGAGCCAGAAGTCGATGTTTGTTCGTCCCTGTGTTCCATGTCGCTGCAACAACCACAGCCAGAGCTGTGACGCTGAGACGGGAGCCTGCCAGGTAACATGCCAACACCATTCCATACTTCAGAGAAGATTACAGACAGAACCACAGTCACCACAGAGTATTACAGCTGCAGAGTCTGTATTTTTTCATACAGGACTGTCGGCATCACACCAGTGGACGGAGCTGTGAGAAATGTGCCACAGGTTATTATGGAAATGTCAAAGGCTCTATCAGTGACTGCTCACTGTGTGCCTGCCCCCTGCGGAACAACAGGTGCACCCATTCATCGAGACTTAAAAAGTCTAAAATTTACTCTACACACATCTTATCTACCCTGCATCCATACTTACAATCAATCTCATAATCAGGCATTAATATAACAGTCTTTGGACTGTGGGAAGAGACCCACATAGGCAGCAGGACAACATGCAACACTGACACAGAAAAGGCCGAGCTGCCAGGGAGATACAACCACTGTGTTACCTATTATGTTCCTATAACTCTATTAAATACACGAGCTAAGTTAAGGATGTGCAAATACAAAGTTTGATGTGAAGCTCCAAAGTAACATTTTCAAATACAAATATACTTACTGTTTTCAAATGTTTATCAGTGCCTGGATATAATGCATCATTTAGCTTTTGTTCAGTCTTAGTATTTGTTAATGAGCATTAATTTTTTAAATAGATACAATAAGCCTTTTTTGATTGGAACTCATTTGATTTAACTTTTGACATTTTGTTCTGTATGTATGCAGCTTTAGTCCCACCTGCATTTTGGAGGGAGCACCTGGTGATTTCCGCTGCACTTCCTGTCAGACCGGCTACCAAGGGAGATACTGTGAGAGGTGAGAGCATGACATCACTGTCTGTCTGCAGACCAGCTGTCATAGACTGAAGTTGTCATCTAATTAATACATTTATCGTGAAAATCTGCCTGCTGTGACATCACACTGCCCTCCTCCAGGTGTTCTGTTGGTTACTATGGAAACCCATCAGTGCCAGGCGGTGTGTGTTCACAGTGCAACTGCAGTGCATGGGGCTCCCTCCACTTGCATTGTGACATGCTGACTGGACAGTGTGAATGTAAGCTTGGGGTCAAAGGTCAGTCATGTGATCAGTGTGAAGAAAGGAACGTTTTCCAGGAAGGCGAGTGCGTGTGTGAGTATTACGAGTATTTATTATGAGCCCCCCCCACACACACACACACACACACACATGCATACGTTGATGTGATGTTCTCTTTGATTCCAGCATGTAATGACAAGTGTACCAGAGTCCTGCTGGATGAGCTGGATGAACTACACAACCGTTTCCTGTTGTTCAACCTGAGTGCCATTGCCATGTCATCTTATCGGCAGTTGTGGCTGCTTGAGAATCAGACCCGAGACATGCAGGTACAAAAATGTGATTAGGTTATTTATCGGGTCATGATGTATGACAAACTGAACTAAAAAATGTTGTTATTGTCCAGGTGGTGTTTTCACAGAACAACTCCAGTATGATGTTTGTGTCCAGAGTGGAAGAAGGCCTAAATCATTTGACCTCTGAGCTCAGCTCTCTGCTGCAGCAGGTAGGAACACCTCTGTCTGCTGAAGGTTCATTACAGGAATCTCTGTCTGTCACAGGGTGTTTTCACACATTTGTTTACTCTGGTTTGAATCAGTTAATGAGTTTGTAAACTTGTAGTTTTCCCCCCCTGGTTTGGTTTCTTCTCACACAGAGAAGCTGTGTGAGAACGTTCAGTCTGCTTACTGGCCAGATGTGTCTGGGGCAAGAGCAGCAAAAGTAAATACTCAGGAAGAAAGTGCTGGGATAACACGGAGAATTTACATCAGTTTTACAGCTAGTGGCTAGTTCATGCTGACCATTTATATACACCCGTTTGTCTTAGGTAGTTTTTCCTTCCACTGTCACCAACTGCTTGCTTACAGGGAGTCGTCTGATTGTTGGGGTTCTCTCTGTATCATTGTAGGGCAGGGGTATTCAACTCCAGGCCTCGAGGGCCAGTGTCCTGCAGGTTTTACATGTGTCTCTGCTTCAACACTCCTGAGTCAAATATAGAAGCCATTAGCAGGACTCTGGAGAACTTGACTGCATACTGAGGAGGTAATTCAGCCATTTGATTCAGGTGTGTTGGATCAGGGACACATCTAAAACCTGCAGGACACTCGAGGCCTGGAGTTGAATACCCCTGTTGTAGGAGCTTTACCTTACGATACAAAGCACCTCAAGCCAGCTGTTGTTGTGATTTGGCACATCCCAGTATGCAAAGCATCCCAGACTGGAAGGCATTTGGCTCAATCTTGCGGTGTACAGCTGCGACTCGTGTTGGCTCAAGGTTGGATCACCTTAACACCATGAACGAACCACTCTAAATTTGGTTTGGAGCCGGGCCGAGACCTCCTCCTCCAAAGGACCTGGGTGTGGTTGTTTTGGTCTGCAGCCGGGGGAGGGGGGATTACTGTGCACATCTCCAAAAGCAAATTGCACCAAGGGGGAAAACACACCAGAGTTTGATGTAAACAGACTGAAGTTGTGAAAACACCCTCAATAATGGAAGTTCATCTACATCAGTCACTGACCGACATCTAATAACTGAACCAGCATGTAAAACATTACAGCATGTGTGAGTGCGGTCTGCAATCACAGATGATCAATACAGTACACAGGAGTTGAGTTTTGTTTTTCCTCCTTCCTGATTGGCTAGGTCAAAAGTCTGTCTAGCGACGTCCAGGTAGTGGGTGTGTCCACCAACAACAGCTTTTCCCAGGGTGCACTACTGCTAGAGCGCATCAGTACACTTCAAGACAACATTTGGGGTAAATAACAGGACATGAGAATGACGAATGATGACACACTGACATTCTAACTAGCAGAAGTTGCTTTTAATGAAACATGAATATTATAATTGATGTAGTGCTTCAGAGGAAGGCAGCACTACTGAATCAGACTGCAGAGGAAGTACTCAGCTCAGCCAATCAGACACATCTGCTGGAGGAAGTGGAGTCCATATTTGAGGCCATCAAAGATGTAAATCTAACAGCTGCAGAGGCTGCAGCCAATCAGGAGCTCAGGTCTGTTCAATCAGTCCATGTGATAAATAAAAAAAACACACTTGTACAGTGATAACATGCTCTCTCTCTCTCTCTCTCTCTCTCTCTCTCTCTCTCCAGCCTTTCAGAGTCTCTCCTCCAATTGCTGCAGATGGACTTCCTGTCTAGCAGGGTGGCCATTGATGACAAGCTCTGCCCAATCTCCAATTTACTCACTATTGACATTAAAACACTGCAACATGCAAACACGACGCTGAATGATGCAGTACAGCATAACACAGAAACAAACATGCTGCTGGACACTGCACACACACTGCTGCAGCAATATCAGGTAAGCACGCACCTACAAACAAGTGGGCTTTACAGATGCACAGCCCGCAGGCTGAAATGAGGTTACGGTGTTTTCCAATTTCCAATGAAATAGTTAAAAAAAAAAAAAAAAAACTGCCACATTTTTTTTAAGTCACTTTTCTCGGATAACACCAGAAAACATAATGAGGTCAAGAAAAGATGTGAATATCTTCAATTAATGTCTCAATGATATAATGACTATTTTGCAGTTTTGGACCTGCAGTTAGGAATATTAAATAGGGTCATTTCAGTGAATTCTTTCAACGAATGTTCTTTTTATGGCTTGGTGGGAACAAATTTCATTGTTTCCTTTTAGAATGCACAGGACCCTGGGGCCTATTAAATTGTTTCTTTAAATAATGTATTCATGTAAGCAGGACATATAGTAAGAAGACATTAGGCAACATTAACAGAAGCAAAATCACCCAATCCCACTAAAGTGCACAAAAAGGAAAAAGTTTAAAGCTAATCTTAAAAGTGAAAACTGTGGCTTTCTCCTAACCTCACACTGGAAACACAGTAGAGGAGCCTTATGGTTGAAAGCTCTACCATAAGTAAGCCTGCACTATGAAACTGAAGCACTCTGTTGGAATAATGTGGTACTTTCTGATCTTTCTGGGTTTTCTGGATGGAGTTTGCATGTTGAGTGTAGAATAAAGGATGTATGGTTAACTCTAGTTTGTCATCTAAAGCAGTGAGACTAGAAAGGAGTTGTGTAAATGCTAGTCAGCTCTAACAGAATCTCCCTTGAATGCACACAAAATGGATTTGCAGCAAGTCTTTGAAGAACGCTTTTTAAATAAAGGGACATTGTGTTTGTACGTGTTATAACATTGTAATTCCTCCTGTTTCTAATGTCAGATTTTTTTTTTTTGCTTTGTTTAGTAAAACATGTATGACATTCTCTTTTTCTTAGCTTCTCTCTCTCTTTCTGTCAGTCTGTTCACCAGAACCTAAGTGCACTGTGTCTGTCTTTGGACATACTGATGGAGGACAGGCAGCTGCTGCTCCAAGATGCTGTCAGTCTGACAGAGGAGTTAACAAACAGCACCACAGTAAGAGAAACTACAGCAGTGAATAATAATGCTGTCCAGCAGGTGCCTGTCATGATAATTATCATGTCATACTGATCAGCAGGTTGACGTGTTGGCTGCTCAACTGGATCAGTGGCGCCCCCTTCTGAGAAAACAGGTGAATGGTTTGGTTATTGGGCTGAAGAAGATCGATGCTCTCGAGAATGTTTACCGTGCAGAGAACCATGCCCAGCTGCTGCAGAGCGATGCCCTCTCCATGCACAGGTATTGTGTGTTCCTCTTGCCATGTTTGTGGATTCCTTTTCTTTCTCCCACTGAATTAAAAACTCTTCCCTCTCAGTTCTCTGTCATCAGCGTGTAACATGTCTCAGAATGTCAGTCAGCTGGCTCAGTTTGACAGTGACATCACAGAAAGAGTTGACTCTGCCCAGCAGATGGCTTCAGTGGCCCTAGCCTCAGCCTCCCTGGCTCTAAACACGGTACGTGTGTGTTCAGTCTGAGACAGCAGTGCATTAATGTGAATGTGGAACTGTTTGTGTACAAATGTCCTCATTTTATTTGTGTTTCAGACCATCCAATCAGAGCAGCCACTGTCAGAAGAAGGCAGGGTGAAACTGAAAGTTTCCTCTGATGCTTTGAAAGGAAGCCAGAGAATTAGCAAAGCAGCTGAAGGTCTGATGTTTCTGAAACACAGTGATTAAAAAATAAAATGTCATGTGACCTAAATGGCACCTGCACATCAGCCATGTGTGGACTGATCAAGAGGCTGTGTGAATTGTAGCTACTTTTAGATGAAACTTGACTTTAGTCTGTTTGTTTCTGTTTAGACTTGCAGCTGAATATTTCCATGGTAACTAGCAGACTGCGACTGGTCAAATATGGTGTCCGTAACTCTAGCCTCCTTCTCCGTCAGCCAATCAAAGAGCTACAGGGCCTTTCTAATGGTAAGAGGGCTGACATGCTGATGTACTGGTGCATTGATGTATTGATACAATTGTGTTAATCTTGTCCATCAGGTTCGTCTGTGCTGTTGCAGTTGACTCAGATTCAGGTTGCAACAGCAAACTCCAGGTTGCAGGAGGCGCTACAGCAGCTGCAGAGACTGAGAGTGCAGCTGCAGGATTCTTCTTCTTTGGTGGAAAGCACCAACAATACAATGAGGGAGACCAGCCAGCTGGTGACTCTTACACACTCTGCAGGTTTGTCATTGAGATTTTACACAAATGGTTTTATAAAAATCAAAATGTTTAGACTAACACTTCCTGTATGCTCAGCCAATGAGGCGCAGCATAAGATGGAGGAGATGGAGCATCGTACGCAGCATCTGATGGACAGAATAAAGCCCCTGAGAATGCTGGGAGAAACGCTGAACAGAAACCTGTCTGACATCAGAGAGCTGATCTATCAGGCTCGCAGACAGGCAGCATCGGTACATAAGCATGTATACACACACCAACCAGTCCAATGAAATCCTAGAATTCTATATTAAGAACAGCTATGACAATGATGATGATAATTCAGTTTAATATTATTCATATAGGGCGAACACAACAACAGTTATCTCAAAGCACTTTAGATTGCAAGATTAAGATCCCACAATATTGCATTGATGATGATGATGATGACGGTGTTGTGGTGTAATGTCATCAGATTAAGGTGGCGCTGCAGGCGGACAGAGACTGTGTTCATTCCTACAGACCGCAGATTCAGTCCAGTAACTTCAACACTCTGAATCTGATTGTGAAGACGACAAGTCCAAATAACCTGCTCTTTTACCTGGGCAGCAACACCACGGTAACAATATACTCACTTCCTGTTAATGAGCAGGAACTGTTTCACTCTGTGTTCTAAGTGACGCTGTTGTTTCAGATGGACTTCCTGGCTGTCGAGATGAATAACGGACACGTTTCCCTGCTGTGGGATGTGGGCTCAGGCAGCACTCGGCTTGGCTTTCCTGGACTGTCTATCACCAACAACAGATGGACCAAGATCAATGCTACACGGTAAAAACACACAGCTTATCACACCATTGACAGTGCAGCTGGATATAGGGTCACAGCAGGATTTGAGTATGTCACAGTGTCCTTATGTTGGCAGATTTGGAGCACATGTTGCGCTGTCAGTCCATCAGCTGGATTCTGATTCAGCTCCATTGCCAGTGGTAACAGCAACATCACTAGGAACCGTCCAGGTTTTAGACATCGACAGCAACACCTTTATTCACATTGGAGGGCTGGGAGCTCATACACAGGTAATACTGGGGCGTGTCAGTTGTGAAAGTGTGTGTGCAGGTGAAGAGGTGCTAACTCGGTGTGTTTGATTTCAGAGGCCCGCAGCACTGCGATCTTCCACCTTCCAGGGCTGTTTGGGTGAAGTTTCGCTTAACGAGCAGAACATTGGACTCTGGAACTACGACATGAGGGAGGGAGAATGTGGTGGCTGCTTCAGCAGGTACTCAGACAGGTCTAACATACACACATATGTACAGCACTTACATGCAGGCAACATAAACACGTGTTACAGTTTGTTAAATGTGCACTTTTTTTAATGGAAATTCTATTTTGCATCCTGTCTCGCTCACAGTCCCCAAGTGGAGGAAACGTCCTTCCACTTTGATGGATCTGGCTATTCAGTGGTGCAGAAGTCTCTGCGGGCTACTTCCACCTTCATCGTGTTGCAGTTTAAAACTCTGTCTCCAGTCGGACTGTTGCTGTACCTGGCCTCCAACAACACTGTATGATATACACAGCTACACTTTTTGCTGGGCCTCTTATTATTATGGAGACATACGCATGACCTCACTTTCCGTCACCAACAGAGAGACTTCCTGTCCATGGAGTTGGTGGAGGGGCGTGTTCGTCTGACCTTTGACCTTGGCTCAGGTGCTCTTATCCTGGCCTCCAACAGGAAGTACAACACTGGAGTGTGGTACAAAATCACACTGCAGAGGAACAAACGCAAAGGTATATAACTTCTATTAATACTGCAATACTGATACTCCTGCTGTGACTTGTTAATGACACTGTTGCAAAGCAGTGATGCTATGACTGCAGTGATTTGCAGCTCTGTGTCTGCTCTGTTGTGTGACATGTTTGTGTGTGGCCAGGTTACTTGTCCATTATGGCAGCTGACCAGTCATCAGAGAAGGAAGTGCTGGAAGCGGACTCTCCTGGAAAGGCCTCTGACCTGAACCGCTCTGACTTTGACCCCATCTACATTGGTGGACTTCCTGCTTCCAGACCAACCAGGTGAGTTTGTGAAGGCAGAGGTGATGATAATGTAATTGAACAGGTTTGTGCTAACTGTGTTACCACCTGTGATTTGTTAGGCGACAAGTAGCATCCCGGTCTTATGTGGGCTGTATAAAGAATGTGGAGATTGCTCGATCCAACTTTGACCTGCTAAGAGATGCACATGGAGTCAGGAAAGGCTGCGTACTTAAGGTATTGAATTTAAATATACATAAATCAATATACACTGCTCAAAAAAATGAAAGGAATACCTTTAATTAAGGTCAATTAAATTCTGGGATATTGATCTTGTCAGTTAAGTAGCAGAGGGGCTCAATTCAAGTCAGTTTTATTTATATACTGCCAAATCGCAACAAGTCGCCTCAAAATGCTGTCTATTGCATGTCTATTGTATATTGCTTTATATTCTGGAGTAATACTCCTAAGAGAACACACCATCCTGACTGGAGAGCTACTTCACTGGCTCCTCAATGCCCTTGGGTCCTTTGACGAGCACTTTCAGTCTTCACATGCTACACCCTCCCTACTTTTTGAATTAGGCTTAGAAGTCTCCATATTCATATAGCTTGAAGTTAACACTGGATCAGGTGCTCCTGAACCATCCTTTAGTTCATACCTTAGTGCTGCTACAGGATCAAGCTGCTGGGGGCCTACCCACGAGGCACTGAGCATTTGTTTCCACTCACCTCTTTTCACTGCTGATACATTTACATATCATTAAATTCTTTCCTCTCTCCCACAGTTTGTGTTTTGGTCTCTATGCCCCCTTTTTATAATTCTCTTTACCTTCACCTGCCTGTTTCTGCCAGAGGTCTCTTCCTGTTCTTCCTGCCTTTCAGCTGTTGCCAAGTACTGCTCATAGGGGGCTGTCTGATTGTTGGGGATTCTCTCGAATATTGTAGTGTCTTTATCTTAGCTTATAGTGAGTAAGTCCCTTGAGGTGACTTTTGTTGTGATTTGGTGCTATGTAAATAAAATCAGATTTAACTGAAATTTATGATGAACACTAATTACACTTCAACAACTTGATAAGTTACAGGTTAATTGTTTGATTGATTAATTTATTGACTAGGCGGTGAGAAGCGTGTCTGTGTTGGCCGGAGGCTACGTTCAGATCAATCCAACATCATTTGGTCAAGAGGCAGAGTTGCTCTTCTCCTTCTCCTCCAGCAACCAATCAGGGCTCCTGCTGGCTGCTTTCAGTAATGACCACTCATACAGACAGGTGAGACTGATTTGTGTCATATACAGGGTTTAAAGTGGGCTTTGCCAGGTGGGGGTAACATTGCATCATGAGAGAAAGAATCACAGAGAAATAAGTCATATAATAATTTGCACTGTGAGCTTCAGTAGATTTTACTTTGTGTACAGGTTGTGATCAGCTGACCTACTCTTTGTCAATGAAGCCAGTTTAATTCAACAAGATGTTTCATGCACTTTCATGGCTGATTTCCAACCTCTATACAGTATGAAGCTAGTATGAAAGGTCAAATTTAGTGAGTAAATTTAATCTGCATCATCACCTTAAATATACATGTCTGCTGATGTAACCAATGCTGCTCTGCACAGTCCCACAGAGTGCGTTACCAAAATCCTGCAAACAAACCACTTTAGCCTTGACTGAACTGTCCACTTTTTCATGCAACCATTGAATAACTCAAAATTATTTACCGTATACTACATTTATTATATATAACAAAAACATAATTCAGCAACACATTATTATCCATCCAATACATGTATTAAAAAAAAACTTTAAAATTTATTAGGATGTTGAGGTATCACAAACACAACTTTGACATCTGAACATGAATGCAGCACAAAGGAGTAAAGGATATGTTGAAGGTGTAAGTGGGTCTTGGGATATATCATTAAGTTATTCTATTATTACTGTTGTCTGCATGATGTCAGCTGAAAGCAATGCCAGGTTACAGCAGATGAAGAATGAACTCTTTCCACAGTATTATATATTACCTGGCTGTGAGATTTCTCATTAACCGAAGGGAACACCTTTCCTTTCAGCCCACTTTAACCCCTGGTCATGTATACCAAATATTCAGTCTGTATGCAAGAACTAGCATAGCTACATGTATTAAAGTTATGTGACTGATGCTAACCTGGATTTATCTGTATGCATGTCTGTATGTGCAGCACTTCCTGTCTGTTCACCTAGACTCAGGAGCACTGGAGGTGGAGCTTGGTGAGGTGGGTGGAGCCACTCGTAGGGTAACCTTGATGAAATCTGATGGAGGATCTTTCAGTGACAGAATGAAACATTCTGTGATCATTACCATCAACAGGAAGTAAGTATTAGCATAAAAATGCTCACATGTTTGGCGTGGCTCACCTGTCTCACCTGTCTCACCTGTCTCTCAGATCTCTGTCAATGCAGGTTGATGAGGAACACGCGAAGCTTGTCTCTCTGTTGCCGGGTGTATTTTCTCGTCTTTCTCCAGCCTCCTTATTTATTGGTGGGCTGCCTTCAGGCAAGGAGGCCCATCTACCAGTCAGATTGCAGGATTTATCTAGGATGTTCATAGGCTGCATCCAACACCTGGTGGTTGCCAGAGCGTAAGTCTTTTACACATGCAAGCTGTGTGCCAGTTCAGGGGCTGCATATTTCCAACGCTGCACTCAAAGGCTGAATGCATCACAGCAGCATGCCAAAGGCTCCTTTAAATGCAGTTTACAGATGTGTCCCTCTTTTCTGAGGCCAAAGTTTTTAAATAAAAGAAATCAAAGCTTTCATTTTTAATCTTAAGATATTCAAAGGTTGATCTAAAGCGTCCTATACCTTTTAAAACCAAACGGGTAGCTGAGATGTCAGGCAGAAGCCCCTGACACGTCTGCAGTTTGCCACCTCCAGAAGAGGTTTTTTTGCATCCTCGAGGAAGCTCGGGGCATCCGTGCCAATGAGTTAAGCCTAAAGCCTCCATTGCAAGGGAAGCTGGTACGAGCTGTGGTTGTAAAGGTCTTTTATGGTATCACCCTAAGATTACACTAGTGCACACTGCCCAGTGGTGGAGTAGACTGTTGACTAAAAGGGGCTTCTGGATTTGGTTGGCCCATTGGTATTCTGAAGTCACCAGGGTTTTCAAATAGTATACTTAGTATGTACAGGGATAATTTTTCAACTCCACGTCATACTTAATTTTGTGATTTTTACTGGAAGGTTATGAAATATTGCCATCTGAAAAATTACCAGCAACGGTAATGGAGAGCTTGCAGAACTTAACCAGCCTTATTTAATTAGGATTGTTCCTCTCTTGGCCTGAGGTACAGTACTGTGCAAAAGTCTTCGGCCACTTTCTTTATATTTTGCTTTCCAAGAGCTGCTTTCTTGTAACTTTTAGAAGTTGTTCTGAGTAATAGTTCTCCCACCTTTTGGAAGGTCTTTTCTTTGGACATTGGTTACTTTTTTTACCCACTTTCAGTGCAGTCCTTACACTTCACCGTTTTCAGAGCTACTTAACGCTTAAATATGAATCATTTAAGCAAAACAAAAGGCACCTTACTCAAAGGATGAGCCAGGGTTGTGGCTACGCATAACAGACAACTTACCAAAGAACCAATTTAAAATTGTAATATACAATTTGTACCCATTTTCTTTTGACTCTACAAAAAATGCCAAAGATAATGCAGTTTGGCTGGCATAAAATAATATTTTTGCACCAACAAGATGCTGTTAGCTGAAACTTGGCATGTGCATCATATCCTAAAAAGATTCAGTTCATTTGTCTATTTTTCATTCATCAGAAGTGGGCTTAAAAAAAGCTTATGGAGCAATGAGTCCAAGTTTGAAATTTTTGTTTCAAATCATCATCAGTGTGAACAAGAGAGAGGTACAACAGTGAAGTTCTACACAGTGGAGGCTCTGCCACAGTAAAAAAATGCATAAGAGTGTTCAGGATGTCCTGAAGAATTAAGGCGGCCATACCAAATGTTGGCTTGCTTAGAATTTCACAAATTCAGTTTTCATCTTATATTCTCTAGTTCCATGTATGTTTGCACATTTCAGTGAATCCCATTTCCTAACCCAATATAAAGAAATGAGTGGTGCCTCAAGACTGCGCGGTACTGTACATCAGGCATCCACACTGATGAGAATCTTCTTCTTCTTCTCTGTCAGTCAAGGTTAAAAAAAGAAATAATAACAGGATTTATGGATCGCTGTCAAAAATGTTAATGCATCTTTGGGTGGGTCCTGATTGTTGGCTGCTGCTGTCAGTGTTACCTGGGAGTCAGGTGTGGCACTTTGTGTTGCAAGTACTAAGTTCAACAACTTATTTAACAGCTAGTCTATTTGGCCTTTATAGGCTGTGTTCTCCAAAGGATGCAGCCCCTGAGTCGGGACACAGATTAATATAAAGCAGCTGGGTTCTGTCTCTTTGATTTGTCGACTCTTTTGATTTTGTGGCTTTGTGCAGGCTCGTTGACCTTTCAGGAGCTGTGAAGTATGAGAGGGCGGCGTTTGACAGATGTGTGTTGGAAGAGCAGGCTGGGGAGGTGGTGGTTCCTGATGACCAGGATGTATATCCAACTCCAGACCCCACTCATTTACCTCTACCTCAGTCCACATACTTGAGTGCCCGGCCACCTGAAGGTCTAACGGTAATTGCTATACTCATTATTAAATTATTGGTAATGCATTGAATATCATTGATGATTTTAATATGCCGTTCTTGGTTATTGATTTGTGTGTGATGCAGTGTGCATCAAATGCAGAGCCAACCTTTGTGCCGTCAGCAGTTCAGTTTGGATTGTCCAAACACAGTCACATGACCTTCATCATCAACCCTAGCACAGTCCGAAAGAGGTGAGTTTCCATAACAATGGAAGCGACTCTCAGGTCACAGAGGTGGCAGATGTGGTCAGTTCTGTGTTGTGTTTTTGCTCTGTTGTCTTATTACTGTTGTCTGTGCTGTGTTGTCTCCCTTGTGTCTCTGCTATTGTCTCTTCTCATCCTCAGTGTGTCGATGAGGTTGTTATTCCGAAGCTGGGCCCTGGACGGCTTGATCCTCCTCCTGTCTGACTCCAAGCAGATGGACTTTGTTGTCCTCAGACTAAAGGAGGGGAGGTTGATGATGTCGGCTGACCTGGGGAAAGGCCCTGCTTCTATCACCTCATCGGTCGCTGTTAACAATGGAGAGTGGCACACTGTGAGTTAATCAGACATCAGGCACTGCAGACAAACCAATATCTCAAACTTAAGATGGTTAAGTAAAGTTTGAAGCTGATGAGGTTGCCGGCTTTGGTGTTGGGCTTTGATTAAATACTTTGAATGTGTGTTGTTCACTGTGTCTCAGGTGATTGCGGAGGTGGGCCAGCGGTTGATGTCAGTCTCTGTCAACAGTTTGAAACCTGACTCCATCTCAGTCAAAGGAAATCAGCTGGATGTGGACAATAAAGTTTTCCTTGGAGGAACACCTCGCACTGTAACCAGCAGAAGGATCAGAGTATGGCTGCTTTTCATTTTTTCACTGTTTATACACAAGGGACACAAACCTTTGTGTACCACATGTACTTATGATTTAATTTTCTTGTTTATCATTATCAGTCAGAGGACACATAATGAGCCAGGTGTTTTGGAGGATGTTCTTATATCAGTAAATCTTTCCTCCTTTCTGTTTACGCGTCTCCTTCTGTCTGTCCACTTGTCTTTCTCCCTGTCTGGCTCTCAGGATAGCAGCAGTTTTCCAGGTTGTGTTCGGGCGGTCAGTTTGAATGGTGTCGTGTTGGATCTGTCTAAGCCAGCTTCACAGCATGATGTCACCTCCTGTTTCAGCAGGGACCAGACAGGAAGTTACTTTAATGGAAGTGGATATGCTGAACTGAGTAAGTTGAACTTAAAGACACATTCATCTACATTGAAGCAAAGATGCAGACTGATCACTCTGATCTTTATTTTGTGTATGTGTATATATATATATATATATATATATATATATATATATATATATATATATATATATATATATATATATATATATATATATTAGGGGTGGGACTTTAACGCGTTAATTTCGATTAATTAATTACGGGGAAATTAACGCGTTAAAATTTTTAACGCATTTTAACGCACTTTGCACCGTGGAGCGTTTCTCAGTGCACGAGTTCCCGGCATACAGATTATATCGACGCACAATGTCCAAATTAGGGGCCGCATCCTGCGAAGGACCCGGCCCACGTCTTTCGCAGCCCACGAACACCACAAAGGCCGGAAGTGAGCAGCTAGCCTTCATATCAGCTGCCATCACCTCTGCGTAGCTCATGTCGCCTAGCAACCGTGAGTGCGAAGCACAGCTGTGTAAAAGCAGCTGTTAAACGGAGAACGAACTTTTTCTCCTTTTTGTGGTTTAATTTTAAGTCTTTAATTCAAAATAAGCTGTTAAAACAAGCATAACACATTTCAACATCAAGGAATACAGCTGAGAGAATGATTAATTTCCAACTATAACAAGTGAGACATTAATGTTGAATAAAACTATCCAGTTATGATGCTTAACTTTAGTTTCAGGTGTTTGCTTATCACAGGAGCACTTCCACCCTTCGTTGGTCTGTGTAGTAGACTGGTGGGAAAATAAACAAAATTTTGAAGTTTAAGCTTATGTATATTGATTTATTCATCAACTAAACTTAAATTAATATTTCTCATGTCAAATATTGAAATGCGATTAAAATGCGATTAATTTCGATTAATTAATTACAAAGCTTGTAATTAATTCGATTAATTTTTTTAATCGAGTCCCACCCCTAATATATATATATATATACACACACACACACACACACACACACACACACACACACAGGAAAATTCTGAAAATAGGGAATAATGTATAAAAAAGGCTGTAATTCCAAAACCATTAACACGATGTTTTTGTCAAACACCTCAAATTAAAGCTAAAAGTCTGCATCTCAATTCTTTGCTTCATTTAAAATCTGCTGTATTTATGGACAGAGGCAAAACTTCAAAAACTGTGGCATTTTTATGGCTCTAACTGTATATCACTTACTGGAGAGGATGCAGATGACCTGAATCTAACAGAGTGATTCAGCTCTGCTGCCACAAAAACAGAAATGCTGTTTCATTGAGCTACACACTATTATACTTCTATGTTACGTTTGTTGTGTTTAACATAGGAGTTTCCTAACTTTAGGATAAATATTTTTTTATCTTATTATGGTTTCATGTGCTTGTTAATACTGTTAAAAAGTAAATATGATCTGATCACATGCTGTGTGTGCATCTGCAGTGCATGACGGGTATAAGGTTGGCTCGGACATGACAGTGTCTCTGGAGTTTCAATCAAGCCAATCAGAAGGAGTGTTTCTAGGAATCAGCAGTGTGAAAGTTGATGCTATTGGACTGGAGATGATCGACGGACAGGTGAGCAGAGACAAAGGAGTGACTGGCCAACCCATTTCATACATTATGTGCAATACCAGTCAAGGGTTTGGACACACTCTCCCATAGGTGAGGTATCCAACCTTTTGGCTGGTACTGTATACAGTAATGGGTCTAACACTGAGCCCCAGTGAGTCACACAACTGAAGAATTGAGTGATCTGAGCGAGTTGCCACCTGTTTTCCAGACATTTCTAATAACTGCACTACTGACAACATCAGAGCTTCTGTTATTCTCACTTTCACGTGTTCACTTGAAATTATAGATGTATACAAAAGTTTTAATTGGGCAAATAAAGTTTTAGTTGTGTATATAAAGTTTTATTTGTAAAAATAAAGTTGTATCTGTTTTTCTCCTCAGGTTGTTTTCAATGTGAATAATGGGGCAGGTCGAGTGTCAGTGCGCTCGGTTGGCCAGATGCTCTGCGATGGACAGTGGCACCGCCTGCTAGCCCGAAAGACCAAACACACCCTCAGCTTAACTATAGACGAGCGAACTTTCACCACCTCAAACCCCTACCCACAATCCACCTCTGCTGAAACTAACAACCCTGTCTTCCTAGGAGGATATCCAGGTGAGACCCTTTTAACTGTGACAGATGCTCAACAGATTTAACAAGTGTTAACATACCTGAGGCTAATTTTAACCTGTCTGTCTCTCTGCTGCAGTGGGTGTCAAACAGAACTGCCTGTCGACCAGCTCCAGCTTCAGAGGTTGTCTGAGGAACTTGCAGCTTTTTAAGTCTCACCTGACCAAGGCTCTTGATCTGAGTTCTGCTCACTTCTTGTTGGGAGTAACCCCTAACTCATGCCCTGTTTCCTAGCAATGCCCAGCAAACATGCTGAGATGTTTTATGAAGCATAAGTTGCAATATCATTAATGATTGGTTGTGTAGTGTAAATCCCTCTGTTAGAGCAGCTGATTATTCCTGTCAGATTTGATTTTCTGTATTCTTAACTTGAATAATTAAAGATCATCTTAACATGAATGTATTCAGACTTTTTTCCGAACAGAGTAACTTCAGATTGTCTGTAAACATGAATAGTTGTTCTTTTGACAACATCCAGCCATTAAACCACAGAAGAAACACAAGTCTGATCATCAAATCATTTTATTTGAGTTTTTGATTAAAGGCACATTTTGTATTTTAGCTCATCATTAAAAAAAGAGGTGTCATCTGTCTGTCAAAGGCATGGCCCAAAATACTTAAACTCCTCCACTCATTCTAACCGAGAGTGGGCACATCAACATTTTGTGGCACAAATTTGACTAATGCTGCATTCCATTTACCTCAGAAATCGGACGTCGGTGCTAGGAGTGACACCGCTCCTGAGCTGACTGCACTTGGAAATTGTTCTAATAGTAAAGTTGAAAAAACATGGAAGAATAGGATTTGTTTTGCTCCTAACAAGGAAGAGGTAGTCATTCATCCATCATTACAGTGCAATGCCTGTTTTTTGCACTTAAAAATATTGCTGCATCAATTCATGGATAGAATTGGATCCCGTGGTTTATTGAGTCTGTCCAAGTTGAAAATCCAACTTGAATGAACAGTTCAGTTGAAAATTCCGATTTGGAAGTTGGACTTTCCGACTTTCCACCCAGCATAATTCTTATTCCTTCTCTTCCGGCAAACCGCCGGAGAGTGACTTTCTTAAAAAAGGGAACTGCCAGTCCAGAGGCACTGCCCCAGACCTTGATGCAATGTTGCAGAAGTACGTCAATTAAGACCACCTGAGCCCCTCTGCTCAGGCAGGGTAAAAAAGTGCTATATTAGAACTAGTCCATTTTTCTGTAACATCCAGAGCCTTAGGGAACTCAGGGCACATGATATCCACCACATGTGCCACCAAGATGTTACTTAACTCACCCCTAGTGAGAGGCAAGTCAACCCCTCATACCTAGACTATGCTTCCTCTATGGAAGGCATGTCAATAAGATTGAAGAGGTCCTTGGTGCATTCTGTCCATCACCTGATTTATAACTTCAGTTGACAACAACAGCATCCTATCCCCACTGTATATAGTGTGAATAGAACAACACTTTCTGCTCCTGAGTTGCCTGATGGTTAGCCAAACTCCAACTGTGATGATGCAGTCAAGGTTTCTCTTAATATTAGCTTGGTTAGCCAATCTCCGACCTTCCTTTTCTCTCAAAAATTCTTGAAAGAGTAGTTATAAAACTGCAGAGGAACGGTTTATTTGAGAAATTTAAGTCTGGATTCAGAATTCATCACAGTACAGAAAAAGCATTAGTGAAAGTTACAAATGATTTCATTATGGCCTCTGACAGTGGACTCATCTCTGTGCTTGTCCTGCTAGACCTCAGTGCAGATTTTGATGCTGTTGACGATAACATTTTATTGCAGAGAATAGAGCATGCCATAGGTATTAAAGGTACTGCACTGCAGTGGTTTGAATCTAACAGACTCCAATTTGCTTATGTAAAGTGGGAGTCTTCTTAATGCACTAAGGTTAATTATGGAGTTCCACAGGGTTCTGTGCTAGGACCAAATTTATTTACATTATACATGCTTCCTTTAGGCCGTATTATTAGAAAGCATTGCACACATTTTCATTGTTATGCAGATGATACCCAGCTTTATCTATCCATGAAGCCAGATGACACACATCAATTACTTAAACTGCAGGAATGTCCTAAAGACATAAAGGCCTGATCACCTCTAATTTCCTGCTTCTAAATTCAGATAGAAATTATGGTACTCTGCCCTACAAATCTTAAAAACATGGTGTCTAACCAGATACTTTGGATGGCATTACCTTGGCCTTCAGTAACATTGTGAGAAATCTTGAGAAATCGTGAGAAATCATTTTTGACCAGAATATGTCCTTCAATGCACATATTAAACAAATATGTAGGACTGCTTTTTTGCATTTGCACAGTATTTCTAAAATTAGAAACATCCTGTCTCAGAGTGATGCTGGAAAGCTACTTCATGCATTTTTTACTTTTAGGCTGTACTATTGTAATTCATTATTATAAAGCTGTCATATCCTGGGCCGGTGGCCCAGTGTTTTATGTTTTCTTGGTATTGTTTCTGTTTCTCGAGTCATGTTTTGTTGTCTTTTTGTATTTTTGCCCTCAGCTATTTCTGGTTCCTTGTGTCTCCTAGTGTTGTGACTAGTCTGCGTCTCTGTCCTAAGTCTGTGTGCCTGTTCCCCGTGTTAAGTCTGCATGTTCCTTGGTTAGTCACTTCCTGTTTATTTTGACAGTCTGGTTTCCCTGTGTTTTGTGTTTAGTTTTGCTTCCTCTGTGTTATTAGTTTTATTTGCCTCACCTGCTGTGCCCTGCTGTTTCCTCTTCCCCTGATTACCCATTGTGTATTTAAGCCCTCAGTTTCCATGTGTTCTTTGTTGCGTCGTTGATGTTTTGTGCCCGCGTGTTCCAGAGTTCCCTGTGTTTTCCCTTCGTCACCCCTCCGTAGGATTTTGGTATTCATTCTCCTCCCAGCCTTAATAAACCTCTTTTAAGTTATGTCTGTCTCTGGAGTCCTCCGTTTTGGCCCGTCTCAGCGCCGGCCATGACACAAGCGGTCCTAAAAGCTCCCTGAAAAGCCTTCAGCTGATCCAAAATGCTGCAGCTAGAGTACTGACAGGGACTAGAAAGAGAGAGCAGATTTCTCCCATATTGGCTTCTCTTCATTGGCTCCCTGTTAAATCTAGAATAGAATTTAAAATCCTTTTCTTTAGATACAAAGTCTTGAATAATCACACCCCATCTTATCTTAAAGACCTCATAGTACCATATCACCCCAATAGAGCACTTTGCTCTCAGACTGCTGGGTTACTTGTGGTTCCTAGGATACTTAAGAGTAGAATGGGAGGCAGCGCCTTCAGCTTTCAGGCCCCTCTTCTGTGGAACCAGCTCCCAGCTTAGATTCAGAAGACAGACACCCTCTCTATTTTTAAGAATAGGCTTAAAACTTTCCTTTTTGATCAAGCTTATAGTTAGGACTGGATCAGGTGACCCTGAACCATCCCTAAGTTATGCTGCTATGCTTTCATTCATCTCTTTTTACTCTGTTTATACCCCACTCTGCATTTAATCACTAGCAATTATTAATCTCTGGCTCTCTTCCACAGCATCTCTTTTGTCCTGTCTCTCTCCCCTCAGCCCCAACTGGTCACGGCAGATGACTGCCCCTCCCTGAGCCTGGTTCTGCTGGAGGTTTCTTCCTGTTAAAAGGGAGTTTTTCCTTCCCACTGTTGCCAAGTGCTGCTCATAGGGGGTCGTGTTGGGTGTTGGGCTTAGGGTCTTTCCTTAAAATATAAAGTGAATGTGTTGTGATTTGGCACTATATTATATTATTATATAATATTATATAAATAAAATTGAATTGAATTGATCCTGATCAGCTCAGACCACCATCTTGCCTGTTAGAATATTTTCAGACTTGATTCTACAGTGGTGTGGTGGTTAGTGCTGTCGCTTCACAGCAAGAAAGTACTGTGTTCAAATCCACCAGCTGGAACCTTTCTGTGGGGAGTCTGCATGTTCTCTCTTTGCCTATGTGGGTTCTTCCCTGGTACCCTGGATTTCTCACAGTATAAACATGTATGTTAGCTTAAGTGGTTTTTCTAAATTGGCTGTAAGCGTGAATGGCTTTTGCTCTTTCTGTGTTAGCCCTGTGATGGACTAATGACCTCTCCTGGGTGTCCCCCCACCTCTCACCCAATGACAGCCAGGGCAGACTCCAGCTCCCTTCGATGTTAAACTGGACACGTACTTAAGAAAACGGATGGATTTCATTGACCAAAAGTTGCCCTGAATAACTGTGATTTCAAAAGTTTAATTTCTCTCAACTTTTAGCTCAAGCAGTAGATCAATAATTCAGTCTGGCATTGGGTGACGTCAAATAAGAAGACTGAGCATTGAAGACTCAAACGCATTGTCTGATTCTTGCATTAGGAAACAGAGTTTGTGTGACACTAAGGGGAGTGGGTATTTTATAATCAAAACCCTACAGTGATACAGAGAAAACCCCAATAATCAGACAACCCCATATGACCAAGTATTTGGCAAGTGGGAAGGAAAAACTCCCCTTTAACAGGAAGAAGCCTTCAGCAGGACCAGGCTCAGGGAGGGGCAGCCATCTGCTGTGACCGGTTGGGGGTAAAGGAAGGGAATTGTGTGGGTATAGTTGTCTGCTGGAAAAGGGTGGAGTGACCTCTCTGGGTCAGGGAGGAATTGGTATCTCAGGGTATCTCAGGGTCCTGTTCATGAATGAGGGGAAGTGTGGAATAGGAAATTGACAGAAGGCTGCAGAATTGTGAGTGCTATGCCAATCTGGTGAGGCGAAGAGAAAGCTGAAAGAAACAAAGGATAAGATCACAGATACAAGTAGCAGAAATTAGCTTGCTCCAATGGGTGTCTGGTGAAGAGCTCAGTCATTTGAAAGGGGCTCAGAGTAGATAAGTTGCTTTTCTGCATTGAAAGTAGCCATTAGATGTGGTTCAGATATATGACTAAGATGCCTCTTGTATGCTTTCTAGGTGAAGTGTTCACGTGTGTCCTACTGAGAGGGAGTCCTGAGGCAGGCCCAGGACACTCTCAAAAATCTCTGGGCTGGTTTAGAAAAAGATTAGTTTCCTCGTAGAAGAGCTGGAAGTTGTGGTTAGGAAGTAAGATGTGTGGGCATAGACTCTGCATAGACTTCTGATGACATACAAAGTCTTAGTTATATAGAAAAGCAAAGATCTTAGTTGAACAGTTCTCTCCAATCAAGTATTTTTAGCTGTTCCCCATTCTTAGTTTAATTAAGGTTGCAGTGCTCTTGCATTGGTAGAGTTCCTCAGCCCATTTGGTCAGCTGAATTAATTCATTAATTTTAAATATCTGATGAAACTAATTTATATAGGTTAACTTTTGGAAACATTCCCTACATGTTCTAGTTTTTCTGGTCATATGCTCTTCATTTTTGGCTATAGTTCACACCACAGTTCATATACACCAATCAGGCAACATTATGACCACTGACAGGTGAAGTGAATAACACTGATTATCTTGTCATCATGGCACCTGTTAGTGGGTGGGATATGTTAGGAAGCAAGTAAACATTTTGTCATCAAAGTTGATGTGTTAGAAGCAGGAAAATGGACAAGTGTAAGGATCTGAGCAAGATTGATAAGGGCCAAATTGTGCTGGCTAGGCAACTGGGTCAGAGCATCTGGAAAACTGCAGCTCTTGTTGGGTGTTCCCGGTCTGCAGTATTCAGTATCTCTCTTCTCTTCTTCAATTTTATTTATCCATCCATCCATTCACTTCTGCTAATCCTGTTCAGGGCTGGGGGGGGGGGGGGCTAGAGCCTATCCCAGCTGACATAGGGCACAATTTTATTTATATAGCACCAAATCACAGTAAACAGTTGCCTCAAGGTGCTTTATAATGTAAGGTAAAGACCATACAAAAGTGTTCCATGGTGAACCAGCGACAAGGCAATGGGCAGCCAGGGCTCATTGGTGCTTGTGGGGAGTGAAGGCTGACCCATGTGGTCCAACAGATTAGCTATTGTAGCTCAAATTGCTGAAAATTTTCAAAATACACAGTGCATCGCAGTTTGTTGTGTATGGGACTGCATAGCCACAGACCAGTCAGGTTGTCCATGGTGACCCTTGTCTACTGCCAAAAGCACCAACAATGGGCCCCTAAGCATCAGAACTGAACCACAGAGCAATTTAATTCAGTTCAGTTTTATTTATATAGCACCAAATCACAACAAGAGTCACCTCAAGGTGTTTAATACTGTAAGGTAAAGACCCTAAAATAATACAGAGAAAACCCCAACAATCAAAATGATCCCCTGTAAGCAGACACTTGGCGACAGTGAGAAGGAAAAACTTCTTTTCAACAGGAAGAAACGTCAAGCAGAACCAGGCTAAGTGTGTGTATGTGTGTGTGTGTGTGTGTCACAGCCATCTGCTGTGACTGATGGTGACTTGGATGGCTGTGTGCATGTGTCAGTTACATGGGAACACCTGGCACCAGGACACACTATGGGAAGCCAGCAGAGGCACTGTGATGCTTTGGACAATGTTCTGCTGGGAAACCTTGGGTCCTGCCATCCATGTGGATGTTACTTTGACAAGTACCACCTACCTATGCATTGTTGCAGACCATGTAGCTTACAGGACTTAAAGGATCTGTTGCTAACATCTTGGTGCCAGACCTGCCACACCCTCGGGGGTCTACTGGATTCCATGCCTCAACAGGTCAGGGCTGTTTTGGCAGCACAAGGAGAACCAACACAATATTACATAGGTGGTCATAATGTCATGCCTGATTGGTGTAAATATGTATGTATGCACATATGTAGTTAGGTCCATAAGATTTTGGATAGTGACAAAATTTGTGTAATGTTGCCTCTTCATACCACCAGAAAGGATTTGAAATCCATCAAGATGTGATTGACCTGCAGACTTTCTTTCAGCTTCAATTCGAGGAGTTTTACAAAGTATACATTAACTATTTAGGAATTCTAACAATTTTCATGAATAGCCAAATCAACAATTTGGTACATTCTCAAAAAGAGGGAATGTACTGGCCAGCTCAGCAGCAAGCAGCCAAGATCAACACAAACATTTCCAAGAGGGATTTTTTTCTGTCCATGGACAGAAATTCTAGTGTTACAATTCTTTTGTTGCCTGATAAGTGCCACAATGGTCAAGAAATACCTCCTCCAGGGTAGACGTGACAGCCAGACCACCGACTCATGACACCAGAGCACCCACTTACATACCATAAGTGACACCTCATTTGTGTCTTCATTTCTGGTTGTCAAGGTTCAGCAGGACTTCACTAGTCAGCTGAAAATCATTGCGGTTTATCTCACATTACAGTGATGTGGTCTGGTTTAGAAAACAGGAAGTGAGTATTCACAAACAAGGACTTCAGATCTGAAAGGTAAAATGTGAAGTAAAATAATCCATGTTAGTGTTTTGCTGTTATAGGTGATGTTTTTAGATTAGCATTATGTGCGCCTGTTGCCTTGACCTTTTGATGTTTACAACTGAACTCATTTAACTCTTGCACACTGAAAGCCACAACAGGTTTCAGAGCATAGCAGTGCCATTGTCAGATGCTGCGTGCAAGACCTTTAACTTTCACAGCTCTTAGATTTCACAGTTTTTTTACACAGAAGCAGCACGTCATGATGCAACAGGAAGGCCTCCATGGACTAGCCCTCTTTAATAATCATCGGTTCAGCCTTCCTGATCTAAGAAGACTGCATCTTTTGTAGACTGCACATCTTTTGGGAGACATTTGTCTCTTACACATCTGTAACCTTTCATCATGAGGTGATGGTCAGTGTGATACCAGGAGAGCAGAAGTCTGTCTGTAAGACAACACTAAAGAGAGTGGTCTGTGATCAGGGGATGTGATCAGTTTGTAATTTAATAAATAAATGGATACGGAAATAAAAAAAAAAAACACACACACACACAGATGAATCATTCATCGTCATTTTCATGGAAAGTTTAGCAAATGGCACATTACTATTGCATTATGGGTAAATACAAAGCAGAGTTTTAGCTGCTATGGGTATTCTAGCAGTTGTACTGTTTTACTTGTTATACAGGAAACTGTTTACATCAAATGGTCATCGCAAAGATCAAGTTTCTCACCAGGTAAAGCTAGCTAGAAGCACAATCGTTTTTTAAATATTTGCTGAATATTTTGTAAAGCTGCTGTCTCCCAAAAAGGAGGAGCAAGCACACCTGAGTCAGCTAGCCAATCAGACATCCACCTTAAAGTGTTGGGGAATGAGGTGTGGGAAGGGGCTTATATAAGTAAATATATCAGAAGGCTGATTTGTAGTGAAGGTCCAGTGAAGGTTATTCCAGCTCTGGCTGTCTGCTGCAATGGAAACATGTCTGTCTCTCACATCTCTGTGTTGTATTTGCAACTTTCAGTTAAATCTAATCATCTAATCACACTATCAAACTAGTGCTAACTCAGCCATTGGCCCCACCCCCAGTGAAATAGGCAGGTGATGCTGTGTATGTGTGTGTGAGTGTCCATGCATGAATGTGTGCACATGTAAATGCTCAGTTCATCGGTGCCCAGTGGAAGTTGCAGCGAACAGTGTCTTTTCTGGCTCTGCAGGCTGGACTACAATTCCTCAGGCCTCCAGATTCAGTCCTGAAAGTGAGACAGAAGGAGTTGTACAGTAAGACATGGCAGAAGAAGAATGCAATATATTGAACTATAATGTGTCTACCCACTTTATATATATCTTTATAACCCTTTATAGGCTACATTACTCTGTTGACTCTGCAGGTGAAGCAATGGGAGAGACATGCATAGTCCAACCCACAGATTTCCACTGTGATTTGTTTTAAAACATTGAGTAGAAAGCTCATTAAAACATGAACCCCACATGAGGAACCTTTGTAATGCAGGTAACAACATAATTCAATATCAATTATATTTTATTTATATAGCGCCAAATCTCAACACAGTCGCCTCAAGGTGCTTTATATTGTAAGGTAAAGACCCTACAATAATAGAGAGGAAACTCCAAGGAAGGAAAACCTCCAGCAGAACCAGGCTCAGGGAGGGGCAGTCATCTGCTGTGACCGGTTGGGGATGAGGGGAGAGAGACAGGACAAAATATACTGTAACTGTAATTACAATTGTGCATTACTGAAAAATGTAATGTGATTACAGTAACGTGTTACTTTGGAATGTATTACACCCAACACTGGAACTGACCAAATTTAAACATCACACAGAGATTGGTTATTTCTTCAGTGGTTTTTACAAAAGCTCTAAAATAAAGACAAAACTATAATCATACATGTAGTCTCTGGAGCTTGAAAAAAGGGCAACTGGACTTCTTTTGGGATCTTGAAGATGTTTCACCTCTCATCCAAAAGGCTTCTTCAGTTCTCAACTTTTTTCAAGCTCCAGAGACTATGATGACCTGGATGACTAAGAGCCTACACAGCCAAATCATATATGAAGGCTGCAAGTGTACTGCAAGGTTGGCATTTGTAATGCACCACTCATTGTCAGGGGAATGACATGGGGATAGTTGGGCGCCATATAAAATAGTAAAGTAAGATTAAATTATTTAACATTGTTATTATTTGAAAAAAGACCCCCCCCTCAACCACCACCACCACCACCACCACCACCAAACAAACTCAAGAATGCATGTTCATTTTGATTGTTTCAGTTCAAACCTATGAGTTAGAATTGGGGTAGCTGTGGCTCCGGAGGTAGAGCAGATGATCTACTATTTAGAAGGTTGGTGGTTCGGTACCTGGCTGCTCCAAAGTATCCTTGGGCAAAATGCTGAACCCCGTGTTGCGCCTGATACATTCATCGCAGTGTGTGAATGTTAGATAGAAAGCACTTAGATGTAGAAAAAAAGTGCCTGTGTGAATGAAGACTGAATGGGTGAATGTTATATAAAGCATTTTGAGTGTCCTAAAAGTCCAAGTTAATCTTTGCAGATTTACAGTGTGGAGATAATTTTGCTCAAACCTTAGCTGAACTTAACTAATCAAGTTTGAAGAAGTCATTTAGGGTCCACTCTGAGGTCACTGTAACACAATATCCGGTTGTTAAATGATGACGTAGAATTCCATTTCCGGGTCCAAACTGTCAGGTGATCAACATGCCGCAATGCTGTGTCCCTGATTGTTTTAACACACTCAGCTGTCATTTTACCGATGAGAAAGAGAAGCGTAAATAGCTGCAGTTGATAAGGTATGTTACAATCATCTTTAATAGTGAACAGTCATTAGTTATAATAGTGAACAGTCATTGGTTCTACCATTGCTGTTTATTTAGGAGCATTTGGACCCGGAAATGATGTCAGATTTAAAGACCGGACTGCACCAATATTAGAGCTTTTCAAAATAAAACTAAATATGTCCACCAGAGCAGCACCTCAACACCTTCTTTCTTAGCTCTGATAATGACGATGCTAAACTAGTTAGGAAATGACCACGCTGATACTAACTGCATGTTGGCATAACTTAGTATGTTAGGAAAGTGTAGCATGCTAATGGGACAACTGGACTCTCAACAGTAAAAAAAAACCACAATGCATGCTTAATTCACTTTGAAAACACCCGACCTGGGGTAGAAGCAGAACCTGTGCTCATACAGGTAAAGAGCACCTGGAGCCAGGTGGACAGGAGTTTTGCCATTAAAGCCATGCATGTTAGGTTAAATGGTGATTTCAAATTGGTCACTAATGTTGAGGGCTTAAAGTGCATTGAATAAAGTGATGTGGGTGTGGATGCAGCTTGTAGGTTAAAGTGCTTTGAGTGACCAGTAGGAAAGTGTGATATAAATGTACATTTCCTGAAATTATATCACACTTGAAAGGGAAGTGAGTAACATAAGCATAATTGTTAGCATAGCATGGCTGGTCAGCAATTTGAGTTTAGGAGATGGTGTGTCCTGACGACAGCAGGATCAGTGTTTACTTTATCACTGATCAGTGATCAGCTGAATTTCCTTCTTTCTGAATGTTTCCTCACTTTTCAGTACAATAAGGTAGTTACATTCTTGCAGGTTTTCAGTAGCCAATCATAATTCCTGCCTGTCCTGGGTCCTTCAGGACATTTCCATCACTGATTTGTTCAACATGCAAGCAGACTTATATGAATGCTGCCATGCTCCAGTCAGCCAATCAGCAACATATCTGCAAACATCTGTAGGAGTGGGGGCCAAAACCTCCCTGTTACCTGATATCATTCGTTAGTCACATGATCAGGAGAGACCTCGGTCTCTTTATGGACAACAACTCGGGTGACGGACAGCTCAGGATGCTGCCGCTGCGCCTCACTGAGCGCAACTGCCAGGGCCTTCAAGAAAGACATAAGGGTCAGAGACTGGGACATATCTCTAAGAACCAGGTCCAGAACAAGGTCTGGCTATAGGTACAGGACTGCCCAGGACTCATCTGGATCTGTTTAACAACCACTCTGTCCCCCTGCCTTGTACACACCATTACAGAAACAATCATAATCAAGTTACCTGGTTGTGGTCGATTTCTGTGTCTCCAGAAATCACAATCCTCTTCTCGATTCTGGTTTCTGAAATCCCCCCTTTTGCCATCTGAAGAGGAGATGGAGAGAAACATCAGAATTCACTGAAATCTTTAGTTTTCAGTTCTACAACATCAAGTTCCTGGGCCTCCACATCACATCTGACCTTTCCTGGTCTACCAACTCCTCCCACCTGGTGAAGAATGCACAACAAAGGCTCTTCTTCCTTAGGAAACTGAAACGGGCTGGACTCTCCTCTCAGCTGCTCGTGAATTTCTACTGGGCCACAGTTGAAAGCGTACTCTGCCTTAATGTGACAGTGTGGTATGGCAGCTGCACGGCACTGGAGCGGAAACAACTGGCCCGGGTGGTAAGAACAGCACAGGGCATTGTGGGCTGCCCCCTCACAGACCTGGACTCTATATATGAAGGCCGGCTCAAAAAGAGAGCCAGATCCATCGCTTCGGACTTCAGCCACCCGGGCCACAGATTGTTTGTTTGCACCACTTCCATCTGGGAAGCGGTACAGGAACATATGGACTACCACCAACAGACTGAGGAACAGTTTCTTCCTCAGAGCTGTCAGAGCCATCACCCCGCCTCCCCCCATAGTTATCATGTTATATGGTGGTATTGAGGACACTTGGGGTGGCTGTGGCTCAGGATTTAGAGCAGGTCATCTACTAATCGGAAGGTTAGTGGTTCGATTCCTAGCTGCTCCAGTCTGCATGAACAAGTATCCCTGGGCAAGATACTGAAGATATCGATGGAACTGTCGGAGTAAGAATGTGTGTGAATTTTAGATAGAAAGCTCTTAGCTGTAGAAAGAAGTACTCATGTGAATGGTGGTAAATACAAATGTGTTGTATAAGTGCTTTGAGTGCTCAGCTTGAGTTGAAAAGTACTATATAAGAACTAGTACATTTACCATTTATTGCCATGACAATGCTGTAAATTGTGTTGTGGTGCTGTTGCTGTGGTTACCTTGGTAATGTGAGTGGTGGTAGTGGTGTTGGAGGTCTCGGTGGTAAAGGTGTGTGAGCTCAGCAGCAGACCAGGAGGAGTATCAGATTCTACTCGGCTCTGAAAAAATATGAACATCAGTCTAGCAAGAACAGTAATAAACACAAGATGTCAGTCTGAGTAAAAATATTTATAGAGTATATTTGACTATATAACAGGTTCAACTCATATTTACTAAACATATTATGACTGATTAAAGTGCAGATGGAACTTTTATATCACTTCACTGGAATTCTTGTCATCCTAATTAAACAGTATAAACTGCCCTTTTTAACCAAAGAATTAGGCTTCCTCACCCCTGGAACTTCATATGTGAGAGTCTTCCTCATCACTGGTACCCTCCTGAAAAAGACAATATCAAAGTCATATGATGCTTTACAGCCAGCATCATATGACCCACTGGTTAATGAAAGCCCATTTTGATGTCTTTTGCCTTTATCATTTGGTATATTGAAACCTGACATGTGTGAGTCCTTAATTTACAAAATGAATTCATTTTGTCTTCAATAAGATGAAAATAGCCACTGAGCCCATAAATTCACCAGGAAAATATTTACGAAGGTTATAGAGCAAGGATACCAAGGGTGGATTTCCCACAAACCTATTTAAAACATTTTTGCAACCAAACAGGATGCCCCCTTGCTGGCCATAACAAAGAACACAGGCTTAAGGTGCTCCAAATTGGCATCACTTTTAAGACTCAGAAGCTTTGCCCATTTTTAATATACTGTCTATGTTTATACAAGCAAAATTATGAGAAACAGAAACGTCAGACTACAGTTTGAAAATCAGTTAAACTCTGGTCTGACTGAAATAAAATTGTGATACATTTATGTCACCAGAAGATGGTGGCATTCTGTCTTTCATGTTCACTGTAGCAGAGTTTACTAGCGAAGATCAGACTCTGGTACAACAGACGGTGAAAAGAGTTTTAGTTTTTTCTTCTCTGTAGGCTCACACAAAGTGCCCTGAGATAACATTTGGTATCAGTTTGTTCCATATGACTATGATTGACTTTGTTAGTGCAGGATTTCCTTGAACATAACTGGAGCAGATTTCACTGGGATAGGTGTAATTTAGTAGATATAACAAGAGCAGGAGTCACTGGATCAGAAATCACTAAGCGGGTTGAATGGGGCCAGGTGGGGCAGGTATAATTCAGAAAGTTACTGGAGCAAGGGTCACTGAGCCAAAAGTCACTGGGTCCGGTGGGGTAGGTGCAGTTTTGGGTTGGTGTAACTGGGGCAAGGGTAACTAGATGAGGAATCACTGGGGCAGGTGTAATTGGGACAGTTGTAACTTGGGCAGATGTCATTTGGACAATTGTCTCAGATGTTACCTCCTGTAGTGATTTGGACTCATCGTCATCCCTGTGGGCAGATGGTTGCATCTGATGGGCCAAGTGGCTGGATGCGGGGTGGAGTAAAGAGGGGGGAGGGGAGTTTTCTTCAAACTGCCACCCTCCTTCCTCTTCCTGTGAGTCGTCTGAGTCTTCATTGTCATGGTAATGAAGAGTCCCAGGTTCTTGAGAGTCCAGGACAGTGCTAGCTTGCTCCTGCTCACAAAAGCTAACTGCTGTCTTATTATTAATGTTAGCCTGATTAGTGTCGTTAGCGTCGGGGGTCTGAGCCTGTCTGACTGCAGCCTCTATGGCCTCCTCCACTGCTGCCAGCACTAACACACTTACAGCATCCTCACTAGCCTCACTAACATTGTCATTGCTACCCTGGCTGTTGGGCTCATAGCTGATATCATCATCATCAATATCATCATCATCATCATCATCATCATTATCATCACTTACATTATGTTTACTTATTGGACTAATAGCCTGGTCAACATCATCAAAACTGTCACAGGCCCATTGCTGTGCACTATCATCAACACTCGAAATGCCAACCCCTGCTGGAGGGGCTGGTGGGTTACTAAAAGGCGTGCCCACATGACTTCCTTTTGCTACCTTACGCTGGTCCGCCATTGACTGGTCCTGGTCATGCGGCTGTGTCACTAGCAAGACCGTCTCCACCTTTTCTGAAGTCTGAAACAAGAAGAAAAATCACAGAACATCAGGCGATTATTTTAACATGTGATGTCTCCTGGTTGATAGCGCTGCACGTATGTCATTCTGCTGCAAACAGATGTGAAGGCCTGATGTGAATGAATAGATCTTTCATCAGTAAACAAAAGAAATTCAAGGAGAGATCACTTGAAAGAACTGAACATAATTTATTGAAGTACAGAGTTTGAGTAATATTTGGTGATTATTCAGAGCAGAGTCCCAACAGTGACAGGAAACTGAAAAGCAGCCACTGGAGTCTAAACAATGGTGGTGCTGGAGATGGAGCAGGTGGAGACCTGCATCAGGCTCTCTGAGTGACCAGGATGAGGTGGAAATGGAGAGGAGGCAGGTTCCACAAATGAAAGTCTGCAAGGCAGAATGACAGAAGAGCACAGAAATGTAAAGCATGGGGAACAGAGTTTGACTGGCTTGCAGAAGGCAAGCAAGAACATGACTGTTCCAGAGTTGACAGTTGGGGAAAGTGGAAGCGTCATAAAGAATAGACTAACGGTCCGCGAACCCAAGCAGGCAGATAAGTGAATACAGATCTTACTCATTGAACTTAAATACAAGCTGCATTTCAGTGAGGAGAGATACTGTAATTTGCACAAAATAAACAGAGTTTACTGAATTGCAGAGACTGAGTAATATTTGGCATTTAGAGTCCAATGAAGATATACATAGCAGAGTGGAGTCCCAACAATGGTAAGATGCATGAAAGGAAGAATTTTAGTAGTTTTGCCTCTGAAAACCACCATAGCGGATTGTAAATCACATAAAAAGGGTTTAACAAAAATTCTGCATTAGAAGTGACCAAATCAACAATCCGATGCATTGTTAAAATGAAAAAAAAAATGCACTGGCCTGCTCAGCAACACCAAAAGGCCTGACAGAGGACAATTGATGACAGAATTATTTCCCTGGTTAAGAAAAACAACTTCAGAACATCTAACCAAGACAGGAACACTCAAAGTGGCAGGTGTATTACTGTCAAGGTCTACAATCAAGAGACACCTTCATGAATGGAAATACAGAGAGTATATAACAAGCTGCAAACCACTGATTAGACTAAATAACAGGAAGGTCAGATTAGACTTTGTCAGAAAACATCTTAAAAAATGTGTTTTTTCACAGTTCTGGAAAAACTCTTTGGACAGATGAAACCAAGGTTAAGTTATAGCAGAATGATGGGAAGAGAAAAATATGGAGAAGGGGAGAAACAGCTCATAATCTGAAGCACACCCCTCTCATCCATCTAACATGATGGCACCAGTATTATGGCATGGGCATGTATGGCTGCCAGTGGAACTGGCTCACTGGTGTTTATTGATGATGTGACTGCTAACAGAAGCAGCAGGATGAACTGAAGTGTACAGGCTTTATTCTCCACTGAGATTAAGACAGATGCTGCAAAACTGATCAGACAGAGTGTCGCAGTGCAGATGGATAATGACCTAAAGCAAACTATAAAAGCAACCCAAGAGTTTCTCAAAGCAAAGAAATGGGATATTCTTCAATGGCCAAGTCAGTCGCCTAATCTCAGCCCAACAGAGCGGCTTTTCAGTTACTGAAGACAAGGCTGAAGGCAGAGAGACCCACAAAAAAGCAGCAACTGAAGGCAGCTGCAGTAAAGGTCTAGCGGAGCAACTCAAGGGAGAACACACACGATTTGTTGATGTCCATTGGTTCTAGACTTCAGGCAGACATTGGCTGCAAAGTTTTTTCACCCAAGTATTAAAAAGTATCTTTATATTTAAATTTATCTTAGCTTGTCCCATTATTTTTGAACCTCTGAAAATGAGGGACTGTATAAAAATGGCTGTAATTCTGAAACAGTTCATTCAGCATATTTGGGTTAAAGCTGAACATCTGCACTTCAATCACATATTGATTGTTTGATTTACAATCCACTATGGTGGTGTTCAGAGAAAAAACTACAATGCACTCCTATCTTGGAAGAAAGGTTCACCTCTAGAAAGAATAAAATCACATGGCCGGTTTGCTGCAGCATAATATATGAAAGGCTCAGACTATTGGCATAACTAAGTGAAAGGATTATGTGTCATGGTTCCTGGGTCTAGGACCAAGGATTTAGAATTATGTTATTGTAGTTTTTGGTTTGTTTCAAATTCATTTTCCTAGGGTTTTGGGTTCTTGTGTAATTCTGTTCTTGGTTGCTGTTTGTTTGTGAGTCCCTTTGTGGTGTTTCTGCGGTTGATTTCCTCTCTTTGTGTTCTGTCCTCATGGTTGTCTGTTTGCCTCATTCAATTATGTCTCCTGTTCTCCTGCCTTTGTGTGTCTCTCTTGTTCCATGTCTGCCTGAAGCTTTTTGATTTTCTTTGGATTATGTACAGTACCAGTTTGTGTCCAAACATTAGAGTAGAATAGAATGCCTTTATTGTCATTATACAGGATGTACAATGAGATTGGAGTGAGATTGAGATTGACTGGTACTGTACCTTTTGGAGAATTTCTGTATTAAAGGCAAGTCAAATTCATGAATGCCTTCTGAGTCCAGCATTGGGATCCGCACTCTGACAGCCACATAGCCTGTTTCATGACAGAGCGACGTGACCACTATGGACCCTGTGGACTCAAGAATTACTACTAAGGAGTTTGAGGATGTGGTCCCCGAGCTGACAGAATACGCCCAGTGGATTATCAGGAGACTCTTGCAACTTGCCTTTTGTTGTGGACTCATTTCCTCCATGCCCTGGCTTCAAGCATGCCCTGTCACTGCTTCGCTGGTACACTCAGTTGTTTTGCTCTGTGATAATCTTCAGTATGAAGTGTTTTACATAGGCCACCCAGTCAAGGGGAGAAATTCATCCTCTCTACTCCAAGCCATCGCCACATCCCCTATCCTTCAGCCAGCCATCGCCATCCCCTCAACTTACCTGCTCTCAAGTCTCCTCACGGCTCCGCTATCCCACCCCAACGCCGTCGCCCAGCTGTTATACCTTGACATTGCTGCTCTGCATCTGAAGCTCTGCTGCCCTGCACACCAGTGAGGGCAGCCCCTTCTTTGCCTGCCTCCTGCACTTCCAGGAGGAAGCAAGGCTCTCGCCATTGGTGTTTAACGCAGCTGTCAGAGACAACTCTCTAGCTCACGTCTGCCAACAATGTGAGCTCTGCACAGCCCCAGCTTGGTGATGCTATATGCCCGATGCAGCTTCTGCTCGCTCTCGCCTCTTTGCCTATGTGTGCCAGGGTCATCGGAAACCTTTCCCTCAGTAAGTAAAACTACTTCATTTCTTGAGACTTTGTCTTGGCCTAAACCGGCCACCTCTGAGACTGACTGTTTAGTTTTTGAATGGGTGTATCATAACAAAGCTTCATGTTGTGTCCAGGGTCTGAGCTGGTGGTTAAGAGGCCTGAGTAATCCCAGCCAGAGGAACTGCACCTGAGATCGAGGGTCCCAAGCTGCCTGAACCTGCACCTGAGACAGAGGGTCCTGAACCCATGATTTCCTCCTGCTTCGTCTTCACCTCTGGCTACATAGCCGGCCTCCTGAGTTGCTCCGCCTTGGCCGCTGACTTCCGGGTCAGTTTCCTGAACTGTTTTGTCTCCACAGCTGGCCTCCCAGCCTCCTGTTTTGTCTCTGTTCTACGTTTGTTTTTTTTGTCCTGGCTCACTGTGTTGGTCTTTGTTTTTGGTCTCGGTCTTGGTCTTGCTCAAGAACTGAGCATTAAGTCAAGTCAAGTTCATGAATGCCTTCTGAGGTGCCGTTTACACGAGACCGTTTTCATTTTGAAACGGTGTCGTTTTGATGCGTTTCGGCCTTGCGTTTACACGACAACGGTGTCGTTTTGATGCGTTTCGCCCTTCTGTTTACACGACAACAGAGTGAAAACGATGTGTTTCAGAAACGGGGTCCAGAGTGGAGCGTTTCAGAAACGCACCGGCTTGCGTTTTCGTGTAAACACTTGAAACCGGGGTGATTTGAAAACGCTCGACTCGCACATGCGCACTATGGTTGCGACGGCCAGTTTTTCGCGCACGCGCAAACTGATAAACAGTACTCGCGGATTCACGAGTGCTTCTTATGCTTTTCCTGTGTTTTTACCGTTTTGTAATTCAGCGTTGTGTGCAGCAGCGATCCAACCTCATCATCTGTCCACACAAAACCTCTCACATTGGCCGTTTTGTAAGTAATGAACAATTTGCCGCACTACCTACTGTGTCACTCCACGCATGCGCGTCTTGCGTAAACAAACTGCAAAGAGAAAACCAACGCCAACTTGTGGCCTGGCATGGGAACTACATCGTTTTCATCGTTTCACATGTCCTCGTGTAAACGCGGATCGTTTCTGAAATGCCATCGTGTAAACGAAAGGCTGAAACGCATCAAAACGACACCGTTTCCAGTGAAAACGGCTTCGTGTAAACGGCACCTGAGTCTTGCATTGGGAACTACACTGTGCCTGCCACACAGCCCATTTCATGACAAAACAATGAGGAAAGGGGGACTGACAGAAGGATTCAGATTGAGATTGGTTGAACAAAGCTTAAGATGGACCGATAAAATTAGAATGTAAAGACAGCCCAGTGAAGATATGGGCATGGTAGAAGACAGGGAGAATGGGGAGGTGAAAGCAATCGCCAGTGGATCAGGGTGGAGTACTAGCTTTATGGAGGAGATCTGTATCACTAGTGTGCTTTTTAACCTCCCTAGAGCTTGCAGAGGAGTGTCGATGGGTTGCAGGGATGCCATCGTGGAAATGTGTCAGCATTGCTGGTGAGGGGGCATGGAGAACCCACATTGTATTAAGCAAAATTGTGGTCCTCTTGTGTACTTTAGTGTAGAACTCTGACTAATAATTGCTGCAGTGGAGGGTTCTTGAGAAGCTGGGAAGACTTGTTAGGAATGAATAGCACTGGAGACTGAGACTGGCTAGCTTTTGCAATTGCTATGCATTGAGACTGGGTGCTGGACTGATATTACTGGCAGCAAGAAGTTGCAGTGAGGAGAACTGGTTGTAGTTTTGACAAGATGCAATGCCAGTGCTCAGATAAGCCCATATGATAAATCCAGATGATCTTCTAGGATGTCACTGAATCTGACATCTTTGAAAACACAATTAACAGGAAATTAAGACACTATTGCATGAATGGGAGTCTAAAAGGGAGAATGACAGAAGAGCATTGAAATTTAAACCACAGGGAGCAGATGCTGACTAGCTCACAAAAGGCAGAGTGATGATGACAGAATTGCGGCTGGCAGCGTGAGAAAGTGGAAGTGATGTAAACAATAGTATAGTGGCCCAAAAGCCCATGAATGTACACTGAGAATTAAATAGAGATCTTCTTTACTAAACTTATGCAAGGGTTTCATTAACAATAATGGACTGTTATTATGTCATAATGACTAGAGCTGAATAGGTCCAGTTTAAGGCAGAGAGCACATATAATTTAAGTCATGGCAAACATCCTATAGTGGAATGTTATTTGCCACAGAAGCATATGGTATTGCTATTTTTTACTGATATTGTGCTGTACATTGTTCACACTGAATTATTTTATACTTCAAATACCATTTCTGTAGTCTCCATAAAGTCTGAACTTCTGGTATTACGAACAACACATACTTGCTCGGGTGTGACCCGTATATTTCTGGAGATAAATATCTTACATTATTAGTTAAACACTGTTAAAAACTCACTAGTCATCATCATATCTGTATGACATCATTTCTCAACTATTGCTAAAGCCATGAAACCAAAATAAGAAAAAATAGGAGTTAAAGAGAGACAGGTGGATGGGTAGACAGACATATAGACATACAACTGGACAGTAAAAAAGCCAGCCGGTGAGAAAGGCACCTTCTGCAGGTTGTGTTCTCTGATGGTTTGATGTTCTCTGGCCGACTTCAGCAGAGCCATCAGCCCAGGAGACATGTCATCAAATGTAGGTTTAGGCTGCACATACCAAACAAACAAAGGACAGCAGTTACAGTGAAAACAGGTAAACAAGGAAGAGACTTGTGATTAAAATAATTTAAAAAGTCACTAGAAACTGCAGCCATGCAGGGGACGCAGTGGGGCTATGGTGAGCATAACTGAAATGGGCTTGTATTATGTTTATTAGTAATCAGCCTTTCATTACAAACCACTGACTTTTCATATTTTTCTGTCTTAAGCCTCCTTGTACCTGCATTTCTCTTTCCTCCTGCCTGTGTGTCAATCTGTCTCAATTTCTAAAATGCATCAGGAGGAGAAGAGCTTGATGGAGGAGCTATGGGAGAGATTGCAAAAGTGTGTCCTTGGTCTTTGTCTTTTCATACATGACTTACCAAAGAGCCATGACACATTTCACATATAAATGCTGGCGGGAGGAGGATTTTATAATATAACACTTTCCATATTATTAGTTATATATGTTATATAAGTTATTAATGTTAATCAAGTAAAGTTGACTTTCACAGTTTTTCTGCGTAGTTAAGTTAGGGGCCTGTACCACGAAGCTGAAATTCAACATACCCGGCATCTTTTCCTTGCCTAGGTTCCCTTATCCGAACATTGGTAGTCCTGCTAAGCAATAACACGAATGTCATTATGAACCCAGGGCTTCCCAATCTAGCTATGAGCATGTTCATGTAAAAAGAGTGGTGTTGGCAGCAAATCACCAATCAGAAACATGGACATTCCCACTGGCAACAAAGCGCCATATTTTAGTACGGTGAAAAAAGAGTAATATAATAATATCAGAAAACAACCCCAAAGAGGTTAAACACATAAAAACTGAACATAGATACTGCAGTCAAAGCAGTGATGTATGGGTGTGTATGACGAGCGTGTTGCACAGTATGTGTCATGGTTGCTGGTGGGGAAAATTTATTATGAATCATCCCTACCATGACTTTTGATTCCACTAGTGATTCCAACTAAAACTTCATGAAGTCATTTCACTGTCTCAGAGTATTAGTAGACTCTGGGAGTCTCTGGGAGAAGCAGAAATTTTTAAAACCCTGGGCTTGCTCACCAGCTAGGCATTCCTTTGGAATCCTTACCCGAGTATCTCCAGGTTACAGCTTGAAACAGTAGCCACCTTGCTAATATCATGCATCGAACCTCTCCGGTGTCTCTAATCCTCTCTGGAAACCACCATGAGTACCTCAGTCTGTACAGTTTTGCTACCTGCACTGGTTTTGCTACCTGGTTAAAGAGCCACAATCCACCAGTTGACTGGTCCCATAATAAGTTGACTGGTCCCATAATAAGATAAATGGCTAGAGCCCATATTGCCA
Source organism: Archocentrus centrarchus (assembly GCF_007364275.1). Lineage (NCBI taxonomy): Eukaryota > Metazoa > Chordata > Actinopteri > Cichliformes > Cichlidae > Archocentrus > Archocentrus centrarchus. The sequence continues at coordinate 8,399,627 of NC_044365.1, read as the reverse complement.
TGAATTCTCTCTGCAGACTGCTTTTCTTCCAGGAGAACCTGTTTCCTCACTCACCTGTTCAGAGGCTCAGAATTTATCTTCCATCCTGACAGAATATCACAATTTGCAGCCACATTAGCTTGGGACAACATCGCCACTTGCGTTGTTAAATAACTCACTTACCCCAAAGACCAGTCAGTCTCTCAACCACACATTGGTACCTCATAGGGTTTAATCCCGGGATCCGGGATTCCCGGGAAATGCGATCAGAACCATTTCCCGTTTCCCGGGAAACGTTAGACGGGAAACCGGGAAAAAAGTCGCGCGCGTCGATTTGACTTTCAGAAAGAAAAGAAAGCTTCAGAATGTTAAATTTAAGGAAATATTGAGAGAAGGGTTCGTTTAATGCGAAAAGCTTTACTCTTCATTTCAGGCACGTTCAGCCTCCGTTTAAGGCTTCAGCCTTCATCTCAAGCGTTTTAATAGAGGTATTACACAGTTGTACTTTTTTCCTCTTTAATTTGTTGAAATCGTAGGCAATGTGTTTACCCTAAGGTATTTTGTATTATATAATTTTATATTATATATTGTTATATTGCATTATATAGCCTATAAAATATGCCTGCCCTGAACAATAAAGAAATATCTGTTTAACTTCGAGTGTTTCTTTTCCTCGTTTGCAGCCACTTACTAACAATCATGAATTAGGATACGGGCCTAATGTGTGAAGAAATTATCATGAAATAGATTGCTTTAACATATTTCGCTTTTAAAATGGAGTTGAGTAAAATGTATATTTTTTAGGCTATAAGGATTGGCCAGTTTTTCAAAAGACGATTCACAGCGAACCTACTTTAACCCTCAGACACGGTGTTATAAATTTGCTGTTGCCAGAATGGCAATGACCAAGTCGTAGTGCATTACTCAAGGCCCTGTGTTATGCCATATTATAGTGTAGTACGGTAGTTAACTTTTCAATGACTATTACAGCGTTCCACTGGTGGAGATATAGCGCAACAGATGTCGCCACGACAGCGTGGCTGAGCCTTTATCAATGCTGTGGACATGAACCGTATTGTTTTGCACCAGCAGTTGTAAAATATCTTGGTATAATTCCATGTACAATGGAGGAATATTCGAATTATATTTGTTAAGGGAGTGTTGAGGAACGATACAACACCGCATAGCTCGAGCACTCGAATGTCCAGATGTAGGTTTTATTGCGTTAATCAAGCCGACGTTACCCCCTACTGGGCATAACAGGACATAGCTGGAAAGCTACCTCTACAATATCACAATAGGTTAAGGCCGACACAGGCTACAGAAGGCCTAATTAAAAAAAAAAAAGAAATAAACTTTTTCCCGGGATTCCCGGGAAATGGCTCGTCATTTCCCGGGATTTGATTCATGTCATTTTCGGGAAAAATATTAAACCCTAGTACCTCAGTCATCTTTCTGTGATGCTGATCCCTGCATACAAACCCCTGCTCGCCACCCCAAAAAAAAAAAAACAGTGAAGAAAGTGAGAGTCTGGCCTTAAGGTGCTATACCAGTGCTACAGGACTGTTATAAGTGCATTGAGTGGGCCATGTTCAAGGAAGTCAAAACCACCAACCAGCACACTGACATGGAGGAACATGCTGCATCAGTGTCTGCATACATGCAGAAGTGCATGGAGGACGTCTGTGAGACCCTGATAACATCCCCAGACAGGTCCTTAAGGAGTGCGCCGATCAACTGGTGAAGTTCCTCACAGACATCTTCAACACCTCACTGGACCAAGCCATCATTCCCTCCTGTTTCAAGGCTGATACCATCATATAGTGCCAAAAAAGTCCACAATCACTCGCCTCAATGACTATCACACAGTAGCACTGACGCTCATTATAATGAAGCGCTTTGAGAGACTGGTGAAAGACCACATCACCTTCAGACTCCCCCCATTCATGTGATCCATTCCAGTTTGCCTACCGCTCCAACCGCTTGACAGAAGATGCGATCTCCTCCATTGTCCATTTGAACCTGTGTCACTTGGAGGAGAAAAATGCACATGTGTGAATGCTGTGTGTGGACTTTAGTTCAACATTCAATACCATCATCCTCCAACATTTGGTAAGCAAACTGGCACCCTGGGCTTCAGTACCTCCTTATGTAACTGGCTCTTGGATTTCCTTACTGACAAGCTGCAGCAGGTGACAGGGGAAACAACACCTCCAGCACCATCTCCCTGAGCGCGGCTTACCCCAGGGCTGCATCTTGAGTTTGCTGCTGTTCTTCCTGATGACCCACGACTGTCAAGCCGGTTCCAGTACCAATTACATCTTCAAGTATGCAGATGAGATGACAGTGGGTCTCAGGGACAACAATGAAGAATCCTACACAGAGGAGGTGGAGCATTCGGTCGAGTGGTGTAGCATCAACAACCTGGTCCTCAATGTCAACAAACTGAAGAGATGATTTTTGACTTTAGAAGGACCAGTCACCATCACACACCACTCTGCATTAACGATACAGCTGTGAAGACAATCACAAGGATCAAATTGGGGGTGCAGATCACAGCAGCTCTGGTGAAAAAGGGTCAACAGCGTTTGCCTTTCCTGCACAGGCTGAGGACAGCACATCCCTCCTCCCCCATTCTCACCATGTTTTACAGAGGAACCATTGAAAGTGTGCTGACCAACTGCATCTCCATCTGGTCTGCTGGCTGCAGACTGGAAGGCTGGCTAGAGAGTAGCGAGATCAGAAGAAAAACTCATTGGGACTTCTTTCCCCTGTCCAGGACAAAACACTGCCATAGCGACCATAGCATAGAGGATCAGATCCAACCCACATCCCTGCATGGACTGTTCAGCCACCTGGCATCCAGTAGGGGGTGGTGCAGACTAATCAGGTTCTGCAACAGCTTCATCCCCCAAGCAATCAGACTGCCGAAATCCATTTAATAACCTCCAATCCCCAGTCTCTAAATTGTAATTGCACTGTATCTATGCAGATACGATCCAGAGCTAATAGAATAAAATTTCATTAATTTCTACACTGCTGTGTATAGCTGAATGACAAAAAAATCTATTCTATTCTATTCTATTCTATTCTATTCTATTCAAAGACCAGGCTCTTTCTCTGTCTCTTCCCATCGACCATACAATTGTGAGACTGATCTCCTATCCGGTGTGCCGCTGCCCACAAGCTGTTTGTATAGTTTCACCAAAACAGAATGCGATGCTATGGAAATATGCATCCGTGACTCCCTGACAGCAGGCAACATCTGGCCGTCATCTTCCCCCCTGGAAGCAGAATTTTTCTTTGTTAAGAAGAAAGACAAACCCCCCCATCCATGCATCAATGTCCAATGTTTGAATCAAGAAACCATTAAACAAAAATATATCCTTGTGGGGAAAATTGTGGGGAACAAATATCCTTTTGTGGTTCAATATTGAGACAGGGTAGGTGAAGGTCAAGATCCAAGCTGTCATGGAGTGGCCAGTCCCTACTACTCACAAACAATGCCCAGGTTAGTCTTAGTGTCATAACCTAGGGGGAGGGTCTGCGTGTGTGTGTGTCTGTATACATGTGTGTTTGTCCTGCGGGCCACAGCGGAGGTTCCGGTGTCTCCGCCTCCCTAGGGCGGAGATCACCACACCTGCTACGGATCAAGCCATCAGGCAGGGTCTTTTTAAGCTGCCAGCAGACCATCACTCTTCGCTGGATCATTGACTACTTCTCAGTTAGTACCGGCTCTCTGGTGTGACTCTCGCTTTCGTGGATGTATATTACTTACCTGCTCTTCGTGTTCGCTCCTTTTTCAGATCCCCGTGTCAGTTCCTGCTCGTCCTTTCGGAAACCCCGGCTTTTCGTCAACCCGCCGCTCCACGCCGTACCACAGCTGGCCCCTCACCACCTGGGAATTCCTTCAGCCTCTCGACCCGCTTCAGCCGCCTCCCCCCTCGCCTTCCTGGACCCCCTTGTCTTTGCACCTTTATCAATCACTGTAAATAAACTTGCACCTTGCTTTCATCAGCCACCGCTTGTGTGTCCTCTTCCTCCTCGAGTCCTGACAGAATGATCCAGCCAAAACCGGACACCGCGGACGCTGATCCGGTTCATCGGGCCCTGGCTATTCAAGAGGAAACCCTCCAGCGTCACGACCATATGCTCCGTCTGGTTTCCAGTCAGCTGGGCGCAGCCACCCAACAGCTCGCCGATCTCCGAGGTATGTTGGAATCCACCATGTCATCCGCTACGCCCCGTCACCAGGATTTATCCCCTCCGCCGACAGATCCGCCGGCTGGTTTGGCTTCCGCGACCGAGCCCGCCGTAGCGTTGGAGAAAGCCCTGCCCATCCCGGAGGTGTTCCGCGGTGAGTTAGGGAAATGTGGAGGTTTCCTCACCCAATGTTCCCTCGTTTTCCGGCAACAGAGAAATGCCTACGCTTCTGACTGTGCAAAGATTGGTTTTATGGTCAATCTGTTCCGCGGTAGAGCATTAGAGTGGGGGCACGCTGTGTTACGGGGAAACCCCGATCTGTCTTTCCCTGCGTTCTTGTCTCGATTTAAGGAGGTGTTTGATAAAGGCACCAGCCCTGAATCCGCATCCCAGAAGTTGCTCAGCCTGCGGCAGGGACGACAGAGCATGGCGGATTTCTCCGTGGATTTCCGGATCCTCGCGGAGGAGGCCGGCTGGGAGGAAAAGGCGCTCAGGGGAGTATTCCTGAACAATATTAATGATGATCTCAAGTATGAACTTGCCACTAGGGATTTGCCTCAGTCCTTGGAGGCCGTGATTTCATTGTGTATCCATGTAGATGACCGCCTGAGAGCACGACGGACTCCGAGGAACTACAACTCCCAGCATGCCCCTCGCCGGGCGGTTTCCGCGGACCGGAGGTGCCTCCTAGCGGACGACAGCTCGGCTACGGCGCCCCCTTGCGGCGCGGAGGAGCAACCCATGCAACTCGGCCGCGCACGGCTGTCTCTCTCTGAGCGACGACGGAGATGGGAGGCGGGGGAGTGCATCTACTGTGGCAAAAAGGGCCACTACATCGCGTCATGCCCTGTTTGCCCAAAAGACCGCGCCCGTCAGTAATGGTGGGGATACTGGCGGGTCAAGCTAACGCATGCTCCTCCCTGCCCAGATTCACGCTTCAGACAAGGATAAATCTTCCATCAGGCAGTCACACAGTCTTGGCACTCCTCGATTCCGGAGCTGAGAAAAATCTCATGGACCGTGCCCTCGCCCAGCAGTGGGGTGTTCCATCCACAGCGCTACCCACGCCTCTCCTGGTCTCCGCTCTGGACGGCGCCAAGCTTTCTGAAATCACTCACAAGACCCAACCGCTTTCTGTGACTCTGTCGGGTAATCACTCTGAACGGCTCTCCTTTTACCTGTTTGACTCTGCACAGACGCCCATCGTCCTCGGCTTTCCCTGGTTGCAACTGCACAATCCACAGATTAACTGGGCGAATCGCAGCATCTCGGGTTGGAGTGAGCGGTGCCACCAGCGCTGCCTCAGATCCGCAACTCCCTCTCTCCCTCGGTCCACCGATTTGGGGGAGGGGACCCCACCTGACCTGTCCGGCGTCCCCTCGATCTATCACGACCTCGCTGAAGTATTCAATAAGGACCGGGCTGTTTCCCTGCCTCCCCACCGGCCTTACGACTGCGCCATCGACCTCATCCCGGGGGCGCCCTACCCCTCCAGCCGCCTCTACAGCATCTCTCCGCAGGAACGGGATGCCATGGAAAAATATATCACCGAAGCTCGGGCGTCCGGTCTGATTCGACCCTCCACCTCTCCCATGGGCGCGGGGTTTTTCTTCGTGGCCAAGAAGGACAAGACCCTCCGGCCCTGTATTGACTACCGCGGTCTGAACGAAATCACTGTGCGCAACAAATATCCTTTGCCACTTCTCACCTCTGCCTTTGAGCTCCTGCAGGGGGCAGCCATCTTCACCAAACTGGATCTCCGGAACGCTTACCATCTCGTCCGGATCCGGCAGGGAGACGAGTGGAAGACTGCCTTCAACACTCACCTCGGCCACTTCGAGTATCTTGTCATGCCCTTCGGCCTAACCAACGCGCCAGCTGTGTTCCAGGCCCTCGTAAACGACATACTCCGGGACTTCATCAATCATTTTGTGTTTGTCTATCTCGATGATATTTTGATCTTCTCATCCTCATTACAGGAGCATCAGGGACATGTGCGGCAGGTGTTGCAGCGGTTACTGGAGAATCGTCTGTTCGGGAAGGGGGAGAAGTGCGAGTTTCATGTGGAGTCCACGGCGTTCTTGGGATACATTATTGGTAAAGGGCAGATCAAGGCGGACCCAGTTAAGGTACAAGCGGTCCTGGATTGGCCCGAGCCAGCGGATCGGAAACAGCTGCAGCGTTTTCTGGGCTTCGCCAATTTCTACCGCCGCTTCATTAAAGATTACAGCTCCATCACCCATGCTCTGACCTCTCTCACCTCTCCCAAGATTCCTTTCAGATGGACCCCCGCCGCTGCAGAGGCTTTCGCGCTCCTGAAGGGTCGGTTTGCCTCCGCACCCATCCTCATCCAACCTGACCTATCCAACTCATTCGTCGTGGAGGTGGACGCGTCCGACGTGGGGGTAGGGGCAGTGTTGTCCCAACAGTCCATGGGTAGCCTCCGACCCTGCGCCTTCTTCTCTCGCCGCCTCTCCCCGGCAGAACGGAATTACGACGTAGGGGACCGGGAGCTGCTGGCCATCAAACTAGCCTTGGAGGAATGGCGGCACTGGCTGGAGGGCGCGACGCATCCCTTCTTGGTCTGGACTGATCACAAGAACCTGGCCTAGCTGCGAACCGCCAGACGTTTGAAACCCCGGCAGGCCAGGTGGGCCTTGTTTTTTACCCGATTTAACTTTACTATCTCTTATAGACCTGGGTCACGGAATGTCAAGCCCGACGCTCTGTCCCGACAGTTCAGCTCCACGGACTCCTCCTCGCAGCCAGAGTTTGTCTTGCCTCCCTCTTGCGTCATTGGAGCCATCACCTGGGAGATCGAATCCGCCATTCAGGCAGCTCTACGGACTGAACCAGATCCTGGGACGGGACCCCCCAACCGCCTTTATGTTCCCTCTCGAGTGCGAAGCCGCGTACTGCAATGGGGACACGCAGCCAAATTCACGTGCCATCCCGGGGCCAATCGCACTGTGGCCTTCCTCCAGCGTTATTTCTGGTGGCCTACATTGATTAAGGATACCCGTGAGTACGTGGCAGCATGCAGCATTTGTGCACAAAATAAACCTTCTCTGTCACCTCCATCAGGTCTCCTCCGGCCCTTACCCACCCCTAAGCGACCGTGGTCTCACATAGCTCTGGACTTCGTCACAGGACTTCCTCCCTCTGAAGGAAACACCGTGGTCCTGACCATTATCGACCGGTTTTCCAAGGCCACCCACTTCGTTGCGCTACCCAAGCTCCCCTCCGCCTTGGAGACGGCCCGGCTTCTCACCACCCACGTTTTTCGGCTCCATGGGATTCCTGAAGACATCGTGTCGGATCGGGGGCCCCAGTTCACATCTCAGGTCTGGAAGGAGTTCTGTACATCTCTCGGAGCCAAGGTGAGCCTCTCCTCTGGTTATCATCCCCAGACAAATGGGCAGACGGAACGGGCCAACCAGGAGTTGGAGGCAGCATTACGATGCGTGGCGTCCACCAATCAGGCCACCTGGAGTTCCCACTTGGCGTGGGTTGAGTATGCACATAACTCTCTCTCCTCCTCCGCCACAGGGGTGTCCCCCTTCGAGGCCTCCTTGGGTTTCCAACCGCCACTCCTCCCTGCCATCGAGGAGGATCTCACCATTCCCTCCGTCCAGCATCACCTTCGCCGCTGTCGCCGGCTATGGAGGTCCACCCGCGCAGCTCTGCTTCGGACGAAGGAGCAAAACAAACGCATCGCTGATCGCCATCGGACCCCTGCGCCGGACTACCAACCAGGCCAAAAGGTATGGCTCTCCACGAAAAATGTTCCAGTCCGTGCCGAGTCTAGGAAACTGGCCCCCACCTTCCTGGGGCCCTTCGAGATCGACTCCATCGTTAACCCTGTGTCTGTCCGCCTCAAACTCCCTCGTACCATGCGCATCCATAACGTCTTCCATGTCTCCCAACTTAAGCCGGTTGCCACCAGTCCTTTGTGCCCTCCAGCTGCCTCACCTCCTCCTGCCCGTTTTCTCGATGGCCAGCGGATCTACACCGTCCGTCGCATTATGGACGCCCGCCGTCGGGGGCGGGGTTATCAGTTCTTGGTGGACTGGGAGGGCTACGGTCCCGAAGAGCGATCCTGGGTGTCCCGAGCTAACATTCTGGATGCGGCCATGGTGCGGGAGTTCCGGCGGCGCCATCCCGAGAAGTTTCGGTCGCCAGGAGGCTCCCGTTGAGGAGGGGGTACTGTCATAACCTAGGGGGAGGGTCTGCGTGTGTGTGTGTCTGTATACATGTGTGTTTGTCCTGCGGGCCACAGCGGAGGTTCCGGTGTCTCCGCCTCCCTAGGGCGGAGATCACCACACCTGCTACGGATCAAGCCATCAGGCAGGGTCTTTTTAAGCTGCCAGCAGACCATCACTCTTCGCTGGATCATTGACTACTTCTCAGTTAGTACCGGCTCTCTGGTGTGACTCTCGCTTTCGTGGATGTATATTACTTACCTGCTCTTCGTGTTCGCTCCTTTTTCAGATCCCCGTGTCAGTTCCTGCTCGTCCTTTCGGAAACCCCGGCTTTTCGTCAACCCGCCGCTCCACGCCGTACCACAGCTGGCCCCTCACCACCTGGGAATTCCTTCAGCCTCTCGACCCGCTTCAGCCGCCTCCCCCCTCGCCTTCCTGGACCCCCTTGTCTTTGCACCTTTATCAATCACTGTAAATAAACTTGCACCTTGCTTTCATCAGCCACCGCTTGTGTGTCCTCTTCCTCCTCGAGTCCTGACACTTAGTCTCTCTTCTGTCTTCCATGCTAAGATACATTGACAGATTGAAAGGGCCAAGCAGGACCTGGAAGTAGCCCTTCAGTGGGTGGTGTCATCAAGCCAGTCCACCTGAAGTTCACAACTAATGTGGGTTGAGGACAAGGATTCCCTTAGTTACCAGCCGCTGCTTTTTCAGGAAAGTGAGCTCTCAGTTTCACTGGTTCAGCATCACCTTTTCTTTCAGGCAATAATCAGCCCTGTGACTGTCCGTCTATAACTGTCCAAGCACATGAAGATCCACAACTCATTCCAAGTGTCCCAGTTAAAACCTGTCCATTTCAGTCCCCTGGAGTGTGAGTGTATATGCACAGTGCATAAAAAAAAGTATTGGCCCCATTCCTGATTTCTCTGTTGCATATTTGTCACACTTTAATGTTTCAGATCATCAAACAAATTTAATATTATTGAAAGATAACCTGAGTAAATACTAAACGCAGTTTTTTTAAATGATGATTTACTTTAGGCCTGATTACCTGTTTAACAAACCGGAGTAGGCTAAAAGATATCAAAAAAGTAACACGTCGTGCAATACCTAAGAATTCTATTCTATTCTTTTCTATTCTATTCTATTCTATTTATATAGTGCTAAATCACAACAAACACTTCCCCTCGAGGTGTTTTATATTGGAAGGTAGAAACCCTATGATAATACAGGAAAAAAAAACAAAAACACTTATGAGCAAGCACTTGGTGAAAGAGGGGAGGAAAAACTCCTTTGTAACAGGAAGAAATTCTGGCAGAACCAGTCTCCCTCCCCTCATCCCTGGTTTGGGAGGGAGGGGAGGGAGACTGGGCAAAAGACATGCTGTGGAAGAGAAACAGAGGTTAATAATTACTAGTGATTAAATACAGAGTGATGTATAAAGACATACAGAGTGAGTGAAAAGAAACACTCAGTGCATTATGGGAAGCCCCCAGCAACCTAGGGCAATTGCAGTGGAACATAGAGAGAGTTCAGGGTCATGTGATCCAGCCCTAACTATAAGCTTGACCAAAAGGAAAGGATTGAAGCCTAATCTTAAAAATAGAGAGGGTGTCTGTCTCAAATCCAAACTGGGAGCTGGTTCCACAGAAGAGGGGCCTGAAAGCTGAAGGCTCTGCCTCCCATTTTTAAATACCATAGGAAGCACAGGTAAGCCAGCAGTCTGAGAGCAAAATGCTCTATTGAGGTCATACGCTACTATGACGTCTGTAGCCCTTTGTGACCGGCTGGTGCACCGATGCTCCCAATTGCTTAACTGTTTTTAAACGCTGGTTGAATTGCAACCACATATGACATATCATGCGTTCAACATTTCCCAGAGTACTGTACACTTCCTCTAACAGGTTCAGGTAAAAAGCGCAAACAATAAAACATGTTCTTTATAGTTTTCATTAGCATTTACAGCTGTGGTATTTCTGTAAAATATGTAAATACGAAAAACAATTTTTAATTTCCTTGTGGGTTAGTGCACTTTACAGCTACTTTCTTTAGTTACTATGGATTTCTTTCATACATATTATATTTTGGGTTATGAAGATTCTATTGATGTATAGTAAGTTGAAATATTCCACAAAATGGTACTACAGCATGTAAAAATGTAAAGATATGGTCTGGTGGACTTGGCCCTGATTTAAATTCAATTCTGGATTTAACAGGAAGTAAGGGAAAAGAAGCCAACATGGGAGAAAGATGCTCTCTCTTTCTACTCCCCATCAGTACTCTTGCTGCAAAAATTTGGATCAGTTGATGGCTTTTCAGGGAGTTTTTTTTAGCAGCCTGATAGTGATGAATTACAGAAGTCCAGCCTAGAAGTAATGTGTATAAACTAACTTTTCAGCATCACTCTGAAAAAGCAGTCCTACATATTTGTTTAATATGTGCATTGAAGGACATATCTTGGACAAAAGTAACTCCTAGATTCCTCGCAGTGTTACTGGAGGCCAAGGTAAAACCATCCTGTTTGGACACTGTGTTTCTAAGATTTGAGGGGCCGAGTACAATAACTTTAGTTCTTCTTTCTGAAGCAGAAAATCAGAGGTCATCCAGGCCTTTGTGTCTTTAAGACATTCCTCCAGTTTAACTAATTGATGTGTGTCATCTGGCTTCATGGATAGATACAGCTGGGTATCATCTGCACAGAAATGAAAATTTATGCTATGCATTCTAGTAATACTGCTTAAGGGAAGCATGTATAATAATGGTTTAATTTTGCCACCTTGAAGACCTGTGGTACAGAATGTCGTTAATAAAAAAGATTGATCATATTTAAAATGAAGCATTAATTAATGGTAGGAAGGAACTACTGAAGTGAACTCAGAAAGATCTATCAGAAAGAAACAGTATTGAAAGTAGGAGCCTATCCCAGCTGTCATAGGGCGAGAGACAGGGTACAGCCTGTGCAGGTCGCCAACCTGTCACAGGGTTGACAGACTTTTTTTTTTTTTAATAGAGCAATAAACTCTTCAGATCTTCTAAATTAGACAGACACCATTTCCTCTCCTGAAACAAACCCGCACACCCAGCGCTGAGTACCCCTGAAAAAAACCAAATTAAGGTTTTGGAGTTAATTAATGAAAGTCTGGACTTAAATCAGATTGAGATGCTTTAGCATGACCTTAAACATTCATTTTTGAAAACCTTCCAATATGACGGAATTAAAACAATTATGCAAATGCCAGAATTCCCCCACAGTGATATGAAAGACTCAGTGCCAGTTATCACAGATGCTTGTTTGCAGTTCTTACTGCCAAGGGTGGCACAACCAGTTATTAGGTTTAGGTGAGCAATAACTTTTTCACACAGGTCCAGGTAGGTTTGGATACAACATTTTTCCCTTAATAAATTAAATCATCACTTAAAAACTGCATTTTGTATTTACTTGTATTTATCTTTGTCTAATAATAAAATTAGTTTGATGATCTGAAACCTTTAAGTGTGACAAATATGCAAACAACTAAGAAATCAGGAAGGCAAAAACTTTTTCAAGCCATTGTGTGGTAGTTAGAACCTAAAGAACAAAACCCAGACTAATTTAATATTTAAAACAGTAATCTGTTCCAGTCAATATGGAGCAGCTCCAAGATGGTTGCACATCAGTCACTGCAGGAATCTACACACACAGAGACAGCCTCTCCAAATCTGTCCAACTGGTTGTTGGTCAAAAGACAGACCATCGTGACACATCTAATCAACACAAAGAATACCACTACTAGCTAAACTGGAACTTCACATAAATTTAGACTTCACAGCAGAGAATAAAAGTAACACAAACAACATATTGACCGACGATGAATAAAGAGTTATTACATTTTAAACAAAGTTATTGGTTTAAAATGTGTGTGTGTGTGTATGTGTGTGTGTGTTTTTATCCAACCTACAGGACTGTAAGTGTCTGTGTGTGTTGTCTTGCTTTGCTTTGAGACACGGTACACCACCTCTGAGTTGGATGAACCCAGAATCTTTGTTTCTTCCTTCTCTTGTTTAGAAACATCAGGACCTCATTACATCATTGCTGGATTTTGACTGTATTTTTTTTTTCACAGTGCATTTTATGAGGATGAATCATTTGCAAAAACGCAATGCGTTCAGCGTGTATATAGGTTCAACGACAAGTTTGCATCCAAAAGATTCTGAATTTCATGTTGTTTTTTTATAACACACTTGGTGTGTAAAGGCCTTAAACCCTCCTCATGAGGAATCTTAAATAAACATCTGAAATCAAAGTTACCCGATTTAAAATTAACTTGGACTTTCAAATAGGAGATTCAAATGTGATAGATCATTTCAAACTCCATGAGTTTGCTTTGAGAATAAATACAATTCTTGCCAAGAAAAAAGTGTCTATTGGCTCAGAGTTAAGAGTAACCAATTTTTGGGATGCTATTTCCCACATTACTGATTGATCAGTAGTGGTGGAGTTTTACTTTTAAGCTGCAGGAGCAAATTATGCATTAAACATAAATTACCAAGGAAACATACCCCAGTAAGACCTGAACCACTTTTTGTAATACTGAAAACCCAAGGAATTTACTTTGCTAAACCACTAATCATGCTTCGTAGCACAGGCCACAGGTCTCAGGAAGTACTGAGTCACAACTTATGACCAAATCTTTGTGGTGGTTTTGTGACACTTTGAAGAAGCTTGTTGTCTCTTTGTTTACACCTTGAGTGGACAGGAATGGTTCCAACAAAATAAGAAAGGCATTACACAGCTGAAGTAACCAACCAAAATAGACATCAAATGACAAGAAGTGAAAAATTATTGGACCAGCAATAAAATGGAAATTAGCCCCACCCCCAGCAACAATTCAAAAGCTCACTAAGCTTAAATAGACAACAATAAACAGGAGAAAACAACAGCAAAATCAGCCATTGTTTCCATTTTGATCATAGGAGAAGAAACAAAATGGTTTCTGGGAGGAGGAGAAGCAAGAAGCTGGGGAGAGTTTAAACTGAACGCTGCAGCTCATTGCCGCCTCTTGCTGGAGAAAAAGGAAAGTCCAGCACTACTAGATTGGATTAGTTCTGCTGTGATTGATTGTTACTGACCATCTCCAAAACTATGAAACAGGATGAAATGTAGTCACTTCTTGAAAAATAGAAAATCCAATTACATAAACTTAACCTATACTTATACAGCTGGATAGTGTTACCCTACCCAAGTATGCTACCCAAGCCTACCTCAGAATATGAGTGACAAAGATATAATTAAAGCAATACTGGGTCAGATGTCACGTGAATTAACAAGTATGAGGTGTTGAGGAACCAGAACATACTGACAATAAGTGGGCTACTGGAAAAAGGATACAGCATGACTGCACATGAGATGAGAATAGGGAACATGGAATGCTACTACACATACAGGGGTTACATGATGAGGAGACCTACAGATTCTTTGAAACCCAACATCTAGACCAGCGATCCTCAAATCCAGGCCTCAAGGTCCGGTGTCCTGCACTTTTTAGATGTGTCTCTGCTTCAACACACCTGAGTCAAATATAGTAGTCATTAGCAGGACTCTGGAGAACTTGACTGCATACTGAGAAGGTAATTCAGCCATTTGATTCAGGTGTGTTGGATCAGGTACACATCTAAAACCTGCAGGACACCGGCCCTCAAGGCCTGGATTTGAGGATCCCTGATCTAGACTAACATCAAAACAACTAGTAGCTCAGTGTTCCAACAGCTGCAAGAAGCAACTGCTGTCAGAACTAGAGATTGATGGGGTACAACACAAATGCTATGACAAAGGGCAACCAGGGCATCAGGTCATCACACTCCGAGATTAGGTACCAAGCCCCAAGACCAAGTGGTACATTGAATGTGAAGCCAGCTGACCTGAAAGACAAAATCATGGCTAAGCTGGAAATCTGGACCGTCAGTGTCCGATTACCAAAACTATGGACAACCCCTGCTGCGATGATCACTGAAACCAACCAGTTGATCTATACCAGTGATCCTTTAGATGCTTGGCTATATCACGAACAGCCACAAGGAGTAGTACCCTCAATGAAAAAGACGAGCAGAGGTTAAGATGAAGGCAGTATGAAGGGAAGTTAACCAAGCTGAAGAAAGGGTTGCCTAAGAAGTACAACAAACTGTCCATACCTGAGGCCTAATAAACCACCAAGCAAAGGCTCACAGCCTTAGTTAACAGCTTGAAGAGGTATACCAGAGACATAGAAGCCAGGAGAAAAAAAAAAACAGATGTTCTCCACAATAAAGATCCATGACTACATAAGGATGGGGGACACAACTGATCATGTGCTTAGTGAATATCTCAGGCAACAGATACATGAGAAAGAAGAGAAACAAGAACTGGAACCATTGTGGATGGACATGACCCTGCATGGTATGTACCACAGGCAGAAGAAGTGGCTAAAATTGAAAAATCCTACCAATGCTTGGACAAAGCTGGAAACAGAAAACTGAAAGACATGTCATGGCAGCACAGGAACAAGCTTTAACCACAAGATCAATAGTGGCTTGGATCTACGACAGGTGCAGGCTGTGAAGATGCCCCTGAGACAATCCAGCACCTGCAGGGTGCAAGATGCTAGCAGGCAGGGCATAAATAGAGCGCCATAACCACGTGGGTGGCATAGTGTATACAAGAAAATCTGTGCCAAGTATGGCCTGGAAGTCCCAAGGTCAAAATAGGATACGCCCCCAAAGGTGGGTGAGAATGACTAAGCTAAGCTCCTGTGGGGCTTCCAGATACAGACAGACAAAGTGGTGATGGCTAATTAACCAGACAAGCAGAGGAGGAAGGCCATAGTGATAGAAGTAGCAATACTGATTGATAGCAACTTCAGGAAGAAGGAACACAAGAAGCTTGACATATACCAAGGGCTGAGAGAAGAGCTAGAGAGGATGTGGAAGGTGAAGGTAACAGTGGTCCCCGTGGTCATAGGGACATATAAGTCATAGGACTCAGGATAGTGACCACCAAACTAGGGGAATGGCTCTAGCAGATTCCAGGAACAACATCTCTGTCCAGAAAAGTGCAGCCCTACTAACAGCTAAGATACCGCACAGGACTTTCAAGGTCTCTGGAAGAGGACCTGAGCTTGAAGTGCTTTGAGTGCTCTATAAGAGTAAGAAAGTGCAGTAAAATATTAGTCCATTTAATATTCATTTGTTCATTTGTACCCACAGCCATCGGGCTTTTCAATTCTCATACAAATTTAGAAATTTAGAAGAATTGACAGCATTGGGATACCATAACTCTCAGCTCTGATGTTTCTTTTAGGAGGGTAGAGAAACCTGCTGGAGTCATGTGTTCTTTCATTAAGAAGATCCCAATTCTGACGTTTTTCAAACTTATCTAAACTTATCTCCCTCAGCAGCAAGTACCCAACACCACAAAAGACCTCACGCAGCACCACCTTTTCTAGCACCAATATATTTTTTGACCGCAAAACAACCAATCACAACAGAATAGAAAATTCATCATTATCCAATCTAGCATAAAATATGATAACACTTCTGATGGAAAATCTCTTTTCCTGCAGCAACTCCTTTTCAGGCCACCAGGAGACCTAGTTCACCAGGTAGAGAATCTGGTCTCCTGATAGGCTGGATCATCAGGTATCGGCAGTCTTTTGGAGCTCAAGATGTTCAGTTTGAACTAGCTCAGACGAGCCAGTGTTAAGCCATATTTCCTGTTTTAGTGTGGTGGAGGTTAACATTTTGCTGTCAGGCTGCTCTTTTCATGCTTGTTTTCATGCCAACCACCAACCAGCCAATCAGCATACCACTGCTGACAAGGAAGGTGATATCCTGCTGGGGCTTAGCTTGTCCAGAGAGGATGTAGGGGGGGTGGGGAGAGACAAAGATGACTTCACGGAGACTTTGCCCCCACCAAGCTCTAGAGTTTTGGTTCCACCTCTCCTGGTCTCTGCCACACTAATGATATCTCTGCTGACATCACAGACTCTGGGTGGTAGCTCCAAAGTTGAGGTCTGAGTCTTTACCTCAGGGATGATGATCAGTGGTTCCCCTGGGATTTCCTCATCAGTGGTGGATTGTGAAAAGCGCCGAACTTGCTGGTGGGGTTCAACACTTGTTGTTGTCACAGTAGCATCAGAGATGTCATCCAAGATCGTCATTGTAAAAACCTTGCCAGAGGCTGTGCAGTAACTCCGCCCCACTGTGTAGCTCTTCTTTTTGAATGGCTGAGGAGGAGCTTGGTTTGTCATGAACCCGCCCTCCTGGAGCGTACAGGTGAGTAACATCAAATAAGCACAGACTAAGCAAGAAATCCTGTGTCATATGAGGCCAGTGGTATGTTGCATTTCATTTCCTGAGCATAGACAGTGTAAAAGATGGATGTAGTCATCTCGACATCACGCACTAGATTTAGCCTTTTGAAACAGTAACTTTAATGTTTTGACCAATGCCAATTATTATTTTTTTTTATTTTGCTCAGTTGTGAAAGGATGCAGGGCTATGTTAACAGTAACCACTGACTACCATGCAAGCTGAATACATAAACTGTACATTATGGTTAATTAGCACTATATAACTGTCTAATAAAACACTAGAATTTCACTTTCTAAAACTACAGGAAAACTGGTTGGGTGGTCTGTATCATGTAGCAACCCATATTAGTCAGATAATCCATTAAAATGCTCCATAAGGCAACAACAACAGAAATACAGTGGGGAGGTCCAGTTTAATGACTCAGAGTGGTGAGGTGAGGCCAAGCAGATGCATATCAGCTCCTGTGTCAAGGAAAGAAATTACATGTGACCTATGACTGACCTCATTGGGGCAGCTGTGGCTGAGGAGGAAGAGGAGACTGACCATGCTTCACTTCCCCAGTTGGAATGTTGAAGTGTTCATAGGGAAAATACTGTGCCCTATATTTTCCCCCATGTTAGACTGAGGTTCTACCCAAGTTCCAGCGAGTTTCGGTGTAACCCCTTCGGTCACGATGCAGGAACATTGGTGGAAAAAAATTCATCATCTTCTTACATAATCTACCAGGAGTAGTAAATGTCAGAAAATGAACATTACAGTACAATATATAACTGTCGAAAGTGATGTACACAACTATGTACACGGTGACCGAAGGGGGTTAAATTCTACTGAGAATGAACTAAACTTCTAGGAAGTTTCTACTGATCTTAAGGTAACAGCCTCTTTCAGCTGCTTTGAAGCTCAAGATATTGAAAATATTGATCAATATTTATATATGTTTATACTGGCAGCAGCAGGAAACAAACAAACAAACACATGGCCATGTGACCTAAGAACAGATCTGTTTTCACCTTCTTCTGCTGGGGGCTAAAGGTTTCTCTATTTTCACGTGGGCTCTTTAGCTTGGGCCCATAAAGAATTTCCAAAATTATTGAAAGACTCCAACCCTGGCATTTAAAAGATTGCACACTGCAGTGGTGGTTTCTTATCAACATGCCCACAGTAAAATGGGATAATAGAGCCACAACCCAGTTTACTATAGGCGCAACACCTTTATGCATGTGAGCACTGCTTTTTTAAAATACTGCACATGTTGCTGTAAACTGGAACACTTTTCTGACACACCCACATTAAAAAAGAAAAAAGAAGTGCCTCAAAAGTTTTCACCCCAAAGATTTCATAGAAATATTCAACCCAGAAACTGTGGCAAAATACTAAAACACTGTGATGTACATTACAATTAATGCACAACACAGAAGAAAATTTACCAGCACCTGCAATATTTTAGTTTGAACAACAGGTGCCACATGACGCAAAACCCTGTCCAGCCATATGGTGACTGTCTTACCTCGTCAGGCTCCAGAGGTTCGATCATTGGGGAGTCGTCAGCTCTCCGGAGAGGTGAGGAGGACAGACGCTTCTCCCACTCTGTCATCCCTCCTCCTCCTCCTCCTTCTCCTCCCTCTAAAAAGGAACGTCTGAGAGCGCTGATGGTGCTCTCAGATTTCTGCATCTCCTCTGGACTACCCAACGTCCCCTAAAGGTAGGACAGAGGAGAGGAGAGAAAGACAAGAAACAGGAGCAACAAGAGATGAAGGAAAAAAGGCAGGTAAGATGAGACAAAACACACAACACAGGAAAGAGGAGATCGACAACTAACACATGGTAATATGAAGAAAAATAAAATCAGGTCTTGCCTGAGTTTTCAAATCTTCATCCT
Organism: Archocentrus centrarchus; assembly: GCF_007364275.1. Classification (NCBI taxonomy): domain Eukaryota; kingdom Metazoa; phylum Chordata; class Actinopteri; order Cichliformes; family Cichlidae; genus Archocentrus; species Archocentrus centrarchus. The sequence goes on along the minus strand of NC_044365.1, from coordinate 8,381,039 downwards.
GGTCAGACTGTCAGAGAGACAGATATGCATAAAGATAGGTAGGCAGAGAGAGAGAGGGAATGTTAACAAGTTTTTCCACAATGGAATTATTAACCATATGATCACAGATGTCTACCTCAGTAGCTGTCAGGTCATCGTCCACAGCAGTGTCAGTTAGCTCAGTCTGAACAATCAAAAAGGTAAACAAGCAAAACAACTTTTAGTTTAATCACCAATGCAAATGTGACTGCCACATCATAACCACTTAGTTCTTCTTCTGCTCTGAAATATTTTGGGATTTCAAGATGTAAAAAATAAAAAGAGCAACTTGCAGGTTGTGGACCTCAGTGGATAAATGTGCAGGAAAATGAAGCAATAAGCAGATTTCCGAGCAACGCATGCCTAAAATAACATTTACAGTTGTTTTTGTAAGTTTTGAGTATCTGTCACCCTCAAAAATCCCAGAGTTTGACTGTAGCATAACAGGAGAGAGTGCAGCCAATGTCAGCAACAAGAAGCATGTTTTTGTTAAGCTGAATTTCTCACCCACTGCTGACCATTGCTGTTAGCTATTAGTATCACATAGTTCTGGCTTCTAAATCCCATTCAGGACTTCGGATCTTCCGGAACTTAATCCTCCTGTCTTAAAAGAGCCGTGCATGCCGTTATTATACGACAGAAGCAGCAGTGAAGTCCCATCTTCACCTGCATAAAACACCCACACATGAAAACAACTGTCTTCCTGTCAGGGAAGCTGTGGATTTGATGTCTTGTCCTCATTAAAATGCACAATTTTTAATCTGAATTTCAGCCTTTATGTCTTGTACACCATATAAAATGCATGCATTCAAAGTTCATTAAAAAAATATTGCATATGAATTAAGGGAAATTTTTACCTGCAAGTTGCTCTTTAACTGAGCATTCAAACTGTAACAAACATCTGCATGTATACATATGGACAGATATATGGACATATGGTGAGATTGTTAAAACAAATGGAGAAATTACACAAACTGTACTGTACAGTGCTGTAAACTTCTGCAGGTTTTGTTTGGTCCAGAGCAGATATTAACAGGGGCCACCACCGCGCCACATTTCACATCTACTACTGAAAGGCAGTGACTCAATTTTAAAACTCTGCTACAAATAAATACACTTATAAATTGTAACTTTACTAGGTTAGATGTGTAAAGTATGTCTGCTAGGATGAACTCTATTTGCAACTAATAATATTTTTATTGAAGAAATAAATCAGGGTTTGTATAGACAGCGCTAAAGAGCTCTCTAAACATGGATGTATGAGGAAAAGATGAAGGTGGCCACATAGAGAACTGTGGTAAGAATGTTTGATGACATTTTTAAAAGCTTTATATCTATAGTAGGCAGAGAACCTTACACTGAAACACACCAGCTTACAGAGCAATGACAGTGAAACTAGAAAAAGAAGCGAGAAGCAGGAGAGGGCCGAGAGGTGTTACAGAAGCAACTCGTAATACTCATACGCTTCAAGGCATCAGTGTGTAATCCTATGGGCTCTATGAAAAAGCAGCCTTTGTGAAATTTGTTTTACAAATGTAAATAAATATGCTTTCTGATTTTCCACGGACTGATCTAACCAAAACCAGGAGATGCAGGCCTGTCAGCAGTGACAGAAAAGAAACTGCAAAATGTATGAGTTTAGACTCAAAAGATTTAATGTTGTCACTGGTAGATGTGACTTTATTTTTCCGTTACATCAGCTGGTTTTTCCCCTACATAAAGAAGCTCTTGGCACCTGCCAAAGCCATTAGGCAGTGGCAAAGAAAAATCTTGAGCATCAAAAATGTACAGTGTACAGTGCAAAAAATTGTCTTTTTTTTTAACCATTAAGGCACACAAACCTAAACTTGTAGTCCCTCCAAATAAAAATATGAGCGTGAAAAGGGCCAAAATTTTTTTAATGCAGTCAGAGGTACTGGAAGAGTAATGAGATTGGGTTGATAGGTGAAACAAGTTACTTTGGTGTCTAATTTCGGAGGAGTCAGAATACTCTGCTGTGAAATCTCAGTGTCTTTGGTCTCCTCTTCCTCTTCCTCCTGCTCCTTCTCATTCACTTTATCCACCTCCTGCACCTCTTCAACTAAGATGAAAGGGGAAAAAGGAGAAAGGCAGGGGCTTAGTTATTCTGACAGATTCGGTTACCTGTTACAGCATCTCTTGAAATGGTTTCTTACCTTGACCTTCACTGCTCTCTTCCATTCTCTTCTCAGGTGTTACTGTGGTGATGAGATCACTGATGGCGATGGCTTTAGATGCTCCATACAAGCCAGAGCCCATATCTATATACACACAGAAGTGCACCAGCTGTAATGTCATCACTATTATGTCCGCAGGTACGGCAATAAACGTAGCAACCACTGTGATGCTCAACCAAGCTGTCTTTGTCCTCATTAGTAGCAAAGCATCAAGACATCTCGGTGCCAGGGTAATGGTACACTCAGCCAATAAAGAGCTCAGGGTGCATGCAGAGCAGCCTGGGCCAATCAGCATTCAGAACCACCACCAAGCCATGACCTGATGTTATTTTGCATATCATGGCTCACTGACCTCTGTTAGCTGTCTGTTTACTAGTGCTAACACTAACAGTGCGTACATAATTATGCTAAGAAGGACTGTCAGCATAATTGTGCAGTCAGACCTTCTTCCTGTTGGACTCACTGGATACAGTCACAAAACTCCATCTTAAGATGGAGAAGAAGAAGAATTAAAACATCCTGAAGTTTAAGGCCTGAGATTAATAAAATATCTGCTAATGATCTGGACAACAGGCTTATTCATTTGTATGCTTCTTTTAACCCTGCATGTGACAAATACATTGTGTTGAAAACAGGATGCAGGTCTGACGACATATCAACAGAAAGTGGAAAGCTATTTAGACAGAAATTTACAGCTGTTATCAGGTGTATCTGAATGAAGCAGAGTCACTAAGTACAATGCATTCCTGAACAAGCTGAATGAAGCGATCGGAGCCCAATCACAGAGCAGTACCACAGCAGCCAGCAGCAGTACCACTGCAGTATTGAGCACTACCTGTGTAAGCACCACCATTGGCTTTGGGGGAAGCTGTGATGGCTTGAGAGACAATCGGAGAGGAGGTAGGTCCAGTCTGTGAAGCTGAGAACCAATCACAAACTGGTCAAATACTGAACAATGAACTGACCAGTCACTGAGTGCTGAACCTAAACATAAGACTAACAGGTTAGTGAGGTATGCTAAGCCCAAAGCCAGAGTTTTCAGTGTCATGAAGGTGGCTTTCTTTAAACCTAGCTAGAACTCTAGAGGAACTTATGCTCAACATATAATGTGTCATTTTAAGGCTGTAAGCAATACATTTTCACTAGCGCTAGGGGGGCATGACCAAATATTTCTACCAGGGTACTTCATTACAATTCTGGATGGTTTTAGTGTTCATATCCATGCACTAGTGGATCTGATCCTAATGCAGGTTTACAGTGGCTCATTCTTTTGTCAGAAGTATATAGAAAACCAAAAAACTCTTAAATATCACTATAAAAACCAAATAAAATATAAATAGAATAATCCCCCACCCATCCACAAAAAGAAAAAGAGGATTTACTCTTAGGCAGTACATACACAGGTTAAATATTCTGCACTTGGCTTTAGAGTCAGTAATTTACAGTCTGCTTTATACGGTTCAATGCACTTCAACTTTAAGAGCACCAGCTCACAACTCAAGACTCTACAATATGAGGGAGAAAACTCCTTTTACTTTTTAGAACCATCACATGCAGCATGATAACGGCATCACTGCGGCTGGAAACCCATTATTTCAAATGGCTTGTGCTGGTCGTGAATGGTTGCCTTTGCATCGAGCAAAAGATGTCATCTGGCCAGCATTTGCATAGTGAACTCTGACTGCAGCCCACTGCATTTGTACGACCAATAAAAACAAATAATGGCATGGAGAAGGCACATACGGTACACATAAAGACCATGAGGGCCACAGAAAATTTACGTTATACAGGTAGAATGTAGTGGTCAACACAAATTTGGTCCATTCCCTCAACCCAACAATCAGCGCAGTACATACTGCTTTTTATGTGAAGGGGCCATTAGATATAATTCCACTTGGTACCGTTGTTTTCAAAGTCAACATCCGGTTCATTAACATAGAAAAAACTCTATATGGATTTTTTCTTCCAAACTCCATGACACAAATTATTAACACCTGTAAGCTGTTATCTTTGCCTCACCTGGTTCCCAGTAATTTGTACGAGCTGCTTCAGATCTGCCCACAACAAAAGCCAGCATATACAAGAGCACTGTGCAAAGCAGCATGACAAAACAAGTGTTCATCGATCTTTTCTGTTCCTAAATGTAGCACAGAGCCCTTAAAGCTGTTACCTAACTGTTATGATACCCAGCTGAAAAGCATTACCCAGCATGTGTTTTGGTGGTATAATTTTGTAAACATGCAGTTATTAGTGTTAGAAATACTTTACGTTTCACTAATTATTATATGCCATAATATCTGTCCAGTTGAGCAGTCTTAGTTTAGTATTAATTGTTGTCTTCTAGTGACCTATTAGACAGTTCAGAAACTGGTGACTTCCAGCTCTCCCTCACTGTGCAACAGTTTCACACCTGAATGTACTTCATGTTTAAATTGATGAATTTATTTTTCCTAACTGCTCTAATGTACAAAATTATTTTTAAATGTTGCAATTTCCTAAAGAAATCGCAACATTACAGCACCTGAACTGACTTTTATTAAAATTTTTATATCTTCCATATCTCTCTTTGACCTATTTCTTCCAAAGGTGACACCCAATCAGCAAGTCATATGCCCCCTTTTATGTGAATGTGCACAAAGCCTGTATGGTATGGGTTAACAAAGAAACATGGTAACTGCTTTCATAATACCTATTATCATTTTGTGGCTTCACCAAAACCAACAACCATAATTACACCCAGAGTTCACAAAACAGTGAATATCATTCACTTAAAGGGGCAGAGTTGGCACCAGATTAAAAAAAATGGACCGACCAGCTTGTCTTGAAAAAAATACGTCTCACTGCCCTCCTTTGTAGTACAGGCTTCAGTACTAGAGCTATACCAGTAAATACGAGATAGAACTAGACTTACAAACCTGGTACAGCTGGATAATGCTATTGCTACTAGTATTACTACTCAAACCAGTACTGTAGCTGAGACTAGAAGAACCACCGTTTAATGACTAGAGCTATAATGACCTGTTCTACTTCAAACTGTTTACAGTGTCCAGTATTATGACTACTGGGACTAGAATAAGGAGCGGAGAACAACCCATGGGAACAGAACTACTAGGTGGACTGTTACTAACACTCTGAGAACCATAAGTAGTGTAGTAATTATGATCACCTCCATCTAGACTGCGGCTTAACATGCTCCTCTTGCTGATACATCGTGGGAAATGTGGCGCTGGTCTGGATATCTGAGCACTGGCTCTGCGACTCTGAATCTGAGTTCGACCGCTGTAACGAAACTTTGAACCCAGAGTCAGGAACTTCTTAGGAGTTTCCTCTTGTGATACAAGCCTGAGAGAGGAAAGACACGTAGGGAAGGGAACGAGATGGAGATAGGGAGAGACAAGATGAAGAGAGATGAGGAAACAGGCAGACAGATAGGGTGAAGGGCCGAGAGAGAGGGAGGAAAGACCAGGGAGAGAGATGGAGTTCAGGGGTTAGAGAAAGAAGACAGCTGTCACATGAATGTGTCTCCTGGTTATTTTGTGTCATATGTTCTAAAACTTCATCACAAACTTCATGACCTTTAACAAACCACACACTGTATCATGACCTTGACTGACCTGAAAAAGGCGTGGTGTTCCACACAGACCTTCCACAGTCTCTTAGCAGCTCTGTGGTTCAGCAGCTTAAAACCAATGGTTGACTCAAACTGCTCAAACTGGAAACAGAGACAGAAATTGTTTTCCATGATGCACTGAGTGTTTCTTTTCATTCAACTCTTTTTACTCTGTTTATACCCCACTCCACATTTAATTATTAGTTATTATTAATCTCTGGCTTTCTTCCACAACATGTCATTTGTCCTGTTTCTCTCCCCTCAGCCCCAACATCAGGACAGATGACTGTCCTCCCCGAGCCTGGTTCTGCTGGAGGTTTCTTCCTGTTAAAAGGGAGCTTTATCTTCCCACTGTTGCCAAGTGCTTGCTCATTTGACCATCCATCCATCCACTTCCGCTAATCCTGTTCAGGGTCGCGGGGGGGCTGGAGCCTATCCCAGCTGACATAGGGCGAGAGGCAGGATACACCCTGTACAGGTCGCCAGCCTGTCGCAGGGCTAACACAGAGACACAGACAACATCCACACTCACATTCATACCTATGGGAAATTTGGAGTTTCCAGTTAACCTAACCCCAGTGAGTGCATGTCTTTGGACTGTGGGAGGAAACCGGAGTACCTGGAGAAAACCCACACTTACATGGGGAGAAAATCACTGCGGTTTGAAAACCTCCTTTACCTTACAATATAAAACAAGTTGAGGTGACTGTTGTCATTTGTTGCTATATAAATAAAATAAAATTGAATTGAAACTGTCTCCCTCCCCTCACCCCCAACCTGTTGCGGCAGATGACTGCTCCTTTCCGTGCCTGGTTATGCCGGAGGTTTCTTCCTATTAAAAGGGAGTTTTTCCTTCCCACTGTTGCCAAGTGCTTGCTCATAGAGTTGCTTTGATTGTTGGGTTTTCTCTGTAATTATTGTATGATCTTGTATGCCTCGTGGTGGTAATCCCTGAACCAGATGCAGCTTTCATCCTGAATGCTAGACACTGCTGACTTTAACTGAGGATATAGTCAGCAGTGGAAGGAAGACCTCCTTAATCCCACTGACACGACAAGGAAGCAGAGTCTGGGGATGAAGGGGACAACTCGTCGATCACTGGGGGTGAGGTCACTAAGATAGTAAAAGAACATGGTGTCAGGGCCCCTGGGATGGATGAGATTTGCCCTGAGTTCCTAAAGCCTCTGGATGTTGTAGGGATATCTTGGTTGACAGGCCACTGCAACGTCACAAGGAAATCTGGGGCGATGCCTCTGGATTGGCAGTCTAGGGTGGTGGTTCCCATCTTTAAGAAAGGGGATAGAAGGGTGTGCTTCAACTATTGGGGGATTGCACTCCTTAGCCTCTCTGGGAAGGTCTATGACAGGGTGCTGGAAAGGAGAGTTTGTTCATTAGTTGAACTTTGATTCAAGAGGAACAATGCAGCTTTCATCCTGGACGCTAGACCAGCTCTTTATCTGCTCAAGGATTCAAGCGTGTGGGAAATTGACCATCCAGTCTACATGTGTTTTGTGGACTTGGGGTATCCTGTGTGTGTGTGTGGTGTGTGTGTGTGGGGGGGGGGGGGGGGGGGGGGGGGGTCTGGCCCATTGTTGCATGCCATTCTGTCCCTGTACACGCAGCAGGATCAGCCAATTTGAATGTTATCAGTCCATTAAATGCACGTTATGAACAGTATCAGATCCACAGTTAAGGGCCAGGAGGCTGTCTCCACCTCCTAGATGGCAAAAAGGTTGTTATCATTGTTCTAATCAAGGATCACTGTTTCGGTGTGATGTGGACTGGAGTGGGTGTCTGGAGTGGATCTGGATTCCGCTGTAATTAGTGAAACGGCCTACAGCAGGGCCAGTCTGAACTATACTTATGCGGGTGATAACTGTTAATAAAGCGCATTTAAGGACTGATAACATTCGAATGGCTGAATTGGAGTGGTAGCTGGCTGCTGATCCACTCCAGACACCCACACCAGTCCACGTCACACCAGAACAGTGTTCCGATTAAAACGATGATAACAACCTTTTTGACTGGCTAGGAGGTGGAGACGGCCCCTCCTGGCCCTTAACTATGGGTCTGATAACATTTAATGGACTGATAACATTCGAAGTGGGTAGCAGGATCTTGGTCCACATTGCCAGCAATATGTCAGACTCATTTCCGGGAGGTTTTGGACATTGCCAGGGCTGCCCTTTTCCACAGATTCTGTTCATAATTTTGATGGACAGAATTTCTAGGCATAGCCTAGAGGCTTCTGATTTGGTGGCCTCAGAATCTCTTCGCTGCTTTTTGTAGATGATGTGGTTATTTTGGCTTCATCAGGTGGTGGCCTCCAGCTTGCAGTGGAGTGGATCACAGCCAAATGTTTTGGTGTTGCTGGGCTCATCAGTGTATTCCTGCCACTCCTCATGTTTATTCTTTGATGAATATGTTAGTGAGTGAATATATAGTGAGTCACAGTTTGCTGAATGGTGGTGTTTCTTCCTCTGGGGTGCTAAGATGTGTGTTCTTACCTCTCCTGGTCGGATCTTGATGTAGAAGTTGTTCCTTTTGTATGAAATCTTCAAGATCTTTGGCCATGAGAATCTGTTGATCCTCAGTCTATCTCTGTAGACCAGCAGGCCACTGCTGCACACACCCAGCATAATGGCCACACCCTCTGAGTCCTGCACACATACAAATACACAAACACCATGTTTCAGAAATGACTAACATGGAACTCTCATATTTTAGTACTGTAGATGGATAAAGTACAATCAAAAGTTTGGAAAGGAAGTATCATCAGCCATTTTGAAATATCTCTGAGCTCTTATTTTGGGATAAATAATCATTTGGGATTTGTAATCTTATTTGGGAAGGTATAAAAAACATTAGCTAAATAATCTTTAATTCCAGTGATCTCTAATTAATAAAGTTGCATTTATAGCATTGACAGTTAAATCTGCTAAAAAAAAAAATATTTACAAATTTTGTTGATTGGGGTTTTAAAATGCTTTCATAAGTTCTCAGCTCTACTGGTGGTCAAAGGTCATTTAATCAGTCAGAACAAAGCCCTATGTTGAAACTACAGTGCTCAAACTGTCATGAGATTGCAGTTCTATTCCAGACCAGTACAAAACGGAACCTAAAGAAGAAGTGAGTCACGCTGTCATTACATCTTTGAGAGACTGAAAATGAGACAAGCAGCCAGTCTGTGTGACTGAACTTTGTAATTTTATCGCTCAAAACCAGAATTAAACTACTTGGGTTGCTGTGAATTTTGGGAAATGTAGGAGAAGTTGTTTATGAATAAGAGTCTACAAAAAAAAAAAAAAACAGTAAACACAATAACAAACAGGTGAAGATGTTTGCATCAACACACCCACACTCACATACACATATTAAGTTCAACCACATATAAACACGTCCACACAGGAAACAGTCTTACCTCTGACTTAGCTGAAGCAGGCAAGCAAAGGCGCTTCCTATCATCTACTCCATTCAGACAGACAGATGACAGGCAGATAAACAAAAAACAAAACAAGCAAACAAAAAAACCCAGCAACAACAAAAGAGCTGATCTAAATTCAGCCCAGCACTCAAGAGTTATAACAGTGTTAACCCCACTGTACATAAAAACATTACATGGTAATGCTACTATCATGTGATAGAACGTGCTATAAGGTGGTGGTCTTCATTTAAACAAAGAGGACCCCTTAGGTGCATCTGCACAAGTGCATTCATCTACTACCCAACACAATAATGCTATAACAACAAAAGTTAAAATGATGATTTCAATCATATTTGACAACTGGAAAAATACAACAGTAGTGATGACTTGGGTCTTTTCAGCAACACGCAAACTGTCATAGAGCTTCCAAAGTCTGATTATGTGATGGAGTTTGTTTCAATTAGTTACTTGATCCCCTGCTAAATTTGTCACTTACAAGTCAATGAACAGTCTCTAATTTTTATGGTAGTTTCATTTTAATGGAGGGAAAATATAAACCAAAAATCCAGAAAAAACCCCACAAAGTTATAAATTGATTTGCATGTCATTAAGTGAAATAAGTATTTGATCACCTTAAACCCTGCCAGAAATCTGTGGCTGTGTGCCCATGTGGCACACAGATTACAATCAATTACAGATACTCCTGATTTCAACTCATAATGCGTATAATTATAGCACACCTGTCCACAGAATCAGTTTCTTCCATTCCAACCTCCTCACCACCATGAGTAAGACCAAAGAGCGGTCAAAGGACTTCAGGGACAAGATTGTAGATCTACACAAGGCTGGAATGGAGTACAAGACCTTCAGCAAGAAACTTGGTTACAAGGGGACATCAGTTGGTTCAATTATTCAGAAATGGAAGAATATAAAATTACCATCAATTGCCCTCGATCTAGAGCTCCATCCAACATTTTGCCCCATGGCGTTACGATCGTGAGCAAGGTGGTGGATCACCCCAAACCTACAGGGGAGGAGCTTGTTAGCAGTTAAAACCACAGTCACCAAGAACACCTTTGGTAACACACTACGCCATAATGGAGTGAAATCTTGTAGCACCCGAAAGGTCCTCCTGCACAAGAAGGCACATGTACAGGCCCATCTACACTGTGTGCACAATTATTATTCAAGTGAGTACTTTGACCATTTTATCATTTTTAGGCATATTTCCTAACTCCACGCTGGGTAAACTGGAATGCTTGATGGATTTAAGCCAGCAGGTGATGTGTATCTGTGTAATGAGGGAGGGTGTGGCCTAAGGAGGTCAACGCCCTTTATCAAGGTGTGCATGATTATTAGGCAGCTTTAATCCCTAGGTAAAATGGGCCATTAACTGACTCTGAAAAGTCAAAAATTACCAAAAGTCTCTCAGAGGGATGCAGCACTCTTGAAATTGCTAAGATATTGGGGCGTGATCACGGAACCATCAAACGTTTTGTTGCAAATAGTCAACAGAGTCATAAGAAACGTGTTGAGAAAAGAAGGCGCAAATTAACTGTCAAGGATTTGAGAAGAATCAAGCATCAAGCTACCAGGAACCCATTATCTTCAGTTCTGTCATCTTGCAGAACTGCAACCTACCTGGAGTACCTAGAAGTACAAGATGTTCAGTGCTCAGAGACATGGACAAGGTAAGGAAGGCTGAAACCAGACCACCACTGAACAAGACACATAAACTGAAGCGTCTAGACTGGACCAAGAAATGTCTGAAGACAGATTTTTCAAAGGTTTTATGGATGAAATGGATGGGCCCGTGGCTGGATCAGAAACGAGCACAGAGTTCCACTTCGAGTCAGACGCCAGCAAGGTGGAGGTGGGGTACTGGTATGGGCTGGTATTATTAAAGATGAGCTGGTTGGACCTTTTCGGGTTGAAGATGGGCTCAAACTCAACTCTTAAGCCTACTGACGGTTTTTTAGAAGACACTTTCTTAAGCATTGGTTCAGGAAGAAGTCTGCATCTTTCAAAAAGACAATGAATTTCATGCAGGACATCACATGCCTCCAAGTACTCCTCTGCATGGCTAGCCAGTAAAGGTGTTAAAGATGAAAAACTTCTGACCCTTCCTCACCTGACCTGAACCCAACTGAGGACTTGTCTTAAAGGGGAGATTTACAGTGAAGGCAAACAGTACAGCTCTCTGAACAGTGTCTGGGAGGCTGTGGTTGTTGCTGCACAAAAAGTTGATCGTCAACAGATCAAGAAACTGACAGACTCCGTGAATGGAAGCTTATCACTGTTATTGAAAAGAAGGGTGGCTATATTGGTCACTGATTTTTGAAATGTTTATTGGAAAGTTGTTTGTGAGTGTTTTGTTTATAATTCTCACTTGAACAGATGAAAATAAAAAGTGAGATGGGAAAATGTGTGTTTTTCATTAGCTGCATAATAATTCTGCACATAATAGTTTCCCAATAAGTGTGCACATATAGATATTCTCCTAAGAAAGCCCAAACCTCACTTTTACTTTCTTAAACATTCATGTTTAAGGTTTATTAACATTTTGGATTAACTGAGAGCACTGTAGTTGGTGATAATAAGGATAATCCTCAAAAATAAGACTTGCCTAATAATTGTGCACACAGTGTAAAGTTTTCAAGTGAACATTTAAATGAATCAGAGAAGGCTTGGGAGAAAGTGCTGTGGTCAGATGAAACTGTTTTTCTGCTGAGGATACAGGATGACTTCACTGCATTGAAGGCCAATAACGGGGCCATGTACTGTAAAATCTTGGATGAAAACCTCCTTCCCTCAGCCAGAACATTGAAGAGGGATTGCGGATGGCTCTTCCAGCACGACAGTTACCCCAAACATGCCACCAAGGCAACAAAGGAGTGGCTAAAGACGAAGGTCATGGAGAAGCCTAGCCAGTCCCCAGACCTCAATTCTATAGAATCTGTGGAGGAAGCTGAAGTTTCAAGTTGCCAAGCAGCAGCCACGATTTAGTGAGTTTCTGTAAAGCGTAGATGTGTGAAAACCTACGGACCAACTATACGAAACATCTTACTGCTGTGGTTGCCAACAAGGGTTTCTCCACCAATTACTAAGTCATGTTTTGTCTGGGGATCAAATACGTGTTTCACCCAGTGACATGCAAATCGATTTATAACTTTTATATAATATCTTTTTTCTGGAAATTTTTTGGTTGATATTTGGGTCTTTTGATTAAAATGAAACTACCATAAAAATTAGAGACTGTTCATTTCTTCATGAATAAAGTTAGAATTCAGCAGGGGATCAAATAATTTTTTCCCCCACTGTAAACGGAGCCCTAAGAGGAAGAAAACAAAAACTTTGTTCCAGCTATCACCATACAACCGTACACTCACATTTCCTGGACCATGGTGTGACCTGTTCTTTTGTTTGTTTGTTTGTTTGTTTGGTTGGTTGGTTGGTTGGTTGGTTGATTGGTTGTTTTTTTGAGCAGACAGTTAATGTGAGCAGTAAGAAGAAATGTAGAGGGTTTGCACTAGCTGTGATACAATTTGAGACAAGTTACAGCAAAGTAACATTTTGGTCGCATTTGTCAGTCTGTTTGTCTGTTAGCAGGATCACTCGGAAAATTATAAATGGATTTTGATGAAAGTTTTTGGAGTTGTTGGGGGTGGTACAAGAAACATCCATTTTCTGCCACTAATCCTTTTCAGGGTCACAGGAGGGCTGCAGCCTATCCCAGAGTACACCCTGGGCAGATTACCAGCCTGTTACAGGGCTAACACAGAGTCAGACAGCCATTCATGCTCACATTCACACCTGTGGGCAATTTAGAATCACCAATTAACCTAACTGCATGTTTTTAGACTGTGAGGGAAATTCAGAGCACCCAGAGATGCAAACTCCACACAGAAGGCCCTGGCCAGATGGTGGATTTGAACCCAGGACCTTTGTGCTATGAGGCAACAGTGTTACCCAATGCACCAGCACAAGGAACAGTTGGCTATATTTTGGTATCATAGCATTGGCACAAAGAACATTTGGGGTGGGCGAGGTATGCATGACTTCCCTTTGAGCTCCTTTTATGTCATTTTTTTACCTTTCTGAGACATTTCTGTTTTATATTATATTTGTGTTATTGAGCTAGATTGAAACAAAAACAAAGCAAGAAGAATTGTTAATAGTTTTCTGCAGAATACAGTATGTCATCCTGGGTTCTGCATTCATATATGATATACAAGTGCATTTAGACAGTGATCCACCAGTTTCCACAAAAATCCAAAATGGCACAAAACCACATCACACATGCAGAGACTGAGCTGATGAGAATCATCATCATTTAGTGTTGTGTGTTTCTGACAGAGTGAATCACTGGAAAACAGCCATAATGGAAAAGCCATTGCTGTCAATATGCACACACACATACATACACACATAGACAAGCACACCCACATGTAATTGACTCTTGACAGGAAGTGGGCCATCTGTATTGATCAGATTGTTGGGAGCAGAAAGCAACACTGAAACACTCTGTGTACTTTCATGTGTCCATTCAAGGACAAACATAATGTGACCACATTTAATAATCACAGGGTCAGGACAAACAAGATGAGCAGCGCTCGTGTAGTCAGATCTAACAATACTGACATCAATTAAAATGAGCTGGTTACAGTTTCTGGAACCTAGCTTGACTATCAGTAGTTAAATCTGTCTTTTCCATCATTTTCTTTTGCGTGTCCATGTTCTGTTCAGATAAATCGGTTAAGTGCTTTTGCTTTGCACCTGACCTCTGGCTGGGAATCAGCTGATTCTGATGTGATGCCCACGGATCTTCCTGAGCTCTCCCCATCATTCCTCGGTCCGGTCAATTCCTGCCTGTTCCCTGTGCTCACAAAGACTGTGAGTAAACCTGTTTAAACGTCATTTCTGCGTCCCGCGAGTCCACGTTCCACCCGGTTATGTGACATCAATTAAAATGATGTCACATAACCAGCTTCAGTGAGCTGTTTCAAATAACAGCTTACTGAAGCTTCACACAGAATGAAATCTCATTACATGAGATGACAACACACTACATATAAAAACCTACGCTTCAATCAAATTCAATATGTAAGTATGTTTATTTCCTTTCTACTTTATTTTTAGTTGACATTCTTTAAAGATGTGATTATTCCTCATACACATTTTCATGGGGAATCATTTTTATCATGCATCATTAAAATGTGTGCAGTAGAGCGTTAAAGAAAAGAAATTCCAACCTCTTTAATGTCCCACACACATTTTCCTCCATTACCAGTTAATTTGTCTGGACACTTTGTTAAGTTCTGTGAAATGACAACAGATATGACCATTTTTGCTTTTTTTTAATTTGCCAAAAAACATTTTTGCAACTTATTGATTCTTGTGATTGTTCTTCACTTCATCACAGAAACATGCAAAAATAATCAAAACTGAAGAGGCGAAAATAAACTCTGTGCTATTGTCAAAATCTTTGGCCATGATTGTATTATTTGTGAATCCATATCCATGTTTTTTTTAATGTTTGTATTATTCAACATGTTAATTGGATACAGGATTTTCTTAAGATACAGTAAATCTTTAATACTACATGTTATTATTCATCCACACACAGACATATTCATACCTATGGGCAATTTAGATTAATTAACCTAACCCCAGTAAGTGCATGTTTTTGGACTGTGGGAGGAAACCCACACAGACACAGGGAGAACATGCAAACTCCACACAGAGAAGCCAAGGTGGAATCGAACCCAGGCCTCCCCAGATGTGGCATTCTAACTGCGAGGCAGCAGTGCTAACCATCACGCCACTGTGCTGCCTGTTGTTGGTGGTATTATTATTATTAATTATTAATTATTATTATCAAAACAAAACAAGAACAAAACAAAACAAGTTCCCAATATTTCTTCTTATAAATATTTGTATGTTCTGTATCACTTTGTGCTGAAGTAAGCTGAACTTTAGCTTCATTTTCATTTTGTTTCACACAAACTAACTAACTAACTAATGATTATGCTTTCAAAGAATGCTTTCTAAATATGTGAATTAATCATGAATTGCTGTATTACTAGAAAATCTATTAAGAACATAATTTTGACACTTGTCTGAGTATTGCCACCTTTCCATTGTATTTGCAAATGCTTTATGATGCATATATAGTCCTCACTGTGTGACCTCATCTGTGGTGTGGGCTGGCTATAGCTCAAGAGGTAAAGCAGGTCACCTACTAATTGGAAGGGTGGTGGTACAATTCCTGGCTATTCCAGACTGTGTGCCAAAGTATCCTTGGGCAAGATACTGAACCCAAGTTGCTTTCCAGTGCAACCATTGGAGTAAGAATGTGTGTGAATGTTAGATAGAAAGCACTTAGCTGTAGGAGGAAGTGCTTGTGTGAATGAGGCATGTTGTATAAAGCGTGGTGAGTGCTCAAAGTAGAAAAGCCCTATATAAGAACCAGTCCATTTACCATTTACATAATACAGCTTCCTGAATTATCCATGACTTACAATATTAATGTTTATAAAACTGACAATTTGTGCAGTTGGAAAATGGAGGTCCAATATGGATTACTGATCACACCATGGTGATGATTTAGGGTAGAAACTGCAGCGCTTACAACCTAAACAGTGTCTTTACCTTTGCATGATGGAGGTCGACTCCATACATGGAAAGTTTCTTTACATTTTCCAGGAAGTGCATCTCTGCTTCAGCTGGAGTCATTCCTCTAAACACACATACACATACACATTAAAACTTCTGCTGCTCTGAATACGGACACAGTTTAGATAAAAATGCACTATATTGCCAAAAGTATACATTTGTCTGTCTTCACATGCTTCTGAATTTGAGTGAGCCATTCCATGAAGTTCTCTACGCACTGTTCTTGAGCTAATCTGAAGGTGACATGAAGTTTGGAGGTCTGTAGCACAAAGTTGGCAACCTCTTCACATTATGTGCCTCAGCATCTGCACACCCCACTCAAACACTTCATGGCTGAGCTGCTTTCATTCCCAATCACTTCCACTTCCACTTCTGGACTTGTTGCACAGGCGGCATCCAATCAGGGTACCAGACTGGAATTCACTGAGCTCCTGAGAGTGATTCATTCTTTCACAAATGTTTGTAGTAGCAGTCTGCAGGCCTAGGTGCGTGGTTTATACACCTGTGCCATGGAAGTGATGGAACACCAATGATGTGGATGGGTGAGTGAATACTTTTGGCAACATGGTGTATGTGAGGTGAAGAACCTGTAGGTTTTGTGGAGCTCCATGATCTTCTCTTCCATTTCTTTAGTTTGATTAGGAGCGAAGCATAATTCACTGATGTAGTCTGCACCACACTCATCTGAAATATGTAAACAAATTAGTGGTCAGAGAAACAGACTGGTGGGTCAGAGGGGAGGACAGGTGGTCTGCGTGAGAAAGAAATGTGGTCAGACGTGGTTGAGCAGAGTATAATGGGGCATATTGAGTACCAGGATCATAGTCTCCGAGCTCTGATTGGACCTGTGTAGGAGCCAAGGATGAATGTGAGTGGCAAATGAACAGGGAAGACGACCAGAAAACTATATCCTGCCTGAGCTGAAGACACAGGAAGTACCTGAAGGCAGACAAAAGATACTGACTTCATTATAGATAGAAAGAAGTGAGACATACATACTGTTTAGCTTTAATTGGCAGGTGTGTGAGCCTACCTGGTGATGTCCTCAGACAGCTGTGCAGGGTCTGGAGGGTAAAACTTTACATTAAAGGAGAAGTTCCAGGGAACACCTGCGAGACAGAAGGCAAGGAATCATGTAACACACAATTAACCTGACTGTACCTGTTTGACTGTTAAGTCACTATTCCTGCTGGACCACACTGACCTCTGACCTGCTTTTTCATCTCCTTTGCTGGATCCAACCAGTTCTACAATACAAGGTCAGAGGTTAGAAGGACAGGTGAACAGACAGTCAAATACACAGACAGGTGGACAGACAGATACCTTGTTGTTGTCAGCATCTCTGAAGGACAAAGCGAAGTAGTCTCTCTCTAGCAGGTTAATGTGTTCACAAACCTTCTCAAACAGCTGCAGACCTCGAGCTCGTTTCTAACCACAGACAGAAATGGTTTAGTGATTTTACAGGTTGGATTCACTGTCATAATCACTGATCCCTCAGTGCTAGCTCCCTCCTCACTGCCACGGCTGTTGTGGTTTTGTATCTTTTACTGGTCCTCCACCTGTCTTTACTTTTCCTCATCTCCACCCCCCCTTTACCCCGACCACAGCCCTCTCACCTCCACGGTGCAGGTGAACATGGACCCATCTAGTAGGGTCACTCTGGCCTGCATTGTTCTAAAGCTCAATGGGTTTCTAGCAGGAGAGCGAGCGATCCAACTACTCGATGACAGGTTACTGGCCGAGTCCTCAGCCAAGGAGCTCTGAGCTTGGCTCTGGGACACCCCACCCTTCTCTCCCTGAGGAAGCAGGAAGTGATGTCACATTTCACAGCAGTGCTGATGTCATGATGTTTAATGATTGACTTATAGTGTTCCTTCAGTTCTTTATGTTTTCACCTGTTTGGGTGTGGAGTGGTTGGCAGCTTCAGGAAAGATTCTGCCTCGTGGGCTGGGCTTCACCTAGCTCTGTCGTCATGGTGAGTCACCTGCCGCACATTAATAACATAGTTACCGTCAAAATTTGTGACATCACAGTTAAATAAAACATTGTTTGAATGTCAAATAAACATGGGGGTTTACACGGAGTAGTAATAAACATTATCATTACCATTCCTGCCTTCATCAGAGCAACTAAAAGGTATGTTTTGATTGACTTTATTACACTCGAAATCCATCATCTGCAACTCATCACAATATAATTGGACGCACTGAATAAAACTTGTAAATAGCTGTTGGGACTGTGGCTAAGTTAAAAAGACGTCCACTAATCGGAAGGCTTGACTGCAGTCAGGGATCATCTGTGAATGTGATGCACTGCGTTTAGCAGCCACTGATCTAATTTTCAAAGTGTAACAACGTGATGTGAAAACTATCCAGCTGTTCTATTACAAGTTCAACTAATGAGCCAGAGCTGAGAAACAAAACCATCAGTCAGTGCAGGTTCAAAGTGATGGAGAACAACTGCTCAGTGTTGATGTTTTCATCAGAAATAATCACCAGAGAAAAAAGAAAACCTGATTCAACAGAAAATTTGAATTTTATCAAATAACACCCGCCACCGCTCTCTGTCCCATCACACTGAACATCATGACCCCCATCCAGCTGTCAGGTGAAGGGTTGCCATGGCAACAGGAGGGAGCGGAGGGATGGATTAAGGCCGAAAGACAATCTGATGTAATCTGGTTTGGATTCTGACACACAATGGCGATGGTGGTGATGATGTTGTTTTTGTTATTTCCTTTATCAAATATACAGTCGTGAAAAAGGCCTGCATGACGTGCAGTATAAACAAGAAAGTTACTCCGCTAACGTTGAAATATTATGATATTCACATTATCTACGCTGAAAAAGAAATAAGTACCTGAATATAGTCAAAACAGAGCCAGAAAATGAGCTCAGACTGGACTGAAGATATTACTAAACTGTTCGGGGCCAACTTTTCACTATGACAGCAGACACAAGATACTGCTGATACTGTAGCTACTGTGTATTCTCTTATTGGCAGACAGATAGACCCCAGATGGTAAAATTAAATCTGACCCATGGAATCAGTTCATAAATAAAAACATATAATGCCCAACAACTGTACAGTTTTTGGCACTGGCACCACTGCCAAAACCAAATTTTATTTATGTGCCAATAAATGTTTTTGCAATTTGTGAAACCCTTGTGATTGTTTTTCCCTATATCACACAAATTTAAAAAATAATGTTTACAAAAATAATCAAAATAAAACAGAAGCTGCAATGAGCACGAAAACAAACTTTGTGACATTGTCAAAATGTTTGGGCATGACTGCAAATATTTGCATGTTTAGTGACACAAGAAAGATGCAAGAATGTGGGTGCAAGTCCATGAGACAAAGAGACATGTCTGTGTATTCATTAGATGCACTAATTAATTTTAAAAAATAAACTTTGTTTTTGCTGTCGAAGTTCTGCCGGGTAGTGGCCAAAGCAAAAACTCGGGTGTGGGAGGAGTTCGGTGAGGCTATGGAAAAAGACTTTCGGACGGCATCGAAACGATTCTGGCAAACTGTCAGGCGACTCACGAGGGGAAAGCAGTGCTTCACTCACACTGTTTATAGTGCGGGGGGGGTGCTGCTGACTTCAACTGAGGCTATAGTCGGACGGTGGAAGGAATACTTCGAGGACCTTCTGAATCCCACTGACACGCCTTCTGTAGTGGAAGCAGAGTCTGGGGATGAGGGGGATGACTTGACCATCACTGGGGGTGAGGTCACTGAGGTAGTTAAACAACTCCTTGGTGGCAGAGCCTCTGGGGTGGACGAGATTCGCCCTGAGTTCCTGAAGGCTCTGGATGTTGTAGGGCTGTCTTGGTTGACACGCCTCTGCAACATCGCGTGGAAATCTGGGGCAGTGCCATTGGATTGGCAGACCGGGGTGGTGGTCCCCATCTTTAAGAAGGGAGACCGGAGGGTGTGCTCCAACTTTCGGGGGATCACACTACTCAGCCTCCCCGGTAAGGTCTATGCCAGGGTGCTGGAAAGGAGGGTGCGTCCATTAGTCGAACCTCGGATTCAGGAGGAACAATGCGGTTTTCGTCCTGGTCGTGGAACGCTGGACCAGCTCTTTATCCTCTCAAGGATATTCGAGTGTGCGTGGGAGTTTGCCCCAACCAGTCTACATGTGCTTTGTGGACTTGGAGAAGGCATTCGACCGTGTCCCTCGGGGTGTCCTTTGGGGGGTTCTGCGGGAGTATGGGGTGTCTGGCCCATTGTTGCGGGCCATTCAGTCCTTGTACAACCACAGTGAGAGCTTGGTCCGTATAGCCGGTAATAAGTCGGATTCATTTCCTGTGGGTGTTGGACTCCGTCAGGGCTGCCCTTTGTCACCGATTCTGTTCATAATTTTTATGGACAGAATTCTAGGCGTAGCCAGGTGGCGGAAGGCTTCTTCCTTGGTGGCCTCAGAGTCTCATCTCTGCTTTTGCAGATGATTGCGGTTCTGTTGGCTTCATCAGGGGGGGGGCCTCCAGCTCGCAGTGGAACGGTTCGCAGCCGAGTGTGAAGCGGCTGGCATGAGAATCAGCACCTCTAAGTCTGAGGCCATGGTCCTCAGCCGGAAAAGGGTGGAGTGCCATCTCCGGCTCAGGAACGAGTTCTTGCCTCAAGTGGAGGAGTTCAAGTATCTCGGGGTCTTGTTCACGAGTGATGGGAGAAGGGAACGGGAGATCGACAGGCGGATCGGGGCTGCTTCTGCAGTGATGCGGACGCTGCACCGGTCCGTCGTGGTGAAGAGGGAGCTTAGCGTAAAAGCGAAGCTCTCGATTTACCGGTCGATCTACGTTCCTACCCTCACCTACGGTCACGAGCTTTGGGTAGTGACCGAAAGAATAAGATCGCGAATACAAGCGGCAGAAATGAGTTTCCTTCGAAGGGTGGCTGGCCTCTCCCTTAGAGATAAGGTGAGGAGTGCGGCCATCCGGGAGGGGCTCAGAGTAGAGCCGCTGCTCCTCCACATCGAAAGGAGCCAGTTGAGGTGGCTCGGGCATCTGATTAGGATGCCTCCTGACCGCCTCCTGGGTGAGGTGTTCCGGGCATGTCCCACCGGGAGGAGGCCCCGTGGTAGACCCAGGACACGCTGGAGAGATTATGTATCTCAGCTGGCCTGGGAACGCCTTGGGGTCCCTCCGGATGAGCTGGAGGAGGTGGCTGGGGAGAGGGAAGCCTGGGCTTCTCTGCTTAGGCTTCTGCCCCCCGCGACCCGGCCCCGGATAAGCGGAAGAAAATGGATGGATGGATGGATGGATGGAAACTTTGGTTTTTGAAGCTTAAGAAGTTTCATTGTTCAAGGTTCATTGTTTTTCAACAAAGGTTATTCTGGGATGGATATATTTTTTTCTCCATGACACATTAACAAAACTCAAATAAGTTTAATAATTTACTTTTTTATGTATAACTGTATCACTTTATCCAAACTGCTCTGGATTTTTTCTGTTACAGTGGTGGTGTTGTACTGGACTCATGCTGACACTGCCCTGAATATTCTCTGTAAACAGGAAGGATAAAAAATTGAACTGCTGCAGAGGAAAAAACAGAGCCAGCCAGAGATGACCGAGTCGGTTGATGCACAATGTGGTGACTAGTTTGGAAAATTTACAAATTACTATACATTTGCAGAGATAGTAAAAGTGCAAAAATGGATGTCCACAACCTAAGGAAGCACTTAAAATCAGCTCATAGTGCCAGTCATCCTTCTTTTTTTTGTAATTACCATACATCAATTTTCTGCTGCATATCCAGGCCAGGTCTCAACAGTCTAAGCAGAAATGCCCAAACCTCCCTCTCCATGCTCACCTCCTCCAGCTGTTCTGGGGGTACACTAACATGTTTCCAGGCTAGCGAAGAGATATAATCTCTCCAGCATGTCCTGGGTCAGCTCCAGGGGCATCCTCATGTGCTACATGCCAGAAAAACCTCACCTAGGTAGCACCCAGGAGGCATCCTATTCAGAGGGGGCTCAGAGAGGCCACAAACCCCTTCGACTGACTCCTTTCGATGTGGACGAGTAGCAGCTCTACTCTGAGCCCCTCTCGAGCGCGTCCTGGGTCTACCCAGGCCTCCTACCAGTAGGACATGCCTGAAGCACCTTACCCAGGAGGCACCCGAGTCAGATGAAGGGACATAGGCTGACAGCTTCACACAACTCTCTCTTCACCACAACTGACCATTACAGCATCCGCATCACTACAGACATGGCCTCAATCCACCTGTCAATCTCTCGCTCCCCTCTTGAGCTCCTCCACTTGAGGGAGCAACTCTTCCTTGACCTGGAGTGGGCATTCCACCCTTCTGAACAGAATCAGTGACAAGGGCAGCCCTGGTGGAACAAGTGTAATATTCTATTCTATCTATTCTATTCTATTCTATTCTATTCTATTCTTATTCTATTCTATTCTATTCTATTCTTTTCTTTTCTATTCAATATATTTATATAGCACCAATTCACAACAACTGTTACCTCAAGGCATTTTATATTTCTACAATATTAGAAAAAAATCACAACAATCAGATGACCCTCTATGAGCAAGCACCTGATGACAGGAAAAACTCCCTTTTAACAAG
Organism: Archocentrus centrarchus; assembly: GCF_007364275.1. NCBI lineage: Eukaryota > Metazoa > Chordata > Actinopteri > Cichliformes > Cichlidae > Archocentrus > Archocentrus centrarchus. Next base: position 8,358,532 of record NC_044365.1, on the reverse strand, counting down.
ATGAAAACTACGACCAGTTGGGGGTGAGGGGGAGACCAGAGAGAGAGACCAGACAAAAGACCCAGTATGGGGAAAAGAGCCAGACTTTAATAATTACTAATGAGTAAATGCCGTAGTGGTATATAAATACACAGGGAGCGAAAAGCCCCCAAGCAGTCTAGGGCTATAGCAAAATAACTAATGGATGGTTCAGGGTCACCTGTTCCAGCCCGAACTATAAGCTTTATCAGAAAGGAACATTTTAAGCTTTGCCATAGCTGTAGCTCAGGAATTAGAGCAGGTCCTCAATTATTCAGGAGGTTGGTGGTTCAATCCTTGGCTGCGCCAGGCTGCATGCATCCTTGGGCACTGAACCCCAAGTTGCTCTCTGATGCATCCATCAGAGTTGGCTAGAAAGCACTTGGGAATATTAAAAAGTGCTTGCATGAATGTGTGTGAATGGATGAATAAACCATGTTATAGAAAGCACTTTGAGTAGTGAGTAGAAAGCATGATATAAGAACCAGATAATTTACCCTAATTGTTAAAGTAGAGCGAGTGTCTGTCTCTCAAATCCAAACTGGGAGCTGGTTCCATAGAGAAGCCTGATAGCTGAAGGCGCTGCCTCCCATTCTACTTTTGAGAACCACAAGTGAGCCAGCAGTCTGAGAGCGAAGTGTTCTGTTAGGCTAATAAGACACTATGAGATTTTTAAGATATGACAGGGACTGATTATTCAAGATTTTGTATGTGAGAAGAAGGATTTTAAAAGTCAATTCTGAATTTTATAGGGAGCCAATGAAGAGAAGCTAATATGAGACAAATATGGTCTCTCTAGTCTCTCTTCTAGTCCCAGTTAGTATTCTCACTGCAGCATTCTGGATCAACTAAAGACTTTTCAGGGAGCTTTTAGAGTGACCTGATAGTAATGAATTACAATAGTCCAGCCTAGAGGTAATAAGTGCATGAACTAGCTTTTCAGTATCATTCTGAGACAAGACGTTTCTAATTTTGCAAAAATGAAAACATGAAAGCAGTCCTACATATTTATTTAATGTGCATACTGAAGGACATATCCTGATCAAAAAGGAATCTGAGAGACCTTCAGAAAGGAAATTTAGAAGTAGGAAATTAGAGGTCATCCAGGTCTTTATGTCCTTAAAGACATACCTGTAGTTTAATTATAATGCTCAAAAAGATTAAAGGAACAATTTGAAAACACATCAGATCTCAATGGTTAAAAAAAAAATCATACTGATGTGCACTGGATAATGTGTTAGGAATGAAAGCATTGTTTGATGAAAATTAAAGCTATCAACCTACACAAGGCTGAATTCAAAGACACCCCAAAAATCAAAGTGTAAACATGATGTGGCAGGCTAGTCTATTTTGTCAAAATTTCATTGCAACAAAAAATGGTGCAGTCTATGGTGTACCTAATGGTAGTCAGGGTGCCACTGCCTAACATGTAGAGGTCAGTGTGACCCTCCATAGACACAGCAAACCTTCTGGCAATGCCACGTATTGATGTGCCATCTTGGAGGAGTTGGACTACCTGTACAACCTCTGTAGGGTCCAGGTATCACCTCATGCTACCAGTAGTAACACTGACCCGAGCCAAATGCAAAACTAGTGAAACAACAGTCAGAAAATATGAGGGAAAAAATGTCAGTGGCCTCCACCTGTAAAACAATTCCTGTTTTGGGGGTTGTCTCATTGTTGCCCCTCTAGTGCACCTGTTATTAATTTCATTAACACCAAAGCAGCTGAAACTGATTAACAGCCCCATCTGCTACTTAACTGACCAGATCAATATCCCACAAATTTAATTGATTTGATGCTATAGTCTGATTAAAATGTTTTTTTGAGCAGTATTGTTGATTTGTATCATCTGTATTAATGGATAACTAAAGTTGTGGATCATTTCCATAGCAATTAAAATGTATCCAGTGTTTTCTAACAATATTGCCTAAGGGAGGCATTATAAAGTAGAAAGTATTGGACCCAACACCCAAGGTTAGAAATCGATCTATAATTAGCTAAGACAGCTGGATCAAGTTTAGGGTATTTAAGTAATGTAATGGTAATCGTTTAATTACTGCCACCCTTAAAGTCAGTTAAGGTTAAATGAATACTTGGCTACACAGAGCTCTGACTGTATCAGCCTGACTACAATGCTGAAACAAATACACGGCTGTTTCTGTTTTTCTTAATCAGTGGTAAGATGTTCTGTCTTTACTGAAGTCTTTTTTATAGAGTTACAAACGATTATTCCAAGTCAAATAATGATCCTCTATATTAGTGCAACACCATTTCCTTTCTAGGTAACAGGTTATCTGTTTTAAAGTGCATGTTTGTGAGTTAGACTAGGGAGTCAAGCATCTCTGATCCGTTTCCTTCACAGTATAGTGAGGATGTATTAACAAGATAATCGGCGTCTGTGGAGGCAGAGTTTAGGTAGCTGCTCTACCTGCATCGTGTTGGCACGTGGCAGTGAAGAAGATAACAGTGGAGGAATCACTTCCTTAAACTTAGTTACAGCACTTTCAGAAAGATAACTAGTGTAATGAAATCCCTGTGTAATCCACTATTGCAAAATGAAATGTTATTAAAAAAAATGGTCTGACAAAAGAGTTTTTTTTGGAAATACTGTTAAATGTTCAGTTTCTCATTGCAATGAGTGAAATCATTAAACCTTTGAAAGATACCAGTTCAGTTAAAGAGGGGTTGAGGCTGTCATGGATGTTAAAATCACCTGCAATAATTATTTTATTAGAACTGAGCACTAAATCTGATTTTAAAAAAAAGTCAGAGAAATCAGAAATTCTGAATAAAAGCCCGTTTTCCAGTTAGGGTGGGTGAGGCACAGAGTCCGGCATTCAAATGAATTACAGCTATGGCTGTCTTTGGTTGATTAATGAGCTAATAATAAGAATAAAAATTTACTTCATTGTGTATAACTGTATCTTATCCAAACTACTCTGGATTTTCTTCTGTAATAATGTTGTTGTACAGGACTCCGTGTTAACAGTTGTCCTTAATATTCCTGTCCAGGAAGGACAAAAAATTTTAACACTTCAGTACAACACATCACTTAACCACGATCTCGCTAATGATACATAATTGAATGTACAGACTTGATCAGCGGTTACATTTATAGCAGAGCTGTTGTGCTGAATTGGAATAGTTTGCACAGATCGGCGTGCCTAATAAAGTGACACCTTTCACAGTATCAGCTGATTCATCGAATCTGCAGCCAGCATCCACAGATAATACCCACAGACACAGCGCGCGGCTCTTGTTTAATATATACCACATTAATTGGGGATTTATTGCTGATGTTATATATAAAAAGAATTCTATAACCTACGGCGGCAGTTTCCGGTTGTCGCGTGTCCCGGCGTGTTTGAGTCTTTGTGGTCCTGCAGCAAGAAACAAACACACACCAACATACACACCCTGAGCTGCAGTGTGATCAAGTAGTAATGATGCTCTTTCTCTCTGTCTCACTGATCGATAACAAACTGCTCATCATTTCAATTATTGATCACTGCTCAGTAATCTCTATTCTTTCTCATGCCTCTTTTAAGTAAATCATCCCATCATCTTTACCTGTCCTGTGCAGGACGTTCACCCTCTTCCTCCCGATAACGGACTGCCTTTTTTCTGATCACGTCACCTCTCACTACGACACACCGAGCTGCCGATCGGTGACGTCATGACGCAAGGTGTGGATCAGATCCGATTTTTCTATTTAATTCATCTTTATTTTATTTTTTTTTAAATAAAAGCTGAACAGTGTCGAGCGCTAAGGGTGCCAAAATGAAATGGCTAAAAACGTTGTTAAATATTTTTATTTTAAAACAGATAATTTGTTTATTTCTGGAGCAGGTCTGATATCCCTCTTCAGGATAACAGGACCCAGTGCTGGTCCAGATGTTTCTGCTCCAGGTGAAAATGCTCTCACTTCCCTCTGTGCAATAAAATATTTCAATGTTAGTTTTAACATTAAAATATTATATTTATTTAAAATAAACAAGTATAAAACATCTGAATATCAGGAAATAAGCAAAAGACGCAGTTCAAAATATAGTGAAAGTACTCCAGTAAGACATTAAGATTGAGTAAAACTATCCAGTTATGAAGCGTAACTATAATCTCAGCCAAACCAAAAAAGCCAAAACTCTGACATAAACCATGCATCACCCGTTAGATATAACTTAAACAAATTATATCGTGTTTAGTCTCCACTGAGAAGGGAGAGTCAGCAGGGGGTTTGAAAACAGCGTGTCAGAAGCAGGCTGTTCGTCACAGGTATCATTACCTCCAACTGCTCGGTCAGCTGAGGGCTGACAAGGCAGGCTGGCTGTTAGGCTAGCATGGCCTGACATCTGCAAAAATGTCAGAACACCTTTGGAAAGAGGCTCTATTTTGACAAACTGACCAGATATGTTAAGATTACAGCACTATGTTCTTGCCTAAAGAAATATTAAAAGTGTATTTGGTGACACAGAACCAGCAGGATTTCAAAAGGTTGCTTACTCTTTGGGACACTCCCTTCCAATATTGTCATTTGGGATTTTGTTCAAAATGCATTCTGAGATACCTGGCTGCCCCAAGTCCACTGCATTACTCCATTATATGGGTTCAATTTTACTGGACTTGCTGTGCAGGGTAACCAATCAGATGTTAGGGTCTGCTGATGAGCTACAGTGACAGTTTAAATTATTTCATGATGCACTGGAGCACAGGAACCATTAAATAATTAAATTAATAATTAAATAATCAAATTTAATCCATCCATTCTCTTCCACTTGTTAAGGGTCGTGGGGGGCCGGGGCCATTCCCAGCTGTCACAGGGTGGAAGGCAGGGTACACCCTGTACAGGTCACCAGCCTGTCTCAAGTAATCAAATTAAATTTTAAATAAAATGAATTTAATCATTTTAATAAATTAATTACATATTTCATTAATTATTTAATAATGTGGGGAGTTGTTTCATTCTGGCATTAAATTGAAATAATTATTTAACAATGCATTTATTTATTACATTTTGGTACTTTTGACACACCATAAAGAAGAGTGATAATATCAAATATGACAAATATGTGCTTATTTATACATTTTGTAACTTACATTGTTTTGGATATTTGTAAACATAAAATACTTTTTTTCTTTTTGTTATTTGGTTTTACTAATATTCAGTTTTAAATATGTGTACTTAATTATTCTGAACTAGCCTGGTCTGAGACGTTCCTAAAGTTATTCACTAAGTAAAAACAAATTGTGTGTGAAACGTTTGTATGTACTGTTCAAGCACACACACGTTTCTATGCAATATTTGAGAATGAGGCCAAGTGAGTGCATTCTCACAAACAGCATCAGTGCGCGTTTGGCTGTGGGGGAATCGCTGCAACGTGTTGTTAAAACTACAGAGAGAATATCGGCTCTAACCTACCCTCCATGGACACAGTGGTCAATACCAGCCAGTTCACTCGATGTTAAGGTCAGAAACATTAGGGGCATGTGCAGCTGGAGCATTGTATTGTATTGCAGTGTCAGCACAAACAAGTCGTACTGAATCTATTTCGAAGTGCTGGGTTCTGTGCATAGACTGTAAACAAACGATGGACTTAGCTGCCAGGTCTGGAAAATGAAGCCAAGTCCCTGAAACCCGCATTCTCTCTAATGGCCACCAAGGGGCAGTTCATCTGGCTGCAAATGTCTGATTGTATTAAAGTCTATGAGAAAACAACGTCAGCTTGATTTAATACTTCAGTGAAACTCTGAAAGCTAAAAGCTCTTGGCTACCTTCTGCATTAAGTACTGCATAATTTTAAATAGAATCTAAAATATATAAATAAAGATATTATTATTTACTGTTAAATCAAATTTGTGTGTAGGGCATGCATTCTGGTCTGCTACTGCTTTTTAAAATCACTGTCTTGCATATAAAATGCCTGGCTCTGCAAGATGCTCCTAAAAACTCAAATATACCTGTACTGCTCTATATCTGTGCAAATTCTAAATCAATACAATCTGAATCTATAAAATAATCTATAATATATAGTGGCTTGCAAGAGTATTCATACCCCTTGAACTTTTCCATATTTTGTCACATTACAACCACAAACATAAATATATTTCACTGGAATTTAATGTGAAAGACCAACACAAAGTGGTATACAATTGTGAAGTGCAAAGAAAATTATACATGATTCAAAACATTTTTTACAAATAAAAAACTGAAAAGTGTGGTGTGCAAAAGTATTCAGCCCCCTTTTCTCTGAGTGCAACCAATTGCATTCAGAAGTTGCCTGATGACTGCTAATGACTAAAAAGAGTCCACCTGTCCACAGGACAACTATTAGTCATGCACTGCACAAATGTGGTGTTTATGGAAGAGTGGCAAGAAGAAAGCCACTGTTAAAAGAAAACCATAAAAAGTCCCGTTTGCAGTTTGCCAGAAGCCATGTTGGGGACACAGCAAACATGTGGAACAAGGTGATTTGGTCAGATGAGAACAAAATTGAACTTTTTGGCCAAAATGCAAAACTCTATGTATGGCGGAGAATTAACACTGCACATCACTCTGAACACACCATCCCCACTGTCATATATGGTGGTGGCAGCATCATGCTCTGGGGCTGCTTCTTTTCAGCAAGGACAGGGAAGTTGGTCAGAGTTGATGGGAAGATGGATGGAGCCAAATACAGGGCGATCTTGGAAGAAAACCTGTTGGAGTCTGCAAAAGACTTGAGACTGGGGCGGAGGTTCACCTTCCAGCAGGACAACGACCCTAAACATAAAGCCAGGGCTACAATGGAACGGTTTAAATGGTAAATGGTAAATGGTAAATGGACTAGCTCTTATATAGCGCTTTTCTACTCAGCCAGAGCACTCAAAGCGCTATTACAACATGTTTACATTCACCCATGCACTCCCATTCATACAAGCACTTCCATGTTTGCTAAGCTAAGTGCTTTTTAATTAACTATCATTCACACACATTCATACTCCGACGGGACGGTCGGAGAGCAACTTGGGGTTAAGTATCTTGCCCAAGGATACATTGGCATGTAGCCTGGAGTAGCCAGGAATCGAACCGCTGACCTTCTGACCTTCTGTCAGTCAAAGTCCAGTCAAAGTCCAGACCTAAACCCAATCGAGAATTTGTGGCAAGATCTGAAAACTGCTGTTCACAAAAGCTCTCCATCTAATCTGACTGAGCTTGAGCTGTATTGCAAAGAAGAATGGGAAAAATTTCAGTCACTAGATGTGCAAAGCTGGTGGAGACATACCCTAAAAGACTTGCAGCTGTAATTGCAGCAAAAGGTGGTTCCACAAAGTATTGACTCAGGGGGCTCAATACTTTTGCACACCGCACTTTTCAGTTTTTCATTTGTAAAAAATGTTTTGAATCATGTATAATTTTCTTTGCACTTCACAATTGTACACCACTGTGTGTTGGTCTTTCACATTAAAGTCCAGTGAAATATATTTATGTTTGTGGTTGTAATGTGACAAAATATGGAAAAGTTCAAGGGGTTTGAATACTTTTGCAAGCCACTGTATGCCCCATAACAGTTCAGAACAGTTCTTTCAAAATAAAATTCCTTGTCTCTGTAAGGTGCAGCAGAAGAGATGGGAACATGAAAGATGATGAAATGAATTGTAACTAAGTGAAAACTTCACAGCTGCCATGGAAGAAAACTTGTCTGTACGTGTGTGTGTGTGTGTGTGTGTGTGTGTGTGTGTGTGTGTTTTACTTACCGATAAATTTGAAACAGGAAGTGATCAGTCCAGACAAAAGAAAAGGAAAAAATATGTAATTAAGTATTTATTCATTTAGGTTAAAACACAAAATATTGTTATTAAAACTCAAAAGAATCAGTAAAACTCTTAAAATGTATTCAAAGTGTTTTTGATGTTGGTTAAGCTGCTGTTGATCCAAAAATCCCCTCTTCTCACAAGTCTGGTTTCAGCTCTGTCCATTCAGTAAGGGTTGTCATAACAATTGTTGTCATCAATTGTAAAAAAAAAAAAAAAAAAAAAAAAAACTTTTCTTGTCATGCATACAATCCAACAAAAGGATATTAACATAAACGTCCAAGTGAGGAAGTGGTGGGTTAAATCAGCCAGGGCAGACTAGCACAAAATTACAGTTCATGCACCAACTATGTTGTCTTTGAAAGCAGCAAATGTCATGGGTGGTGATTGACAGGTTCACAGGGTTATGTGCACACTCACCCAATATATAATGGATAAATGGATAAAAGATTAAGTATGTAACAAGTGCAGACAGCTGTTGTCTCTGTGACACAAGTAGCAGAAAATCTTCACCACACCTGAGGGACCTCAACTGTGAGTTTTTACATGTCATTGATATCCATGCAACACTGAAATAAAAAAAAAAAAAAAAAAAAAAAAAAAAAATATATATATATATATATATATATATATATATATAATACATACACACACTCTACCTAAGATAGATAGATAGATAGATAGATAGAACTGATAGATAGATAGATAGATTATGCTCTATATTCAATTCAATTTCAATTCAATTTTATTTATATAGCGCCAAATCACAACAAACAGTCGCCTCAAGGCGCTTTGTATTGTGGGTAAAGACCCTACAATAATACAGAGAAAACCCAACAGTCAAAACGACCCCCTATGAGCAGCACTTGGCCACAGTGGAAAGGAAAATCTCCCTTTTAACAGGAAGAAACCTCCAGCAGAACCAGGCTCAGGGAGGGGCAGTCATCTGCCGCGACCGGTTGGGTTGAGGGGAGAGAAAAGACATGCTGTGGAAGAGAGCCAGAGATTAATATCAATTAATGATTAAATGCAGAGTGGAGTATAAACAAAGTAAATAAGGTGAATGAGAAAAAAAAGTGCATTATGTGAACCCCCCAGCAGCCTAGGCCTATAGCAGCATAACTAAGGGATGGTTCAGGGTCACCTGATCCAGTCCTAACTATAAGCTTTATCATAAAGGAAAGTTTTAAGCCGAATCTTAAAAATAGAGAGGGTATCTGTCTCCCAAATCCAAGCTGGAAGCTGGTTCCACAGAAAAGGGGCCTGAAAGCTGAAGGCTCTGCCTCCCATTCTACTCTTAAGTATCCGAGGAACCACAAGTAAGCCAGCAGTCTGAGAGCGAAGTGCTCTGTTGGCGTGATGTGGTACTATGAGGTCAGGCTTTCTGAATTGGAGACTCGACTCCGCACCCTGGAAAATCCTGCATCTAGCCAGGCCCCTGTAGCGGGTGCGGACCATGGTAGCTTAGCCGCCGTTAGCTCCCCCCCAGCAGATCCCGAGCAGCAGGGAAAACAGGCCAGCTGGGTGACGGTGAGGAGGAAGCGTAGTCCTAAGCAGAAGCCCCGGGTACACCACCAACCTGTTCACGTCTCTAACCGTTTTTCTCCACTCGGCGACACACCCGCCGAGGAACAAACTCTGGTTATTGGTGACTCTGTTTTGAGAAACGTGAAGCTAGAGACACCGGCGACCATAGTCAAATGTCTTCCAGGGGCCAGAGCAGGCGACATTCATGGAAATTTGAAACTGCTGGCTAAGGCTAATCGTAGATTTGGTAAGATCGTTATTCACGTCGGCAGTAATGACACCCGGTTACGCCAATCGGAGGTCACAAAAATTAATATTGACTCGGTGTGTAACTTTGCAAAAACAATGTCGGACTCTGTAGTTTTCTCTGGGCCCCTCCCCAATCAGACCAGGAGCCACATGTTTAGCCGCATGTTCTCCTTGAATTGCTGGCTGTCTGAGTGGTGTCCAAAAAATGACGTGGGCTTCATAGATAATTGGCAAAGTTTCTGGGGAAAACCTGGTCTTGTTAGGAGAGATGGCATCCATCCCACTTTGGATGGAGCAGCTCTCATTTCTAGAAATCTGGCCAAATTTATTAACCCTCCTAAAAACTGACTACCCAGGGTTGAGACCAGGAAGCAGAGTTGCAGTCTTACACGCCTCTCTGCAGCTTCTCTCCTCCTGCCATCCCCCCAAAACCCCATCCCCATAGAGTCGGTGCCTGCTCCCAGACCACCAAAAACCAAAGCTAAAATCAGCAAAAAGCTATTTAAGCATAAAAATTCAAAAACAATAAATAATACAGCTTCATCAACTGCACCAAAAAATAAAACAATTAAATGTGGATTGTTAAACATTAGGTCTCTCTCTTCCAAGTCCCTATTAGTAAATGATTTCATAATTGATCAACGTATTGATTTATTCTGCCTTACAGAAACCTGGTTACAGCAGGATGAATATGTTAGTTTAAATGAATCAACACCCCCGAGTCACAGTAACTGTCAGAATGCTCGAAGCACAGGTCGAGGAGGAGGATTAGCTGCAATCTTCAATTCCAGCTTATTAATTAATCAAAGACCCAGACAAAGTTTTCATTCTTTTGAAAGCCTGACTCTTAGTGTTGTCCATCCTAATTGGGAAAATGAAAAACCTGTTTTATTTGTTATTATCTATCGTCCACCTGGTCCCTACTCAGAGTTTCTGTCTGATTTCTCAGACTTTTTATCTGATTTAGTGCTCAGTTCAGATAAAATAATTATAGTGGGTGATTTTAACATCCATGTAGATGCTGAGAATGACAGCCTCAACACTGCATTTAATCTATTGTTAGATTCAATTGGCTTCTCTCAAAATGTAAAGGAGCCCACCCACCACTTTAATCATACTCTGGATCTTGTCCTAACATATGGCATGGAAACTGAAGACTTAACAGTATTCCCTGAAAGCCCCCTCCTGTCTGATCATTTCTTAGTAACATTTACATTTACTTTAATGGATTACACAGCAGTGGGGAATAAGTTTTATTACAGTAGAAGTCTTTCTGAAAGTGCTGTAACTAAGTTTAAGGATCTAATTCCTTCATTGTTATGCTCTTCAGTGCCATGTGCCAACACAGTGCAGAGCAGCTACCTAAACTCTGCTCCCAGTGAGGTCGATTATCTTGTCAATAGTTTTACATCCTCACTGCGTACAACTTTGGATACTGTGGCTCCTCTGAAAAGGAAAGTTTCAAATCAGAAGTGCCTGACTCCGTGGTATAATTCACAAACGCACAGCTTAAAGCAGATAACCCGAAAGCTGGAGAGGGAATGGCGTCTCACTAAATTAGAAGATGCTCATTTAGCCTGGAAAAAGAGTTTGTTGCTCTATAAAAAAGCCCTCCGTAAAGCTAGGACATCTTACTACTCATCATTAATTGAAGAAAATAAGAACAACCCCAGGTTTCTTTTCAGCACTGTAGCCAGGCTGACAAAGAGTCAGAGCTCTGTAGTATTCCTTTCACTTTAACTAGTAGTGACTTCATGGATTTCTTTACAAATAAAATTTTAGACATTAGAGAAAAAATTATTCATAACCATCTCAAAGATTATTCTTCATGTTCGGCTGCTTTCAGCACTGCTGGTATTTGTTTTGACTCTTTTGCTCCAGTTGATCTTTCAGAGTTAACTTCAATAGTTACTTCCTCCAAACCAGCAACATGTTTATTAGATCCCATTCCTACTAGACTGTTCAAAGAAGTCTTTCCAATTATTGATGCTTCAATCTTAAAAATGATCAATCAGTCTTTATTAGTTGGCTATGTACCACAGACCTTCAAGGTGGCTGTAATTAAACCTCTACTTAAAAAGCCATCACTTGACCCAGCTGTCTTAGCTAATTATAGGCCAATCTCCAACCTTCCTTTTCTCTCAAAGATTCTTGAAAGAGTAGTTGTAAAACAGGTAACTGATCATCTGCAGAGGAACGGTTTATTTGAAGAGTTTCAGTCAGGTTTCAGAATTCATCACAGTACAGAAACAGCATTAGTGAAGGTTACAAATGATCTTCTTAGAGCCTCTGACAGTGGACTCATCTCTGTTCTTGTCCTGTTGGACCTCAGTGCAGCTTTTGATACTGTTGACCATAACATTTTATTACAGAGATTAGAGCTTGCTATAGGTATTAAAGGTACTGCACTGCAGTGGTTTGAATCATATTTATCTCATAGACTCCAATTTGTTCATGTAAATGGGGAGTCTTCTTCACATACTAAGGTTAATTATGGAGTTCCACAGGGTTCTGTGCTAGGACCAATTTTATTTACATTATACATGCTTCCCTTAGGCAGTATTATTAGAAAGCACTGCATCAATTTTCATTGTTATGCAGATGATACTCAGCTTTACCTATCAATGAAGCCAGATGACACACATCAATTAGTTAAACTGCAGGAATGTCTTAAAGATATTAAGGCCTGGATGACCTCTAATTTCTTGCTTCTAAATTCAGATAAAACTGAAATTCTTGTTCTCGGCCCCACAAATCTTAGAAACATGGTGTCTAACCAGATACTTACTCTGGATGGCATTACTTTGGCCTCCAGTAACACTGTGAGAAATCTTGGAGTCATTTTTGACCAGGATATGTCCTTCAATGCACATATTAAACAAATATGTAGGACCGCTTTTTTGCATTTGCGCAATATTTCTAAAATTAGAAACATCCTTTGTCAGAGTGATGCTGAAAAGCTAATTCATGCATTTATTACTTCTAGGCTGGACTATTGTAATTCATTATTATCAGGCTGTCCTAAAAGCTCCCTGAAAAGCCTTCAGCTGATCCAAAATGCTGCAGCTAGAGTACTGACAGGGACTAGAAAGAGAGAGCAGATTTCTCCCATATTGGCTTCTCTTCATTGGCTCCCTGTTAAATCTAGAATAGAATTTAAAATTCTTCTCCTCACATACAAGGTCTTGAATAATCAGGCACCATCTTATCTCAAAGACCTCATAGTACCATATCACCCCAATAGAGCACTTCGCTCTCAGACTGCTGGCTTACTTGTGGTTCCTAGGATACTTAAGAGTAGAATGGGAGGCAGAGCCTTCAGCTTTCAGGTGCCTCTTCTGTGGAACCAGCTTCCAGCTTGGATTCGGGAGACAGACACCCTCTCTATTTTTAAGATTAGGCTTAAAACTTTCCTTTATGATAAAGCTTATAGTTAGGGCTGGATCAGGTGACCCTGAACCATCCCTTAGTTATGCTGCTATAGGCCTAGTCTGCTGGGGGGGTTCACATAATGCACTGTTTCTCATTCACCTTATTTACTTTGTTTATACTCCACTTTGCATTTAATCATTAATTGATATTAATCTCTGGCTCTCTTCCACAGCATGTCTTTCTCTCCCCTCAGCCCAACCGGTCGCGGCAGATGACTGCCCCTCCCTGAGCCTGGTTCTGCTGGAGGTTTCTTCCTGTTAAAAGGGAGTTTTTCCTTTCCACTGTCGCCAAGTGCTTGCTCATAGGGGGTCGTTTTGACTGTTGGGTTTTCTCTGTATTATTGTAGGGTCTTTACCCACAATACAAAGCGCCTTGAGGCGACAGTTTGTTGTGATTTGGCGCTATATAAATAAAATTGAATTGAATTGAATTGAATTGAATTTGAGATAAAATGGGGCCTGATTATTCAGGACCTTGTATGTGAGGAGAAGGATTTTAAATTCTATTCTAGATTTAACAGGGAGCCAATGAAGAGAAGCCAATATGGGAGAAATATGCTCTCTCTTTCTAGTCCCTGTCAGTACTCTAGCTGCAGCATTTTGGATCAGCTGAAGGCTTTTCAGGGAGCTTTTAGGACAGCCTGATAATAATCAATTACAATAGTCCACCCTAGAAGTAATAAATGCATGAATTAGCTTTTCAGCATCACTCTGAGAAAGGATGTTTCTAATTTTAGAAATATTGCACAAATGCAAAAAAGCGGTCCTACATATTTGTTTAATATGTGCATTGAAGGACATATCCTGGTCAAAAATGACTCCAAGATTTCTCACAGTGTTACTGGAGGCCAAAGTAAATGGTAAATGGACTAGCTCTTATATAGCGCTTTTCTACTCAGTCAGAGCACTCAAAGCGCTTACACAACATGTTTACATTTACCCATGCACTCACATTCATACAAGCACTTCCATGTTTATACTAAGCTAAGTGCTTTTAATTAACTAGCATTCACACACATTCATACTCCGACAGGATGGTCGGAGAGCAACTTGGGGTTAAGTATCTTGCCCAAGGATACATTGGCATGTAGCCTGGAGTAGCCAGGAATCGAACCACTGACCTTCCGATCAGTAGGTGACCTGCTCTACCTACTGAGCTACAGCCACCAGAGCAATTCCATCCAGAGTAAGTATCTGGTTTGACACCATGTTTCTAAGATTTGTGGGGCTGAGTACAAGAATTTCAGTTTTATCTGAATTTAGAAGCAGGAAATTAGAGGTCATTCAGGCCTTAATGTCTTTAAGACATTCCTGCAGTTTAACTAATTGATGTGTGTCATCTGGCTTCATTGATAGGTAAAGCTGAGTATCATCTGCATAACAATGAAAATTGATGCAGTGCTTTCTAATAATACTGCCTAAGGGAAGCATCTATAATGTAAATAAAATTGGTCCTAGCACAGAACCCTGTGGAACTCCATAATTAACCTTAGTGTGTGAAGAAGACTCCCCATTTACATGAACAAATTGGAGTCTATGAGATAAATGTGATTCAAACCATTCAATTCCCCTATTTATTCATTCATTTGGTTAACTGTGAATTAATAATTAAGAATTAATAGCACATATCGGTTGTCTGTATGTTTTTCTAGTTGCCAGTATTCATAACCTATTGATCAGTAGTCTGTACAATATTTGTATCTGCTGCTACAAGGACAGGAAATCTTTGTACCTCAGAAAAACCTGCAGTGACTCTCCACAATGCCACGTCTGTCTAGCAGAGCATTATCTGTTCTTTCATTTTTATATTTTGTCAAAACAAAACAGTTTCCAAATGTGATAAAGAATATTGTCTTACCTAATTATGTCTTATCTTTCCACCACCAATTTGTGCTAATGAGTAAATGAGGCATGAAGTGCCAGAAGATGAAATACGATCCTTCTTTGTCATTGTTGTTGTTGATGTTGCAGATTGTAGTGAGACAAACTAGATTTTTCATAGCAGCAGACTGTAAGCCAGCTTCTTGATGTGTTGGAAAGTCTGCATTTAGATCCAACACTACGGTTAACAACTACAAAGGTTACAGATCACTAATCATTTTTTGCTTTTGGAATATTTTACATTTTTGTGCTGTCTTTGGCTAGTTTACCTCAGAGTTCATGTCTTCAAGTTTTTCTCTTCTGTTTTAATTAACAGAACATA
The DNA here is from genome assembly GCF_007364275.1 of Archocentrus centrarchus. Taxonomy (NCBI): domain Eukaryota; kingdom Metazoa; phylum Chordata; class Actinopteri; order Cichliformes; family Cichlidae; genus Archocentrus; species Archocentrus centrarchus. The sequence goes on along the minus strand of NC_044365.1, from coordinate 8,343,313 downwards.
CGAATACCAATTCACAGTATGGATAGAGTAAGCCAAGATACACTACATTGAGAAATCTATTCACTCACCCATCCAAATAATTGAATTTGGGTGTTCTAATTACTTCCATGGCCACAGGTATATAAAGCTAAACACCTAGGCATGCATACTGCTTCTATAATCATTTGTAAAAGAATGGGTAACCCTCAGGAGCTCAGTGAATTCCAGTGTGGCACCGTGATAGGATGCCACCTGGGGAATAAGTCCAGTCATGAAATTTCCTCACTACTACTACTCCGACGCAAGCGTTGGAGTGTGAATATTAGATAATAAAAGCACTTAGCTTAGTTAATCATGGAAGTGCAAGAATGAATGGGTGTGAATGGGGTAAATGTAAATGTGTTGTATAAGCGCTTTGAGTGCTCAGACTGAGTAGAAAAGCACTAGAACTAGTAAGATAACTAGTAGATAAGAACTAGTCCATTTACCATTTACTAAATATTCCACAGTCAACTGTTAGTGGGATTATAACAAAGTAAAGCGATTGGGAACAACATCAACTTAGCAATGAAATGGTAGGCCACATAAAATCACAGAGCGCAGTCAGCGGATGCTGAGGCACATAGAAAACAGAGGTAACCAACTTTCTGCAGAGTCAATCACTACTGTATTACAAACTTCACGTGGCCTTCAGATTAGCTCAAGAACAGTTTGTAGAGAACTTTATGGAATGGCTTTCCATGGACTTTACAACAGTGGAAACGTGTTCTTGGGAGTGATGAATCACATTTCTCTGTCTGGCAAACTGATGGTTGAGTCTGGGCTGTACTTTTCTGACAGTATTGTGCCAAGTGTAAACTTTGGTGGAGGGGGATTATGGTGTGGGGGTGTTTTTCAGGAGTTGGGCTCAGCCTCTTAGTTCCAGTGAAAGGAACTCTTAATGCTTCAGCATACCAAGACATTTTGGACAATTTCATGGTCTCAACTTTGTAGGAGCATTTTGGTTATGGCCCCTTCCTGTTCCAACATGACTGCACACCAGTGCACAAAGCAGGTCCATAAAGACATGGATGAGTGAGCTTGGTGTGGAAGAACTTGACCGGCCTGCACAGAGTCCTGACCTCAACCCGACAGAACACCTTTGGGAAGAATTAGAGCAGAGACTGTGAGCCAGACCTTCTCGTCCAACATCAGTGTCTGGCCTCACAAATGCGCTTCTGGAAGAAGGGTCAAAACTTCCCATAAACACTCCTAAACCTTGTGGAAAGCTTTCCTGGAAGAGTTGAAGCTGTTATAGCTGCAAAGGGTGGGCCGACATCATATTAAACATTATGAATAAAGAATGGGATGTCACTCAAGTTTATATACCTGTGAAGGCAGATGAGCAAATACTTTTGGCAAATATAGTGTAAGTGGGTCAGAGTGTCGGGAAGCATCATCACTAACAGCCAGTCACAACATAATTCTCCAACCCTTTGAGCTTTAAAATAAAAAGGTAGAGAATGACTGTAGGCTATGCCAAGTACCACCTGAAAGAGAGTCAACATAAAAGAGCCACAAATGAGGGAAAAGAAGCATAAATTTCACTACAAAAAATCCAGATCCAGAATCAAAAGCAGTCATCATCAAATCCTCATATAAGCCACATCTGAAGCCTGAAAGAGCTGTCAGCTATTCCACCTGTAGTTCATCAATACCTAGACTGTCACATATACAGTAAAAGGAGAACCTTCAGGACAACACCATCGGGACAGCACGATAGTGGATGATTGTTATTTTAATGACCAGTAACATGATAAGGCTGCTGTTCATGTACGCATGATCAAATGTGGGTTCACAATACACAGGAGTATCCTGTTTATCCATCTTTAAACTTTGTCACTTTGGAAATTTTAATTTTCAACTCAGTTTTATTTATGTATTACCAATTCCAAACAACAGTCATCTAAGAGAACATATTATCATAAGGAAGAGACTGCAATATTAGAGAAAGAACCTCAAAGATCAGGAGATCCCCTATGAGCAAGCACTTGGTGAGGATGGACAGGAAGAACCTCCCTTTAAAAAGGTAAGGATCTCTGGAAGAACCAGGCTCAGGGAAGGGCAGCCACTAGACAGGGACTATTAAGTGTGATATATGTTCTATTAATCTGTTAATCAGAAGTCATTTAACATCCTTCTCACACACAAAGTCCTAAATGATCGGGGGTGCCTCATATCTTAAATAAAATCATCTAATAATAAATTACTTAAAGTAATTTGTAAAATCATTTCCTAATGCATATTTTATTGCACAATTCTCGAAACACTCAATTTCAGTGTGCATAGAAAACGCTGTCTTTCCAGCTGTAAGATTTATTGGGATTTGTGTGGAATGAAGGGTCATGTTGGTTCTTACAGGCTGCATGTTATTTATAGCTCAGTAAATTCATGGTCAATGCTAAAACAAATGTTTTAGTCCCTAAAATGCTGATATGAATCTATATGAGGGTTTTTATACAGCAGTACAACAGCAGTAACAAGTTTCATTACATAATGACACATTTCCCGGTGAGGTCGATTATCTCGTCAATAGTTTTACATCCTCACTGCGTATAACTTTGGATACTGTGGCTCCCCTGAAAAGGAAAGCTTCAAATCAGAAGTGCCTGACTCCGTGGTATAATTCACAAACGCACAGCTTAAAGCAGATAACCCGAAAGCTGGAGAGGGAATGGCGTCTCACTAAATTAGAAGATGCTCATTTAGCCTGGAAAAAGAGTTTGTTGCTCTATAAAAAAGCCCTCCGTAAAGCTAGGACATCTTACTATTCATCATTAATTGAAGAAAATAAGAACAACCCCAGGTTTCTTTTCAGCACTGTATCCAGGCTGACAAAGAGTCAGAGCTCTGTAGAGCCGAGTATTCCTTTCACGTTAACTAGTAGTGACTTCATGGATTTCTTTACAAATAAAATTTTAGACATTAGAGAAAAAATTATTCATAACCATCTCAAAGATTATTCTTCATGTTCGGCTGCTTTCAGCACTGCTGTTATTTGTTTTGACTCTTTTGCTCCAGTTGATCTTTCAGAGTTAACTTCAATAGTTACTTCCTCCAAACCAGCAACATGTTTATTAGATCCCATTCCTACTAGACTGTTCAAAGAAGTCTTTCCAATTATTGATGCTTCAATCTTTAAAATGATCAATCAGTCTTTATTAGTTGGCTATGTACCACAGACCTTCAAGGTGGCTGTAATTAAACCTCTACTTAAAAAGCCATCACTTGACCCAGCTGTCTTAGCTAATTATAGGCCAATCTCCAACCTTCCTTTTCTCTCAAAGATTTTTGAAAGAGTAGTTGTAAAACAGCTCACTGATCATCTGCAGAGGAACGGTTTATTTGAAGAGTTTCAGTCAGGTTTCAGGTCAGGTTCAGGTCAGGTTCTGACTCAGGACCACTGTGTGCGTGTGTGTGTATGTGTGAGTATGTATGTGGGGGTGTATGTCTGTGTGTGTGTGCGTGTGTGTGCGTGTGTGTGTATGTGTGCGTACGTGCGTGTGTGTGTGTGTGCGATATTTGTTGTCCTTTGTATGCATGTGGGGTGTGTGTTGTGTCCTGTTTGCAGTGGGGGCAGTGGGTGCCGGCCTGGTATACGGTGGCGTCCTGGGGGTGCGGTCACTTCAGGCCCTGGACCTGCCTTCCCTGGGCTGCGGGGGGGTGTAGGGAACTGGGGCGCCTAGTGAGCCAGTAGCTAGCTGGCTCTCTTCCTCCGGGAAGTAGTCCTCTGCCTCCCGGTCATATTTATCCTGGCCCCTCCCCTCCTCCCACTCAGTTTAACATCACATTATGCACACATAGGTTCTCGGGGGTGGGGTGCTCATGCTGCAGTGAGTAGGGCCATCACCTCGGCTCTGCTCGCTGTGCTGCGTGATGTCCCACTCCTCCTTTTTTAATTGCATTATACAGCTCACAACACATCATAGTACATATAGGGCCTTGGGGGGCAGGTGTGTCACACAATGGTTAGTGGGTGGCACTGCTGAGGTGGCCCCACTTGTCTGTTCACTGCTGCCTGCACCTCAATTTTATTTACATTTTAGACATTGAGGGCCTTGGGGGGACAGTGTGGATGGGCGCTGTTATTCAGTGCTCATATTACATCTGTCCCTCCAATTTTAAAAGCACTGTAGTTTTCACACAGCCATACACATTCTTCTCAGTACATACATTCACATCACCCCCCCCAACACGCTGAGTGGGAGGAGGGGGCGGGCGGGTCTTCTCACACCCCGGTTCCATGCACCCCGCCTGGGAAGGGGACTGGCTCAGTGTTCGGGGCTGGGTTGGCTGCTTCCCTGGGTTGCCGCTGGCTTGGTGCTGGTACCCGCTCTCCCACATTAGGTGTCCATGTATGTTACATGTGCGTATGCATGAGTGTGTGACTGGTGCATGCGAATGTGCGTGCGTGTGTATGTGCGTGTGTGTACATGAGGGAACGACTGGTACGTGTGTGTGTGTGTGTACGTGCGTGCTTGTGAGAGTGTGTGTGTGTGGACAGTTGGGCCTGGGTTGGTGGCTTGCCAAGCCTTGGCACCTGTGGGACACGGAGGGTGGGAGTTACCCCTCCCTACCGCTCCACGCTGCTCCCCACTGGTCGTCACTGCCGCCCCTGGGGTGTGGGTGCCCGTGGGTCCCGGGGTGTGTGGCCGGATGTCTCGGCATGGTTTTTGGCCTGCTCCCTTGGCGGCCGTGGCCTGGGGGTGGCTTGGGCCTCTTTGGCGCGTGGGGGGGCTCTGCCGGGTGTCGGGCTGCTCTCGGGCGCTTGGGGCCTCGGGGGCCGCATGCCTGGCTCGTGCTGGGGGTGCCGGCCTGCCGGGGGGGGTGGGCTGCCCGTCGTCTCTGGCTCTCTGGACTCTAGCCCCTGGATTGTGGGGGTTCCGTCTGTAGCCTCCCTCCTTCCTCTTCTGGGGAGTGTACGCGGTTGCCATCGGGATGTGTGGCCCCAAGTCTTCTGAGCTCCTGTGCTGTGGATGGCCTGGGTCCCCTGGGTCCTTCCCTATCTGCCTCTGGATCGCGGGGGGCATGGTTGCAGTTTCTCGCCCTCATTATCGAATACATTGCATGACAAAGGCGCATACACACACATTACTACAAACAATAAACTTGTGTGTGTGTGTGTGTGTGTGTGTGTGTGTGTGTGTATGTAGGTGCATATGGGTGTGTGTATGGATGTGTGTGTGTGTGTGTGTGTGTGTGTGAGTATATCAACCCCTTTTATTTATTTATTTTTTTTTCTATCTCCTTTCTTCCTTTTCTCCCCCCCCCCCCCCCCCCCCTTTTCTCCCCCCCACCTCTTGTTCTTGCCCCTTCCTTGTTGCCTGTCAGACTTGGCATGAATAACTAAATAAAAAGATAAATAAATAAAAATAAAATTGCAAACATTAACAAGAAGAGCCTATAGGAAACATATAGAGCTGTTCTTGTCAAAGCAAATATGTTTGGTACATCAGTGCATTCGGATCATCATTCCGATTGTGAAAGATGCCAGACATGACAGGCTAGAAAAAAAAAAAAAAAAAAAAAAAAAAAATACATGCTTCCCTTAGGCAGTATTTTTAGAAAGCACTGCATCAATTTTCATTGTTATGCAGATGATACTCAGCTTTACCTATCAATGAAGCCAGATGACACACATCAATTAGTTAAACTGCAGGAATGTCTTAAAGACATTAAGGTCTGGATGACCTCTAATTTCTTGCTTCTAAATTCAGATAAAACTGAAATTCTTGTTCTCGGCCCCACAAATCTTAGAAACATGGTGTCTAACCAGATACTTACTCTGGATGGCATTACTTTGGCCTCCAGTAACACTGTGAGAAATCTTGGAGTCATTTTTGACCAGGATATGTCCTTCAGTGCACATGTATTAAACAAATATGCAGGACCGCTTTTTTGCATTTGCGCAATATTTCTAAAATTAGAAACATCCTTTCTCAGAGTGATGCTGAAAAGCTAATTCATGCATTTATTACTTCTAGGCTGGACTATTGTAATTGATTATTATCAGGCTGTCCTAAAAGCTCCCTGAAAAGCCTTCAGCTGATCCAAAATGCTGCAGCTAGAGTACTGACAGGGACTAGAAAGAGAGAGCATATTTCTCCCATATTGGCTTCTCTTCATTGGCTCCCTGTTAAATATAGAATAGAATTTAAAATCCTTCTCCTCACATACAAGGTCTTGAATAATCAGGCACCATCTTATCTCAAAGACCTCATAGTATCATATCACCCCAACAGAGCACTTCGTTCTCAGACTGCTGGCTTACTTGTGGTTCCTCGGATACTTAAGAGTAGAATGGGAGGCAGAGCCTTCAGCTTTCAGGCGCCTCTTCTGTGGAACCAGCTTCCAGCTTGGATTCGGGAGACAGACACCCTCTCTATTTTTAAGATTAGGCTTAAAACTTTCCTTTATGATAAAGCTTATAGTTAGGGCTGGATCAGGTGACCCTGAACCATCCCTTAGTTATGCTGCTATAGGCCTAGTCTGCTGGGGGGTTCACATAATGCACTGTTTCTTCTCATTCACCTTATTTACTTTGTTTATACTCCACTCTGCATTTAATCATTAATTGATATTAATCTCTGGCTCTCTTCCACAGCATGTCTTTCTCTCCCCTCAGCCCAACCGGTCGCGGCAGATGACTGCCCCTCCCTGAGCCTGGTTCTGCTGGAGGTTTCTTCCTGTTAAAAGGGAGTTTTTCCTTCCCACTGTCGCCAAGTGCTTGCTCATAGGGGGTCGTTTTGACTGTTGGGTTTTCTCTGTATTATTGTAGGGTCTTTACCCACAATACAAAGCGCCTTGAGGCGACTGTTTGTTGTGATTTGGCGCTATATTAAATAAAATTGAATTGAATTGAATTGAATTGAATTTATTTTGTATGAGCAGACCTAAAGTTATTACATTATCATTACACTGGGCTATTATTGTTAGTCTAAAAGAAAAAGCTCAGGTACTGTATGAAAAATTACCACCACTGTATGATTGTACACTTGGTTTTAACTAGAATTTATATAAAAAGACTTTAAAAACTTTGTGATGTCAAAATCTATTTTATTTAATCTATTTTTGTGAACTAAAAGGAAAAGAAATTAATTCCAAGCTGGAGCTCTGAATGTTGTAGCTGATTGTTTATATCAGCCCTAAAATGAAGAGCAAACCAGAGTAAGAGCAAGTCTCGTGTCACTGTGCCATCCTTTCTGCACCGTGCACATAAAGGGATAACATAAACCCACAGTTATGTGAGCAGGAGCTAAGAGTTGGAAATGTAAGCCATCTGTTAAGGATCAACTTGAGGTCCTTGTCCAAAAGATGGACAAGAGGGAATTCTTTGAGTGTAGTTTATGTGTTTCATGTAAACATGGCTGCACTCAACCTTTCTGGACCACAGTGTGATGCTACCTGGCTTCAGGACCCTTGACGTGGACAGAGATATTAATCTAAGTGGTATGAAGAAATGTGCAGGGATTGCACTGCTTTGGAATAAAGATTAGTGCAATCAACAAAGTGTTACTGTGAAGGAACATTTGGATACTGAATGAACGGCTAGCTGTGGAGTGCATCCCTATTAGCTGCCAAGGGAATTCTCTTCTGTCATCATTGTAACTATTAGAATTCAGTTTTAATCAACACACTGTTGCAATTTTGTCTCTGCATATTTATTTTAATAAGATACTCTATTTAAGTATAACTCTTGAGGCGACCGTTGTGATTTGGTACTAATTTAAGTTATGTTGTTGTGGGTTTTGTTTAATGTTTTGACTGTTGTAACAGCAATTTCCAACTTTTGGGAGAAATGAAGTATATCTAATTTTAATCAAGACCATGTTGAGCATATGTAAACATATTTATTTAGTGCATACATTGGCAAAATATGGCCTGGGCCGCAGACCAGCTAAATTCACCCCCTGACATCCTAAGACAAAAACTAAAAATCTATTCTTGAAGCAAAACCATTTGCTGAGCAGTAGCTATTCCCAGTTGATGAAAACATTTAATTTTTTACAAAGTTCCAATAGGAGCTACTTATGACAGCTACTGAAAAAACATAAACTTGTACTTAGAGCAAGCAAATCCATTGTAGTCTATCCCTCTGAGTCTGCCTTTCATCAGCATAACCACCACTACCAGCAGACTAATGAAGACTCATACACCACCTGGTGTTATGTACTGAGTAAGAATGAAGGTCTGAGCCTGTGAGCCTGAGCTTAGGGTTAATGAACCCTTGACTTACAGACACATATTGTACAGATCGCTGCGTAGATCTGTACAACATGTGTAACTGATGATTTGTCTGTATTTTCAGTGCTTTGAGCAAAACTCTAAGACTTTCCAGCCATCAATATGCACACTTACACATTTATTTACACATCTACAAATCCAATTACACACACTTTCTGAACACACACTTTCAGATTCCTCTACATATTCACAAATCTCTGTAGTGATTTACAGACTTATTTACACTTGTACAAATCTGATTATATACACACAGATCTAAACACACACTCACACAGCTCTCATTACATACACACGGATCAGAATACATAAACACAGATCTGAATACGCACAGATTTAAATACACACACAAATCTCCACACAGATCTAAATACGCATAGGCTTGAGACACACACACACGCACATGCACACACACACACACACACACACACACACACACACACACACACATACACACACGAATGTGTGCGTGTGTTGTAGGAGATTATATGTAAGATCATAAAACCAAGCAACTGATCATAGGCCCATCATTTTGCTGAGTGATGATTAAGGTATACACTAATGCAAACAGGGAAAAAAAATGTATAAAATCTCTCAAAAGGTTTTGAGAGATTATGTGCACATTCATCAACTGCAACACTTCAATAAAAAGAAAAAGCAGAGTACTGATAATTTTTTAAAATTTGAGAGTCTGAGATGGATGTATTAATTTATCATTAAGCAGTTTTTGTCCCAGAATCACCAGTCAGGCTTTGAGTTACCAGGGACTTGGGTGTTTGGGGGTTAGGACTGGTCTCTTCTGGACAGAGACCTCAGATGTTGTGCCTGAAACCTGCTGAAACCACTCTTCTAGTTTTGTATCAACAAAGACTATTAACCAAAAACTTACCTTAAGCATATCTTTGTATCCTTAAAGATTTGCAGAAACTAAAAACTGAAATAGGTGCAATACTTAAACCTATCTACAGCAGATAAACAGTATCTGAAATGTCATCTGAAATGAAAAATTGTATCTGTTTCTGTTAGAAACAACATTATTAGAAACAGTTTCAATGGAAGAGTGGCTTTGAAAAAGCTCTTCTTAAGGAAGGTAAACTGGGGGCGAAGGCTGAGGTATGCCAAATAACTAGATTGAAAATCATTGGCATTAGGTCTTGTGTTCATTATTGTGTAACGAGTATAAGACCTGTTGAAATTTTTGGTTCACATTGTTTTCAATATGTACAGAGGAGGTCAGGAGAGAGGTACAACAGTGAGTGTCTAGAGCCATCTGTAAAACACAGTGGAGCCTCTGCCTTGGTTTGGAGCTGCAGTTGTTCATAATTAACTCTCTGAGGTCTAAACCATCATTGGTAGTTTAATTCTATTTCATTTACATAATCATCTCAATGTACTTTATATTGTAAGGTAAAGACCCTACAATAAAAGAAAAAAAAGAAAAAAGCTAACAGTCAAAACGACCCCCTATGAGCAGCACTTGGTGACAGTAGGAAGGAAAAACTCCCTTTTAACAGGAAGAAACCTCCAGCAGAACCAGGCTCAGGGAGGGGCAGTCATCTGCCATTGGAAGTGAGGGTAGGAAGAAGGACAAAGGACATGCTGTGGAAGAGAGCCAGAGATTAATAATAACTAATAATTAAATGCAGAGTGGTGTATGAACACATAGAGAGTGAAAAGAGTTGAGCAAAGAAGAAACACTCATGGGAAGCCCCCAGCAGCCAAAGCCTATTGCAGTGGAACAGGGAGGGTTCAGGGTTACAGAACTTAGCAGAACCATGAAAAAACAAATATTGTATATTCTGATTACCTAGGGTTAGAGCTAGTGTTAAGATTCATTTAATTACATGGAATATTGTGGTTACAACTTGATAATCAAGCTAGCATGCCAGTGGAAGTGTTAGCTGACCAAATATGAGCCACCACTTAAAAAAAAAGAAAAAACTTACGGACACATTTTACATATATTATTTTATGGTCATATTACATTATGGCCAAAATGCTAGCTTCAGGCTTCTAAGGTAGTCTACAATCCAATGGGTGACATCAACATTCTTCCAGCTAGACTTTAGGTTATCAACATGGATGGTTCACAGTAAAACCTAACTCAGACAGAATCTACTCTTACAGACTAGACATATTCAGAGTCAGAAGCAGCACACACACACACACACACACACACACACACACACACACACACACACACACACACACACACACACACACACACACACACACACACACACACACACACACACACACTTCTCCTTTAAAATATCCTGTTTTGTAGAAAAGCGCTATATGAGAACTAGTCCATTTACCATTTACCATTTGGGTTTACTAATCTGAACACATACAATTGATATAGAAGATACTGGCAAAAAAAAAAATCAGATTACCCATGAATGGCATTAGCCTACAGAAACATACACTCTTTTAGACTGAACAGTAAATCTGAATGTGTTTTACCTGTGCAGATATTTAGATGTCCTATTAATGAAGATGATGAAGTTCAAATTCCTTTATAATGATCTTTGTAGGTTGTTTTCCTCTTTCTCTCCCTCTTCCAACTGTCTGTTTTTTAGATGGATTATTGGTTTTCACTCTGATACATCAGGCCCCACCCACAAAGATTAAACCCCCCCCCTCCCCCTTCTTACAGCTGTCAACATCAGGAATGGGGGTAAGGCTTAAAGCTGTTTTGGATTTACCCATCCTGATGGGCTCCTATGAGATTGGGGGATTTATTGTATGTGAAATGCATCCTGGGAATAGTAGTTTCCCAGGATGATTGACTGTTTAATACATACAGCAATCTCACAAATCAGGCAGGGATGACTCAAGAAACAAAAACAGAGGGGACAACAAAACTATATAGAGACAAGAGGGCAGTTAGGGGGAAGGGAACACAGCTGGGGGACATGAGGCACAGGTGAACAGAATTTAGGAAAGGAGACAAGTAGGAAATAAAACTAAATACAAAGCAAAAGAATCAAAGTAGTATCAAAATAAAACAGGAAGTAACAAATGGGAAGACAAAGACTTAACAAAAAGTAAAAGGAAACTGGGGTGGCTATACTAAACTGAAACACAAAGAAGTAAATACAAACAATAAGTAAGTAAATACAAGTATATGCACCCACTGTTCAGGCGACCACGCTGAGAATTATATGCATCGCTAAGAAAACTATCCTCATGAATTGGAAATCAAAAACTGATTTATGCATTACTCACTATAGAAATTTACTTTTTGATCACATTAGTCTAGCGAGAATGTCTGCCAACTCAAAAAACCAATTGGACAAATTTGATTATCTCTGGTCCCCACTGTCGCCAAGTGCTTGCTCATAGGGGGTCGTTTTTGACTGTTGGGTTTTCTCTGTATTATTGTAGGGTCTTTACCCACAATACAAAGCGTCTTGAGGCGACAGTTTGTTGTGATTTGGCGCTATATAAATAAAACTGAATTGAATTGAATTGAATTGAATCAATTCTGTCATTTAGTGGGGGTGATTGGCTGTAGTCGCGTCTCTTTTGGGGCCTGGCGGGTGGCTGGGGGTCTGATGAGTCCCGGACTGGAGGACTGTGGCTACCATTTTGTGGTGTCTGTGTGTGGGCCCTGGTGGTGGGGGGGCTTGGATGGATGCTCTTATGGCCTTTGGGTTGGGGGCTGGGGTGCCTGTGGTGGTGGGGGCTGGCCCTGGGCCGGGTGGCCGGCCCCCTCTGCGGGAGTTGGGGTGTGGGTCTAGGGCCCTGGTGCCCGGGGTCGCCCGTTACCCGGCTGGGCCCCTTCCTGTGCTGGAGGGGTCTGCGCTCCCTTTGGTGCACCACCGTGTGGGGTAGGTTGGCCCACGTCGGGATGTCTGGCCGGCATTCCGGGATGCTGGGGTGCCCGCATGTCCTCTGGGGGGGGTGGGGTTCTCAGGTGGGGGCGGCATTGGTTCTCACGGGGGACTGGTTGGTCCTGGACTCGGGACCACTGTGTTTGTGTATGTGTGTGGACAGGATGTTTGCTGTTGTTTTTTGGGTATGGGCGTGATGTTTGTTGTCGTCTTTTTGTGTGTGTGTGTAGGGTTGTGTGTGTGTGTGTGTGTGTGTGTGTGTGTGTGTAGGTGTGCATGTTTGTGTCTACGGTGTGGGTGGTGGGTGCTGGCCTTGGGCACGGCGGTGCCCTGGGGGTGTGGCCACAGCAGGCCCTGGACCTGCCTTCCCTGCCCTGCGGTTGGGTGTAGGAAACTTGGGTGTCCAATGAGCCAGTATTTAGCTGGCTCTCTTCCTCTGGGGGTAGTCTTCTACTCCTGGTCATATGTATCCTGGCCCTTCCCCTCCTCCTACTCAATCAACAACACAACACACACGTAGGGTCTTGGGGGGGGGGGGGGGGGGGGGGGGGGGGGGGCAGGTGCCACGGGTACCGCAAGAAGTGGGGCCAATTCCCTGACTCTGCTCGCTGCATTGCATGATGTCCCACCCCTCCTTTTTAATTACACCATACAGCTCACAACACGTCATAGTACACATAGGGCCTTGGGGGGCAGGTTTTTCACACAGTGGCTAGTGGGTGGAGCTGCTGAAGTGGCTCCACTTATTTGTTCGCTGCTGCCTGCTCCTCAATTTTATTTACATCTTAGACATGGAGGGCCTTGGGGGATGGTGTGGATGGGCGCTGTTGTTCAGTGCGCATGTTACATCTGTCCCCCCAATTTTAATAGCACTGTAGCTTTCATACAGTCATATATATTCCTCCCACTACATGCACCCACATACACCTAACATATCACCCCAACCATTTTGAGTGGGAGGAGGGGGTGGGCGGGTCTTCCCACACCCGGGTTTCGTGCACCCTGCCGGGGGTAGGGACTGGCTAGTAGTTCGGGGCTGGGTTGGCTGCTTCTCTGGGGCGCTGCTGGCTCGGTGCTGGTGCCTGCTTGCTCACACTTAATGTCCATGTATGGTCTGTGTATACAGTATGAGCATGGGTGTGTGACTGGCATGTATGTGTGTGTATGAATATATGACGTGTGCGTGCGTGTGTGCGTGTGGACAGCTGGTCCTGGGTCTGTGGCTTGTTGAGCCTTGGCCCCTGTGGGACACGGTTACGGAGGGCAGGAGTTACCCCTGCCTACCGCTCCCCGCTGCTCCCCACGGATTGTCACTGCCGCCCCTGGGATGTGGGTGCCTGGGGATCCTGGGGTGCGTGGCCGGATGTCTTGGCGTGGCTTCTGGCCCACTCCCTTGGCGGCTGTAGCCTGGGGGTGGCTCGGGCCTCTTTGGCGTCGGGCGGTTCCCGGGCACCCGGGGCCTCGGGGCTGCATTCTTGGCTCATGCTGGGGGGGCCGGCCTGCCAGAGAGGTGGGCTGCTCATTGCCTCTGGCTCTCTGGGCTCTTGCCCGTTGACTGTGGGGGCCCCGTCGGGGTCTTCCTCCTCTGGGGTGTGGGCGCATTTGCCATTGGGATGTGTGGTTTCGGGTCTTCTGTGCTCCTGGTGGGCCGTGGATGACTCGGGTCCCCTGGGTCTTTCTCTGCCTGCCTCTGGATCCCATGGGAGGGTGGTTGCGGCTTCTTGCCCTCATTATTGAGTACGTTCCATGACAGAGGAACACACATACATTACTACAAACTACAGCAAGACTGTATGTGTGTGTGTGTATATGCATGTGTGTGTATATACGTATATATATATATATATATATATATATATATATATATATATATATATATATATATATATATATATATATATATATATATATATATATATATATATATATGTATATATATATATATATATATATATATATATATATAAATATATGTGTGAAGGTGTATGTATGTGTAGCTTTTATGTTGTATTTTTTTTCCTGCCCCCCCCCCTTTCTTTTTTCCTCTGTTCCTTTTTTCTTTTTGCTCTCCATCTCTCTCTTCTTCTTTCCCTGCCTGTCAGATCTGGCAAGAATAAATAAAATAAAAAAATACAACAAGAATAGCCTATAGAAAATTTATAGAGCACGTCTTGTAAAAGCAAACATGTTTGGTACAATAATGCCTTCGGATTATCATTCCGATTGCGAAAACTGCCAGACATGACAGGTCAAAGAAAAAAAAAGAAGTAAATACAAACCAATACTCGAGATAGAAACAAAGCTCAGAATACAAAGGTAACTAGAAATAAAGGCTAAAAACCCAAAAGATAATCTAAAATACAAAACTTAAAGAATCATAAACTTTACAAAACTCTGGGCTTGAGACCCAGAATCATGACACATCCAGCACAATGATCTAAAGATTTAGAACAATACATTGTTCTTCTTAGTAATCAGGCAAGAGTGTCTACAGGTAGTACAACTCAGGTAGTAAAAGAAGTGGTTTCAGTGGCTGAGGTCATCACTGGAAGCAGCTGGTAGAATACTAGTAGAGTTAAACTAGTGTTTAAGCTAGAAAGCAAACTGTAATTTCTAAATCAGCACATGAGCAGACAGAAAATGTAACGCTTACTTGGATGCTGTCATGCTGATGAGTCAGCACAGTAAGATGGAGGTGGAGAAGAAGCTGCAGCAGCAGGGTTTAACTGAGGAGAACTTGCTGAAGTTGTTGACCTGCAAAGACCAGAGAAGAGAAACAGGCAGTTCTGTTCTCCCTTCTCATCTTCTATAAAGGTGGATTCCAGTTTTGGAAATTTGAGATGTGCATAACTAATAAGCAGATGTGCTTGTCTCTAAGGGAAGTGTTAAGATTGGGCACACCCCAGACAGGTCAGAAGTCACAAATGCTTATAAATTAAATTAATAAAATCCTTCTCCAGAACTGTGCTTACTATATAAACTACGTCTCTTTACTATGACTAGAGCTGTGACTTCCTGAGGACATGATCATTATAAAGTAACTAAACAATATATATTTACCTCTTATGTTTATTGAAATATTTATATAAATGTTCAAAATGCATAATCTGGGTAGGGGTCCAACCCAGTCAAGTTACTTGGAAAGTAAATGGACTGTTTCTTATATGGCACTATTCTTCTCCATTACTCAAAGCTCTGCATGGTTTCATTCACCCAGGCACTTTTTTCTACACCTCAGTGCTTTCTATCTAACATTAACATGCCGATAAATGCATCAGAGGGCAACGTGGGGGTTCAGTATGTCACCCACGGATACTTTGGCACACAGACTAGAACAGCCAGGAATTGAACCACCAACCTTCTGATTAGTAAAAGACCTGCGCTACCTCCTGAGGTATAGTCACCTGGAGCCAATTACTTTCTGTTTTAGAGAGGCCATGTGGATGAGATTAGCTGGTTGGGCTTGGCAGCAGACCAGGCATTCTTTAACATAGTTCTCCTCATCTTTTTGGTGAATATACTACCTGACTGAAGGCAAGCTTGGGTGCCAGCACACGGTGCATCATGGACATTAGCAATAACCCCCTTTTTTCAATTAATTGCCTTGAGTAGTTGTAAATTCTGATTAAACTATACAGTTCTCAGACATTGGAGAGCACTTTGATGTTCTATATTGCCTGAATGCAGTTTGACTGATGAACAGGCCCACATAGTTAATTTTTGTTCTACACCACTGTCCTATTGTATAAAGCAATCTTCTGGCCAAGGATGTGTTCTTATATAGCTCTTTTCTATTCTACATGAGCACTCAAAGTGCTATATGCAGCACTTACCATCTACCGCTGGGCTATGTGATATCATCAAGATATCATCCACATAAATAGGGTTGCCCCTTGTTCTGGCATTGGGGCATGCCTTGTTCAGGAAGATGTTCAATTTTGCTAGGAAGTTACTATAGACAAAGGAACACCTGGTAAAGGTGTACTGCTTGTTTGCAAAAGTGAATGTGAACCTGTGTTGAGCTCCACTGAATCATCCGAGGTGTACTCTCAGTGCCAGGGGAACAATATGAGAACAACTCGCCCACCAAGGCTGCAAACGAGCAATACTGGAAGAGCATATGGGAGAAGGATGCAACACATAACAACATTGCTCAATGGCTAGTGGATCTAAGAGCAGACAATAGCATCCTCCCTGAACAGGCTCCAGTAACCATCGCACCTACTGGCTTAAGAAGATAGCTGCACTCCATGAGTGCCTGGCAGCACAAATGAAACAGCTGCTAATGGATAAGATGCACCCGGAATGGCTGACTGAAGGCCAAACAGTCATGATCCCAAAGGTTCCCCGGAAGGGACCAGTTCCATCCAACTATCAGCCGATAACCTGCCTCAGCACAACATGGAAACTCTCATCAGACATCATAGTGGCTAAGATGAACATGCACATGGCTCATTAATGACCAAGACCGAGAAAGGAATTGGCAGAAATACCAGCTACTAGTAGAAACAGCAGTCGCTCAAGATTAACCAACCTGAGCACCGCCTGGATTGATACTAAGAAAGCCTATGAATCGATGCCAAACACATGGATCCTGGAATGCCTAAAATATGACAACAGCTCAACAGGACCCTAAGAGCCTTCAATGGATGTGGAAAACAACAGGCCAACTTCAGCATCGAGTGTGCTGCTCTACAGAGGCCCTCAGCCTATACTCTATAACCCTGCTTCTTTTCCAGTTAGGTGTGTGTGTTATCACTACTCTACTCCTCATTCTGCTTACCACTTATCTGCTGCTACCATCTCCTGGAAGCATGGCCTCCCAACTGCATATTAGCCAGGTAACTCATATCCACAACTAACACAATACAGATGAAAGAAAACAAGGAGATAGAGAATGACAGGTTATCAGCAGAGAGTTGAGTAAAAAGGGTAAACTGATCAGCTGTCAGTGAGGCTCTGCTTCCCCCTGCTTCCTAATTTTATGTATCACTCATGTGACTGTAACTGTGCCCTGGTATGATTACTGACTGATTCCTATGCAGAATGTTGGGCCTAGCCTTGGTGGTATTGAAGGATTGTGGTTCCCCCTGGAGGCTATAGGTGAACGCTGAGCTAACTGATTTCACTTCAAGTCATTTTCTGCTACTGCTGTTCTGCCACACTGTGGACAGGAGGAGAAAGTGAGGATGATATCATCATATGTACCTACCATCATTATGAGTCCTGTCCTGTATGTCTTCAGGTGTCTTCAGCCAATCAGATGAGTTTGTGGATTGATTCGAGATGGGCTGAACTGGACTCACTCCCATTTATACCAGCAACTCATCAGTGAGAAAACAATTGGCAGATAATTTAATAAAGATATGATCACCTTGGAGCTGAGTAGTTAGTGCTAATTTCTTGGTGTCGCTCCAAGTAGGCTGCACATATTTTTTGATTATTACTGCCATTTGTGCTGTTGCCTTAATGCAGTTATGATAACCCAGGGCTGTGCAGGCTCAAAGAGGATTCAAATTATCTTCAATATCCTGCCTTAAGGTGATACTGTGAGTTTCAGGCACATCATTCTAGCTTCCAGTTAGATGTCAAATACTCCAGTGACTCCCACACAGTGAGTTTTTTTTTTAGCTAACTGCTTCTACTGGCTCTTTTCTGCCAGTGGTTGTTAGAGTTTGATAGGTCAACTATAAGCTGAGCAATCACAGCTATTCCCAGTTACAGATGACATTTTTTAAAGCCCCAAAACAAGCTATTTATGACAGCTAAAAAAAGAGAGAGCAAGCATATGGTAAATCTGCTGTGGTCTGTCCGAGTCTGCCTTTCATCAGCATAACCACCACTGCCATAATGAGTGAGTATTTTCAGTACTTCAAGCAAGAGTTTAAGACTCTTCAGCCATTAAGTTGCACATTTACAAATCTGATTACACACGCTCTCTGAATACACATTTGCAGATTCTAGTACACATTCATAAATTTCTGTACAAATTTACAGATTTAATTACACGTGTATAAACCTGATTACATAAACATGATATATTACATTCACTGAATATGTGAACACATCTGTTTACACACAGAGACCAAAATATTTTCACACAGATCTGACCACGCCCAGATTTTAGTTTGCACACACAGATCAGATCAGATACTCACATAAACATCATTCAATCAGGCTCAGTTAATCGTGGGAAGTAAAAATCATGATCGAGAATAAAAGTTCATAAATTTTGTTGCTGTTTGTTGTGATTTGGTGCTATATAAATAAAAATGAATTGAATTTAACTAAATCTAAACTATATATATATATATATATATATATATATATATATATATATATATATATATATCCATCCATTCGCTTCCGCTCATCCTATTCAGGGCCGCGGGGGGGGCTGGAGCCTATCCCAGCTGTCATAGGGTGAGAGGCATATATAAATAAATAAATATATATATATATATATAGAAACAGGAAAGACAGGTGTCTGTGGTCATTTGTACAGCACTACTGTTGATAAGAGGGGAACAAAGCAAACAACAGGATAGTTAGGTTAAAAAAAATTCATCTCATACTTTCTTCATTATGAGCACCTTATGAGATTCCAAAAGAACACCTCAGCAAAAGCATATAGCACATTTATAGGAGCTCTAGGTTGGGGAGGGGCAGGGGTGTAAGGAAACCAGTGGAGACGGTTTCCTTACACGGTTTCAGTTCTCACAGGTCAGAAGACCTGGACAGCGAGGGCGTAGAGAGCCTCTGTTTACAAGCATCCAAACCAAGGCCGGCGTCAGGGAGCCAAATTTTATTTGCTTCCTGTGTTCCAAGTGTTTTTCATCTTGTCCTCAGTTGCTTTAGGTTATTTCCTCCCTTGGTGTTCCCTTTCTTCTGTGTCAAGTCACTTACAGTCAGTTCATTCATGTGTCTGTGTTTTCCCTGTTCAGTTCTCACTTCCTGCTTTATCTTGTGCTTGTTGTTCTTTGTGCTTTGCCTTCAGTTTTGCTCTCGTCTCACCTGCTGTGATTCTGTTCCA
Source organism: Archocentrus centrarchus (assembly GCF_007364275.1). Lineage (NCBI taxonomy): Eukaryota > Metazoa > Chordata > Actinopteri > Cichliformes > Cichlidae > Archocentrus > Archocentrus centrarchus. Next base: position 8,324,182 of record NC_044365.1, on the reverse strand, counting down.
CCTGGGCTCATTCTCCCCAGTTGTCTCCACTTCCCCTAATCCCACTTTTTACTGTGTATTTATTGTCTTGGTCTCCCCTTGTCCTGTTAGAGCAACTGCTCATGTTCCTGTTTATGTCCATGTGCCTGGCCTCCTTCCCAGTGTTCCCTAGAGCCAGTTTTTCCTAGCTCTAGTGTGTTTTAAGCTTTTAGGTTTCAGTAGTTTTGTTTTTGTTTCCTTTGTTTCACATTTATATTAACCTGCCATCAGGCTATAAGAAACGGCTCACATCTAGACCCTCACTCCTGCACTGTGTGTGATTTCACTCACCACAGACATTAATTTGTATTAGTTTGTCTGTCAGACTGAAAAAGCAGATAACACGTAAGCTAGAAAGGAAGTGGTATTCTGCCAATTCCAAAAACATTGCCTGGAAAATTATCTGTTACAATATAAAAAGCATTAGGACCATTTTGCATTGTCTTTGATAGGCCTTGAGGTGACTAGTGTGATATAAATAAAATTCAGTTAAAATGAAAACAGGAACAACCCCAGGTTTCTTTTAGCACCGAAGCTGACAAAGAGTCAGAGCTCTGCTGAGCTGTGTATTCCTTTAGGTCTCAGTAGTAAGGACTTCACTAACATGTTTAGAAATAAAATAACTATGTTTGATTTTAAACATTTTCAAGAGTTGTTGTAGCTCAGCTATGCAATCATTTGGAGAAGATTGGTTTGTTTAAAGTGTTTCAGACAAAAAGGTCTGAATGTGGTGGAATTTTAAATCCTTGTTCTCACACACAAAGCTCTCAATATTCAGCACCATATTATCCCATTAGAGCACTATCAGAATACATGATTACTTAGTCCTAGAGTTTGTCTGTGCTTTCTCTATCCTCTCCTTCTTTCTCTTCTGTTTCACCTCACCCCTCAACCAACTGTGCTCAATGGCTGCCCCTCCTTCAGCCTGGTTCTAGTTTTAAAAGACTGTTATTTCTTCTCATCTGTTCTCTCTCCAATATTGTAGGTATTTACCTCACAGTAATAGGTGCTTTGAGATGAATGTTGTTGCACGTTGCTGCTATATAAATAAATTTCACAGAGCTGAAGTTTTGACACACTGGAAGAAGTCCAACACTCACTGCAGACACACAAGTGCAAGTGGATATAACAGGTCTTCCAAAAATAGCAGCCGTTCCTCGGACAGTTCTTTGTGTTTATAAGAGAAGATTATCTTGAAATGAAGATGAGAGAACTTGAATCAAGTAATGGTTATAGGCCCATTTCCAGAACCTTCTGATTGCACCTCAAAGAGATTGGACTCAAAATCAGTACTTTCTACTATCCAGTATTGCACACATTTGTCTTCATTTGAAAAGCCTTTCATTTGAGACTTCCATCTTGTGAGGGCCGCGGCTTCCTCAGATGTAAATGGACCAGTTCTTATATAGCGCTTTTCTACTCAGTATGAGCACTCAAAGCGCTTATACAACCTGTTTTGCATTCACCCATGCACTCCCATTCATACAAGCACTTCCATTTTTACTAAGCTAAGTGCTTTTAATTACCTAACATTCACACGCATTCATACTCCGACAGAACGGGCGGAGAGCAACTTGGGGTTAAGTATCTTGCCCAAGGATACATTGGCACATAGCCCGGAGTAGCCAGGATTCGAACCGCTGACCTTCCGATCAGTAGGTGACCTGCTCTACCTACTGAGCTACAGCCACCCCCAATGTAAATGTACACCAACAACCAAGTGTGACACATTCGTACTAAAGAGAAAAAAAAATAAGGGAATGTTTTGGTCAAAAGTATGGAAGCAAGGCTCCAGTACAACGTTAACAAATTTTCAGTTATGAACCTTAACGTCGACCTTAATGTGCCCAGGATCAAACAAAGACTTAGCTGCACAGTAGTTATTACTGTGAATGCTGCAAAGCATTCACAGTATTGTTGTTGTATTCTTTATTATTTATTATTCTTCCGTACGTTTTTTGACCGCTTCGATCTCAAAAACCGTTTAAGCTACAGAAACCGTTCTGGTATCAAAACGTGCGGCTTCTTCAGGAGATCGCTGCTATTACTTTTCAGGTTCAAATCTTCTGCCATTAATTTAATATTAATATTTTTCTAATTTTTTTGGCCCCATTCAAATGAATGGGGAAAGCTTAAAAACCTTTTAAAACCCTTTCAGACTTTAAAAGCTAAGAACTTCAGCATACCTTAAGCTAGAGACACCATTTAAACTTTAAAATAAAGCCATGACTCTCAGCTATTCAGCTATTACTTTTTGTATTAATATCTTTTATGGTTTTTAAACAGTTACAGTTTAAGCACAAGAAGGTTTTTTGCTCTTTTTAGCGTTTATAATGGTTGTGTATGTGGTCGTCTAGAGTGCGCATTCCAAAGGTTAGAGTGGGAGACTTGAAATTCTTCAGCTGAAAAATATCTCTCTAAACTGCCGCTGTGTCCACACTCTTCACTCTACAGCCATGATTTTATGATCAAAACGTAGAGCTGCTTCTCTACTTTCAAACAATGTGTCTCTTAGCCCTGAGAAATGTAAACTTTTTAAACTGTGAGGCTTCAAGCAGAGGGAGCACCCTCCAACTCCTCCATCCGCCTCTATAGTAATTTTCGGGAGGTGATTTTCTCAAAACCAGAAAAGACCCTTTTTTTAAACTGCTCCCATGACCACATTTTTCAACCCAGGAAAATAAAAATTACACTGGTGTTTAGAGCAGGTCCTTGTGACGCTCACAGGTTAAAAATTATTTTGATAGGAGTTACGGTTTTTGATTTATAAGCATTTGTTCGGGAGGTGCGCCAAGACAAATTCAACAGGGCTTTGCCACAAAGTGCCTGCAGTTAAACAGTTACACAGCTGTTTTGAGTTGGCAGAACTAAATGTGTAGCAGCATTCTGATTGGCTCATAATACTTTAAACTGATTGGTGGATTATTCCTCTGCATGTAAGCTGTTCAAAGTTGAGCTGTTTTTTGGTCTTTCATAACTTCAGCACCGTTTATGCTACAGAAACCATTCTGGTATCAAAATGCTCAGCTTCTTCTGCAGATTTATGTTATTGCTTTATGACATTACGTTTAACAGCCGTTCAGCACTTTTAACAGCCTTTTCAGGTTTAAACAGTCGTTCAGCACTTTTAACAGCCTTTTCAGGTTTAAACAGTCGTTCAGCACTTTTAACAGCCTTTTCAGGTTTTAAACAGTCGTTCAGCACTTTTACAGCCTTTTCAGGTTTAAACAGTCGTTCAGCACTTTTAACAGCCTTTTCAGGTTTAAACAGTCGTTCAGCACTTTAACAGCCTTTTCAGGTTTAAACAGTCGTTCAGCACTTTTACAGCCTTTTCAGGTTTAAACAGTCGTTCAGCACTTTTAACAGCCTTTTCAGGTTTTAACAGTCGTTCAGCACTTTTAACAGCCTTTTCAGGTTTAAACAGTCGTTCAGCACTTTTAACAGCCTTTTCAGGTTTAAACAGTCGTTCAGCACTTTTAACAGCCTTTTCAGGTTTAAACAGTCGTTCAGCACTTTTAACAGCCTTTACAGGTTTAAAACAGTCGTTCAGCACTTTTAACAGCCTTTTCAGGTTTAAACAGTCGTTCAGCACTTTTAACAGCCTTTTCAGGTCTAAAACAGTCGTTCAGCACTTTTAACAGCCTTTTCAGGTTTAAACAGTCGTTCAGCACTTTAACAGCCTTTTCAGGTTTAAAACAGTCGTTCAGCACTTTAAGAGCTGTACAGCAGTTTAACAGCTGTTCAGCGTTATTAACAGCTGTTCAGCATTATTAACAGCTGTTCAGCAGTTTTAACACCTGTTCAACATTTTTAACACCTGTTCAGCAGTTCAGCAATTCAGCAATTCAGCAGTTCAGCAATTCAGCAATTCAGCAGTTCAGCAATTCAGCAGATCAGCAATTCAACAGTTCAGCAATTCAGCAGTTCAGCAATTCAGCGGTTCAGCAATGCAGCAGTTCAGCAATTCAGGTATTCAGCAATTCAGCAGTTCAGCAATTCAGCAGTTCAGCAATTCAGCAGTTCAGGTATTCAGCAGTTCAGCAATTCAGCAGTTCAGCAATTCAGCAGTTCAGCAGTTCAGGTATTCAACAGTTCAGCAGTTCACGTATTCAGAAGTTCAGCAATTCAGCAGTTCAGCAATTCAGCGGTTCAGCAATGCAGCAGTTCAGCAATGCAGCAATTCAGCAGTTCAGCAATTCAGCAGTTCAGGTATTCAGCAGTTCAGCAATTCAGCAGTTCAGCAATTCAACAGTTCAGCAGTTCAGGTATTCAACAGTTCAGCAGTTCAGGTATTCAGCAGTTCATTGAAGCTCATTCAGCAAATAAGGTTCCAGCTGTTTGAAGCCTTTCTTGGCATTTCAGCTCCAATCTTTCAGCATGCAGCATTCACAGTGCATTTTCTTCAGGAAATGCTTTTTCTAGTTACTGTGAATGCTGCAAAGCATTCACAGTATTGTTGTTGTATTCTTTATTACTGTGAATGCTGCAAAGCATTCACAGTATTGTTGTTGTATTCTTTATTATTATTATTTATTATTCTTCCGTACGTTTTTTGACCGCTTCGATCTCAAAAACCGTTTAAGCTACAGAAACCGTTCTGGTATCAAAACGTGCGGCTTCTTCAGGAGATCGCTGCTATTACTTTTCAGGTTCAAATCTTCTGCCATTAATTTAATATTAATATTTTTCTAATTTTTTTGGCCCCATTCAAATGAATGGGGAAAGCTTAAAAACCTTTTAAAACCCTTTCAGCCTTTAAAAGCTAAGAACTTCAGCATACCTTAAGCTAGAGACACCATTTAAACTTTAAAATAAAGCCATGACTCTCAGCTATTCAGCTATTACTTTTTGTATTAATATCTTTTATGGTTTTTAAACAGTTACAGTTTAAGCACAAGAAGGTTTTTTGCTCTTTTTAGCGTTTATAATGGTTGTGTATGTGGTCGTCTAGAGTGCGCATTCCAAAGGTTAGAGTGGGAGACTTGAAATTCTTCAGCTGAAAAATATCTCTCTAAACTGCCGCTGTGTCCACACTCTTCACTCTACAGCCATGATTTTATGATCAAAACGTAGAGCTGCTTCTCTACTTTCAAACAATGTGTCTCTTAGCCCTGAGAAATGTAAACTTTTTAAACTGTGAGGCTTCAAGCAGAGGGAGCACCCTCCAACTCCTCCATCCGCCTCTATAGTAATTTTCGGGAGGTGATTTTCTCAAAACCAGAAAAGACCCTTTTTTTAAACTGCTCCCATGACCACATTTTTCAACCCAGGAAAATAAAAATTACACTGGTGTTTAGAGCAGGTCATTGTGACGCTCACAGTTTAAAAATTATTTTGATAGGGGTTACGGTTTTTGATTTATAAGCATTTGTTCGGGAGGTGCGCCAAGACAAATTCAACAGGGCTTTGCCACAAAGTGCCTGCAGTTAAACAGTTACACAGCTGTTTTGAGTTGGCAGAACTAAATGTGTAGCAGCATTCTGATTGGCTCATAATACTTTAAACTGATTGGTGGATTATTCCTCTGCATGCAAGCTGTTCAAAGTTGAGCTGTTTTTTGGTCTTTCATAACTTCAGCACCGTTTATGCTACAGAAACCATTCTGGTATCAAAATGCTCAGCTTCTTCTGCAGATTTATGTTATTACTTTATGACATTACGTTTAACAGTCGTTCAGCACTTTAACAGCCTTTTCAGGTTTAAACAGTCGTTCAGCACTTTTAACAGCCTTTTCAGGTTTAAACAGTCGTTCAGCACTTTTAACAGCCTTTTCAGGTTTAAAACAGTCGTTCAGAACTTTTAACAGCCTTTTCAGGTTTAAACAGTCGTTCAGCACTTTAACAGCCTTTTCAGGTTTAAAACAGTCGTTCAGCACTTTTACAGCCTTTTCAGGTTTAAAACAGTCGTTCAGAACTTTTAACAGCCTTTTCAGGTTTAAACAGTCGTTCAGCACTTTTAACAGCCTTTTCAGGTTTAAACAGTCGTTCAGCACTTTTACAGCCTTTTCAGGTTTAAACAGTCGTTCAGCACTTTAACAGCCTTTTCAGGTTTAAAACAGTCGTTCAGAACTTTTAACAGCCTTTTCAGGTTTAAACAGTCGTTCAGCACTTTTAACAGCCTTTTCAGGTTTAAACAGTCGTTCAGCACTTTTAACAGCCTTTTCAGGTTTAAACAGTCGTTCAGCACTTTTAACAGCCTTTTCAGGTTTAAACAGTCGTTCAGCACTTTTAACAGCTTTTTCAGGTTTAAACAGTCGTTCAGCACTTTTAATAGCCTTTTCAGGTTTAAACAGTCGTTCAGCACTTTTAACAGCCTTTTCAGGTTTAAACAGTCGTTCAGCACTTTTAACAGCCTTTTCAGGTTTTAAACAGTCGTTCAGCACTTTTAACAGCCTTTTCAGGTTTAAACAGTCGTTCAGCACTTTTAACAGCCTTTTCAGGTTTAAAACAGTCGTTCAGCACTTTTAACAGCCTTTTCAGGTTTAAACAGTCGTTCAGCACTTTTAACAGCCTTTTCAGGGTTAAACAGTCGTTCAGCACTTTTAACAGCCTTTTCAGGTTTAAACAGTCGTTCAGCACTTTTAACAGCCTTTTCAGGTTGAAACAGTCGTTCAGCACTTTTAACAGCCTTTTCAGGTTTAAACAGTCGTTCAGCACTTTTAACAGCCTTTTCAGGTTTTTAAACAGTCGTTCAGCACTTTTAACAGCCTTTTCAGGTTTAAACAGTCGTTCAGCACTTTAACAGCCTTTTCAGGTTTAAAACAGTCGTTCAGCACTTTAACAGCTGTTCAGCAGTTTTAACACCTGTTCAACATTTTTAACACCTGTTCAGCAGTTCAGCAATTCAGCAGTTCAGCAATTCAGCAATTCAGCAGTTCAGCAATTCAGCAATTCAGCAGTTCAGCAATTCAGCAGTTCAGCAATTCAGCAGATCAGCAATTCAGCAGTTCAGCAATTCAGCAGTTCAGCAATTCAGCGGTTCAGCAATGCAGCAGTTCAGCAATTCAGCAGTTCAGCAATTCAGCAGTTCAGGTATTCAGCAGTTCAGCAATTCAGCAGTTCAGCAGTTCAGGTATTCAACAGTTCAGCAGTTCAGGTATTCAGAAGTTCAGCAATTCAGCAGTTCAGCGGTTCAGCAATGCAGCAGTTCAGCAATTCAGCAGTTCAGCAATTCAGCAGTTCAGGTATTCAGCAGTTCAGCAATTCAGCAGTTCAGCAGTTCAGCAGTTCAGGTATTCAACAGTTCAGCAGTTCAGGTATTCAGCAGTTCATTGAAGCTCATTCAGCAAATAAGGTTCCAGCTGTTTGAAGCCTTTCTTGGCATTTCAGCTCCAATCTTTCAGCATGCAGCATTCACAGTGCATTTTCTTCAGGAAATGCTTTTTACTGTGAATGCTGCAAAGCATTCACAGTATTGTTGTTGTATTCTTTATTACTGTGAATGCTGCAAAGCATTCACAGTATTGTTGTTGTATTCTTTATTATTATTATTATTACTGTGAATGCTGCAAAGCATTCACAGTATTGTTGTTGTATTCTTTATTATTACTGTGAATGCTTTGCAGCATTCACAGTAATAATAATCAGCCATTATCAGCCACACTGAATAACAACATATTGACATCACATTGACATCACAAACCAACAATCACAGTGAAACCAACAAAACTTCACTGAATAACTGATAAAGACCAATACCTAAAACTCGCAAACATCAGCATGAACACTCCCATAAGTCCCTGCTTCTGTGGCTCCTCCCATTGGCTGCCACAACAGCAGATTCATTCTGTCCACAATTTTCTGCACTTTCATTCTCCTCCATGTTTAGGAGAATCATTCATTGTATTTTAACATTTTCAACAACATTCCAAAATATTTCAGGAATGACAGCAATTCAGCTGAAAGCCTTCAGTTGCAAGACATTAAACTACAGTACTATTCTTCCGTACGTTTTTTGACCGCTTCAATCTCAAAAACCGTTTAAGCTACAGAAACCGTTCTGGTATCAAAACGTGCGGCTTCTTCAGGAGATCGCTGCTATTACTTTTCAGGTTCAAATCTTCTGCCATTAATTTAATATTAATATTTTTCTAATTTTTTGGCCCCATTCAAATGAATGGGGAGAGCTTAAAAACCTTTTAAAACCCTTTCAGCCTTTAAAAGCTAAGAACTTCAGCATACCTTAAGCTAGAGACACCATTTAAACTTTAAAATAAAGCCATGACTCTCAGCTATTCAGCTATTACTTTTTGTATTAATATCTTTTATGGTTTTTAAACAGTTACAGTTTAAGCACAAGAAGGTTTTTTGCTCTTTTTAGCGTTTATAATGGTTGTGTATGTGGTCGTCTAGAGTGCGCATTCCAAAGGTTAGAGTGGGAGACTTGAAATTCTTCAGCTGAAAAATATCTCTCTAAACTGCCGCTGTGTCCACACTCTTCACTCTACAGCCATGATTTTATGATCAAAACGTAGAGCTGCTTCTCTACTTTCAAACAATGTGTCTCTTAGCCCTGAGAAATGTAAACTTTTTAAACTGTGAGGCTTCAAGCAGAGGGAGCACCCTCCAACTCCTCCATCCGCCTCTATAGAAATTTTCGGGAGGTGATTTTCTCAAAACCAGAAAAGACCCTTTTTTTAAACTGCTCCCATGACCACATTTTTCAACCCAGGAAAATAAAAATTACACCGCTGTTTAGAGCAGGTCCTTGTGACGCTCACAGTTTAAAAATTATTTTGATAGGGGTTACGGTTTTTGATTTATAAGCATTTGTTCGGGAGGTGCGCCAAGACAAATTCAACAGGGCTTTGCCACAAAGTGCCTGCAGTTAAACAGTTACACAGCTGTTTTGAGTTGGCAGAACTAAATGTGTAGCAGCATTCTGATTGGCTCATAATACTTTAAACTGATTGGTGGATTATTCCTCTGCATGCAAGCTGTTCAAAGTTGAGCTGTTTTTTGTTCTTTCATAACTTCAGCACCGTTTATGCTACAGAAACCATTCTGGTATCAAAATGCTCAGCTTCTTCTGCAGTTTTATGTTATTACTTTATGACATTACGTTTAACAGTCGTTCAGCACTTTAACAGCCTTTTCAGGTTTAAAACAGTCGTTCAGCACTTTTAACAGCCTTTACAGGTTTTAAACAGTCGTTCAGCACTTTTACAGCCTTTTCAGGTTTAAACAGTCGTTCAGCACTTTAACAGCCTTTTCAGGTTTAAAACAGTCGTTCAGAACTTTTAACAGCCTTTTCAGGTTTAAACAGTCGTTCAGCACTTTTAACAGCCTTTTCAGGTTTAAACAGTCGTTCAGCACTTTTAACAGCCTTTTCAGGTTTAAACAGTCGTTCAGCACTTTTAACAGCCTTTTCAGGTTTAAACAGTCGTTCAGCACTTTTAACAGCCTTTTCAGGTTTAAACAGTCGTTCAGCACTTTTAACAGCCTTTTCAGGTTTAAACAGTCGTTCAGCACTTTTAACAGCCTTTTCAGGTTTAAACAGTCGTTCAGCACTTTTAACAGCCTTTTCAGGTTTTAAACAGTCGTTCAGCACTTTAACAGCCTTTTCAGGTTTAAAACAGTCGTTCAGCACTTTAACAGCTGTTCAGCAGTTTTAACACCTGTTCAACATTTTTAACACCTGTTCAGCAGTTCAGCAATTCAGCAGTTCAGCAATTCAGCAATTCAGCAGTTCAGCAATTCAGCAATTCAGCAATTCAGCAGTTCAGCAATTCAGCAATTCAGCAGTTCAGCAATTCAGCAGATCAGCAATTCAGCAGTTCAGCAATTCAGCAGTTCAGCAATTCAGCGGTTCAGCAATTCAGCAGTTCAGCAATTCAGCAGTTCAGCAATTCAGCAGTTCAGGTATTCAGCAGTTCAGCAATTCAGCAGTTCAGCAGTTCAGGTATTCAACAGTTCAGCAGTTCAGGTATTCAGAAGTTCAGCAATTCAGCAGTTCAGCGGTTCAGCAATGCAGCAGTTCAGCAATTCAGCAGTTCAGCAATTCAGCAGTTCAGGTATTCAGCAGTTCAGCAATTCAGCAGTTCAGCAATTCAGCAGTTCAGCAGTTCAGGTATTCAACAGTTCAGCAGTTCAGGTATTCAGCAGTTCATTGAAGCTCATTCAGCAAATAAGGTTCCAGCTGTTTGAAGCCTTTCTTGGCATTTCAGCTCCAATCTTTCAGCATGCAGCATTCACAGTGCATTTTCTTCAGGAAATGCTTTTTCTAGTTTTATTTATATTTATAAGTGTGTTTGTCTGTGTTGGCCCTATTATACAGTACAGGGGTGCACCCTGTGGCCAGAGTGTACCTTGGATCTTACCCAATATTAGCTGTAATGGGGGAGGAGGAGGAGGAGCATCTGATCCTGCTAAAGACTGATAAGCAGAAGTTAGCTCAATGTTAGCTCAATGTTAGCTCAATGTTAGCTGTAATCATTAAAGCTGATCTCTGGCTTTACGCCAGATCAGTGTTTGTCAATAGTTCACCATTAGCTGTTAGCCAATTAGCCAATCAAGGAGAGCCATTCCATTCCTCGCAAGCTAGTCCTCCATAACCAGAAATGAACAGAACAATATGGAAAAAAAATAATTATTTATCTCATCCAGAAAAAAGATCTTATCTTAGTTTTTCACAAAATACAGATCTGTTGTACAAAAGTATTTCCAAACAGAGAAATGAAACAACATCAGTTGTTTTATTTCTAACACACACACACACACACACACACACACACACACACACACACACACACACACACACACACACACACACACACAGTTGGAAATTTGGAATTCATTGTCTTTAGTGGTTCTACCTTCTGAACCACACACTTGACTGGCAAGATTAAAATGAGCAAAAAAAAAAAAAAAACACAGAATAAGACAATATTTAAAAAAACTTTAACCAGAATGTGCTTTATTTTCACCAATGTTGTGCTTATGTTAAGCATAGGTTAAGAAGATTAAGCTTTCAGTGGAAGACGCCGTGAAGCTACAACTTCATAGTTTAAAATCAGTTAAAATTGCTCATGCTTCATCTCTGCAAGTCACATAGGTATCAACAACAACTGGAAAAACTGATTACATTTCTTTTTTGGGTAGCAGGTACCCTTGATAGAAACTAATGTGACCCAGCCTTCACTTATTCCAGGGTACAAATAATAAACTCACGGAAATAAAGACATTTAACCCTTAACCTAATTGGTCCAGGGGGTCCTCCCAGCTAATTAAAGTTTTTGTAGTCAGACTGCTGAACGCTGGCTCATCCCGATTCATTTTGATACACAGTCAAACGATCTGAGTGTCTTTGCTGCTCCTCCATCCAGGTGCTGAATAGCATCTGTATAAACAGAACTATGGTGGGAATTCAACACAACAGGAATGTATGCCTCCACAGTGGACTCCTGTCCTCAGGTGAATAATTGTTTGACATATAAAATCATCATTAATGTGAACTTTAATTAGTGTGTGTTACCTGGACATTTTATTTTGTTAAATCAAATAATTTTGCCGTATTGACACCAAGTGAAGGTGTGAGCAGACAAACCGTTTTACAGAAGTGCACTGCATTCACAAAAATAAAATATGACATCTAGCAATGTCACAGGTCATTCAGAAATAACAGGAAGTTAGTCTGAGTCAAAAATCAGTCTGAATCAAACTGCATACACAGTTCAATATCATCACCTGTGATAGCCATAAAAATAAATCCCCCAAATCCACTTAGAAACAAGACAAAAGACAATTTAGAACAAGCCTGAAAATCAGCAAAAATAATATCAGTTAGTACTATTTATGAGACAAATAGAGGCCTTTGTTCATTCCTTTGGTGGATACAGTGCTCTTCTGTAGTTATTTGGTCATGTACCAAAGCAGAAGACTAAACTGAAGGATGAGTTTGAATGTTTTTGAGCCAAAACCCTTTACGCTGAACTCTACTTTGTCACGGCTCAACTCATTTTCCAGATGATGGCTCAAATCTCCTTATTTGAGAACTACAGAATACAGAAACATTATGTTGCACATACTCTGCAAGCCAGTGATTCCATACAAAAGTTCCCAGTGAGTTTAGAGAGCTGATCAACAAAGCTAAACAGCAGGTTCATGAATACTGTGCTGTCGCTTGTCTGGAAGACTCCTTATTGCTAATGCAGAAACCAGCTGAGCCACGATCCACATTCACCCATCATCTCAATGCCTTCATACAATCAATTTTTACACAATCCTTGAATGTGACCCTAATGCTATCGAGTCAAATGACTTTAGAGTTGTGCTGTCAGTCTCTGAGTCAAAGCCTGACTGGTCTTTTTTCTGTGTCAGACCAGAATACTTCTGTGAGATCATCCTTAACTTCTCCTTGTTAGAGTACTTTCTTTGGGAAGTTTCTTCCTCTGACTTTTGATGCCTAGCCTGTGATGTCTCTGTGGGTGATGATGGGGAATCACATGAATCGTTGTCTCTGTGTTTTAGTTTACTGTAACCTGTGATGATGCTGCTGGTTGACAGGCTGTGCCTCCTGCAGGACGGGATTGGTGTGGACGAAGATGCAGAGAGAGAAAGGTGTGAATGGGTGAGGGAGGAAGAGGAGAGGAGGAGCAGGGACTGAGAGTCTCCTGGTGCCTCCTTGTAGAGGCCAGAGGAGCTGCAGGAAGCTGCTAATGAATCCTGGAGGGGTCTGTGTGGTGGGGGGCTAGAGTAGCACTGAGGAGGTGGAGAGCATGCATAACCCTCCTCCCCTGGTTTGCCATCTTCCCTGTCCCTCCTCTGCTGTTGATCTTCTCCTTTGTCCCCCCTCCAGCCCTGGGTGGTCCTGGCTCGAGCTGAGTGCCTCCTCCGTGGGGCAGGGGATTTTGGGCGATGCAGTGGTAAGGTGAAATAGCTCAGCACTTTCTTAGTGGTCCAGCAGGTGGAGAGGTGAGTGGGGCTGAAACTTTGGGGGAGGGAGAATCTCTGAGAGTCAGAGGAAGGAGGAGCATCTGTTTGTTCCTGGTAGATACTGAAGACTGCGTGTCCTCCTCCATCACTACCCCAACCTTCCCCTGCTCCTTTGCTGCTACTAGGTTGCAAGGATAACAGCCCTCCTCCCCCCACACTCTCTGCCACTCCTTCTCCTCCCCCCTTCCTGTTTATCAGGGAGTCAGGGTATGCCCTGGGTTTGGCCTCCAGGCTCTTTGATTGGATATAGTTAACAAGGCTGCTGGGGGGATTGGCTGAGGTGCGGCGGGCAGAGCAACAGGAGGAGGTGTTGGGTTTCCGGATGCTGTGCAGGTCAATGACGGTGGAATAAATGTCCCTCAGGTTTATGACTTTTGTCTTCTTGTCACGGTTTTCATGCAGAACAGCATTTGCACAGATGAAGAGGAAAATACCAATCCCCATGATGAGTGGGCCAAAGACCTTCAGCCTATCAGAGTACAAATACCTGAAGAGACATTATCATAGAGCCAATCAGAAAACAGATCAAACCTCACAAGGGCTACTTGAACATCCTAAACTTCCTTTAAAAACATCTTGAGTATTAAAAATTTCTATTAGATTGCCAAAAAGCTCACTACTGACAACTTTAATCTCTTACAGCACATTTAATACACACAAGAAGGAACTTGAGCAATGTGCTGGTCAGAGAACGTGACGTGACACACATGTGTCACGTGCACACAGTACTGTGTAAAACTCTGAAAAGGAATGAAAAACCTACCCAGGGTGGTAAAGAAATTTATGGACATAACAGTAGAGTATACACAATGTGGACAAAAGTCCTGGGTCATCGACACATTTTAGAAGCTGCTAAGCCATGCCATGAAGCTCCTGGCGCACAGTTTTTGTGCTGATGTTAATACCAAAGGAGGTTTGGAATTAAGCCGTTATTGAGTCAGCAGAACATTGGTGACTTTTACGCACTGTGCCCCACAGCACTCAGTGGCCACGCCTCGTGGTCTGCCACTTACTGCCACAGTTGGTTGTGGAATATCTAATAGGAAAGAAATTTCCTGAACTGACCTGTTGCAAAGGTAGCATCCTACTTTCAATACCATGCTTGAATTCAGTAAGCTCTTTAAAAAGACTGGAAGGCTAGGTGTTTGATTTTATACATCTGTGGTAATGGGACTGAAAACGCTGCACAAAATTATTGACAAGATTAACATTAAAATGTGCTGCAAATGCAACCACAAATACCTTCCAGAACTTCCTGCAGGACCTCTACCAGCTGAATCCAATATCCTGGCAGCCTTAGCTAAAACAGACAGGATAGTTTATTTACCTGTCCAGAAAATCTTCTAGAAAACCTTGTGGAAGAGGTCTGGTCGTCCCATTGATGGCTTCTGTCTGGTTAAAACCTTCATCACCTCCTTCATCACGCACGTTGTCTGATTTCAGTACCCCTCCCCTCACTTTTCGCTGGAAGCAGTCACACAGATGTTCAACAAAAAATTGGCTAAAGATAAGAAACATTTCTGACATAATTACTGGGAAATGATGGCAATACAGCAGCTAAAATATGAACACCAGCTTGGTTCAATAAAATAATTACAATATCACAGAAAAACAACAGCTTGGGGTGAAATAAAGTGAAATAAATCAAAAATATATCTATGGTTCAGTAAGGAGTGTAAATCTGAAATGAATGAAGGTAAAATCAGCAGCGTCACTGAAAGACAAAACTACCTCTATTGGCTACTGGATCTGCTGGATCTTGATCTGGTGTGGTGTCTCACCTGGGCATCAGCAGGTGCAGTTGTTGGGCTGTCTGAGGAGACAGAGGCCATGGCAGTGCCATCCTGTGGCTGAGAGCTGAAGAATAATCCATCACGAGGCCAATAGCCCAGAGCTGCCATGACCACACCCACAACCAGAACCAGAATACCAAGTGCAGCCACAAGACCCGAGACTGAACACAACTTCAGTTTCCCCTTTACCACCACCACCTCGCTCCTCCTGGGGTTTGGGAGGTGGGAGCATTGGTTAGTTACATCATCATATCACTAACCCCCTGGTGTGTCTGAAAAACACACACAAGTTACATCATCTCTGACTGTGTGTCTATTTCAGAGTGTGTGTTACCTCTTCTTCTTCTTGTTCTTCTTCTTCTGTGTGTGTGCTTTATGTGGTCTGGATAGTGAGTCCTGTCGGCGTGCATTGATTCTCAGCAATCCACCTGTTGCGATCATCACCACCCACCAATCAGATGGTGGCTCAGCAGGTTAAGCCCCGCTGACCTCTATCTCAGCTGGACTGTGTCACCCAGAGTGGCAGGTAAAGAGACATGTTTACTTCATTTAGGAATATCACCTCGTCTCCTCCAGCCTGCGGTCTGCATCCTGCTGTCGGACAAAGTGCTGCAGGATGTTTGGAAGGACAGACTGCAGCATTTATGAATCTACTGATTACAGTGTTCACATAATTAATGTCTCAAGTAGTTCAATATCAGCACAACTTAACACACACACGCTACTGTGAAGCTCTGCTGGTTGATTCATTTGTGCTCAGTCAATACCGAAACTCAGATCAGGTCAAACAGGACAAAGTGTATGTATCAGTGAGCGCATGTTCACTCTAATACCTCTAATACTGTCACAGTAACAGACAGACACTAATTAAATCTGTTTGCCGGTTCAATTTTTAGTCTAAGAGCACAGGAACTACATCTCCCAGCATGCACCACAGCTTCACAGCAGAACCTTCACACTGTGTGATTGACTCTCCTAATTCTGACTCCTACATCCAGCCATACTAATACTGAAGACAAATAGTGTCTGGTACACGATACTGTCTGATAATGACTGATACAGATCAATACCAGTAATATTTACGTTGTGCTGAAGAACAGTGTGCCATAAAATCAATACCTGCTCAACACCAATCAGTAACGAATCAATACAATCTGTTCTTTATAGATGAATTGATTGCTGGTGTTAAAAATAATTTACACTCTTCTCTGTTGATCAGTAATACTGTGGCAACTGATCAGTTCTGTTTAGCAAATCAGTTACTAGTGCAAAATTACACATCAATAATCAGTGAAAATAATGCTGATGCATATTTATGTGATATTCTGATCAATTTGATCAGCATGCTCAAAGCTTAATTAATCACTACTGATTGCTGCAATCAATACTGATCAATAACAAAACACATAAATACAAAGAGGAGAAATCACACACAGCACAGCACTATAGTATTGATCACCAGTGTTAAATATCAGTACCTGTGAGTATTGCTCAGTGCTGTTCAGGTCACATAAATCTGGTAGAGCAGAAAATGAACCCATACAGATAAATACTGATCAGCAACTTCACAAATGCATGAAAACACACATGCAAACACTTTGATCCACATGAAATAAAGGTGTGTTTGTTCTCACAGTCACCGCTGCTCTCGCTTCTGTTCTCCTGGTCTTCGTGCTGCTGCAGTCTCTTTAAATCTCTCCTTGTCTCATCGCCTCCTGCTATCATCTCTCCAGCTCTCCCTTCTCTCTCCCTCTGCTCCGCCCTCTCTCTGTTTCTGCAGTGATGCTAAGAGTCAATGAATCTCCACCCCCAAAGAGCAACAGACAGGCACAGAGTGAGACAGGCACAGTGAGAGTGTGAGAGAGAGAGGGAGTGTGAGGCAGTTCCAGTGTGCCACTGACAGGAATCTCTCTCTCTCTCTCTCTCCTGCCTCAGATGCTGTAATTCAGTCCATAAGGCTTTCACATCCTCAGTTGTATTTAACCATTTTTGTAAAAGGATGGCAAATGGAATAAACATGGATCTGAGGCTGCGGTTTGGAGAAGGCCTCGGAGAGGACTGGTGGGGGCTCGGGGCCGGGCAGATCCCCGTGTACTAATGAGGGGCATGAGAAATGAAAAAGGAGGAGGGAGGGTGGGGCACAAAAATGTGAACAAAGGCATATATAGCAAAAGAATGCTTTTACAATGTTGTCTGTAATTTTACAGTGACTGTGGCTCAGGAGGTAGAGCGGGTCCTCTAGTAGTCAGAAGGTTGGTGGTTCGATCCCTGGCAGCTCCAGTCTGCATGCCAAAGTATCCTTGGCTAAGATAAGATTATCTCAAAGACCTCATAGTACCATATCACCCCAACAGAGCACTTTGCTCTCAGACTGCTGGCTTACTTGTGGTTCCTAGGATACTTAAGAGTAGAATGGGAGGCAGAGCCTTCAGCTTTCAGGCGCCTCTTCTGTGGAACCAGCTTCCAGCTTGGATTTGGGAGACAGACACCCTCTCTATTTTTAAGATTAGGCTTTAAACTTTCCTTTTTGATCAAGCTTATAGTTAGGGCTGGATCAGGTGACCCTGAACCCTCCCTTAGTTACGCTGCTATAGGCCTAGGCTGCTGGGGGGTTCCCATAATGCACTGTTTCTTTTCATTCACCTTATTTACTTTGTTTATACCCCACTCTGCATTTAATCATTAATTGTTATTAATCTCTGGCTCTCTTCCACAGCATGTCTTTTCTCTCCCCTCAGCCCAACCGGTCACAGCAGATGACCCCCCCTCCCTGAGCCTGGTTCTGCTGGAGGTTTCTTCCTGTTAAAAGGGAGTTTTTCCTTCCCACTGTCACCAAGTGCTGCTCATAGGGGGTCGTTTTGACTGTTGGGCTTACTCTGTAATTATTGTAGGGTCCTTACAATATAAAGTGCCTTGAGGTGACTGTGTTGTGATTTGGCGCTATATTAAATAAAATTGAATTGAATTGATCCTGATCAGCTCAGACCACCATCTTGCCTGTTAGGATATTTTCAGACTTGATTCTACAGTGGTGTGGGGGTTAGTGCTTTCGCTTCACAGCAAGAAAATACTGTGTTCAAATCCACCAGCTGGAACCTTTCTGTGGGGAGTCTGCATGTTCTCTCTTTGCCTGTGTGGGTTCTCCCCTGGTACCCTGGATTTCTCCCACAGTATAAACATGTATGTTAGCTTAAGTGGTTTTTCTAAATTGGCTGTAAGAGTGAATGGCTTTTGCTCTTTCTGTGTTAGCCCTGTGATGGACTAATGACCTTTCCTGGGTGTCCCCCCTACCTCTCACCCACCCAAGTGCTGCTCATAGGGGGTCGTTTTGACTGTTGGGTTTTCTCTGTATTATTGTAGGGTCTTTACCCACAATACAAAGCACCTTGAGGCGACTGTTTGTTGTGATTTGGCGCTATATAAATAAAATTGAATTGAATTGAATAACTGTGAAACCCTCTGAGAGAACAATAATCATAGCTTCAATATGAGGACTAGATGATGTCAGTAAACACCTGGAGGGAGAAAGTGGAAACTATCAGAATGGAGAGAGAGAAACCTGAGGGACAAATATGTTTGCCTAAAAATAAACATAGATAGATAGATAGATAGACAGAAAACCCCTTGGTGTTTTATATTTGGTGTCAGCTACAATAGAAACAAACAAAATGCTGGGACTATTTTCCCTTCTGAGTCTCCACTATCACTGTGTTTGTTTATTTTTTATTTTGTTTATTTGTTTTGGAGTCAAACATATTTGTCCCTTGAATTTTTACACTTCTCCTCCATTATGACAGTTTCGGCACCCTTCAGGAATTTACTTTCTGTGAATCCTTATATTGATTATTAGTGTCTCACTGATAAATAAGTTGCAGTTTGTTAACGTGAGTATGTTGACGTGATGTGTACATCCATTTCCAGGGCGGGGCATGTCAGGTTACCACGTAGGTTAGAACCTTTCAGGGGGGTCTGCATCTACCATGTTGATGTCAGTGGAGCTTTGAGATGATAGAAAAGCAACAGTAACTCAAAAGGTCAAAGGTTGGTTAAAAGAAAATCAGAGCTGCACTCATTTTCATTCTTTATACTATAATTTCACAACTAATCATATGTTAGAAATCATTTTATGTATCTTTCTTACATTGTATTTCGTATTTTTCTTTAGATAAGATTTGGGTGGCCGTGGCTCAGGAGGTAGAGCGGGTGTGCTGCTAATCAGAAGGTTGGTGGTTTGATCCCTGGCTTCTCCAGACTGTGCATATCCTTGGGCAAATGAATGAGACATGCTGTATAAAGTGCTCATGTAGAGCAGAAACGTACTCTATAAGAACCAATCCATTTACAGTTTTATGTATATTTATGGTCTATTGTTGGTAAAATTGTAGATGTGTATTGTGGATGTAAAAGCCAAACCTGACAAGGGCTAGAAATTAGAAATAGCTGCAATCTTGGTGCAGCACATCAGTTTCTTGCTCTTTATTGGAACTATGTTAAAGTGTATTTTCCCTGTTAAATAAATGTAATTAAATACTGCTCATTACAGGAAAAGTATGCAGAATCTCTGAATACACAACAAATTGAGGCTGCAATTCACGCACTTTCACCAGAAATGGACAACAGAAGATCGGCTGGTCTGATGAGTCTTGATTTCTGCTGTGATTCTGGGATGATAGGATCAGACATAAACATAAAAGCATGGATCCATCCTGCATCATATCAGCAGTTCAGGCTGGTGGTGTGACGATCTGCAGGATCATTTCTTGGCACTTTGGGCCCTTTAGTACCAGCTGCTAAACACATCCATCCCTTCATGACCAGTGTGCCAATCTGCTTCCATCAGTAGATAATGCACCGCGTCACAAAGCTCAAATCATTTTCTTTTTCTTCAGTGTGACAATAAGTTCACTGTACTCAGTTGGGCTCCACAGTCACCAGCTCTCAGTCCAATGGAGCACCTTTGAGATGCGGTGGAACGGGAGATCTGCATCACGAATCATTCTAAATTCAAATCTTCTCCAAAAAACACAAGTTTTTAATGAGATAGGAAAATAAACTAATGTAAACGATTACTGAGAAGACAAATGACTGTATTTTCAAAGCCAAATCTTTTCCTATTCTTGGTGGATACAGGATTTCAACAGCTCTACTCTTTGGTATTTCATAATGCTCCAAACCACGCAGCGACAGGTCTGGGTTATGACCAAGATGCAGTTTGATTTTCTATGTTATGAGTCCTCCTCTGTCCAAATGAGAGATCAGCACACAGACCAGATCAGAAACTTTATTGGTCTCAACAAATACTGACAAACAGCAGAGAGAACTTGGATAAAGGCCTTATATCAGCCCACTGTTGGAAACACCAAAATACCCGCCTGGACCTGTTACAGTGGAAACCTGAGGAAAGCTGTCGTGTAAACGAGATTTTGCAAACTCAAAGTGTGCAACAGATCGCTGCAGGCCAGGAATATGCTGTTCTGAGTTCAGTTTTACAGCTCGGCCCCCCGCCCCTGCTACGCCATCACAGAGGAGAAGAGGTCAGAGAGAAGCAAGGCTAACTAAAATACAAATCTATAGATCTATGGTTACTCTAAAATAAAACTCTATACAAACACAGTAGATAACAAAAGAGACTGTAACACGAGAGAATAAAATTATAAATATAGACTTTGCGATTATTCCAAAGTTAAAAAATTTCTTCTGAAAATTCAGAGTTATGAACAATTGTTTTATTGATTGTTTAAGAGATGCAGCCAATTACACATTTCCACAACCTGACAGATCCCAGCAGAGGAGGCGGGATAACGGGACTGCTAAAAGTCTGCGAAATGAAATGAAATGAACAGAGTGGTGTGTTTGGGAGCAGAGGGCACGGGAGGAGGTTAGAAACCTGGTGATGAGACCTTAATGAAAAACTGAAACAGTGACATGGCAGAAGATGATGTCTGGTTCATCCCAGCATAGTGTTGCATCTCATTAACACACTGTGGAGTCAAAAAACATCACAAGCAGGTTGTGAATCAAATTCACCCCAAAATCCAATGTACACGTTTTCCTTTGGTCTGTAATGCTCTTCAGCCACAGAGATGACAGTTGCCCAGTTTTGGACATCTATATATGGCAATATCACCACAGATAATGTCTCTTAATGTTGCCAGTTTAATTTTGGGACATTTAATTGTAATTATGAATTTTGTGTAATACTGTTTTTTGCTTGTGTATTTTCCTGTAAATAGAGACAGATGCAAATATACAAACATTTGCAATTTGTTTATAATGTCTAGACTTGCTTGAAATTTTAATTCTGTAATCTTCTGTAATCACGAGACTTTTCTCATAATACTGTAATTTTCTGAGACTAGAAATTACAATTATGGATTGATTACATATGTTCATATAATCAGGAGATTGGTCTTCATGGTTGTAAGACTTTCTAAATTATGAAAACATTTTCAGTGAACATGTCAGGGTGAGACGACTGCACCTTAAAATGTTTTCAGATAAATGTCAGACTTTTCTTCTAATGTTTAAGATGTTTCTTCATATAAGAAATTATTTATGCCATTTTTTTAGCATTTCTTCCTGTTAAGGCAGAAGATGATGTCTGATTTTTTTGTCATTATGAGACAATTTTTCACAGAACCAGTTCCTTACAGTAAAAAAACAAACCCTGATTAATTTAGTTACAGGACAAATAAAAGCACTTGACTTTTAGCATTGCAGTCGTTTTTAATATTCTGAAGAGCTTTTTTTGAATTTGACATTTGTGATTTGTTTGTTTTTTTCCCTGATCATCATATTTACATGTAAATATGATAAAAGAAGAAACTCTGAGAATCTACTTCCCAGCACTGATTTACAGATAAAATAAAATGAAGAAATTATCTTAAAATGTTGGATATAAGTTTTCCATAAGTTTTGAAGCTGAATTGTTTCAAATATCTCGATCAGTTCAGTTCCTGGCAAAACTTCCACTGCTGAGGAAAAGCACTGATCATATAAGACCGAAGCCCCACTTAAAGCTTTGCCTCCAGTTGAATAAATGAAGCTCAGCTGTTCTGACGTAAACTGACAAAATGACGACATCAACTGAATTTGATGACAGCACACGACTGACAATGACCTGCAGCAGAAAGGTCATTGTAACATCAGAACTTCATGCAAATTCATGTCAACTCAAGTGACAACAGAATGGAAAACATGGCCCGTCCAGATCAGAGAGGAAGGGGTAGAGACCATGGTGATGGGGTCTATCAGGTTTGGATTTAGTCAGTTACAAGCTGCGAGTGTCAGGTATCGGTATGCTCAACGTGTGACTGGCTCTTATCCTTAGCATGTGACCGACTCCTGTCCTCAGCGTGTTTGAACATCAGGATGGAGTTGTAGATCTTGAGGGCGGGACCTAGTTTGATTGACATGATCCGGATGATGTCCCGCTGGGTGAGCAGCAGGAAGGCCCGTCCATCAATTTGCTAGAACAGAAGCAGGAACAAATCAGATCATTGCCACCATCACGTCATTAACTCTACACCACCGACTGACTGGCCACTTCACCTCGTCTCTGAACTGTTTTGCTTGTTCCTCACAGCCGGGGAGAGACTCTATGAAATCTGACACCTTAGACGGAGAGAGAGAAAAATATCAGAGACAGGCAGGTCATACAGACACTCACTAATGGGTGTGCATTACCAAAAGATTGAGCAGGGGTGGCTGTAGCTCAGTAGGTAGAGCAGGTCACCTACTGATCGGAAGGTCAGCGGTTCGATTCCTGGCTACTCCAGGCTACATGCCAATGTATCCTTGGGCAAGATACTTAACCCCAAGTTGCTCTCCGACCATCCTGTCAGAGTATGAATGTGTGTGAATGCTAGTTAATTAAAAGCACTTAGCTTAGTTTAAACATGGAAGTGCTTGTATGAATGTGAGTGCATGGGTAAATGTAAACATGTTGTATAAGCGCTTTGAGTGCTCTAACTGAGTAGAAAAGCGCTATATAAGAGCTAGTCCATTTACCACTCTTATTTACTGCAGTTAGTGAACTGCACAGCTGCAGCATCTTTCTGACCTGCTGGACGCTCCAGTGTTGGACAGTCTCAGCGTGCACTCCTGCAACCCCTGGCAACAATTTGCGGTGTTGCTCCCAGCATAACGACAGGTCGCGGGTGGGCTGTGCTGACATGGCCGAGAGGAAGACAGACTGGTGGAGGGCGGCCTGCAGACTGGATTCTGCTGCAGGAGAGACAAAGAGGTCAGAAACACTGACTGATGTGTAGTAACATCTCAACAGCCATAAAGTAACACACAGCAGAAACGCAACAATCTAATGACAGCACCTTAGTACCGCACTTCATGAACACACACCTGAGTCAACATAAAGCGACTAATAGTGAGTTACAGCAAATTTAAACTCTTCAAACAGAGAAACTTCTATTTAATGGTGAACACGGTCAGCAGAGTACTGAACAGTAATGTTTATTATCGGCAGTCTTAAACTCAGTGACGAGCGGTGTTATGATTTCAGATCAAATCTATCAGTCAGACCACGACCATCAGAGACCTGCTGAGACCAGGATCACTCTGAGCATGAACTTATTTAATATGTGAGGAATGAGCAGCTCTCACCGCTCAACAGTGAGACGGGCACCATGTGACATTGCTCAGTCAGCTGATTGGTAATCAGAAAGGGTCTGATGTCCTTTACAGGATGAAGCACAAAGAGCACAACTAACACTGCAGCTACCATGGCGAAATGTTTCCATAGAAACAGCCACCTTGTCTGCCTGCTGTTTCCATGGAAACAGTGAGGAGAGCACTGCTGTTTCCACAGTGTAGATGAGTTTATGTCAGTGACCATTTCAACCATCACAAAGAGGCTAAAGCAGCCTCAGGTTTGTGTCACCTTTTTAATGACACAGAGCAGCTGAGACGCTGACGCTACGACACACCTCGCTTTCACCTCAGTCACCTCTCCGTCTGCTTTCTGTGCTGTATGCAAACTCACCTAAAGAAGAATTTCTAAGCTGCAAAATGACAGAAGCTCAACACATAAAAATAATTTATTTTCAGTGATAAACTAAATGTTATGTCTGTTTTGTCATATAACTTTAATGAGATAAAACCAGCTGCTGATTTCAGAATATGACTATGGCTGTAAGGAGGAACAGGACAGGGCATGGACATGTCCATACGCTGGACAGATGCATCAAGGTGGGTGGAGACATGCTGCAGAGGAGCTCTTATCTGATCCTGCAGACTGCATGAACTGCCGCACTTTAAACTGCTCCAGGTCTGTGGTATGTTTCTGCCTACAGCAGATGAATATTCGTATTTGTATGCAGCAGTAAAGCTGCTGTTGTCTCCCTGAAACCTGACATCAGCAGTTTGGTGAATTCTGCAGTAAAATGTTATCAGAAGCAGAACAGTGGACAGGAGCACCTCTTTACTTTCAACAACTTATACCAGCATATCAACATAAACAGCAATCACATTCTTCCAGACATTAAAAGTATCTATGAAAGCAGACACCTGAAACAAAACATCTTGGCTCATTCTTGAAAAACAATCAGTATATTAATATCTAGTAATACAACATGTAAATGAATTCCATTTGTAGTGAAGCCAGAGGAAGAGGCAGGAGCACAGATGACTGTTTCTCTTACCCAGACTACAGCAGCAGCTCACAGATGGATATTTTCTGCTGGTTTGTGCTGCCTGTATAACTCACTGACCTGCCTCTCAGGAAACATCAACCCTTCACCTGTGGATGATGATCACTGCAGTATTGTAGGGTCTTTACCCACAATACAAAGCGCCTTGAGGCGGCTGTTTGTTGTGATTTGGGGCTATATGAATAAAATTGAATTGAATTGAATTGAATTGCAGATCTGCTTCCCTGTGCACCCCCCCCCCCCCCATCCCCCTTATTACCTGGGCTGAGGGCTGTGAGGTGAGGCTCCTCCTCTTCCTGTTTCACATGAAGGAATGTGGTTTGCTGGGGCATTTGTGTGGGCCTAGCCAGAGAGAAGGAAAACAATCTTCACGTGTGGGACAAAAAACTGCAGTAAAACCAGCATTCTGCTGTGAGTCCACTTTTCATTATACTCTGAGTCTAAATTGAACTTACATATTCAGAATCACTTCTGTGTTTGAACAGGTTTTATTCACTGACCCCCACCCTGAAGATTAAACTTCCCCATTAAGTCAATCAATAAATGTGAGTGTGAGGGTATGAATGTCCTCTGAAACGGCGGAAACCTCACTGCCTGAGTGTGTTTTAGAGTGTGTTTAGGTTATATAATTCATCTTATATAACACCTACTCAACCATCACCCACACACACACACTGCAAAAGATGAACTTTAATCTGAAAATGAGAAAATTCCTGAAGAAATTTTGATTATGCCGATGCACCTGCTGACATGTCAGCAGCCAACAGGAGCTAACAGGATGTGTGAAGAGCCAGCAGAAGCTAACGATTGCAAGAAGTACTGGCAGCATAATGTACATAACCCTTGATAAAGAGCTAGGTAAAAAGAGGTGTTGAATGGTCTTGCAATCTCAAGATTATTTTTAAAGGCCAAAACATTGACAGGTATCCTGTTTACACAGCACACAGCAGTAGTCACAAATTGAGCCAATGAGGCAGCCACAGGCCTGTGATATGTATATTAAAAAAAATCATCAGACTTCATGAACCCCGAAAAGCAGCTGTAATGTTTTGGAGCTTTTATTTTGAAAGTCAAGTATAATTTAACTAAAATTATTTGCCAAATTATACTTCGTAGATATTGTTTGTCTGTGCATTTTATTTTGAAAGGCCAGAACATTTAAACACTTCCTGCATATCCACTGGTACTCATAAAAGGAACCAGAAAGGTGGAGTCAGAATACCTTCAATAAGCCCAGATGAGTGACACTAATATTTGTGAAGTTTTACTTCAAATGTTTTGGTTTTAATTTTATTTATTTAGTCTTATTTTAAAGGTGAACCAAACACTTCATATAATGTTCAGCTGTGCTTATTTGTTTTAAAGCTGCTTTTTGAATGGTCTGAATAAACACAGGACACACTGACCTCAGTTCCACACCCACTCTTGAAACGAATGAAAAAAAATTTGCACTTTGTTTTTTTGCTAAATTTGTAAAAACCAAATCACTACCAAAAGTTCCCGATCGAGCCATAAGCCCTGATGTAACCTTTGTGGGGGTTTTCTCAAAGCTGCTGCACAATTTTAGGCAGAAGAAGAAGAATAACAATAATCAGAATAATGAATCTGTCAAATAATATATATAGTGTGCCTTAATGCCATTACATTGGCACAGTCAACTAAAAAATCTCTCAAGAAACTTTGAGTGTGCCTCAAAATCCTAATAATAAATAAAAAATAAATCTGATTATAAACGGTGCGTCTCAATACTATTGCACTGGCACACTCAGTAAGCTGCTACAGTGAGACAGGTAGAAGGGACAGAGACGTGTGATTGACTTTACTGATTACACGCCGATCGCAGGGCCGTGTGTCTTACAGACACCTAACAGGTGGACAGAAACCTGTCTCATTATCTGTGTCTCTCACCTGTCTGTCAGTCTTCTTCTCTTGCCAAGAGGAACCAGGAGCTCCTCATCTCTGGGCTCTGTCTTGTGAAAGCTTGTGCTGTTCAACAGACAGTTAATAAAAACCAAAACCATGTAAACAGGATTTATTTTCAAACTTATCTTTAAGCAAAAATAATGACAAGCTGCTCTTCTGCAGTAATAAATGTGTGGCTCCCTTTGCTGTGGACACATTAAGAAACATCATTTCCTGTTCTGTGTTTGTTTACATGCTTGTAGCTCCTTCCTTTCTCAGATTTAACAGCGCACGCTCCAGAATATTTTCTACGCTAGTCTACATATACCTGTGTGACTGGTTGTCATGCTGACGCATGGTGACAGGTATGAGGGTGATGACTCGTTCTCCTCCCAGCCTATCAGGAAGCACCATCTCCTTACGCATGTTAATGTCAGAATATGGACAGCCGAAGGCACTGGATGGCAGACGTGCACAGAGGTAGAGAGAAATTTAACAAGAGCGACAAAAACACAGAGAAAATACAACCAAGCAAACATGACTCACCAACAGAAACATGAGACAATAAACAGAAACACATCTCAACAAAACCAAACCAAACAAGTGTCTGTGTAGTTGTTGTCAGAGTGGGAGACAAGTACCTGTGGCGTCTGAATGAGAAATACACCTGTTCTGTGTTATACATGTAAATTTGGGGTGTGAGTCAGGGACCTGTGATTTCTTTGTGAAACAGGTACCTGTGATGGTGTCTGAGGTACGTACGTAGATGTAAGAAATGTACCTGTAGTGTTTTGTGACACAGGTGAAACAGGTACCTGTGGTGTCCAGTGTATTTGGCTCCTTTAATGTGTCCGACTCCTCTGCAGCCTGCAGTAGGACACACTCCCTGAGAGGGGGAGGGCAGGTGGGACAAACCTATCTCACACACATAAAAACAGCCATAAAAAACAATTAATGAATCTGCCCCAGAATAACTGGCCTTCTCAAATGTATCTCTCTCTGACCTATCTGTCTGATCAGTCTCTCTCTCTCTGACCTGTATGTCTGACCTGGGGGGGGTTCCAGTGGGTGTCCGGTGCGCTGACACCAGCCAACAGGATGCAGGTCACAGAGGTCACTGTCACACCACACATCAAATTGTGTCGACCAGCCATCATAATGAATCTGCAGGTACACACATTGTTATATACTTCCTCACATCAAACATGCACACCTGACTATTTTTCTCACGTGACGTCACGCACACATTGCTCTGCCATGTCCTCAGCACCACCAGTTGCTGGAGAAAAATTTGTATTCCCCTGATTGGTTGCCAGTGGTTCCTGGAGGTTGCATGCAACCTGCATCCTTGAGAAGGTGCTGAACCAAAAACCTCCTGGTGATTGTTTTGGTTGCTTGCAGATTGCCACGGTTGCCTCTAGTTTTTCATGTCTGTCTGCAAATACTCACTAAATACCAGCCGAGCGGTAGTACAACTTGAATGGAGAAGGTTTCATTCAAAATAAAAGCTGTGCTTCAGCAATGCAGCCAACATGTTTCAAAAGGCGCAACTTTTACTTTGAAGGCAAACTGCCTCCATTTCCAGTTTGCGTTGCACTTTTCACAGTTTCTCTACAGCTTAGAGAACAGCTGGTCAGTCTTTGTGGACAATCACTTCATTCAGACTATAACCACAGCTATATGATGGCAACCAAAGCAATCACAAGGAGATTTTTGCCAGCTGGTTGGGGAATATACATTTTTCCCTAGTGGTTGCCAGGGGGTCACATGACCGTTCTGTAGGCCTTCATGATCGTTTTCCCAGTGACTGTCATTAACCTCCAGCAAACCCTCACAAATGATAAGGGAATACACATTTTTCCCCTCATTACCGGTGGTTGCCAGACCGATCTCTAGGCCTGCGTGTCAGGGCCTTATTCACGTGATCCTACAGGGTCACCATGACTGTCACACATCCAAAATGGCAGACAAGTTAACGTCACATTGTTAGTGGCCACGTGTCTGCAAACCCTCATTATCATTACATACTTCATGACAGCACAGATACACAAAGGAACACGTTACCTTCACCCTGTAGTCTTCTGTGTCTGTTACTGTGGCAACCCGTATCAACATAGGGTTCCTCCTGTCAACCATCTCCAGTTTGTGGTTCATCTGGAAACCGTGTGGTGCTCTCTGTTAGAACAGAGGTACAGGGAAAGCCATAAGTTATCACAAACAGATCACTGATCAGATCTCGCTGCTGTCAGCTCGCCTAGCCTCCCCTTCCCTCACCAGAGTGAAGGCTGAAATAGGAGCAGCAGTAGCAGTAGTCTCTTGAAGGTACTCCTCCCACACAAAGTTCTCAGGGTTGGGGTGACCTGAAAAACAGAGTACTACAGAGTTTTACAGAGGAATACTATATTCTGTGCATAATTACAGTGTGAAAAAGTGGACTTGTCATTATGGCAGCCATCCACTGAAACTGGCTCTGCATCTCTCTGCTGAAGCTTAGGATAATTACTGGGTACTGTGAAAAAAATGTAAACATCAAACTATTCTAACTTTCTCAACTTTGTGAATCCAACACCTGGAAAGATGAGCAAGGACCTGAGGAACAAAATGAAGCATTTTAAGCCAACTAATGTTAGTGCTAGAAACAGAGCTCAGGGAGCTCGTGATGACATGTACAACAAAATATGCACCAGCCATTGTGTGTGTGTGTGTGTGCGTGTACTGAACATAGCTTCATTTAAATAGATCGTGCTCATATTCTCTTGGGTCACCACATACATAATTGTGTACATCACTTTCTACAGATAAACTCTACTGTAATATTCATTTTCTGACATCCCCTGGCTGAAAGGATTATGTAGGCAGAAGATGAATTTTTTTTCTGTCAAAATTCCTGCATCCTGGCCAAACGGGAGATTATAAACTGAACTGGAGTGAATCCTCAGCTGGAGATAATCACAACTGTGAAACTCATTCAGAGCAATGCCGTATCTCCCTTCTTATCTTAACTATAGCTGCCATAATTCAGTCCAACATAGAGAAAAACCAGAGGATTCATTCTAGCCATTTCTGGTGCATATTTTTCCACTTTGATGGCCATCTACTTTGTCCATGTCATCATTAGCTCCCCGAGCTATGTTTCTAGCACCAAAGCAAGTTAGCTTCAAGTGTTTAATTGTTTTTCCCATATCCCTGCTCATCCTGCCAGGTGTTGGCTTCACAAAGTTAAGAATAGTTTGCTGTTGAATTTTTTTTCCACAGAAATCAGTAATTATCCAAAGCTTCAACAGAGAGAAGTATTCCCACTGTTGCCAAGTGCTGCTCACAGGAGATCATCTTATTTCCTCTAAAACTGTAGGATCTTTAATTTATACATATAGTTTATAAGAGAAAGAACCTCAAGAGTACAGCTCTTACCCTATATAAAGTACCCTGATGTTGCTTTTTGAGATCTTTTAGCCTCATCAGTCAGTGATTTCTCGATTCAAACGGTCTGGCAACAATTATGTCTGAGTATGGCTGGTGAAATTTAACTCAACTTAGCTTTCCAAAAAAATATGGTTAATCACAGTTAATTCATGATTTAACAAGTGGACCAATTACATTTTCACACAGGGCCAGGCGGGTTTGGATAGCTTTTTTCCCTTAATAAATAAAACCACAATTTAGAAACTACACAACATCTACACTGGTGCTCCATCAGGACAAGCTTGCCTTGTCAAATCTGACACTAGACATGAACTGAAACATACAAAAGTGAAAACGATCTCTCTCTTTCACCTCAGACAGTGCTGTCATAAGCCTGTTTGCATGCATTCTTTACATTACTGACATCTTGTGGTTGCAGTTGGCTACTGTTGCTGAAAGCACCACTTCTTTCATGCTCATAGGAACCTGCAGCTGTCTACATTTTACAGGAGTATCTGTCTCCTGTTAACAAGCTGAGAGGCCAGCAGCTTTCTTCTGGTGGTTTTGCACGTGCATTGTGGATGAACGCCTGTTCTTTGATGGTACACTGATGGAGACCTGCGTGTGAGGCACGCTGCTGCTGACTGCTTTCACTGTTCTGAGATCAGTTACGATCTGCACTTTGAGTGGAAACACAGTGAGCATTAGCAAAGAAATGAGCTTCAGTGATTTATTATCGTAATAGACGAGTTTCCTCCTGCTTAACAACCTTTGCCAACATGTCTGATTTAGAGAAGATGAAATGTGAAGAAACTGTTAATAACTCCTTTAGTACATTAGCACGGAAAGCTTTGACGATGATGGAGAGGGATGGCAGCTCTGATTGTGTCTGCTGTAATAAAACAGGAAAGCTGACCAGGTGCCAGAACCTTCAGATTGACAATGTTTGAATGTAATGAGCTTAACTGGCTGTTTTGCCAACACTCCACCTTCATTTTTAGTGAAGCTAACAGTTGCTCCGCTGGTAACTGGAACACGGAGACCCCCAGACTGGGAAAATGGCTCCAGCAGATTTCAGGAATGACATCTCTGTCCAGAAGAGCGCAGTCCTGGGAACAGCTAAGATACTGCGCAGGACCCTCAAGCTCCCAGGCCTCTGGTAGAGGACCCGAGCTTGGAGGACAAACAAAGACCGCCTGCAGGGTGAGTGGGGGAATATATATTCGCCAGTATATGTGCCTCAAGGTGCTTTATAGGGTATATTCCCATTATACCCTTTTAAGATAAAGACCCTACAATTTTAGAGAGAAAACCTCAATGATCAGATGATCCTCTATGACATGAAACTAAAGTCTTTAATATCATATCCTAAAGACCTTTATGAATCTTATTATCCCAAAAAGAGAGCTTCACTTCTTCTCACACATGATCAATATGCTCTCTTTCTAGTTTCTGTTAGTACGTGCATGTGCGGTGTGTTTTTCATAGAGCTTTTAAGCCAGTGAATTACAATAATCCAGCTTCAAATTAACAAATGCATGAACTAATTTTTCAGCATCAACCTGAGACAAGATGTTCCTGATGTTAGCAATACTGCACAGATGAAAATATCAGTTCGACATACACTCTCCTCCAAAAGTATTGGAACAATGATGCCAATCCCTTTATTTTGCTGTAGACTTGAAACATTTCAGTTTGACATTAATCAATATGAGATCATTTTTTATTTCCAGATATTTACATCTGTTCAGAAGATTGCGCCATTTGCCTGAAGCCACCCATTTTTCTCGTGAGCATAACTATTGGAACAGATAAACTTATAATAGATTAAAGTGAATAGGACTTAATATTTAGTTGCAAAGCCTTTGCTTGCAATAACTGCATCAATTCTGTGAGCCACTGACATCCCTAAACTTTTGCATTCTTCTTTTGTGATGCTTTTTCAGGCCCTCACCACACAGGTACTCCCTTCAGTCTCCTCTTTAGAAGGTAAAATGTTCTATAGGGTTTAAGTGTGGAGATTGACCAGGCCAGTCAAAACCCTCCACTTCCTGCCCCTGATGAACACCTTTGTAGTGTTGTCAGTGGGTTTTGGGTTATTATCTTGCTACATGATGAAGGATCTTCCAATCAGTCTGTTTACATTGTACTGCTGCTGTCATATGCGAGATCATCAACAAAGATTAATGAGCCCATCCCAGAAGAGGACATGACATCACCTCCACTGTGTTCCTCAGATGGGCTCGTATGTTTGGGATCATGAGCGGATCTTTTCTTTCTCCAAAGTCTAGCCTTTAATCTTTGTCTCATCAGTCCATAAAACTTTATCTCAGAATTTCTGAGGTTTCTCTCTATACATCTTGGCAAATTCCAGACCGGCCTTCTTATTCTTCTTAGCGGTTTGCATCTTTTAGTGAAGCCTCTGTAGATTCTCATTTAGTCTTTAACTGGCTTAAAATAAATCAAAACCCGCATCTTCCAAATTCTGCCGTTATAATGTTCCTTAAAGAATTCAGGAATAACTTCAGTCTGAGCTAAGATATCTACAGCTGAGAAGTTTTGGAACATCACAACATTAATCACTAATCAGACAAACGAAAACCTCTTGAAATAATAAAGACAAAGGAAAAATTACATATCAGAATTTTGAAGTCATTTAAAGCCATTAGAAAGTTCAAATTATGAGCTAAACATAGAGAATGAAGATTTCAAAACTCAAATCTCAACAGATAACTGGAAATCAGCTTCCTTCCACTAGAAAAAGTAACACATATTAAAGGGTAAAAAATTTGAAAATGTCTGGAAACCTTTTCTTAAAGGATTTGCATTTTATAAATAACTAGTCTGAAGAGCTGGTATATCATCTGAACATGGTTTTCTTTGTTTTTTAATGAAATGGGTTCCCATGTTTGGAGGGTTTACTTTGTTTTTTGTGTATCTCTTGTGTGATCGTTGTTTTACAGTAATGTGTGTATATAAGTATAGTGTTTAGAAGGACTGCATACCCTGCGGTGCAGTCAGAGGTCGTCCCTGTTCTTGACACCAGCCCACCGGATGGATGTATGGACTGCTGCTGTCACACCTGACGGATCAATACAACCATCAGTACAAACACCCAGTGTTAACTAACAGATATCAGATGACACGTAGCTCAAACAATCACAAAGAAACTGCTGCAACTTCACCTGCTGGTTAACACCAACACTAAAAATACTGCAAATAGAAATAAGTCTGTCCCCATCTCTCTCACCAGTAATCATATGTGTCGTCCCAGTTGTCAAAGTGAACAAGGAAGCGCTCATCGATGACATCAGCTACAGAGGCAACGCAGACGAGTCCAGGGTTCTTCCTGTCGACCGCCTCCAACTTCATCCCCACCGTGAACCCGCAGCCCTAAGAAACAGACAGGACAGGTGGTCAGACAGATAAGTGTATCTTGACTGCAGTGACAGGTGAACAGAAAAGTTGTCGAGACAGACTGTATACTGACTCCAGTACGACAGGTGAACAGGGCTGGTGGCGCAGACTGAGCGTCTGTGGACTGAAGGTACTGCTGCCAGTCAAACTCTGTCTCACTGTGACCTGCAGACAAACAGACAGATGAAGTAACCCACGCCATGTAGTTACCTCTGAAGGGACTGGGCTACCTGTTGTACCTTTAGGTGGGTGAAGTTTGTGGTTGTGCTCTTTACACCAGCCTGCCGGTCTAATGTCTGGTGAATCTGCATTTACCCAGAAGTCATAGCACTCTGAATACCCATCAATATGAAGACGCAGCCGACAGCCAATCACCTGATAGAGACAGGAGAGCCATGAGACTGCATTTGAACAGGAGTGTGTGTGTGAATGTGTGCGATAATTTTACCTCTGCAACTGTCACCACGCAAAACATGGAGGGATGCATTGGGTCAATGCCTTCCAACTTCATCCCAACTTTAAAACCAGTTTTCCTACTGGGAAAGGACTGGGACTAACAGACAGGTCAGAGACAGAGACAGGTCCGAGATCAGACATATGCTTTTTATTACTTTTATTATTTTGTTAAACTTTTTAAGGCGTTTTAATAAAAACTAGGCAACTTGCACAACAATTCAGACAGCACACAAAACCCATTAACAATTATTTAACAATAACAATCGCCGTTAACAATTGTTATTTAATTACTTTTAGTTTGTTTTGTCAGAGAGTGGAAGTATAGTGGGTTTATTCCAGTTTATTATGTATTTTGATATTTTAGAAAAGGTACTGATACTGATAATTCCTTTGATTGTCTTATTTTAAGTGGTTCTATGAAAACTGTGACGTGTGAAGAAGAAAAGAGGCGTCCTTGTCATGTTTCTTGGTGTGAAAGTGGATGAGTTCATCCATTTGCAGTGACTGTGGCTTTTGGTGAATTACACAATCTCCTCTATGTAGAGTATTAATAAAAATGACCAGCAGACCTCACTATTCTAACCAAGTCTGTGTATATTAACTGAAGCCTGTCTAATCAGGGAGAGGGTTTAAAATGGAGGTCACAGTTTCTATTTGGGTGCCTAAGACTTTGGTTATTATTTTCATCTGTATTCGTTAATAAAAAGGGTTTGTAGAGTTTGTAGCTGATCGGCTCTGTTAAGTCTTCATCCAGTTTGAGTAAAACTGCTACAGCAGCTGTGTTCATATGCAGGGAAATTTATGATGCATTTTTTTTATTTCTTTGACCAGTCTGGAAAAGGGGAATGGGTAGGAAGGTTTATGGAGTTCTGCTGATGTCAGGACTGTCAGTCTTTTAAATGTGGTGTTTTGATGACTATGATAAGTTACAGACTATGTGAAAGGTATTTTCTAAACAAGGATCTTGGGTGACAGATCTTACTTTATTTTTTTAGATGTATTCCAGTCACAGGTCTCACAATACTCTCAGCCCTCCTCCCCATACTGTGTAATCTATATTTACTTGTTACCTCTGTAAAGACTGTGAGCGGAGCAGCTTCAGCCTTCTGCTCAGTTAGGTACTGCTGCCAGGACCAGGACCGCCTCTTCACATTCACTGAGGATCACAGATAATCACATCACTGCTCCGATGACTGATTCAGTGTCAGTTGTGACATGTTAAACCTCTTAACATCTACCTGGTCACCAGTGACCTGTTCAAGGTCTGTGGAAGGGTTATGGTATGTTCACAGACACCCGACGATTCGATACTATCACAATACTTCACTCATGATAAGAAAATGGCAAATTATGTTGTCAAAGTTAAATATTTGTTTTATCCAATAAGATAAAGTTATCTCAATTCAGTTCATTTTTGCTGCAAAATGTGATTGTCAAGCATACGGCACTGTCACTAAAACCTGCCATAAACGCTGCCATAATATGGAGTCAAACTGCTGTCCATCAGATATCAGTCTGCAACTGAAGGGAGTCATGTTGGCAATTACCTGCAATCTGTTTCTGATAATACAGCAAATAACTGGGATTAAATCAATGAAAATCAGATCTCTATTGGTGTCTGCATACATGGAAATTCACAGTTAACTATTGTATTTGTGCTCAGTAACCTTCCTGCTCTACAGGAATATAACCAGCATGCCAACTGGCAGCCACTTTGCCTGCATTTATCAATTAGATAGCAATTATTTGGAAACCTTCGACTGGGACTGTGTGCAGAAGGGTGGGCTCCTACCAGCTTCATGAGTCTTACGGTGTGTTCACAGCTGGATCACAGAAGGTTTCTGCAGATACCACCTTCTGTTTGCTCATCAGTAAATCTTTTGTGAACTATGAAAAGCTATATGGTATAAATTAATAGAAATAAAAGGAACAGTCCCACTCCCCAGTGGTTTAATATAAAACAGTCATAACACCCGTGCTGGATTAATGATTATAACATCATATGCAAACATGTTTTTCTACTCTTTGTTTTCAGTTTTAGGAAGCATTACTTTGAAATACAGTAGAAAGAGGTACTTTTGTGAGTCATTATTCATCGTTACCTACTTGAATTTGCTTCATATGCATTGCTACATTTGTTTCCACAATATTATCCATACTTGTTACCTCATTAGTAAATTTCAGTCTAACATTACTCAACAACCAAAGCTGATACCAAGCTATTCCTTGGTACTGTACACAATGGGGAAATTTACATGGTGATTACATTTATATAATGATCACCATGTATAATACCATGGTTATATAAAATGGTGCCTGCATTTCTATCACAAATACCTGAGTAAATATGCAAATTAGTCTGCAGCAGAAAGCGTGCCTGCAGACCTTCACAAACATGGGCAGAAACTCCTGTTTGTAACAGAACTGTAAGAAATGGTCTGAAAGAAATGTTAAACTTATTTACTTGCTGCATAGTAAAAAAGCTGAATGAGCTGAGTGTAGTGAGTCCATAGGTTTTGCCAGGAGTTGTAAAGTATATCTTATCTTGCTATCGTGGCTGAAATGCAAACCTAACTCTGATCTTGGTGGATTTTAAAGAAAGAGCATAACTGAAGAAATGTTTCTACCAGGGAGCAGAGTTTACCCCGGCCGCTAAACCAGGAGGTGTGTGTGTGTGTGTGTGTGTGTGTGTGTGTGTGTGTGTGTGTGTGTGTGTGTGTGTGTTACCTTGAGCGGTGCTGATTTTGCTCTTCATCTCCTTGTCTTCTTCTTTGGCTCTTTTCTGTTCAAACAGAAAACAAACATGAACAAATATGAATGAATAAATCAAATACTATTAGAGGCTCATTTGATTTCACAGGAAACTGAAGTTTAAACCCAAAGTGAAACCAATCAGATGAAAGAGATTCAGGAAAAAAGCTTTTCATTTGTGACCCACCAACAGTCCTGAAATATTAGATATAGTTTTGCTGTTTGCATTACAAACTGTAAACTGACATGAAGAAGGCTGTTTAATCAAGACATCCAACATACCTCCTTTAAAGGTTCCACAGGTTACTAATGAGAAAGACATCCCTTTCCCCACCCTGCACTCTGATTTTATGTGTGTTTGATAAAGAACGAGTGATGCATTATTAGTTTTCATCTGTAAATAAACACTGAATATTAAAATATTCATTTGCTACATACAAATAACTAAAACAATTTATAAAACAGCTGCTGATAATTTTTCAGTTGATTTATTTGTTGACTGATTCATGCTTTGATTAGTAACCGTGACACACTGAACTGAATCCAGATCAGCCCTCATACTGGGCCTCAGTCATGTGGAAACATGCTTGACTGAATTTGCATGCAAAATAACTGACAGACTTATGACACGTGTGCACTGGACAATTTTGTTCTGACCACTGTGTGAACGTCAGTGAATCAAACTGATTCCAAATCCACATCAACATCTATTTGCATATGTGGCAGAAATGCCGCAAACACAACAACCAGCTGAGCCGAGATGGGCAGAGAATAAACAAGTAAATAAATAATTACACATTACAAATGTTTGGGAAGTCTGTTTATGTCTAATGTGTCTGAAAGAAAAAGTACTGGCTGCTGTATCAGATTTTTACAATCACCAAATATCAATATTGGTATTAGTCTTAGTAATTCTGTAATTAGAGCTTTCTGCTTCAGGCTCTGGGCATTTTCACAGTATGGCTCTTCTTCCACACACAATGATCCTATGAGTCCCACCTGCTCCAATCAGAGCCATTATCAGATGGTGATAAAATTGTGATTGAATGTCTAAAAAGAAAATAAAAAATATAACTGATATAACTGTAAAATGCAACACTGGTGCAAAAAGGAAAAAAGATTAATGCTGAAAATCATAAAGCTGGTGATTCAGAGCCCAGAGGGAAGAAATAAACACTTTAATTCAAATGATTCTGATTTCTGCGTTTGCTGCTGTTTATTTCTAAAGTGATGCCTTACACATTAGAGTTCTGAAACTTTAATTCAGTAATTTATGTCTTAACAACTTAAAACATATGAGACCCTCTACTACACGTAAAACGCACTGTTAATAAAACAACCCGGACTTGGTTATTTATGTGTTCAGCATCTGATCCAGAGAGGAACAAATAAAGTAAGAAATGCATTTTTGATCATTTTATTTACAGTTTTTTTTGATAAACTAAAATCAAAGCAGTAAACGGAGGTGGCGAGTCTGTAACAATAACTGTGCAAACACATACAAAAATAACGTTACACACCTACTTACAATATTTTTATACGTATCACTGACACATGATATTTCATTTTTTTAATATCATGGTTATCCTCAATTAGGGGTGGGCGATAAAGCCTAAAAATGCACTATTACTCCTATTTTAGGATTTTTGAATCCTTATTTAGGTTTACTAGTGATATAAGATGAGATGAAGCATCGGCAGAATTGAAGATGCAGGTTTGCTCGCTGTATGGTGCCAGCAGTTCTTCCTGTGCACTACAAGAGCCACAGCTGTTGGCCAATGGTGAATACTCCTTCCATTCACTGTGAGTTTCTGCAGCATTGAGTCATCCTTTAGGCACAATTATGCATTAATACAATACTGTGCAAAAGTCTTCAGCCACCCCAGAATTCTTTATATTTTGCTTCCAAGGAGTCAGACGTTCTTGTAATTTTTCAAAGTGGTCTTCAGGGAAAGGCCTCCAGGCTTTATGAGGGTCTTTGGACATTTTTCTTTGGACACTGGCTGCTTTCTCTTCATTTTTAATCCAGTCTTTCCACCTGACCATTTTCAGAGGAATGCTTTTTTTGTTGTTTGTTAACACTGACCTATGAATCAGTCAAGCCTAGAAAAGGCAGGAATAAACCAGTGCTGTGTCACATACACATAACAGACAACTTAGCAAAGAAACTATTTTAAAGTGTATATTTAGGCGCTTTGTTACCAGCAGTCTGTCACAAAAACACAAGTTGTTTTTAGTTCTTTAGCTGAATCCATGAAAAGGGCCAAAGATAAAATCTGCCATATCTTGTGTGTTCTTAAAAATATTCATGAAACTGGGGGACAAAAAAAGAAGGCTAAAATATAACCCTGTTTTCAACAGATGAAAGTATCTGAAAGTCATGGCCTTAAGAAACAGGCAAAAATCCAGCAAAGACCTGACACAGGACCTGAGAGATCTACTGTTCACTGAAGCCTCACATGAAATGGTCTCAGTGGAAGGGTGGTTTTCAAGAAGCCATTCTTAAGGAAGGGTCCAAATGTTTTGTTTTTACTTTAAATTGTCATCAATATGTAGAGAGGAGGTCAGGAGAGAGGTAAAGCTTCTCCAGCCATCTGTAAAACACGGTGGAGATTCGTTCATGGTTTGGGGCTGCATTTCAACCAGCGGTGTTGGTCATCTTGTCAAAATTAATGGAATTATGAATGCTGAAAAAAATACCATCAGATTTTGATCAACCATGCAATTCCATCTACAACAGTAAGTGTATGGACTGGCCTCCCCAGACCCCAGACTCTAACATCATTGAAGCAGTATGAGATCATCTTGTCAACCAACATCCAAAGAACAGCTTAAATATCCTTCAAGAAGCCTGGAGAATTATTCCTGAAGAAATTACAAGACAGCTTGCCTAAAAGAGGTCAGGCTGTGTTGAAGAATATAGGAGGTTATACCAATTATTGACTTTCAAGCTTTTTAGAATTGTACAAATGCTGTGTTTGCCTTATATACTGTATTTTCATAAGTTTCAATAAATCGCTGCATCTTTTTCCCCACTGTCCTACCAAAATAAAAGTAAATAAAGGTTACATACTGTATAAAATCCTCACTTTTTTAAACCTTTGTTTATTGATACATTTGTGTATTATCTTCTGGATTGAGCAGTTCAATCTGTGGACACTGGACACTTAAAATTTAGAAAATTCTTAGTTTTAAAAAGCTAAAATCAGAAAAGAAGAGATATTTTGGTTTGAAAATTAATCAGACACATTTGCTAATTAATCCCCTCGCAGCTTCTCCCTCAGATATCCTGCTTCATGGCAGCAGTCCAACATTAAACGTATGTTTCCCATGGTCACATCATAATTTCTATTTAAGGAAATAAAAAGTGAAACTTTGATAAGACTGAAGATTAGATTAATCTTTTAAAGGAATACAGAGACAAACATGTGATCTAAACTCCAAACTCCAGTCACAACATCAATGAAATCAACTAAAAAAAACTCAACATCAACACACCATGCTGACTCTGAATCAGTTAAATCAACGATGATCAAAATATCACTGATCTATGACAGAAACATTGTTACTACACTTGTCATCATTTTCATCACGGTAGGAAGCAACGCCATTAAAACACGGAGGAAGTCAACACACATCAACCTTCAAAATAAGATTCTATGTACCACTGGAGTTAACTGCATCGCCTCTGAATGGATCCCTTAGGATTTGATGCCGT
The DNA here is from genome assembly GCF_007364275.1 of Archocentrus centrarchus. Taxonomy (NCBI): domain Eukaryota; kingdom Metazoa; phylum Chordata; class Actinopteri; order Cichliformes; family Cichlidae; genus Archocentrus; species Archocentrus centrarchus. The sequence goes on along the minus strand of NC_044365.1, from coordinate 8,284,128 downwards.
GAATACAACAATGTGCGGCTGCACTTTACAAACTGATTCGTGGAAATTACATGTTTATATACACATTATACAGCTGAATCGTCGAGACACTTAAAGTGTTATTAATTATAATTTAACTTTATCATGTATTTACCATTTATACATAAGTTTGAAATGGTTAACGTACTAAAGGTCAGGGTGCTGCACTGAAAATTGGACTTCAGTAATACATACTCCTAATAAAACTACCTGTTTGTGGCTGTTTTACTTATTAATACTGCCGGATTATATTATTGTATATCGCTCAATCAGCTTAAACAGCTCCTGATTAAAGTTATGAAGACATCTGGTGGAAGTGAACAATGTGAGTTTCAGTAAAAGTCACAGAAACGTGAGGAGGGTCTGTCCTTGTCCTGTTCTGTAAATCTACGTAGAAGGCTCGAAGTCTACTGATAATAACTGACTAGAGCTCAGAGTGTGTATCCAAAAAGTATCAGGATGGTCTATTTTGATAATCAACTCCTCAATTATGTCATTTTGGAGGAAAAAAATTAAAATTAAAAGTCAAATTACGTTTCTCTGTCGGGTTTCCCCCTCAATATTGTTGCGGTTTCTGAACTTGTATTCAAAAAAAAAACGTCTGGAAACATCTCGTACGGCAGCAAGCTCTTATTGTGAAGGCGCGAGCGGAAGCGCGCCAAATGAGTGTGACCTGACGGCGTCTGTCAGGAAACAAACAGCGGAATGAGGCGGCGGTCCGCGTCTCTCCCCGTCGGCCTCAGCGCCCCTGTGAACGGTGGCAACCGCAACAGCTAGCCACTAAAAGTAGCCACAGGGCCAGACGGAGACGGAGGAGGCGAGCCGACCCAAGTAATGGAGCGTAGTATGAAACTTACCAACCGCGATGATCCGCCTCAATCTGCTGACACACGAAACAACACGGAAACACCGAGAAACAGGGCCTCTGCGCATGCTCCCGGAGGAGAGCGAGCGAGCGAGAGAGAGAGAGGTCATCATTCAGTAACTGATCCTGAGTGTCACACACTCCTCTGCCCACTACTCAGAGGCGCTGAGACAGATCTAATAAACCAGAATCTTCTAAAACAGCGCTCCTGTTCAATTAACTATTCATTCATGGGAGGTTCTACAATATCTAATTTAACAACTTTTGCAGTAAAATAGTTTTATGCAAGAATCCAATTCATATATGAAAGACGTCAGAGAATATGACAAACATTGCTGTGCTTTGTTCTACCTCCTGCATGGGGTACCTTGAAAACTAAAGCAATGCTGGGGTCCTCCCTGTAACATGTAGGATAGTAACAAGATGTGGTGGTAAAGAATGTTGGGCGTTCTAGTAAAGGTCAGCTGTTACACACAGATTTTAGGTTTATAGCACATATTTGTTTGAAGGAAATCACCCTCTGAATAAATACTGTGCTCCCCTTGAGTTGTCACTGTATTCAGAAAACTGCTGTCTCAGCCTCCAAGAACCCTACAGAGTCAGCTTCTAACAATAGTTCAGCCTCATCTCACAAACATCTCAAACATGCATAAAACCTGCTCTTACATATAAGAGCATAAAAATGTAGATTACCCACTCCCTTATTGGGTCTATTTGGTTTTGACATGAAACATATTCACATTTATTCAAAGAATTGGGACAACAAAGAGACTTCCACCAAATATGCTTTTGTTAAAAGCTTTTAGAGTTTGAATGTAACCAAATAAATGTCTGAAATGGTTGAGCATCATCTACAAATGATCTCTGGAGCTTGAAAAAAGGGGGACTGGGCTTCTTTTTGTTTCTTGAAGACGTTTCATCTCTCATCTGAAAGGCTTCTTTGGTTGTCAAACCAAAAGGTGGAGAGACCCAGGTATTTAAACCCCAGTGGGCGTAGTCCCCTGGTGTGACCCACTATTGCTCATGTGCATAATCATATGTGTTAACGTGTGGAAGGAGGCGTGGGTCTTTACAATCAGTGGTTTTGGGTGAAACCAATTTGGGACTTTGTCCCATTGTATCAAGTGACCTATTGAGGTCACCTGAACAAAGGTGTTAATTGGGGTTGAGGTGCACAGTGGGCATATATATGTCCACTGTGAACAACCATCATTGAACAGAGGAGGTGGATTACGTCACCAACTTTCCCCCGCTTACAGCCGATCCTGAGCTCCCTCCCCAGGCGACTCAACCCTGTGATGTTAGCTACAGAGAGAGTAACAGACAGGGGTGGATCTGCCCCCTAAGTTTAATTTTTATTACAATGAAAAAAAAAAAATTGCTACAGTTTATGAATTTCATTTATTTCAGTAATTCTTCAGTAAAACTTCAATGTAAGTAACGACCTCACTTTAACAAAAAAGAACTCTGCTTTGATGTTTCCCAATCTATTTCTAATCTGATCTAATATCAACCTTCACTGATAGATGATGACTTCCTGACAGCCACGTCAGTGATGTTTTACTGACATACTGTTAATACTTCACGTAACAGGAACTGTCTCACATTTAACAGTTCCTGTTACGTGAACAGTTGCTTTTTTATTTAAACAGTGATTCTGCAGTAATGTAAGTAAAGATTTCAGAGAAACTGAACCTGAATGACAGTCTGACAGCTGCATTACTGTCCACAGAGTCACAGAGTTCGAAAGATGGAGAGTGGAGATTTTTATTCTGAGCTAATTATAAATCCATGAGTAGCCTAATCACTGGCTCTGTCCTCATATATTGATGAGTGAATGATTGATTATTAAGTACAAAAAATAGCAAACAAATTTCTAATTGGGATCTCAGTGTTTGTAAAAACTTTTGCAGATGAATTCGCTCCTCTGACAATGACTTTATGAATGAGGAAATGAATCGGAGTGTCAGACAGGTGGTTCAGGTGCAGCAGGAGGGGAGGAGTCACAGAAAAACAGGAAACCTGGTCTTGCTAATGGTGGTGTTGGAATGGAAGAAACTGATTTGGTGGACAGGTGTGCTTTATACACACAACAGTCGAGATCAGGAGTGTCTGTGATTGATTGATTGATTGATTGATTGATTGATTGATTGATTGATTGATTGATTGATTGATTGATTGATTGATTGATTGATTGCAATCTGTGGGAGCCAGAATTCTGGCTGGCTTGTAGGGGATCAAATACTTTTTTCACTCAGTGACATGCAAATCAATTTATAACTTTCATGTAATGTTTTTTTTTAAATTGACATTATGTCTCCATTACAATGAAACTACCATAAAAATTGGACATTGTTACAAAGTCAGTATTGGAGCAAATATTATTTCCCCCACTGTGCAAGCCAATCTGTGCAGCAAAAATTAAAGCCTTGAACTTCAACAACCACTGGCCATTCATACAGAAAGGAGAATTTGTTATCCACAGGTCTGATGAGTCGAATTTCAGCTGTGTGGCTACTGATCAGGCACTGCAGCACACAATCAATCGAGAGGGAACATGGAAGTGATTGGAACACCTGAATTCAATTATTTGGATGGGTGAGTGAATACTTTTGTCAATATAGTGTATATTCATGTTTCAAAGTGTGTTTTACCAGTGGAAAAAATTATTTGTGACAAAGCTGGAATAACTGTGTGGTGTAGGCCTTGTGGCTTTAGAGTTCAGACACATTGTTGCTTGGGGGAGATGTTTAAGCCAGGAATAACTGGAATAGATGAACAACAACCATGTGGTGAATAAGCAATCATTTTTGTTCCATGTTTTTCACAACTGAGCTTGCACAGAGCATGTGATGTAAGCAATTGAGCAATAATAATTTAGCTAAGACAGTGTGGAAATTATGGATCAGCGGTTGTAGCATGTTGGCTGTCCATTGGCAGCTACGAGTACCCATCTACCTGCAGAGGGCATCTGTTGTCAGATGGGACAGTGTCAAAAATATGTAGTATAATTGGTCTGTGTGTTACTCTTGCTTGTGCAGTTGTTGGTCTATCAGCCTTTTATGGCTTTATGTGCAGTTGGGACTTTGGAGGACTGCACAGGAGCATGCTTGTGTTGGTTGAAAACCCCTCTTCATAGGCTCTCTGTAGGTAAATACATATTCAGTTTCAATTCAGTTTGAGTCAGTTTTACTTATATAGCACCAAATCACAACAACAGTTGCTTTATATTGTAATGTAAAGACCCCACAATAATACAAAGAAAACCCCAACAATCAGATGAACCCCTATGAGCAAGCACTTGGTGACAGTGGGAAGGAAAAACTCCCCATTAACAGGAAGAAAGCTCCAGCAGAATTAAGCTCAGTAAGTAATTGGTTAGACACCATGTTTCTAAGATTTGTGGGGCCAAGTGCAATAACCTCAGTTTTATCTGAATTTAAAAGCAGGAAATAAGAGGTCATCCAGGTCTTTATGTCTTTAAGACATTCCTGCAGTTCAACTAATGGGTGTGTGTCATCTGGCTTCATAGGTAAGTAAATCCTGGGTATCATCTGCTTAACAATAAAAAGTATGTTATCCCTTCTAATAATAATGCCTAAGAGAAGCATGTACAATGTAAATAGAATTGGTCCTAGCACAGAACTCTGTGGTACTCCTTAACTAACCTTGTATGTGTGAAGAAGACTCCTCTGTTTACATGAACAAATTGGAGTCTATAAGACAGATATGATTCAAACCACTACACTGCAGTACCTTCAATATCAAAGACACACTCTAATTTCTATAATAAAATGTTATGGTCAACAGTATTGAACACTGCACTGAGGTCTAGCAGGACAGACAGAGAGATGAGTCCACTGTCAGAGGCTGTAAGAAGATCATTTGTAATGCTGTTTCTGTACTGTGATGAATTCTGAAACCTGAATGAAACTCTTCAAATAAACTGATCCTCTGCAGATGATCAGTTAGCTGTTTTACAACTACTCTTTCAAGAATGTCTTTAGATAAGAAAGGCTGAAGACTGGTCTATAATTAATTGGGTGAAGTGATGGCTTTTTAAGTAACGGCTTCATTAATGCCACCTTAAAAGCCTGCGGTGCATAGCACATTAACAGAGATAGACTCATTATGTTTAAGCTCAAAGCATTAATTAATGGCAGGACTTCTTTTAGCAGTATTGTACGAATGGGGTGTAATACACACTGATGGTCAACTCAGAAAGATCAATTGCAATCTGCTTTAAGGTGCATATTTGTGGTTTTATACCAGGGAGTCAAGCACTTGTGATTTGAGACTTTCTCTTTCAGAGGAGCCATATACATATACCACATACATATACCATGAGTATGTAACATATGCGAGCGAATACCATTGTGGTGCCACAAATTAAGCATGAGGCATCAATAACCTCAATAACTGCTAACGTAGTACTTGCCATCAATACAAACATAATTCAGAAATTTGTGTAAAATGTAAATAAAAACTGAATGCAGTGATTTGCCAATATCATAAACCCATACTGTATTCACAATTGAACATGGAAAATATATCAAATGTTTAAACTGAGATAATTTGCCAGTTTAAGAATATTATTTTGAGTATGATGTCAGAAAAAAATATAGATGTAACAGGGCCATATTTAGGGGAGAGTAGGGTAAGATGAGCCACTCTTTGCTTTTTTGGTTCTACAGACAAAATTAAATGACAGGAGTACAATGAAAACATCAATTATTAATTTGGATTGTTGTCTAACAAATGAAATTATAAGAATGAGTCTATAGCAAACAGCTTTGGAAATATAACATCACAAAAAAAGTGCTCCAGTGGCTCAGTTTGCCCCAGGCACGGGGTAAGTTGAAACAGTTCACAGGGTAAAGTGAGACGTCTGTTTGTTCCAGTATTAAAACAGGCATAAAAAATTATTTTTCCAGAAAGCCATTTAAATTTAGGTTACCAGAAACAACACAAAACCAGCTGAGTATGATTTGATTTTCTTTTATTTACCACTGATAAACAATAACTTTAAGGTGAGGGTATAAACGGTGTACCTCGTGGCCAACGGATTTTCATTTAGGAATCAGAAAACAAAAATCAGATTGGTTAAAATTGGTAAAAAAAAAAAAAAAAGAAAAAGGAAAACAAGCTGTTTTGATTTCTCAAAAACAAACAGAAAACAAAAAAATTAACCATTATCTGATTTTATTTAAGTGCTTAAAAAATTAAATTCTTGATTTCCATTGAGTTTCATATCTTCTTAGCATAATAGGTCTTCTGCAATGTGAAAAAAACTGGTTGAACCAGTGGTTCAATTTAACCTTTGGCTCACTTTGCCCCATAACAGCCATTTTGAACAAAATGGTCCAGTTTAGCTAATAAGGCTAATCTTTAACAAAATGATTGAGATGGATTTATAGTTTGGGAATCCACCAATATTTACCATGGATAATAATACCTTAAAATAAATTCATCTTGATATAATTTTCATTAAACATGAAATGCTAAAAATTTACTTTGACAAGGAAAAATTGTTTATTTATGGAAAAAAAAATCTTACCAATTGTCTCATGTACCTTTTTCAGTATGATTGAAATGATGGCTGCCACCGATAAGCAAGGTCACATGACCCTAGACAAGCATAGTTGCAAATATACAGGGGGTGGGTCATCTTACCCACTGGCTCATTGTACCCCACTCTCCCCTACTGTTGTGTAGCATCCCCCTTTTTTTCAGCAACACTCCATAAACATGTGGGAAATCAGGAAACCAGCTGCTGGACTTTTGGGAGAGAAATAGTGTCCCAGTCTTATCTGACAGGATTTTAGCTGCTCAACAGTCCTGGGTCTTCTTTGTTGTATTTTTTGTTTTATAAAAGGTGAAAGGTCTGGATTGCAGACAGGCTGGTTCAGGCTCATTCTACTCCAAATCCATGCTGTGCATTATGCGGTTTAATCTTTTCTTGCTGAAATATGTAAGGCCTTCCCTGAAAAAGATGCCATACCATCAGAGATGGCGACTTTTGAACTGAGTGCTGAAAACAAGCTGGATGGTACGTCTCCTCTTTAGTCCAGAGCATTGATTGTCCATGTTTTAATTTCAAATTTTGATTTGTCTGATGATAGAACAGGTTTGCCTCAGTCCATTTTAAACGAGCTTTGGTCCAGTGAAGATAGCAATGTTTCTAAATCATGTTCAGATATGGCTTCTTCTTTACATGATAGAGCTTTATCTTGCATCTGTGGATGGCATGGCAACTGTGCTCACAGACAATTATTTCTAGAAGTGTGCCCTGAGATGATTCATGGGTGCAGTAAATAAAATTCAGCTGAAATCAGACTAGGCGTGCTGTGTGAGACCAGCTAAGTATGGTTTACTTTTAGCATGATTAACATGAGTAAGCCAGTATGAAGGTACTGAGAATGATTCTAGTTTTGTGTCAGTGAAACTCTCATGTATGACATCCCTGAGTGATAGTTCTGTGGGCAAGAGTGAGTGTTTAGAGGTGAGGTTACTGCCAGCGCTGGAGCAAGACGACACTGAATGTCAAATACCCAAGTTAAAGCTAACATCATGATACCGTATAGCAGAGGACAGCTGCACAGCCTGTGTCTACCCTGGGACAGGATGCTGATATGGTGGAGGACTACATAAGATAAGATAAGCCATCCTCCAGGTGCCAAAATAATAAATAACATGAGACAGAAAATAAGAATGTAACTAAAATAAATAAGGGTCTGATATTTACAGTGAGCAAAGGCAGTACAGCAACAGCAAATAAACTGTCTATTCATGTACAACTGTATGCAATGTGCACAATTCACACTGACAAAAGGCTGAACAGGAAGGCACAGAGGCTGTATAATAGAAGGGGATGAGCACTCGCTGTCAGGGGGGGGATGCATTGGAGCTGGTGACACCAAAGGACTGAATAAACTGATCAGGACATCTATCAGTGACTGACTGCAAACTAGACCTCTCTGTCGCTGTGGTGGAGAAAAAGTCACTGAACAAACTGCATCCTGGATAATCCTGACCAGCTTCTGCACCAGAATGACTCAGTTCTGCTGGCACAAGGATCGCCACAGGAAATCTTTCATACCTCATGCAGTAACTGTCCACGGTGCAGAACATTTGTGACACAGAAAATCAAAAGTTTATTTTGACTCTACACTCCCAGAACATTTGAAAGCAGCTGTAGCTGTAGCAATAGTTTTTATACATTTAGTTAAACCAATTTAAATTCTAGTTTGCTTCATTGACTTTTCAATATAATTATAATAATTATTATTATGACAACAGCACAGTAAAGTGGGATTTTACGTGGAAACGCTGAAAATGAAATGAAAGGAACTTCTCGTCTGATGTGCTAGTTATGATAATTATGGAAACTTCTAATTTGCAATAAAGCACACACTGGAAACTAATTTGCTGATAGATGTAAAGGAAGTGAACTAACTTAGCCTTTTATGGCAACACCTGACATTTACCCAGAAATAAGCTGTCTCTTTTTATCCATGTAAACGTTGCTGAAATATGAGGAATTATTACAGAAGTTTCAATCAATCATAAGAAAAGAATTAATTGTAATGATATTTGCAGTAACCCTGTAGGCACAGATGGGATTTTTAACTGGGGGAGAATTGCTCATTTGCCTTTTTTTTTTTTTGGCCAGCATTAAACACACAAGAACAGTTTATGTATTTCACCTCCTAGTGAAATATTATAGCATAAAATCACCCTACAACACACCCTGTATAAATATTTAGTTCACTGGTTGACTGTTATTTCTTAATGCAGCTACTTTACTGTGGTATCCTTCAGCAAGATTCTACTCTGTAGTAAATTAGCAACCCCAGGATTGCTGAGTCTGTCTCTGATGTCACTGAAAAATCAGCATATTTAATTGGATACCAGTTCCATGAAGTTGTTATCACAGAAAGGAAGGCACCACCACAATAGACAGAAACTCTCCGACTTTCCTGGTGTGAGCTGGTGTCCAGCAGCTGCTCTAAACTGGGAAGCTCCAGCCCACCGTTACTCCCACGCTCTTACCAAACACACGCGCAGTGTCGCCCCTCCTATCTCCTCTCCTCATGTCTCCGCACAGAGAGGATCGACAAGCAGACTGATCGGAGGTGAGTCTCTTTTTTCATGTTTCTGCTGTTGATGCCTGACAGATACACTGATAGAGCTTACTGATTATTGATAGATAAATTCCTGACTATTAAAGGTAGTGGGCCTCATATAAAACAGACCCACTGTGAGGAACAGTTCCAGTGCAGCTCTAGATCCACTTGAAATCTAGAAATCTTGAAACAGATTTAAAGTAGAACCCTGATCAGTGTTCTGGACTCTAGACTGATCTGAGTTTGGTTTTGCAGCTTTGTAACATTATTATTATTATTATTATTATTATTATTACATGATATGAAAACATTTCAAAGTCAAAGCTATGACAGAATCTGAATTAATCTAGACTGAGCTGAAACTCGAACTAGACTAAAGCTTGTCCTCAACCTACTGAAGTCTGTTTCTCATCCCTCTGCAGGGGGAATAACCAGGTCAAATTGTCAGATGACCTGAGTGAAAACACTTAGTTCTTGATGCTCTGATTGGCCAGCAGCATCCATTTCCTCTGTCCTAATGGACATACAACCGTTAGCTTTAGCTTTAGCACTCCACCCTATACTCCCTTGAGAACCAAAACCATTAGCTAAGGTTCCCGTGCCACACACTGAAACCCTGCCCGCCCCCCCCCCACCCAGCCCCCCCCCACCCCACACACAAAGATCAATATATGGAAAGAGGCTGACTTCCTTGCTTCCTTTCTTTGTACACTTCATAAATATATAATGTGAGCTCAGCTTCATCCCAACAGCAGCTACAAACTCAAACACGGACAACTGCAAAGGGTGGACCCCATGGATTAAGACTGGGATGTCAATGAAGTTCATATACATATTTATATATATATATATATATATATATATATATATATATATATATATATATATATATATATATATATATATATATATATATATGGGGTTTACAGAGAAAATATCCAGTGGGCTGTAGGTCTCTGGGTGAAAATCCTTTGTTTGCGGCAGACATCAGAGGAGAATGAATTCTGTTGAAGCTGCTAGAAAGGCAACAGTAACTCAAATAGCCACTCATTATAACCAGAGTATGCAGAAGAGCATCTCTGAAAGCCCAACACATTGAACCTTGGACTACAGCAGCAGAAGAACACACTGGGTGCTACTTCTGTCAGCCAAGAACAGGAAACTGACAACTGACACAGGCTCACCAAAACTGGACTTCAGACGACTGGAGAAACACTGCGTTGATGAGTGTTGTGTCCCGCTTTGTGACCCTCAGTACCAATTAAGGATCGTACAGAGTATCATGTCCATTCCTTAATGATCACAGTGTATCCATCTTCTGATGGCTGCTTCCAGCAGGATAACATGTCACAAATCTCCGATCACTGTAAACTGGTTTCTTGAACATGACAATGAGTTCACTGTACGTCCACTGTCACCAGATCTTCACCCAGTAGAACACCTTTGGGATGTGGTGGGACTAGAGATTCACATCATGGATGTGGAAACCTGTAGCAACTGGATGATGCTTTAAACCTGAATATCTGAGGAATGTTTCCAGCACCTTGTTGTCTCTATGCCACAAAGAATTAAGGTAGTTCTGAAGGCAAAACAGGGGCACGACCCAGTACGAGCAAGGTGTACCTAATAAAGTGAATTTATAATGCTGCTAGTTTAATACGATAAGAAATACTTTATTTATGTCATATTTGGGAAATTCTAACAGCATGTAAAAAAAGCAATTACAATGGTCCATTTATCTCTGACTGACATTCTGTTTTTACAAGATGTTATCTTCATCTACCACCTCCATCTCCACCACCTCTGACCCCCAACATGTTGCCATAGAGACCTACTGGAGGGAAGTGCACAGCATCGAGGAGGAGAAGGATGGGGAAGAAGAAGAGGAAGAGGATGAGAGAAAGAGTATGGATGGTATGTCAAACTGACAGCAGAGTGAGACGTCAGCTTACTGTTCGACTCCTGCCTGACTTGTTTCTTTTAGAGGTGGAGCTCGAGGAGGCGTGGCTGACAGAGGCAGGCCTGTCTTCCTTGGTGACAGGCTTGCCATTGTCAGATGAGGTGCCACCACCAGCTGAGGTGCTGTTGTCCACATTGACACAGAAACAAGCAGCCACTGTGAGGAAGAGACTGGACAACTATAACGAGACGCTAAAGAAGAGAAACAGGCAGCCAATCAGAGACGTCCGGGATATCTTCACTGATGTGGGACACACACACACACACACGCGCACACAACATATGGACAATATAATGGATATAGAAATATACAATATATAACGTATACACATGTACAACAAATGTACAACAGATATAGAGACATTTTTTGAAATTATCCAGGCGCCCAAACAGCAAATTATATTTTAAAAAGTCATAGCACCTTAGGTTCATACTCACTGCAAGATACTGTGTTTCTTAAAATGAATCCTGGGCAACAAACACAGGTTGCGATGAGCATTTTCTCCCCTTCAGTTTCAGCCTGACGATGACTCACCAGACAGATGCACATACCCCGACTCCCACTCCCACCACGCCGAGCCACCACCAAGTCGATACCACACCACCACCAAGACCATCCGCCGAAACACTCCCAGAGGTACGTGTCTCTCTGCTCACCTATAAGTGACTCATGTAGTCCTTCACAGAGGGTGCTTCTCCATGGATTTTAGGTGATTTTAGATCCCAAGATCTTTGGTGTCTCTGATGGGATTTACAGATAGACAAAGGTTTTCTTGGTCCTTTCAGGGGTATATTTGACACTTTAGGGTTTCTAGCTGTCCTTAAACTGGTCTTAAACCGACCACAGAACCTATGGCTGGCTCTGCAGGTCTCGTATGGGATCCTTTGGGTCATTCCATTGACCTTTGAGAATTCTAAAAGGTCACCAAGTCATAAGTACTTCCAGTTGCTGCAATTCTGGAAGCCAAATGTCTTTCCATTTTTGCTTCATAAGGAATTTTAGTAGATCAGCAGTTGAAAGTGTCATGGTTCCAGTGTTTTTGTGGTGTTGTTTAATTGTAGGCTTTTGTGATTATTTAGAGCTTTTCAGCGAGTTATTTTCATGCTTTTAGTTTTTGATCTTCTTGTATAAGTTTCCTAGCCTTCCACAGTGTTTCTTTTAGTGAAAGGTTGCTGTGAGTTGTATATAAGTGGCATATTTGGTCAACGCCTTTCCAGTTTCGTTTTGACATTGTTTTGCTGAAATAAACAAGAGTCTCCCTAAAAAGATGTTTAGGTGACAGCACTGTTGCTCCAAAAAAGCATATTTATCTCATTAGGCATTAATGTGGCCTCTTATCAGTGTTCTTTATTAACATGCAAACATGGTGGGTCTAAAGAGAGCTTGCTCCAAGAGACAAGATTACTTTATAAAGTCTATGACAACTCCATTCTATCCCTGAAAAAATTCCCAGAAAAACCACTATTGAAATTATTTTTATCTCAATAGTGGTATCTCCATAAACAACCTTAGACGTCCCTAGATGTCCGTGAGCCTCACAAATGTAGTTATACACAACTTTGTCAAAAGTATTCACTCGTCTGCCTTCACATATATATGAGTGACATCCCATTCTTAATCCCTAAGGTTTAATATGATGACAGTCCACCCTTTGCAGCTACAACAGCTTCAGCTCTTTTGGGAAGGCTTTCCACAAGGATCAGGAGTGTATTTATGGGAATTTTTGACCATTCTTCCAGAAGCATATTTGTGAGGTCAGACACTGATATGGGAGAAGAAGACCTGGCTCAGACTCTCCACTGTATTTGATACACTGCCAATTTTGCAAGTTTTCCCGCCTACAAAGAATGGAGTGGTCTATAATTTTTTATTGTAGGTACACTTCAACTGTGAGAGACAGAATCTAAAAAATAAATTCAGAAAATCACAGTGTATGATTTTTAAATAATTAGCTTGCCTTTTATTGCATGAAATAAGTATTTGATACAATAGAAAAACAGAACTTAATATTTGGCACAGAAACCTTTGTTTGCAGTTGCAGAGGTCAGACATTTCCTGTAGTTCTTGACCAAGTTTGCACTCACTGCTGCAGGGATTTTGGCCCACTCCTCCACACAGATCTCCTCCAGGTCTTTCAGGTTTTGGGGCTGTTGTTGGTGCCCCTGGTGTCCTTAGACAGCTCTTTGGTCTTGTACATGGTGGAGAGGTTGGAGTGTGATTGAGTGTGTGGACAGGTGTCTTTTATACAGGTAATGAGTTCAAACAAGTGCAATTAATAGAGGTAATTAGTGCAGAATAGGAGGGCTTCTTAAAGAAAAACTAACAAGTCTGTGAAAGCCAGAATTCTTGCTGGTTGGTAGGTGATCAAATACTTATTTCATGCAATAAAATGCAAATTAATTATTTAAAAATCATACAATGTGATTTTCTGGATTTCTCACAGTTGAAGTGTACCTACGATAAAAATTACAGACCTCTTCATTCTTTGTAGGTGGGGAAACTTGCAAAATCAGCAGTGTATCAAATACGTCCAGAAATAAGTCCAGATTTTTAAGCTATCCAAACCATGACTTTCTAGAGCTGAGACCAGGAAGTAGAGTTGCAGTCTTATGAATTTCTCTGCAATTTCCCACAGAGATTATTGCTCAGACTTATGATCTTCATCAAATTTGCATAGACAGAGCTATTTTTTTGAAGCAGACAATTTACTCAAAATGTAGCTGAATTCAATGCTGATTTAAAAAAAAAAAAACTCCGCTAGATCTGTTTTTGCTCATTTATGAATTCAATTTCTGTTCAGTTCCCTTTTAACAGGAAGAAAATTGGTAAGATTATGAAGCTATCTGTCCATGCAGAGCTGGCATGGACGGATGGCTTAAAGCTGTGAATGTGGTGGCAGAGCGATGCATGTTTAGAGCCACGCTCCACATATTTCTGATGACACAGACTGTAACTAAACTGAACTGAACTGAATGTTGAACAGTAGAGGGCGGATGAATCTCAACTCAAACAAATACAGCAGGCAGCCAAGTTCCTTTTTACAGTGAGCTGATGGGTTTGTTTTTTTGGTTTTTTTAAATAAAAAAAAAAAAATTGGGTTTGGGGTTTTTAGTCACATTGCTAAATAGAAATCAGTACATAATGAAAATATTTTGTGTCTAGCTTTTCTTAGTAGTATGACTACAGAGAGCAACCTGAATGTTGAGCCAAAGACCTAGATAGAATTATACCTCACTTATTCTCACAATCCAACTGAAAAACACACACAAAAAAAAGTTGCATTTATTCATGTTTATGCCTCTTACTCAGAATATTTATTTGAACTCTCAGACTTCAGAGCACAGTTCAGATAAAATAATCACAGTGGGTGATTGTCACTCATGGATTTGTTGAAAACATCAGGCTACAAAATGCACTGATCTGGCTTGTTTTAATCAGACTCTCATTCCTGTCCTGACATAGAAACTGAAAATTTAATAGCATTTCCTGAAAACCGACTTTTGTCTGACCACTTCTTAATAACATTCATATTTACAATAATGGAGTGCACAGCACTGGGGAAGAATTCCATTAGAGTAAATGTGTATCTGAAACATGCTGTACATAATTGAAGGAAGGGATTTCACTATTGTGTTATTCAGTGCTCCGTGCAGACACATGCACAGTAGCTACTTAAACGTTACTCCCACAGAGTTCACTTCTATTGTTAACAGTACTGCAGCCTCACTCATGCATGGACACTGGAGCTCCTCTTAAAATGAAACAAATCATTTCAAGTCAGACATTTGACTCACACAGTAACACCTTAACATAGAAAACACACAATCTGGAGAGGAAGTTTCATATTAATCACCCAACCTGGGAAACTGTCTGTTACTGTATAATAAGCCCTCAGTAGGCCAACTTACTATCCTTCATAGATATATTAATGCTTTCCTCTTGAAGTGGAAAACAGAGAAAAAATGCATTAATGAATGCTTTCAATATTAAATGTGATTTATTTGTATGATGGCTGCCTGTCTGTTTAAAAGGGAATCTTCCTCCTCACTATCACTCATAGGGTATCACTGGGGTTTCTCTCTAATACTGTAGAGTCTGTATCTTACAGTATAAAGCACCTTGAGACAAATGTTGTTGGGATATTACACTGTATAAAATAACTATCACTATATGAATTGAACTGATTTGAAAATGGGCTTTAAAAGATTTGCAAATCATTTGTATACTATTTTTATTTGCATTTAACACAACATCCCAACATTTTCAGAGACAGGTTTGTTGTTTTTTCTGTACCTGCTGTATTATTTGTGTGTTTTTTACAGTGCGACCGTCTCTTCCCACGTTGGTTTTTGAGGATGGACTACCTGAACTCCCATCATCCCCCTCCAAAACAGACTCTCCACAACACACACGCTCTCCAGCAAACACATGCTCTCCAACACACATCATGCACACAAATGTTCTGACACACACATATTCTCCAACACACACACACCACACACACTCTCCAATAAACACTGACTCTCACAAACACGCTTCTTCCCCTCACACATACTCGCCCCCCATCAGCCAGATGATGCAAGTTGACTGGTTGCTGCGGGACTCTCCATATTCAGAGGGTGTGGCTGAGCACAAAAGGGGCAAGACCTGCTGGGACTGTGTGCATTTCCATAGAGACAACAACAGTGAGCTGCGGGTGAGTGTGACCTGCTACCTGCTAAGAGAGCTCTCTTTCCAGTCAAATCCAATTGCTTGGAATACGAGAGGCTGCTAGTCTGTGTGTGTGTGTGTGTGTGTGTGTGTGTGTGTGTGTGTGTGCAGTTTGTATCTATCGCTCCCTCTCAGGGTCTTAGCTGTGCAGAAGACCTGTCATCACGTGACCTCACCCAGCTGGGTTTCATCTCTCACATTGAGCTCACTACCTTCCTGATGGCTCTGGGCATCCAAACCAAGCGCACCCGTCCTCCACGCTGCAGGACCCGAGGTGCGTAATTTTTTTATATGATGATGCAGGTTCACAACAAACAGAAGGGTTTAGACCAATAGGATATCAGGTAGGATATCAGAAAGCTGTAGAGTGATGTCAACATTTTTATTTGTTGGCTTTTGTTTTAACAAATGTGAATTTTTACCATAAAAACAACAAATCAAAATAAACAAACAAGGACTTTACAAACCACATTCAAGCAAACAAAACTTACAAATTCACATAATAAAATATTTGATTATTGTTATGAATTCAAAAAGTACAAAGAACACAAACAAAAAATTCATAATCATAAATAATTATGACCGATCCAGATCTTCCACATACTGTAAGTCTTTTTTTCTGTATTTCAGTCCATGTTATTCTTTCTAGTAGAAGTTGTGTCAACATTTGTTGTACACCTTGGCTACAAATTGCCGCCACACTACATTTCCAGTGTAATGAATGAGAGAGGCTACATCAGGCTTGAAAACAGTGTGTAAGTGGTGTGCATCTGCTCCATAAGCATAAAAATAATTGAGCTTTCTACTGTTTTTAGTTTTTACATAAGGTGTGCATCATTATTTTACACAGAAATGGGTCATAAAGTAATAAATTAAAATGCCAGCACACAAAAAATGACTGGCTTCTCTGGCCATAACTCTTCAAGACAGTTATCACTATTCTGATAGTTTTCTTGAAGAAGTGAATTTACTTAACTTCATTTTCTTTTCCAGTTTTTTTATTTTTTGTTGCACTTTTTAAAATTTAGAGCTTAAATCTTAATGCTTTCCTCTTGAAGCAGGACTGGTGTCTGTGTAGTATGAATTAGGTTGTCAAGGTGTCAGCTGTGTGGGCCCCAGTGCAGGACATGTGAGCACAGGGCTGAACTCAAATACAGTTTTACTGCTGGAGGCCCTTACAATGTTCAAAAACATGAAAAACAAAAGTATTAAATTCCAATCCATGGTAGGAAAAGTCCACAATACAAAAACCTTGGATCACTTGAAAGGAAAACTCAAAAGGAGGGTGCACACACAGCTTAAGGGAAACACAATGATGACGCAACAAAGGACAAGGGAAAACTTGGACAATATACGTACACCCGAGGTCACGAGACAAGAAAAAATCCACTGGGATCAGAATTACACAAACGAGACGAGGGGAAGCAATGCAGGACACGAGACACAGAACACGAGGCTGGCAAAACAAAAAAGGAAGTAAGAAGACAGTGAAACAGAAACACAAACTTAACACCACACGAGGAGGCAGACACACTGAGGAAAACAGATACAAGAGACACAAAAGGAGAACGGAGGGAGAACTAAACTCTAAAGCTGCTGGGAACTTAAGGAAACACGAAACAATAAACAGACCAGGAATAAACCAGAGAGGAATCCAAGAAACCATATAACATAAAATGAAGCAGTGATAATGAAAACAAATAAACTACAAAAGTTCTTTAAACTAAGAAACAAAACTGAAGAAATGAAACAATAATTTAACTTCACAAAACACCCGGCAAAAGGCCCAGGACATGCTCCACCTCTCTCTCTCTCTCTCTGCCTTTTGTTTTCTTACTAACAAACAAACACAACAACAAGCAAACAGTAACAGTCAGACACCTCTGCCTCACAGGAAACCATCACAATGCCCCCAGCTGTTTCACACATACCAACACAGCTACCACCCAGCAAACAGGCCTGTGCAGGCCCACAGTGGGTAACTGTGGGTTAACTATGGGACCGTGTGGGCATGGTGAACTTGCACTTATCTCACAAGGGCCCCCAGTGGGTGTGCCCACACAGAGCTCACTGCAGTTTTGGCCACTATATGGTTTTTCTATGGGCAAGCCACACAGCCCCACAGTTCACTCCACTAAGGCATATTTGCTGGCATATTATTTATAATAAGAAAACAACATACAATGAAATGTGACTATTGTGATCAACTATGTGGTGAACCCTTGTGAATAAGGGCGGGGCTAAAAGTAGGTGTTTTGTTTTTGCTGGAGCACAATTCTGGTACACACTCCATACCAATGGCAGCAATGTCCCATGGGCCACATGTGGGTCCAGCACGGTGGGGCCGTGGTGGGCTGCCCCTTGTGGGTCATCTGGGTTTTACTAATCTCTTTTAGTAAAACCCTGTAATGAAAGATGAATAAAGTGGCTCGCAGAACACTTACTGTGTCTCTTTGCCCATCAGACAGTGGTGCGTTTGGCGTTCCTCTGAACACGCTGTTGGAGAGAGACAGGAAGAAGTTTCCTGGAGTCAGAGTTCCTATCGTGTTCCAGAAGGTAAAGAACCTGTCACTCTGTCACTCTGTAACATTCTCTCATTCACTCTCAGTAACATTGCTGGCCTCATCAGTCTCAAACTCAGGATGCACTCTGGAAGCATCCATCAGAGTGTGTGTGATGGGAATGCTATTGGTATTGTATGGCTTGTAGTAAAATGCTCTGAGAGCAGAAAAGTGCTGCATGAATCCATTTAGCATATGATTCTGGTGACCTAAAGTAGTTTGTGTTTAGTATGACGCTAACAGTTAGTAGAGTTAGTTTATCTGTGTCTGGATCAGGGCCTGTTCCAGGAAGCAATCAGCTCTCAGTATGTTCACTCTGAGTTAAGTGTGTGCTTGAGTTGAGAAAGAAACAATCATCAGTGGAAGACCAGGACTCACCATGGCAACAGGTAAATGAAGAACAGAGACTCAATTTGAATCGAGTGCATGAAGAAATATGAATTTGTGTCAGTGTGCACCATAACATTTTTCTTAAGAAACAACAGGGGAGAAAAAAGTCATTTCAAGTGGCTTTGGCTATCATCATCATAGGCAGCATTAAAAATTAATATAAAATACCTGTTTTTTTATACTATGATAATTTTCACATCTTGAATTTTCATTAGATGAAGCTGGAATCCTAATTGGACTTTTGATCTTTAATTATTCAAATACAACCTGGCAGAGACTAAATGTAGGTGACAGAAAGTGGAGATAAAAGCACTGAGAGAAGATGCAGTTCTTTTGGACCTGCGAGTTACCCAGATGGCAATAGACTCCAGGCTGGAGCCGTCCTCATGTTGTTGTTTTGTGTTTGTGTTTTTTAATAAATGAAAAAGTGTTTTTGCCACATTTTATGACCATTTCAATTTTCAAATAATGTTCAGTAAATGTTCACTGAACGTTATGCACTGATGGGCAGCAACAATCTCATTTTTATAGACTATGTCATTATTGCTGCCATTAATGGATTAAACAAAATGCTTAATGATGTTTACAGAAAAACTCTGCTTTAATGTTCCCCCATTCAAGCCATTTATAATTTGATCTATCAGCCTTCACTGATACATGATGGCTCTCTCACAGCCATAGCAGAAATGTTTTACTGAATTACTGCTAATAATAAGAGTTAAATAGTAGTAATCTACAGGCACCTATAAGCTAACTTTTCAAGTCTTTAATGAATGTAAAGTTTCATCAGGAAATGCAAACATAACCAATGTCTAAACTTTTATCTACATGTTAGTCAGCGAGACTTTAGAAATTTCCATAAGGATGAGCCATTTTAAGTAAGCAATACAGATTATGTCAGCACAAAATAAGCCACTGAGAACAGATACAAAACAGATCCAGACAGCATGAGCTGGGAAATGACCTGATCCAGTCTGAATCCATGTTATCCATTTTGGATCCATCTCGCTGTGCAAGTGAACTCATGCAGACCCAGTTTGTCGATACGTTATGATCCCTTTGGGTTGGTCCAGTTCAGAGTCACAGTTATCTGGGTCGACCCTCTGAGATTGATTTTGAGAACAATTTTCAACATGAACTGTTCAGAACACAGACTGCAGCCCACATATATAAAAAAATCCCTTTAAAATACATTTAGTTCCATTTTACAGTCTTAAAGTCATTTCAGCCTCATCTTCACTCACATTATCTCCAAGATTCCAACTTTGACAGATATTTTCCCATCAGTGTGACCAATTACGGTGCGACAAATGAGTTGTCATAGATCAGTGTGTTGTGGGTATACAGATACATTTTATTTCAACAGTGATTGCTACAGTTCAGTAAATGACAGTCTGAGAGTTGCTTTAATCTCCACAGAAAGACTATAGAGTTTATTCTGAACTGATAATAAATCAGTTTCATATGTCTCTGTCTCTGTACACTGACGACTGACTATAAAAAGTGCTCATATTGACTACAAAAAAACAACAAGCTAATTTCTAGCTGGGATTTCAGTGTTTGTGAAAATGTAAACTTCTGCAGATCAATTCACTCCACTCTGACCTTTGATAGCACCTTTAGGAAAGAGGAAATGCTTCAGGAGGAAGTTTGCTGTAGAAAGCCTGCCAGCCAGCAGGCTGGGTTCACAGCGTCTGTAACTATAACAACTGACTCAGAGTTTAAGTTAACTCCTTTTCTTGAACAGATAACCAGAGTTTCCATCATCTCAGGGTTAACAAACTCAGAGTTTTAGCTAAATCTGCTTCCTGGAATAGGGCCCAGCTGAACTCACACCAGTCTGGAAATAACCAGTCACCCCTCCCTTTGTGTGTGTGTGTGCGTGTGTGTGTGTGTGCATGCAGTTGTTGTATATTTTAGAGCAAACGGGTCTGCTGACCGAGGGGATCCTCAGAGTACCAGCATCAGCTGCTAGACTCAAGGTAGCACACACACACACACACACACACACACACACACACACACACACACACACACACACACACACACACACACACACAGCTGTTTACACAACACCATGGTGACTTATTGTTTTATGCTTGAGTGGGGGTAGTGCAAAGGCAGTCCGTGGGCAGTCACAGACTATCTGTCTGTTGTCTGATGGAGGCAGTGTGACAAACATATTACAACCAGTCTGTGGGCCACTCTTTCTTATGCTGTTGTTGGTCCACCAGTGAGCCGCAGAGAGCGAAGTTAGAACATGCAAAGAGCTAAAATGAAACAGTTAAAGATGATGAAAAGTGTCCACTGCAGCCACTGGCTGTACTTTTCATGCTGTATTTTTTTTATCTCTGATTCTTTTATTCATGCTTCTCCCGTTCCTAGTGAACTCCACTGTCGCTCTCTTCCCTATTCCTGCCCACTTGTCAACCAATCATAGGTCATCTGCATCATACTGATTTAAAATGTCCTTTAACATTTATTCTCTCTGTCTGATTGTGTGTTTATCTCTGCCTGCCTCTTTCTGCCTGTTTCTCTCTGTCTGTGTGTCCCTCTGCTTATTGCCCCCCCCCCCCCCCCATCTGCTTGCAGTACCTGCGTAGAGAGTTAGACAGGTGCTATGATGGATTTGACTGGTCTGCACTGAGACAGGTGGATGCTGCTAGTCTGCTGAAGCTTTTCATCAGAGAGCTGCCAACCCCTTTGTTGACGCACACACATTTGTCCATCTACCGCTCTGTGTTGAGTATGTGCACACACATACAAACACACACTTTCCAGCATTTTAAATGTGTTTGTGTAACTTGAGTGTCTTTGTGTGTCCCTGCAGGCATCCCTTCTGAGCTCCATCAGGTTCAGGCTCTGCAGCTGCTGATACTGCTGCTTCCAGAGGCCAACAGAGACATTCTGAGAGTAAAACTTCACCCAAACATTGTCTGCACACACAAACTAGACACACAGGCAGGCTGCCAGTGAGAGAGAGAGAGTTAGGCAGACAGAGAGAGAAGCAGAGTGAAAGTCATCAGTGTACACATGTCACAGCCTAAAAGAGCACAGCACATTATAGATAATCTTCTCACAGCTCACATAGAGAACCATCTGACAGATGACAGAAGATTTATTATTATTAAAATATAATTACATTGTTGTAAACTCATTCTTCAGTTACCCTAAACAAACATCACGTCTATGTGCAGTCAAACTATCACCTACAAACTATCAGGCTATGATGCCTGACGGGAGCTTCCGTGTTGCACTGAGGCAGGTTATTGGTCAGTAGTTGGATGGGACGGTTCCCTTCTGCTGGTCCTTAGGGATCCTTGCATCTTTCTTTACATTTACAGACAAAATGTTTCTGTAGACTTCTGAGTACTGCTGTCATCATGTGTGACATCATCACTGAAGATTAATGAGCCCATCCCAGCATCAGTCTGAGAAAGAATGTTTCTAATTTTAGAAATATTGCACAAATGAAAAAAGCGGTCCTACATATTTGTTTAATATGTGCATTGAAGGTTGTTGCTGATGTCACTAACAGTATTTTTAGGGTCAGTATTTGTAGCCAGTCTTGTTTCTTTATAGCACTTACAATGTTTCTGTCATCAGCTGCTGTGGTTTCCCTTGATCTACCTGTTTGACATCTGTTACTTAGCACACCAGTGACAACTTTTTTCTTCAGGACATTCCAAATGACAGCTTTGCTTTCACGCTCAGCCCCCTCTTTACCGTGACAGGCTTATTGCCAGAAATATGGACCAAGCTCTTGCTGCGGTTGTACAGGGACTGAATGGCCCACAACGTCCCTTCCCTCACCTATGTTCATGACTTTTGGTAGTGACCAAAAAAATGAGATTATGAATACAAGCGACAGAAATGAGCTTCAGCCAAAGGGTGGCTGGCCTCTCCTATAGAGATAGGGTGAGGAGTGCAGCCATTCAGTAGGGGCTCAGAGTAGAGTTGCTGCTCCTCCACACTGAAAGGAGCCAGTTGAGGTGGTTTGGGCATCTGACTAGGATGCCTCCTGGGCATCTCTTGGATGAGGTGTTCCGGGTATGTCCTACCGGGAGAAGGCCCCGGGACAGACCCAGGACACGCTGGAGAGATATGTCTCTCATCTGGCCCGGGAATACCTCGGGGTCCCCCTGGACTAGCTGGAGGTCTGGGCTTCTCTGCTTTGGCTGCTGCCCCCGCAACCCAGCCCAGGATAAGCAGAAGAAAATGGATGGATGGATGGATGGATGGATGGATGGATGGATGGATGGATGGATGGATGGATGGATGGATGGATGGATGGATGGATGGCATTCCAAACGGTTCTTACTGGCTATGGCCAATGTTTGTGCAGTGGCTCTGATTGACTTTCCATATTCTCTCAACAGCACAGGCAAACCCCAAATCTGAAAGTGAACATAGACATTCATCATTATAAGAATGGGAATAACTTTATTGATCCGAGAGGCAAATTCATGTCAAATTCATCTGCTATTTGTATGAGAATTAAAAAGCCTGATGGCTGTGGGTACCAATTTTCTGTATCTCCCCTTTTTTCATGAAGAGAGTGGAATCTTCCAGTACTGATTTTTTTTTTCTTTCATTTTTGTTCCATAAGGCTGTTATAAAGTGGGGGATCAGAGTTGTTCAGGATGGTTTCTAACGTCTTTAGTGTTTTGTTTTTTCACCACCTCTCCCACCGTGTCCAGTCTGGTGGCAGGAAACTGTGAAGAGCACCTCTGGATGTTTAGTCTGTATCCTAGTAACAGTTTCTTGTTTATTTTTAGGTACTCTGTGTTTGGTTACTTGTTTAGTTTTATTTATTGTTCAGTTATTAGTATTTGAATATTTAGTTCTTGCTATATTTATGTTTGTATGTATTTATGGATTTTAGGATTAAAGTTAGGATTAACCTAACCCTAATCCCTTCACTGTTTTCCTGTCTCTTCCCATCATCTTAAGTTTACTCATTGTCTGTGTCTCCCAACTTTCAGTTATTGTTGTTCACTTGGTGACAAACCTGACTGACCCAGGCTTAGGGACCATGAGCATCAGACCTGCAGACAGACAGAGAGACAGACAGAGAGACAGACAGAGAGACAGACAGACCATCGCTTTTTGACTGTATGCTGAAAGTGAGAAGCACACTGTCGCTGCCATTGCTGACAGCTGCTTGTACACGTTCATCAGATTTGAAAATCTCATAAACTCATAGTAGTACTCTGGGTATTAATATTTACAAATACAAAACTACAAGGTCCAAAAAATTCAAAACGCTGGACAAATGAACCCAGGACCATGACACATTTAAACGGTTTAAAGATGTTACAGTGTGAATACAGTGGGGTTTATTAGATTTGTAAATCATTGCATTCTGTTTTAATTTACATTTTACACAGCGTCCCATTTTTTTTTTTTAATGGGATTGTACCTTAAATTGACGTGTACAGGCTTATTTTATAGAAATCATACATTTCCATGGTTGGAGGAAAAACCTGCACTGTTTTTTCATGATTCCAGGCTCTGCTGAGCCTCCTCCGAAAGGTGGTCTCTCATCAAGAACACAACCGTATGTCTCTGTGGAATGTGTCCATGGTGATGGCGCCCAACCTGTTCCTCCGTCATCACCATGGTAACAAGCGCTCAATTGCTAAGCAACGAGATGAGATGGAGGAGGCAGTGGGTGGAGCCCAATTGATTCGGCTGATGATCATACACCAGGACGTGCTTTGGACTGTGAGTTGCAGGGCACACGTGTAGAGTCTCAGTGCCCCTAACCCCCCAGTGACATCACTTGTTCTCTGTGATAGGTCCCCAGGTTTCTTCTGTCTCAGGTGAGACAGATGAACCAGGTGTCCATTCAGAAACAGCTTGGCCTGAGTTGGGCCAGTAGAAGACTGCTGAGGAAGAAGAATGACAAGAATGAAAGAGACCAGGTGAGACAGAGACCAGGACCAAGGAAGACAGAAACTAGCACCTGGAAAGACTGAGAATTGGATGAGATGGGGACCAAAACAAGTTGAGGCAGAGAACAGCATGAAGAGAGAGAGAGACCGATAGAGGTCAGAGCCGAGGGAGACAGAAACCAGAACCACCAGAGGGAAAAACCGGGTAAGCCAAAGACCACTGCCACGTGAGACGGGGATCAGGTTCAGTGTGGTTTCTGTTTGTGTGTCTGCAGATCACAGAGCTGTGTGAAGGTGTGATCAGGGTTCATGCGCCTCTACACACCAAGATTTCTATGGTCGTACAACTCGAGGAACAGACAACAGCCAGGGACATAACGTCCCGCTTCGAGTATGAGAACAGGTGACAAAATCTCACACACGCGCGCGTGCATGTGATTATTCCAACATGAATAATCTGACTTTCACCCTGTGTCTCTCTCCCCTTCCTGTCTGTCCCTGTCCGTGTCTTTGCCCTTCTCTGATAAGCCCGGTTCAACATCTGTATGAAGTTGGAGGAAACATCTGTGAGTCTCATTATGACATCATGATAAACGCATCACTGGAGGTTAAATATTAAACCTGTCTCTCTGCCTGTCTCTCAGGTGAGCGTCGTCTTCACCCTGACTGTGTTTTGTTGGATGTTTACAGAGTTAATCCCCACTGTGACTGGCTAATCAAATCCTGACAACCTGTTTCAAGTGTCTCACCACCTCTCCCATTAAATGCCTTACCACCTGTCAACACACACATGGTTCATCTTTTGTTCACAGCTGTTTGTGTTACGTCAGAGCAACATCAGGAGTTGTCATTTATCAGCCAGTTGCAGTCTGTTTTTGGTTAGCAGCTGGGTTTAGATCATTTATTGAAATCATTTCCTGGTCTGGTCTTTGTTTACTGTTGTTGTTGCTATTCATCAGGGCCCTATTCCAGCACGTTTAGCTAACAACTCTGAGTTTGTTGACCATGGTAACAGACTCTGTGAACTAAACTTGGTCGGTGGCAGAACCAGCTGACACCCGGACTAATTTCCTCATTCATAAAGTCGCTGTCAAAGCACACGGGGGAGCAAATTAATTTGCAGAAGTTTACATTTTGACAGAAACCCCAGTTAGACATTAGTCTGTGTACTTACCATGAGCGCCTTTAGAATCATTCACTCATCGATAATACAGGGACAGAGACATCAGGTATGTCACAGATTTATATATTTCACTCAGAATAAAATCTCTAGTGTCAGTCTTTCTAACTCTGGAAGACTGAGCTGTCAGACTGGAGACATTTACTGTAAGTTACAGCAGCATCACTGCTTGAATCAGACTAATGTGTGTGAAGTTGTTCTGAACATTTCATGTTAAAATGTGTTACAGATTGTGGTTCAGCCGTTAAATTATGTCAAAGAACATTTTGAAAAGTCTGAAATTTGGAGTCTGACTCTTGAAATATTTTTCCACTGAAAATCACCTAAATGAGTCTCAGTGGGTCGACCCAGAACTGAACCCGCTCGAAGGAATCGTAGGTGCATAATGGATCGTGAATCTGTGTCCGAGTCACTTGCACAGCCATCTGGAGCTGTTCTGGATCCATTCATAGTGGCTTATTTTGTCCATTTTGACACAATCTGTATTCCTTATTTAAAATGTCTCATCCTTCCAAAACTAAACTGAAATATCCCAAATCCATATAAACGCTAGTCAATCTGCTGATTGAATTAACTCTGGGGAAACTCAGAGTTGCCGGTCTCAGAGTTGATCAACTCAGAGATTATTTTTAAGCTGAACATGCTTCCTGGAATAGGGCCCAGAACAGACTGTTTACTAATGATGCTCATATTAACCATGAATATCTGCTGAGAGCAAGCTGTCTCCACCTGCTGGTCATCACGCACATTTGAAGAATGACGTCAGCTCTACCTGTACACAGAACATATGAATAAAAGTCAAAGTCGATGTATCAATAAAGTCGAAGGATTTTACAGTAGTCTGAACATAATATGTACCTCTGGAGTCAGAAAACCTCAATAATACTGGACATTAGCTTCAAAATTTCAACCTGGTCTTTGGGCCCTTCCCCACTTCCCCATCTCCAGGCTCATTAACCCAGCAGTTACTCTGCTGTGATTAAAAATTATATATATACTTTAGTTTCTTATTTTAACTCCATTCAAATCAATTCAGTTTTATTTATATAGCCCCAAATCACAACAAACAGTTGCCTCAAATCACTGTATGATTTAGACTGACCTAAAAGAGCTTTTGCCTCCATATTTGTTTTTAAAGCTGCAGAAACCTCTTTAACTACAGTACATTTAGCTTAAGAAATAATATTGTACTTAAGTTTTATGCTTTAAATTAGGAGTGGCCCTTATATTGATCTTGTAAGCAATAGGTCATTCATTAAATCATAAGAGTGTGATTAATTAAATGACTTTGGCAGATATGAGATGTTGCTTCACAACAGTCTATTTGTAAGCATATATTCCAAAGTATTAAATCAGTTGATTTTAAATGTTTGATTTTTGCCTGGTTTCAAAGAACAAAAATGGAGATTAAAATAACCCCCTTAAATACTGTGTCAACTTTGAATTAGCGGCATCTTGCCAGTTATCTCACATGCAGCATTGCATTGGTCATTGATGTATTGAAATAAATACTGACTCAGGGCACACCGTTTTACAATTATCAAGATTTAATATTAGCAGTCTATAGGCCTTCAACAGTGTAATATTAGTATATACAAGCACTAGCATCCTCCTTCTCTCCAGCTACCAGGCACAACTCACCACCAGGTGGTGATAAGTCAACATTATTTAAAGCTGTTCACTGGAACTCTCCAAGGTAAAAGAGATGTCAGTGCAAGTGAGGGAAGCTATCATTAGGCTGAAAACCCACATCAACCTTTCAGAGAGAACTTCAGGAGTGGCTGAGCCAATGATCTTGTGGAAGGAAGACAACTAAAGTAGATGATTAAGAAAAATTCCTTCACAACAATTAGGTCTCTTCATTATGACACCACTGACAGGTGACTGTGGACACATTCTTTCATTCATGTTTGTAGAAACGGTCTGAATGCGGAAGTGCTGGGTTTGATCCACCTGTGGCCGTGGAAGTGATTGGAACACCTGAATTCAATGCTTTGTGTGGGTGTGTGTGTGTGTGTGTGTGTGTTGGAAGGGGGGGGGGGGGGGGGGGGGGGGGGGGGGTAAAGGGTGGGTTAAAAATAGATAAAACTGTAAATCTTTGGATTTGTGGTCCCTGTGCTCCTAAAGCTGCCTCAATTACTGTCCAAAATATTCTAAAACAAAGAAAACTGGTTCATAAATGGCAGAATGTGCATAATAGCAGATTTTGTTATAAAGACCTTTATGGGTTATTGTTGAATTGTTTTATGAATGTGACTGATTTTGATCAGAGGCTTCACATAGTTATGTTAATTACAATTTGTCAGCTAAACATCAGAAGTTCAGAAAAGACAAAATCAAAAGAAAAGCAAGTTTCCCCAAAACATTTCTTGAACATTGGTGAAGGATGTGTTTGTATTCACTGAAGTGAAATATTAACTACAGATTAATGTTCTGAACATAGAAAGTTTGGAACAGTGAAATGTTACACAGTGGAGTGAGTGTTCAGCATTCAGCTAACAGAGTGTAAGTTGTTTCAGACCTGATTGTTGCTGCAGACTAAAAGCTGAGGAGTCATAACTGAGGCTGAAGCTGTCACAAGAGCTCAGAAACAGGCGACTGGATGAGAGGTGAGGTATCCACAAAACCTTAAAGAGGTCCAGTCGCCTTTTTTCAAGCTCTTCAGCCTCAATAAGTATAAATTAAACAGATGCATTTAAGTTAATGTTACTCACATATGTTAATAATCAAATAAATTAAGTTGATTTAATCTTAACTTTATTTACTGGAGTGTTTAAAATTGAGTACTTGAGTTTCGCCTTGAGGCGACTGTTTGCTGTGATTTGCCGTTATATAAATAAAACTGAATTGAGTCAAACTGAATTACTTTTATTCCCTTAACAAAATTATATATTTAATTGTTTGAGTTAACAACACCAAATAAGTGAAGGCAATCGGTTTCCTCAAACATCTGAGACAAACGAACTCAGCAGGTGTTACGGTGCAGAAATGTAACAACAGCTGTTTAAAATGAAAAGTGTGGCTTACATGTTAAATAACATCCACAGAAATATTAGCAGAATATTAAAATCTTTTGAAGATTTTAATAAAAGTGCAGAAAATGCATTCAGCATGTCAGTCCAGAGCACGTGACCTCCCTGTAATCTTTACAACATGCAGATATTTCATATGCATGTGCACCCCAATGACAGCACCCTCCAGTGGTCACCGTGCGTACAGCAGTGGAAAGAGTTCATGATACACTGTGATGGAAATTTGGATTTAATTTACCTGATTAAACCTGCAGCGACTTCCTGATTAATCAGCACTAATTTAGATGCATAAGGTTTACCTGATGTATTTTGTCATGGTAATTGTACCTCCAGGGAAGGTAATAATAGCTCAACACATAAAATCAAATCAGTCAGTTCTCCTGGAAAATGCCACCATTCATGGAAGAAGCTGGGACGCTCTGACAGTCACAGGCTCACTGAGCGATCTAGACTTTGAGAAGAGGAAACTTTTTTTTCCAAAGCCCTTTTTGATGGCAACATAAATCCAGTAAACAGACCATTAGAGTCTTGGAAGCTGCTTGTTGACCTTATGGAAGATTTTCAAAGCTTTTTCACTGGTTTGAATTATGTTTTTTTTCTTATAAATACTGTTTAACATGCCAAAGCTGAAGCTGGAGAAAAGGCTAAATGTGTCTTTATATAACACAAGAACACGTCTGAGGAGCTCATTAATGGAAAACCCATTAATGAGTTCTCCTGTGCTCCTTTCAGCCTGGATTATATTTTAATGTTTCATATGTTCAGAATTACAGTTTGTTCCTCTAGACCTGTGTATCAGCTGTTATGTGATTCTATGCATGCAGTTTTCATGTGACAGCATTTACATCAAGCTCCAAATAACTACCTAGTGGCATTTGAAGATGGCTGCTGTGGCAGAGACTTGCTTCTGGAAGGACGTCGGTATAACCAAAGTTACACATTGTACCGTCTCATTGCTTTCAAAGGTACTAAACAAAGACAAGAAGGAAGCGTATTGTGTCATTTTGTCCTGGACCTGTAATTATGGGAATAAATATTTTTCTAAAATGTGTCATTATTACTGGAGTCTGGTGTTTCTTGTTAAACTGGGCACAAATGCTCGTTATAGCGACAGTAAGGTTGAACATTATTTAGCTACACATTCACTCAACCATCTGTTATGCTCACAGGTGGCACCCAGCATTCATATATTAGTCCCACTGTGTTCTGTATGATTGTTATTGTTTAAAATTTGCAGCAGGACTTGTGTGTCATTAAAGCGCGTACAGTTAGATGAGTTATCTTCAGTTGTGTTACCATGAGCATAAATAAGGGCAGCAGCCTTAGATAAAAGTAAGCTGAGCGCAGTGAGAAAGATGAGTACATGTCAGACAACAGAAGCATATCTCAGTTTAAAAAAGGAATAAATGTTTCTTGATATGACACTGACACTTGGATCAGAGAAGGTGGTTCCATGAGGCACGGCAGAAAGAGCAGGCGGAGCGAGCTGAATGAGAAGAGCAAATATTGGTTACATTTAAAAAAAAAAAAAAACGGAAAAAACATCAATGTTAATGCAATAACCTTTAAACATTGTCTATCCCATGTTTTATGAAGGGGTGGGGGGGGTCTAGAAGTGTTAACTCCATAGCAGTGACTTTATTGTGCCCTCTGATGCTTGGAGGGGGTGGAGGGTGTATGTATAAATATATAGATATTTTTTATCTTTTTTTAGGAAAAAAGATCAATTACTGACATTCTTGCCACTAATGGAGCTTGAGTATCATTTAGTTTATATTTTAGTCTTTCAAAGGGCAAAGTAGCAGTGCTAACTATGTCTAAATTATATCATCCAACCATTTATTTGATTCCACTTATCCAGGTTGCAGCAGTTTAGCAGAGATGCCGTTACCTCCTCCTCCAGCCCTTCTGGTGGTACACTGAGGCGTTCCTGAGCCAGCTGAGAGACGATGTCTCCAGCGTGTGCTGGGGACACTGCTGAGCTGGTGGCCTCAGGTTTGGAGGTGGTAGTTCTCATTCCAGATGCGCCACAATTGGCTGCAATCCACCTCGGTGTGAGCTGGAGGTCATGGCTCGATGAAGACAACAGAACTGCATCATTTGTGTTAATATTCTGAGCAATCATGTGAACAGCTCTGTCACAAGAAAGTCAGGACTGAGAAGAGTCCTCCCAATATTTAGAAGATATTAATTTGTCTTTTCTGTAACAGTGAATCTCTTTTACCCCCCAAATCAGACAAGCTAATAAAACGAATAGCCACATGGATGGGTTTGTATGTGTTTATATTTTCCTTCATTAAGATTTTGGTAATGAGATATTAAGCTTATGATGTATTTTTGGTGCCCTTGGAACACATAATTGTGTATAACTAAAGAAGTGAGCGAGGGAAACACACAGCTGTCCATCTCATCATTTACCTGTTCTTTCCACAACAAAAAAATAATCTTCTGGCCCTCACGCAGGGGCCTGATACATAATTCCCGTCTATAGGTGTGTATTGATTCAGCAGGAATAATATTAAATGAAAAAAGCTGATTATTTGAAGTGTTACCAAGTATCTGATTTTGTGCTTTCCTTTATACACACATTTCTACCAGAAACCAAAAAGCTACAAATTGCAAATTCACCAGAATTCAGTAAATGAAACGCCTGATGTTCAAAATTCCCTGGGGGAGGAACCCCAGACCCCCCATTTAACCTCCCCACAGTGCTCAAATGGAGTGTAGTCACATGGATTATGTTATTCTTTGGCTGAAGAGACTGAAAGTTTCACTGGAAACGAGCTTCAAACGGCTTTAAAGCTCCTGCTGTATGGAATGAAGCTGTGCTCTCACAAACTGTGAGGGCAAATACAGATGTGGGAACAGCTGGATCAAAGTACCATTAGTGCTCTGGTTGCACTATAGAGCTTGTGGTCAGCAGCTTTCAAAGGGGGGGTCAGTAAAGCATTTGTGTCTCTTGGAAAGTGCTGCTGAGATGCAGCTAAAATGGGCTCCTTTAGGAAAGGGATGACACCGAGAATAAGTTTTACCTTCTGAATTTGTTTATTAGACGTAGAGCCAACGCCGTTAACGCATTTCCTTTCAAAATCTTTAAAAAAGAGAGAAAAAGACACATTTGAAGCAGAGAGAGTAAGCGACAGAAAGGGACAGAAGGATGGATGAAAGAGGGGGAGGTGATTGTGAAGTGTGGAATTTGTTTGGAGGGAGAAGGGGAGGGGTGATGGTTTGCCTAATCCAGGCAGCACAGCATTACACACCAACACCATCTGTCACCATTCACATTTGGAGTCAGCTGCCGGACTATGGCTGCTGGGTACTAAAGGGTACTGGGCGGGTGCTGGAGGGGAAGTCTGGGTTAGTGAGGTAGTTACGACGCATCTGTACAAAGCATTCAGGGTTTCTCTCTCTCTCTGTGTGTGTGTGTGTGTGTGTTTGTGTGTGTGTGGGGGGGTGGGGGCTGAAGGGGGTATCTGTGATTTGGCACTGGCAGTGCTCTGATGTGCGCTCAGTGAGAAGCAAGGAGGATGCTGAGGAGGGAGAGGCAGGGAGAGATACGGTAATGCGGTGACACATGGCTGCCTGCCTGTGCGCTTAGACTGCGGCTCCCACTTCTGTCCACTCACCGGAAAACAGGGGAGGCTGGACACTGGGATGCTGAGAGACGCTGCTCGGAGGCTGGAGGCTGCCGCAACCGAAGACCCTGCACACTGCTGATCGGATAGCCTGCTGAGCTCTTTGGTAAGCCCAATTTTGGCTCCACCTGGAATTACCTGCAGTGTTTTAGCATCGCAGCCGGTGCTGCTAATATAATGACCTACTGCTTGATTACAGCAATGCCAGTGCAGAAACAATTGTTCTCTTTTCCCACTGAGACACTGGAGCTGCGTCTCATTGCGCCCACTTAGGCGTCACATTTTGTTCCAAAGAAAACAAAGGAGGTGTATTTCTCGTGGCTCTACAATAATCGGCATATATATTCATTTCATAATTTAACAAAAGTCGAGGGCCTGTGGGGAACACTTAACCTGTCCAAGGTGACATTCATTAAAGTTTTTTCCTTGATGTTAAATATAATACTCCATTCATTTTAACTGTCTGAAGTTTGTTTGTAATCTATTTAAAACTTCCATCTCTAGTTACAGCCAGCGTCCTTTCAGTCTGTGTGATGCAAAGAAAATGAATTTCTCGGGGAATAAAATTAACTGCCAAGTAGAATATGACTAAAAATGAGTAAAAAAAAAAGAAAAAAGAAAAGAAACAACCGAGACAGAACGATAAATTTTAATGTTAAATGAGTAACCCAAAACTTCAAACCCTATTTTGAGTTTATGAAAATATAAGCATGGTTTGATCTGCAAGCTTTTTTTTTTTTCGTTTCATCCATTTAAAGCATGCCGTCCTATAGCTGGCTTCTTTTGTACAATAGCATTAAACAAAATATTATAACTACATTATGAGCGATTTTATGGCCACGTTCTATTTTCAGACTATTATTTCATATCATTTTGATGTGGTTTTAAGAAAACAGTTCTTTGATGCGATTTTTTATTTCCACTATTATGGCTCTACAGCGTGCTGGGACATTTGGCCCCGGCGAGCCGCCGTAGCGATTGGAGATAACATGTCCAAGCGACTGAAGCTGATCTCGGCTACAGAGGCAGAGATGGAGGAGCGCTCTTTTTCAAACCCATATCCTGACTGGGACCAAGGAGTCGTCACCTCCAACTCCGGAGCGGATGTAGTTTGCGATGACCCGTCTGATGGAGAAGGAAATGTGAGAAGTTGTTTTTTTTGCACTTCACATTTTGATATTTACATCTGCTGACGTGCTAATAGAAAGTAGAGCTAGCTTGGCCCAGGTTTGTCACTATTTGTTGTTATTGTTACTGTTATGGAGGTACGTGACACTGAAAGGGATTGGCTAATGTTAACGGATATAATGTCTTGTCTCTGCATCTGCCATACATCTGAGTACGTTAATGTTACAAAGCTAATTACTTTTTTCCGAAGTAAAGCTAAAGCAGGCGTTCTACTTTCTGCGTCTGCGAGTCCTCTGCGTGCGTTTGGGTCCGAGTGACATAAACTACGTAAAACTACGAGACTCTGACCATCCGTGTCAGTGTCAGCGATTGTGCGGCCGGTGTTCTGCTGAAGCGTAATTTATGGTCCCGCAAATGTGTGTGCGCGTACACTTTCCCCGTCGGGGGAGGGGTTTTCACTCCCACCCCAGACGCGCTCCCACGCAGTGCTCGAAAATCTATCCATTCATTCATTTTCTTGCTCTTATCCAATTCAGGGTCGCTAAGGGTAATTTATGGTCCCGCATATGTGCCCGTCTGCGTACACGTTGCCGTTCGGACTGGCGGGGAGAGGCGTTTTCACCCACTCCGGATGCGCTCCGTGCGGTCCTCCGAGATCCTAAGGCGCAATTTATGATCCAGCAAAGGCGACGCGTTTGCTGTTCACAGACAGTCCAGGGGGGATTGCCTGCAGATGGCTCTTTAGATGGAGACAGTACATAAAGTATGCGGTACAACCGTTGTTGTGTGGCCCACTCTTGCTTGTGTTGTGGGTCCATAAGCCAGCCACGGAGAACAGCAAAGTTCTAACATACAAAGAGCTGAAGTGAAAACGACTGCTAAACACAATGAAAAGTGTCCACTGCAGCCACTGTCTGAGCTTTTCATGCAGAATGTTTTGCTCTTTGAAGTCTTTTTTCCCAGTTCTTCCATTCCCAGTGAGCTTCCCTATTCCAGCCCACTTCTCCGTCAACATTCGGCAGACACTCACATCATCTGCTACCACACAAACAGTCAGGATGTTGGAGGACTGCACGGAGGGCTTCTGTGGTTGGTGACCTCCACCCCCCCTCCTCTGAATGGTAATATTTACGCAGACGGATAATTTGCTGGACCATAAATTACACGTGACTGTGCATGGCTGAAAGACCTCCATCTGATCACAGCTATCTGCAGGTAGATGGGCCATCCCCGGACTGCCAGCAGTCTGCGCACCACCCAAGTGAACCATGAATTCAGCTTCAAATAACCACAGTTGTGTCTGTCTGTGGAGGTATTTACCTACGGAGAGTCTATCCAGAGGGGTCTTCAACCACCACAAACATGCTTCTATACAGTCCCCCAAAAACCCAACTGTAGGTTGCTCGATATGAATGATGCTGTGCTTCAGTTGAATGCTGATTGATTGACAAGTGGGCTGGAACAGGAATGGGAGTGACAGTGGAGTTTGCCTGGTATGGGAGAAGTGTGAAAAACCATAAAAGATGGAAAGGATGAAAGTACAAAAAGTACAGACAGTGGCTGCAGTGGACACTTTCAGTTGTTTTTAACCTCCTGCAAAATAAAGTGGGAGGATATTGTCATCATACCATCCATCCATCAGGGCCTCTGTCCGTGAGGTTTTACCTTTCCGGTCTATAGACTCCAAAACCACAAGGAGTTGAGCCATGAAACTGAACATATGTGTTCTTTACTCTTCAAAGAGATGCAACACAATATTCATATTCCTGGATGTTTAGTACCCTTTGTGCACTTTGGCTGTATTTATCTGAAGTTTATCTGGGCTGGCTGTAGCTCAGGAGGTAGCTGAGGTCACCTACTAATCGGAAGGTTGGTGGTTTGATTCCTGGCTGCTCCAGTCTGCGTGCCAAGGTATCGTTGGGCAAGATACTGAACCCCAAGTTGCTCTCTGATGCAACCATCGGAATATGAATGTGTGTGAATGTTAGATAGAAAGCACTTAGCCATAGAAAGAAGTGCTTGTATGAACGTGTGAATGAGATATGTTCTATAAAGTGCTTTGAGTGCCCAAAGTAGAGCAGAACGTGCTAAAGAACCAGTCCATGAAGTGGAGGGCAAAGGACATGGAGGATTTCAGGCTGCTAATATATGCTAATGATATACAGCCTTTTCCTTGTGCCTGATTGGCTTAGCTTAACCATGTGATCTTATTGTGCTGCGTGATTGTCGAAACCTACTAGATTATTATTGACTGAAATGGAGAAAGTGGGGATTTCTCATATCTAGCAACTGACCTAGGTCACTGAACAGCTGGCAGTAGCTAGATAGTGCTGGGAATCCCAAATTTCTAGGTAAAGAGCCAGCCTCAGTTCTAGGCTGCAGCCTTATTGATTAGCCTATGATGCCAGCTTCTGATTGGCTGAGCATTGTCTAACATGTCGCTCAGGGATGACTCACTGCCGTAAATAGCATAAATAACAGACTGTGACTCAGTATTGAGCAATATTAAAGCCATACCTACTGCTCAATAAAATGTAAACAGCATGGTTGCCATATGATTATAGTGATGTTATACACAATGCATTTATGTCAGTATGATATCAGATTACGTAATATGGGTGCATTATGTAGTAATATTCCTGTACACACAAGTATATTACATGTGGCTTATTGTGTGTGTGTGTATGTGTGTGTGTATATATATATATATATATATATATATATATATATATATATATATTAGCGTAGTATACATCTTGTTCAAGAGTGCATGATGTACTTTCTGTAATTTGTTTATCATGGACATTTTTTGTGTCTGTTCTAGGATGTGGTTACCAAAAAGTATTTGTAGATATGTTAAAAATAATCACAGACTATCAATCTCTTACAGCATGCTTAGAATAGTTTTAATGAGCATTGGTAATACTGAAAAC
Source organism: Archocentrus centrarchus (assembly GCF_007364275.1). Taxonomy (NCBI): domain Eukaryota; kingdom Metazoa; phylum Chordata; class Actinopteri; order Cichliformes; family Cichlidae; genus Archocentrus; species Archocentrus centrarchus. The sequence continues at coordinate 8,247,693 of NC_044365.1, read as the reverse complement.
ATATTTTTGCTGGAATATGTATTAGATCTTTACTAATGAGTATAATTTTAGGTCATTTAGAGTCCTGCAAGTGAAGGTAACGGATTTTTCCATTTACTCATATTAAGATGATATTTACCCGTGAAAATAGCAGTGTTCACTAAAATACCAGTGTCTTGGAAAGTTATTACAGAACAGAATTTGCTGCAAACTGAATGTTATGTGGTCCACTTTATTGGTAGGTCAATCAGCAGCCTTACACTTTGCTTTTTTTCATCCCTCTGAGAGAACAGTGACATCTGATATCAGTTTACTAATGGACAGTTACCTGCTCTTATTTTGAAAGTTTAGTCCATGGTCCATGATGTCATGCAGCTGCTTCTCCAGAAAGGATCTTGTCCTATGGCAGGACAAAATCCAACCCCACCATCCTGGATTACAGTGGCTGGAAGGTGCTAAAGATGATGAAATTAAAAAACAAGAAGAAATGCACTGGGCTTAAATATGCTCATCATATTATTTATTTATTTAATAGTACTTACCAAAATATCTCTAAATATACAGATATTCTCTAAAATAGATCCATTATCCATATCTAGTAATGAATTGTCCTTTGTATAAACTGTGTTGTGTTGATGTCAGAGCTGTAGACTCAGCATTAAAGGACTCATTCTCCTCTTTGGCTTTTCTGAACATTCCATTGTAATGCAGAACAGTAGCATTTATTCATGTGCTCTTCACTTTGTCCTCTTCCTCCACCACTGATCCCCTCATCTATGGTTGCCTATTGAGGTGACAAAGAGAACAGACAGCCTTGGTCATAATCCTCCCTGTTGGAGGACAGAGAGCACACTCTGGTCAGACTCGGTGGGTTTTAGCATTTAGGACTGTCTGCTGGGGGAAAAGGATTTTCTGATTTGGAGCAGGAGCCAGTATAGAGCAGACTGTTGTGTATTCATTGATAGGTGTGCTTCCTGGCAGATAATATTGCAAAATAGTTTGTGAATGTATTAAATTTAAAGTCAGATTATCTATTATATTTTATTTGTTTCTTTTTCTCATTTATTTATATCTTACAGTGATGTGTGTGTGTGTGTGTGTGTGTGTGTGTGTGTGTGTGTGTGTGTGTGTGTGTGTGAGCTGAGTGGTACGGACAAAAGTTTGTATTATGGTATTTTTTAAGCTATTATGGTTTTATGATATATCACAGCATCTTTATTGTTGTTATTTTTCTGCATAAGTAAGCAGGTTTTATAGATTTAAAATAGCTCAGGAGTGGATAAAGATATTGGAGCTATTAGTGCGAACAGACTGCAAACTGTCCTGACCATACTCTGCACCACTTACTGGACCGTCAGAGGAGCACGTTCTGTAACAGAAAAGTGACCAAATATGGGATAAACGAAGTATTATCTCTCTTCACCTCACCCTACTCTATCCTGCCTTGCTCATTTTAATGTCTTGATCAGCCTGTCAGGAAGAAAACTGAAGCTAGTTGGTCCCACTGGTGAGTGGATAGGATTGAATAAGTCATGCATTTACCAAATGGCTCCTGCATTCCTCTATTGCCACTTTTCCACTAGTACCTGCTCAGCTGAACTCGGTTTTTTAGGGTTTTCCATTAGGTGGTAGTACGTGGTAACAGGTACATTTTTAGTACCTACTCTACTACCTACTGAGTCAAGCCAAAAATGCAACATCAACAGACCGCGTGCCCCCGATTGGCCAGGCAGTAACGTCAATAGATGAGTCATGAGAGCGACTCCTTCACAAGAATCAACCCTGCAGGTTTTGAAACCCGGCACTGAGGGAAATCGCTACACACTAACCAACACAGACATTTTTGTGCTTGGTGGCTGACGACAGAGTCCAGAGGAAGCTGGACGGAGTGACCATTTTGCATACCAATGACATCACAGGATTTTCGGGCCACCTTGCTGAGGTGGTACTCGGCTGTAATGGAAAGCAAACAAAACTGAGTAGAGTCAAGCAGGTATCGTAGAAAAGAGGCATGTGTGTCAGTGAGAGAAGGACGCTGCTTTGATTCACACCATCGGTGATTCAGAGTGAATGGAGAATTAATTAACTGCATATTCACAATCAAATCAACCTTTAAACCAGGGCCTGACCTATGATGTTAAATTAGAGATGCTTTGGGCCTTGTGGAAAATAACCTAATTAACATTTGCTTAAATGATTCCTAATAAGGAGTTTAGGCCATGAGCTATTGGCTTATATCAGAGCATTTATTAGATTGAGCACTGCTGACAGAATGTTGGAAAGGGCACACTTTGAGACCTGTTGTGTCCTCGTGTGTTAGCAGAGCAGATGCAGACCTGCAGCTCATCAGTTCACTCGACCTGCATGGATGAAAACATCAAATACTGCTCTGATCCTGACTCAGGAAACTCAGGATTTGAAATGAAACTAGTGAAAATAAATGAGGAGAACAACAATTTTTTTTAATTTTTTACATTTAATTTTATTAATTTTGGCCCAGCCATCATTGATTATTTTACTGATCAATACTAATTCAATTCAATTTTATTTATATAGCCCCAAATGACAACAAATAGTCGCCTCAAGGTGAGACTTTTAATTTTGTTACATTTTATTTTACGGCGTTCGGAAAGCAACGTTTAAGTTGAGCCTGATGTTTCTTTACTTTAAACAAAATATCCTGGTTTCTAGGATTGGTATGAGATCAGAGCAACAGCAGATACCCACACACTTATGTCCATGAATCAAGGTAGGCTAGCTCATTCATCGCTGTGTGTAAACACATATGATTCTGTCTCCCCGTGCGTGTTACTTTATCTTCCTGCTGCTCCCTCCTGCACACACAAATGCAGCTCCTTTGTTCTGTCTGTGCCACCACACAATCAGCAGTTAGCTTTATAGCTGATGGATAATGCTGCTGGCAGGTTTTCTGGTGGAAACCCTCGACTGGAGTTTCTAAATGTGCTCTCGCTCCTCTTCAGGTTAGCGCAGCCTTTCAGAAGAAGGTCCAGAGTAAAATCAAAGATCTCCTCCAGCAGATGGAGGAGGGCCTAAAGACAGCTGACCCCCATGACTTCTCCACCTACACCGGTTGGACAGGTCTGTCCCCGACCACTATAAAAAATGTGAAGTGATAACAATTCTGTGATCCCTTCATCCAGCTATAGTCTCTGTTGTGTACACTTAGGTCTGTAAGTATTTGGACAAGGACACAGCTTCTGTAATGTTGGCTCTGTGCAACATTACTGGATATTAAATTAAAAAGACAAAAAGAATCACATTAACTGTTTAGGAATTAGAGCCATTTTTTATACAGTACCAGTCAAAAGTTTGGACACGCTCACCTTGACTGGTACTGTACAGTCTCCCATTTGCTGAGGCTCAAAAGTAAATGCAGAATTTACTTAGAAGCAATTTGATGGCCACCTGAGACCTGTTCCTTTGTTATTCCATAAGAAATTAAGCATGAATGAAGATCTGGAGTTAATTCCAAGCCTTGAAGTATTTGGTAGCTGTTCAATAGAACTCTTATACAATAGTACAACTCTTATACAATATACAATAGTAATTTTTGTATATATAAGGCAAGTATACAAAAATTACATCATTATCCAGATACTTATGAACCTAACTGTATGTATTCTTTTCACCACAGGCATTGCATTGCTGTACCTTCAGCTGCACCGGGTCTCACATGAGGCGTCCCACCTGCAAAGGGCCCTCGACTACGTCAAGAGGAGCATGAGGATCCTGAATGGGCGCAAAGTGACATTTCTGTGTGGTGATGCAGGGCCACTGGCAGTGGGTGCAGTGGTACACCACAAACTGAATAACACGACTGACAGCAAAGACTGTCTGTCCAGGTTAGAGGCTGGGACTGCTCGAGCTGTTGGATATTTATCTGAAAGTGTAAAAGAAGAGATGGGGCCTCTGGGAATATCACAGTGCTCCTGTGTGCTCTTCATATATACAGTAAAGAATATTTCAGACTTCTAGTTATTATTGCTGGCTGACTCTTATGGATTTTTAAGATACAGGCTAGTCAGTGCCTTTTTTGAGAGTTTGAACATTTTCCATGGTGTATTAATTCACATTTGCTGATGCAGTGAGTTACTACAGTGTTTGTGGTCATGGCAGTGAAAGAATGTGTCAGCCAGGGCTCCTGTGGAAAACACTGAACTAAGATCTTTGTGCTTCTTGAGCCATAACCCAGCTTCAGTCAGTGATTCTTGTGTTTCTCTGTCAGGCTCCTCCAGCTGCAGCGGTCGGTGCTGAGTCCAGACTCTGAGATGCCCGATGAGCTGCTGTACGGTCGGGCCGGCTACCTTTATGCTTTGCTCTACGTTAACAAAGAGATAGGAGCTGACACCGTGGATGAGAGCACCGTTACAAAGGTGAGATTCACACATACACACACCTTACTTAACATGCTCTCATCATTTGCATATTGCTTTTTGTGAATCAGTTACTTTCCCTTGATTACCCCCCAAACAGGAAGTACTTCCACAGCTGACTCTGCCCTTCTTTTTAATGAGTCGGAACAGAGCTATCACTGCAACTGCTCTAATCACCATCTTCCACATGTAGTTTCTGCTGTGCCATTTTTAGTTTTTCCTGTGCTTGTGGGATTCCTTCTTCTTTTTCAGCATGTCAGGATAGACTAGAACACTTAGAGCCTCGTCCTGCCCCCTTCAGTTCCAGAGGAATTGCTGCTTTGGTACCAAAGAAAAACAACTGTTGCGTTTTCAGAGTTTTGGTATGAAATAGGACCGTATTAGTTCTGACATTTGAATAGCAAACTTGGTTAGCAGCTGCATCCATGAACTGTGTGGGTTCAACACAGACACACGTATCTCCTAGTTAGTGTAAAGTAACAGGATAATAATATACTAGAACTTCAGTCTCCAAAACTGAAGAGCAGGTACCTTGGAGAGGGATGGCAGTGGATGACACCAGAGCACGGAGAACACAAAAGGACCTAAAACCACAATATACACACAACACAAACACACAGTGAATAATAATCCCTCCCTATTTGGATTATTTATTTAGGAACACACATGCATTGCAGAAACTGTAGGACCAGCTGTCCCTTTTTGGTATAGCGCCAGGCTGAAACATATATACTGTACTCTCTCACTTGAACAAACACACACAGGGTGACAAAAGGGGTGAGAGAGTGGGCAGCAGTGAGGATGCTAATGTCCTCAGAATTGGCAGATAAAGGTATTTTTATGGCTAAATAAGGACTAAAAACCTGAAGCCCTAAAGCCCCCACTTTCCTGCAGTGCTGCACTGCTGTTCATCTCACCGTCAGCTGTGCTCATATACCTGTCACCACACAGCAACACTCAGCACTCTGCAGGCTTTACCAAACACTGGCTCTGCTCCAGGGCGCTCTTTATAGATGCTTTTAATTTCATTTATTTTTTCCTGGGCCTCTCTCTTAGCATTATAACACTATTTAGACTATTACTGTACATTCAGATCTTCACTCTGTTTCTTATGCTCTTGTTCCTCTACTGCATTGGTGTGTGTGTGTGTGTGTGTGTGTGTGTGTGTGTGTGTGTGTGTGTGTGTGTGTGTGTGTGTGTGTGTGTGTGTGTGTGTGCGTATGTTTATAATACCTTGTGGGGACAATTTTCCTGACATATACTACGTTGTGGGGACCAATTGCTCCTTGTGGGGACTGGAACCTTGTCCCCACAAGGGGAAACCCTGTTTTTGGGTCAGGGGTCAGAGTTAGGGCTAAGGTATGAATTGAGTTTAGGTTAGGGTTAGGGTTAGGTATGTGATGGTTAGGGTTAGGAAAAGGGTAAAGGTAAGGTTTAGGCTGTAGAAATGAATGGAAGTCAATGGAAATTCCCCACAAAGATAGCAAAACACACTTGTGTGTGTGTGTGTGTGTGTGTGTGTGTGTGTCTCGGCTTTAAGAAAGATCTCTGTGCTTTTTGAGTTCTGAGTTTTTCTTCCCTCGTTGATTCCCTGAGGTGTGGAAGGTCAGCACTGAAAAAGCTGTTTTTGAGAAGTCTGAGTTACATTTATGAGCAGATTCTGTTTGGTGACAATCTGATGCAACATCTGCAGCTCCAAATAAAGGCAAAAATAAAGAGTGTGTGTGTGTGTGTGTGTGTGCGTGTGTGTGTCAGTGCTGACCTGTCAGCTCTTGCTGTTCTTCATACTGCTGTGTTAAAGTTATTTAAACTACAAAATGGGTTGAAAACCCTGTTAGATGAACAGTCCTAAATTATTAAGCTGCACCAATTGTGAGCTAAAAAAAAAAGGTCCAAAATAGGAAGGGCTGATTCACTGGGCTGCATCAGTGTAAAGTGAAAGGACGTGCAAATGAACAGGGGATGATGATGGAGGCAGTGCCGCTGCTGTTGTTGCAGAACTGTTTTTCTTTCAATTTCACTCACTCTGTCTTGCTTGGGGACATCATATACTGCTGACTCAGAACCCTGAGCCCCTGCAATTCCATATACAGTACTGTATAGGCTACTGTATATTATCTAAGCAGAACAGCCTGAAAAAATAGAAACCCACAGTAACTTGTAAAAATATCCTCAGCACAACTTTGAAAAACATTTCTTGTTAATTTTCCATGCTAAGCATTGCAGTGATTATGTCAGAGCTGGAGTTAGGAACTGTGAACATTTCCAGCTTCCTTCCCTGTGCTTCTTGCTGTTTTCTATCAAGCCGGAATGCTAACTTGGGATCTGTCTTCAATCCTAGCACACTGCCTTTTCTCGACCCGGAGAAGCTTCTGTGATGTTTTGCTCATTTTATCCTGGTGTTGCCCTAAAACGTGTACCTTCCAGCATTGATGATGGCTCAACAAACTGTTCACAGACAGTGAGTTCCTGTGCCCACGCAGTGATCTCCGTGACAGAATCATGCCTGTTTGTAATGTAGTCCCAGCTGAAGCCCCAAAGATCACGGGCATCCAGTATTGATTTTCAGCCTTGCCCCTTGTGCAGATTTCTCCAGATTCTTTTAATCTTTTGACATTATATAATGTAGACGGTGAGTCTTCAGTTTCATATCGAGGAAGGTTATCCTGAAATTGCTCCATTTGTAGACACAGTTGTTTTTGCAGATCGGTGCCCATCTTTACTTCTGAGAAAGATGTCTCAGAAGTAAAGATGAATCTAAACTCAGAAGTAAATCTTCTGAGTTTAGATTTACAGTTCATTGAATTCTGTTTTTATTTACCTGTTACAGAGCATCCCAACTTTCTTGGAAACAGGATTTATAATTCGTTGCATTGTGTAAGACGATAAACTCGCCAGGGCTCCTTTTGTAAAAGAGATTTTAAATCTCAATGGGATTTTCCTGATAAAATAAAAGTTAAATAAAAACTAAAAATAAAACCCTCAGAAGACAAAAATAACACCCTCAGACTGCAGCAATCTCCTTGAATTTACAGTTCATGTCTTAAATCGCTTAATCTCTTAATCTAGCCCAGCTTTAATACATGTTATCCACAGTCTTTAGCTCTGGAGTACTCTCAGAAGTTTTTACCACATCATATTAGTGGACTGATGAATAAACTCCCCTGATTATTCAAAAGGAACTATTTGTAGACAGGCTACAAAATGCCAGATGTGTAGTCTTATTATAATTGTGACTTATGTGATGATCTCTTTATGTTAGACAAACATGAAGAGATCCACCCAGTGATGATGTTTATATTTCAGTGTTGTTGGGTGGATGGAGGCACTGAGAGTGACTGGGGCTCTGGTGGTGACATCCTCACTGTGTGGCTTTCATGTCATGTATATTTCATGTCCACATCACCAGAATTATTTATACAACCACAGATAGGTGTGATGTTCCAGGGTCTCTAATTTTGTGACTGTGCCTCACAGTTAGTGGTGTATCCACAGTGAACACAGGCTGTACATTTTGGAACAACTAGCCTAACATGAGACACTGAACAAGGGTTTGGTATGTTTTCTATTTTGAGATGAACTTTTTTCTCTTTTCTCTCTGACAAGAATTGACAGTAAAGCTCTTCCTGTAGTCTGATGCATAATTGAAGGAATTTGTTGCAGTTAATTAAAATGCATTGTCATTGTCAAAGAGGTTGTTCATTCCTCAAACATAAGTGAACAAACATGAATGTGTTCTGATGTGACTATTGTGAAGCACATTTATGTCGTTTTTTTTCATAATCATCATACAGTTTGATCAGTTGGAGGTCCGATCTCAAACTATTTGAAATCAAGTGTGTTAAGTATAATCTTGCAACACTAGAACAGGTGTTTCTGAGACGATGCCTTTTTATACTTTTTGAACAAAACTGCAAGTGCCTTGTTTTGTAATTCTGAAGTGAATTCTAGAAGCAGCTACTCTACCCTTAAATTTAAGAGTTACATTTCTGAGTTTCAAATGTGAATAAGAAGGTTCTGCTAGTTAGTCTGATTCTCTGTGGCACCTTATTCTTCTAATCATTTTCCCAACTCTGTCTCTCTCCAAACTTCAGGTGGTCACAGCCATCGTGGAATCTGGTAAGAACCTGTCAGCAGAGCAGAAGAAGACCGATCGCTGCCCACTCCTCTATGAGTGGCACAAGAAGCAGTACATCGGTGCTGCCCACGGCCTGGCTGGTATCTATTACATGCTAATCCAGGTATGTAAGCTGAGTGGGTTTTTAAAAGACCGATTTAAGCCTGAGATTTTTTGTCTCTGTACAGTTATTAGGAAATTTGGAAGTGTAGCTACATTTAGTGATGGAGAAACACTGGAAGGCATTGAACTCCTCGCTGATGATAGTCTTCATTTAAAGAGAGTAGCTTGTTCTTCTGTTTCTGGGTTACACTTCTAGTATAATTTTGGTATATCCAAAATCCAACTTTTAGAAACATTTCTTCCATATATTCATGTTTTATTCCAAATAGTGTGACTTTCATTCAAGGCTAAGATTTGATGTCACTTTAACCCTAATATCACAAAAGCCAAACCAGTCGTTCAGTCTGAGCTAAGATTTCTGTTTGTTGACTCAAAAAAACACATAAAATAAGATTCAGTTATTTTCCGTTAGCACCGAGCACAAATCTCATTTTACCTGACAGAACGTAAGTAAAAGAAAAATGTATAAGAAAACTTTATAGCTGAAGGATAACATTTTTCCTTAATGTTAAATCAAAACAGGCTAAAATGTCTTACTTCTTATAAATTAGTCAAATAGACTTAAATAGACTTTAGCATAAAATTCCTGAATGATTAAGCTTCAGTATTTGAAAGAACGGTGTTTAGTGTTTAGTGGTGGCCGGTACCCAGTAAAACTGTCAATCAGCAAGTCATTGTTTGTTTAATGTCTGTCGTTTGTTACGGTTCAGGCTGAAAGCCAGTAAGAGGAGCTGAAACCTTCTGTTGGCAGGCAGCACATAAGTGTTGCTGCCTGCTGAGATAATGCAGTTCATTTGTGAAATCCTGTCAAAGTGTCGTCGTCAAAGAATTATGAAAGAATGAGTTCATGGTTCAGATTCCAGTGGATATTGTTAACAGCTACATACGTATACATACACATTGAATTCAGGGTTGCAGGGGGGCTGGAACTAATCACTGCTGTCACAGGATGAGATGCATACAGTGTGTTACTGTTATATTGAAACTGGAAAATGATGGAGTCTTTGGCTATCAATTTTCCAGCAATGTAATTCTGAAACTAGTTAGCAACTTAGCGTAAACATTGCGTAACACCACAGCAACTCCTGCTCAGTTCAGGTATGTGTTGAGACACATAGAGGGAATACTGTATTTCTTCAAATGGGCTGTAAATGCTTACTTAAATTTCAGGTAAATTTATTAGAATTTGGCAGTTCGCGGTTCATTTTTGGCCATAAGAAAATAATTCATACTCTAATTATGAGAAAAGTTGACACTAAAGTCAGTACAATCAAAGCTAAAAGATAACAATTAAGTCTGGACAGTAAAGATTGGATATTTTCAGAGTTAGTAACCAGGCAGTCAGCCTGCCACATGTGTGATGATGAGCTGGTCTGTTTCCTGTACACACAGCACACGTAGAGCAGCATAGCAGAGTAATTTATTTTCAGTTGTTTTCAGTGAGAGAAGATCCTGTAACTTGCTACAATTTGGGGGAAATTGTAAAGTTGAATAATTTATTTTATTATAAAACAAAGTTTTGCATTGAAGAAAAGTTTATTTTTGTTTGGCAAAAATCAGTATTGGCCAAGAAAATTGCAGCGAGTGCATCTCTGCTAGACAGGCATGGGTGCAATTTGCAATGTGGCTGGTTGGAGGCAGAATACAAACACTTAATATATCCATGTATTTGTATTTTATATTTTAAAATGAGATTTATTTTGGAAAGTAGTTTTGTTACACAAACACTACTGCACCTAGTAGGTTTCATATGTACACATTTTTGCTCTTAATTGGTTTAAAAGACAAATCCAAAACAAAACAAAAAAAACACCAGAAGTGAGAAAAAAAAGGTGTACAAAGTAGCAGTTATTTATAATCCAGAATGACTAAGTGATTAGAAAGCAAAAACGCACAAGACCTGCTGCAACAGGCCGCCACACAGCACAGTGCCGTGGTAACAAAGATGAAGGTGCTTCCATTCATTTTTTTGATACAGTCCTATAGTAAAGGGTAAATTTAAAGTAGAAGGTCTGATTTATGTTTTTACGATGTGTTTAGTTCACTGAAATCCATCCACAGACTTTACTGTGCTGTGTTTTGTTTCCTGTTCACTGATGTTCTCATTAACACATTAGAATCCATCTTGTTGTATATTAATAATTCATTCCTACATCCATTAAAGTATCCGTCGAGTCCATTTTAGATCAGTTAAACATCTGCTCTGATTTTTAAAGTGTTTCAGGCTCTGATTTCAGGAAAAAAAGAAACAAAACAAAACTAGAGGGGCAGTCAGTAGAGCATGTACCTCGCCCACCCCAAATGTTCTGTGTGCTGATACTATGCTGCAATAGATGCCACCCATTGTTGTCATACTCCATCAGGTTCAGCTATATTCACAGGAGTGAATCATTTTTTAACCCTCTCATTTTCAGCATTCTTGATCATTAGGTCCGGAGTCCTCTTTCGATCATCCTCATAAGGATAGATGCAAATATGTGAATATTATCTCTCGCTCTGTATATACACTCTTAGTGTGGCCAGTCCCTTTATTTTTACCATAACTGAAAACCTTTGTGTTTGACATTAACAGATGAATATGAGCTTTTATTTCCAGGTATTTATATCTGGATGTGATACACAGTTCAGAAGCTGGACCAAAGGTACTGTATGGGAGGATCTCCTCCCAGATCTGCACTACGGTATCAGTGAGCTCTTTGGACAGTCATAGGTGCAGCCTGGTGGAGTCGAATGGACCAAAACATAATGTCCCAGAGTTGTTCTATTGGATTTTGGTCAAGTGAGCGTGGGGTCCAGTCAGTTCCTTTATCCTCCAGGAACTACCTGCATACTCTCTCACCACAAGAGGCATGCACCAGGAGGAACCCAGGAGGACCAGATACTGGTCCTGCTGAGAGGTTAAGAACCTTCTATGGTCCAAAAAGCTCTCCTAGAGTAACCGCCTGTCTCCTGGAATCTCCTCCATGCCCTTGAGACTGTGCTGGAGACACAGCAAACCTTCTGGGAATGGCACATGTTGATGTGCCATCCTGGAGGAGTTGGCCTACCAGTGTAGGGTCTGAGTATCGTCTCATGCTACCAGTAGTGACACTGACCCTAGCCAAATATAGAACTAGTGAAAAAACTACCAGAAAAAATGAGGAAAGAATAAAAATGTCAGTGGCCTCCACCTTTAAAGCAATTTCTGATTTGCGGTTGTCTCATTGCTGCCCCTCTAGTGCACCAATTGTTAACTTTATTAACACCAAAGCAGCTGAAACTGATTGACAGCTGCCCCTGCTACTTAACTGACCACATCCGTATCCCAACTATAACACTGGAGGGTCAAGGCACCATCTTGGGGTTTATAGAGCAGTACACCAAAATTCTGAGCACGACCTGGATTGACTACAAGATAGCCTACAACTCAATGCCCTACACATGGACACTGGAGTGCTTGAAACTGTACAAGTCTAATAGTGTGCCAATAACATTCATCAGGAACTCAGTGGGGCTGTGGAAGACAACACTGGAGGCCAACTCCAAGGCAATCACACAAGACACCATCTCACAACTTATGGAAGTTAAAGGGTCTGTTGCTACCATCGTGATACCAGATACCACAGCACACCTTCAGGGGTCTAGTGGAGTCCATGCCTTGATGGGTCAGGGCTGTTTTGGTAGCAAAAGGTGGACCAACACAATATTAGGCAGGTGGTCATAATGTTATGCTTGATTGGTGTGTATACAGTACCAGTCAAAAGTTTGGGTAAACTAATTAGCTAGTGTTTGGCTGTCCATTGCTCCTAAAGACATTGTGTGTTTCTTACTCAGTTTTATCCTGTTGCAGCCGGCCTCAGTAAAGAGAGGAAACATGAGCCCTCCTGTCAACATTTTTAAGAGGAGTTTGATCTGAATGTCAACTCCAGCAAAGCACTGGAGGTGGAGGATATTGCACACCAAGCTGGGCTCATCATGTTGTGTTCAAAGACTACATCTGATATTAAGACCTGAAACAGAAATGAACTATTTCTGGTCTATTTCTGTTTTAGTACATACTTACTATATTTGGAATAAACAAAGATGTTTAAAAAATGCTCATACAGGCATTTGGTACTTTGTACATTTATTTGCGCTGCCACATTAACAAATCAGTACACGAACTGTTAGCCTCTCTGAGTGATGTCCCAAAGGACATAAAAATGAAGACACAATAATAGATATGCTCTCAACCTTTCACATCAGTTATATCATCTGTCCTAAACACCTGAGCCAATCACAGTGGTGTGTAATGATGACAGCTTAACAAATGAAGAATCTGCTTCTTCACAATTTCAGATCCCTGTCTATTGCAGATTTTCTTCAGAAATTACAAAAATTATAGAAAAATTAATATTCCCTTTTCTATTCCTAGATTAAATGAAAAAATTGACAGGTCTTGTGTGTCCAGTGCTGGCCATCATCCATCCATCCATCTGTCCATTTTCTTCTGCTCATTCAGTTCAGTGACACGGGGGGGGTTGGAGCCTATCCCAGCTGTGGCAGGGTGAAATGTGGGGTACATCCTGGACAGGTTGCCAGTCTATTGCAGGTCTAACAGATTGACATTTACACTTAACTCCATGCATGTCTTTGGATTTTGGGAAGAAGCAGGAGTACCTGGAGAGAACCCACACAAGCACAGAGAGAACATACAGACTCCACACAAAAACGCCCCAAACAGCCCCGGGATTCAATCCCAGGAACCTTTTTCCTGTAAGGCAACAATGCTAACCACTGCCATAGTGTGCCCGTATTAAAAAACAAACAAGTGTTGTCACCTTAGAGGATAGAGTTCGGCCCCAGACTGTGAAGATATGGGCTTGCCACTGTTTGCAGAATCTCATCTCAATAGCAGAATAAGCTGTTTGGCATTGACAGAGGAGCAAGTTTTTCTTTGCTCAACCCAAATACTCAACTCTGCTGCTCAACCCACAAATGCATTACAGATGTGGCACCATTTAAGGAGAAATAAACAGACTTTTAAATGGTATCAGATTTATTGCCAAGAAGCAGCGTTACAGCATAGAAATAATCGACCAAATTCAAATTTCTTGACCTTTTGTGCTACGTTAAAATTAAACTCAGTCTCTGTCTCTCTTTAGCCTGGAGCAAAAGTCCATCCAGATATTCTGTCAGAGCTGGTTCGCCCCAGCATCGACTACGTCCGCCACAAGAGGTTTCGTTCGGGAAACTTCCCGTCATCCCTGAGCAATGAGAGTGACCGGCTAGTCCACTGGTGCCATGGAGCACCTGGTGTTATCCATATGCTTATCATGGCCCATAAGGTGAGAGAGTTCTGTGGTCAGCATCCACCGTCTTACCACACCCAAACAACACTGGCACCTTGTGGCACAGCTCTACACTGCATAAACAGTTTATTGTGTTAAACATGTATGTGAGGCATGTTGTATTTGCCATTTATGTAAGTTTTCTGAAGAAAAATGATCATTTTACTGATGAAACAACAGTGCACATTACAATGGAAATATGCCTGGCTGCAAACACTTACCATAGTAGTACACTGTAGGCTAATTTCTTCTTTTCTTGGTCCATTAGGGAACCACTTCACAGCCATTCTGGCATTCTTCTCTCACTAATGAGATAATGTTTTGTTTTTTTCCCCCACAGTGAACAAATGCTTAACACTGTTTCCCTGTTAACAGAACACACAAAAATTGTGCCATTATTGTGTTAGTGGAAGATTTCAGATCAGCTCTTGAAACTGTACTGCATGCACACATTGTGCTCCCACTGATGTAATTCTGTTTTACAGTGATGAACAGCAAACTGAGTGTTGGATGATGATTTTAGAAAACATGAGCCTGTCCATAAAATTGTTTCACTGAGTAAGAATAATAATTATCAGAGAGGGAAGTGGCAGGCTGTTACTGGCTGTGATTGTCTCCTGCACAGAAGCAAAGCTGGTAGCATTTCTAGTAAGACAGCAAGCCTGATTAGTTCTAGTTTTGGGATTTGTTCCAGTTCTGCAAGAGCCATCTTGTTCTTAAACCATCATGCACTGCTCTTTACACAGATCTGGAGTGATGTCATGTCAGTGATTTTGAAGGCTGTGGTAAAGCCTTTAATTTGTTCCTGTTGAGATGCTCCATTATTAGGACTTAATGTTCTCTTGCACTGTGCCAGATTTCTGCTGTGGGAGCCATGAGTGTAATCTTTGGACCAATTTGGCAATCATCTGACAGCAGGAGGCATTTTATGCCATAATTATAGTCCCAAAGGTTCTGGAAGTTTCGCTTGGATGCAAAGAAAAAGCCACATGTAAACATTAACAATGGATGCCGCATCCTTCAGACTATAGAGGAAGTGGACCATCCAGCTTGCTGTCAGTGTTCAGTTCAAGAACCTGCATCTCTGATGGTACAGGGGTGCCTATGGAATTGGCATATTGCATATTTGGAAAGACACCATCAATGCTGAAAGGTGTATATACAGGTTTCAGAGCAACAGATGCTCCCATCCAGAAAACATCCTTTTCAAGGAAGGACGTAAATATTTGAGCAAGACATTGCAAAACCACATACTTCATCTATTACAGCAGCACGGCTCAGTAGAGGAAGAGTCGGGGTGAACGACCTGCCTGCAGTTCAGACCTTTCACCAGCTCAAAATATTTGGTGCATCATGAAAGAGAAAATACAGCAAAGAATATGTTGTGTTCTGTTGTATAAAATATGGGTTCAAGAAATTTGCAAATCATTACATTCTGTTTTTATTTACATTTTACACATTTACATTTACATCCCAACTTTTTTTTTTCTTTCTAAACTGGGTTGTAAAAGATGAATGTAGCTTCTGAGTCTGAAAAGTGAAGCCAGTGTGGAAATGCTTTAAAACTGTATTCTTTTTAATCGCCAGCAGGGGGGTAACCTGAAAATCATTTCCTCAAACAATATTGGACCTTAGCCAGTCCACAAGGCTCGTTTCAAAAAGACGTCAGGCTTATTTAGATGTTAATTTGCAAATTTCTAAAGATGAATACTGTGTTAAGGATACAGGGCAGGTTTCCTACTGATCCATGAAGATGACACTGCTTCAACCTTTTATTTAGACTCAGTAAGGCAGGATAACATCCATTTAATACAGACATTTAATGTATTGAGTTACCACTTCCTAAAACAACTGCAATTTTCGAACCTATCACCACTTGTGGCGGGACTTTGGTGAGCATCACAGAAGGATACAAAGATACAAATCTAAAGTTCACTTTAGCTGTATCAGAGTTTTATTCAGCACTTCTCATTGGAGAAATATCAGCTCATGCAAAATAACAAAGTCAATAATATTTGGCTGAAGTTGTTATTTTAACCATGCTATGTAGCTAACCACTTCCTGATGACATTAGAGCTGTATGCCGCATATACTCGGGTTGATAGGATTGGATATAGTTGGTAGCTATGACAGCTGAATTGTACCTTGCTGTCTTCCAGTCAAAATAGAGAGCACCACCTCACCCTGCTGTTTGCTGTGTGTGAGTAGCTCGCAGGATAAGGAGGAAAGGTATGGGGTAGATGCTTTGAGAAGAAAAGGAGAATTCTGAATCAGAACATGAGCTATCAGTGTGTCCTTAGAGCACAGCAGAAACGTATATAACTGCTAGTTCAAAGTGTATTCAGGTCTGTGACTGGGAGAGCTGAATCTCAGCAGGTTAATGACAGTGGATTGCAGGCTTCTTTGTTTTCCTCTTCCATTGTCGTAGTAGACGAGCTTTGATTAGCTGAGGTTTCTGTTACAGCTAGAAGGTGAAAGTGATGGAGGGGGATTTGGGGGCTGGGTACAATTTGTCACCCGTCTCTTTACTTTCTTCTGCATTACATGGCAGCTCTGTAGATGCTGCAATTCAAAGCACTGTTCCCTGTTTGAAGCTATTGGGGACCTCACACAGCCGTGGGAGCCTGGCTCCTATAATCACGTCTAATCAGGGACACTGTCAGGTCTGCGTTCCCCTCACACTGTGTTTTGTCAGCTTCATACATGCCTGATAGGTCGTCTGTCAGCTCAGTTATGAATTGCAGTAGCATCGCTTTTGACTGGTAACTGTACTTCCTGCTGGTTGCTTTGTGTTGAAGATGCTTTGAGCTGTACCCTTGAGCTGTAATTAATATTTTAGAAAGTGGTTAAGTTATTTCAAGCTATCTCATGTGTTATGAGTTGGCAATAGTTGCTAAGAAGCCAAGGTTTGACTATTTATTTGGCTCCATCCTGTCTTGCCAGGTGTTTAAAGAGGAAAAGTACCTGAAGGAGGCTGTAGATTGCGCTGAAGTGATATGGCAGCGAGGACTGCTCAGAAAAGGCTACGGTATCTGCCATGGCACTGCTGGCAATGGCTACGCCTTCCTCTCCCTCTACAAGCTCACCAAGGAGGAGAAATACCTGCACCGCGCCTGCAGGGTAAGACCAAGACAAAATGTCTGCTGTGACTTCTCAAGGGTTTTAAATGTGTGTTAGCGCTGGACACCTGAAGCACTGCGACTCCTGTTGAGAAGAGACCTGTATTAACTGTGCAGCCTTCTCACTCACATTTCTAATCAAATGACGCAGCAGCTGTTAAACATGTGTTATCGTGGCACACAATAATGTGTGAAACATAAATACTTTGAAACACCAGTATCTGCATATGTAAAAAATTACACTGCCATACAACGTGCTCCGTAATACTTGCTAGGGAGAATAATACCATGATATTCTGTGGAACGGCAAGAATCTTAAAAATATCATGATATAAATTATTGGTCATACTGCCCAGCTCTAATGGATAGAGCTCTGTCTCGTGAGCTTTTTCTAAAGAGGATTTGTGACCATATTTGGAAGCGTGTCGAGTGCGGGATTTGTGATGTCATTCTTCTGCTTGGTTAGCTCAGTCAATCCATCATTAGCTATAGAGACCAGAACATGTTTATTCTTGCACCAGGCTGTAGACTTGTTTATTTAAAAGTTGGGCTTTTTAACATGTGTAATAATGATAATGCATTATACTTATATAGCACTTTTCAAGATACTCAAAGACGCTTTACAATTTCATGCACTATTCATTCACACCTCAGTCATACCTGGTGGTGGTAAACTACCGTATTTTTCGGACTATAAGCCGCTACTTTTTTCCCACGTTTTGAACCATGCGGCTTATAGCCCGGTGCGGCGTTTCTGTGGATTTTTCTTTAACCACCAGGGGGCTCTTTAGCAGGATATGAATCATGGGACGTCAAAGTTGGAAATCAAAGAAGAAAGCGCCAACAAGTGCAAGCAGCAGGCACAAAAGAGATTTTTTTCAAACTCCCTCATCATGGAAACCACAAAAAGAACTTCCTATGATGCCGCTTTTAAGTTGAGGGCTATCGACCTGGCACTACAGGAGGGAAATAGAGCCGCTGCACGTAAGCTCGGCGTGAACGAATCAATGGTGAATTGACTTGTTATAACTCAAATTTGGGGTTGTCTGTCCCCCTCTGCTGAGTGCCAAGTAATTGTGGAAAACCGAGAGCGGCGGAGATACCAGCGGCTTATAGCCCGGTGCGGCTTATATATGTACGTTTCCAGTTTTTTCCAAAAAATTTGTAGGTGCGGCTTATAGTATGGTGCGCTCTATAGTCCGGAAAATACGGTACTAGTGTAGCCACAGGTGACCTGGGGCAGTCTGACAGAAGCATGGCTGCCAGTTCTCGCCTACGGCCCCTCCGACCACCACCAAACACCAACCACACAACCACATTCACGCTTAGGCAATGTGGGTTAAGTGTCTTGCCCAGGGACACAATGACAGCATGCGCTGGGACAGGGACTCGAACCAGCAACCCTCCAGTTGCGAGGTGAGCACCTTCGACCCCTTTGTTTTAAAGAAGTTAATTACTATGGATATAATATTGATTTTCCTTCTTCCAGTTTGCTGAGTGGTGTTTGGACTACGGGACGCATGGGTGTCGTATCCCAGACAGACCATACTCGCTTTTTGAAGGTACCAAATATTTATTGATTTAACATTTCACTGCACTGATGAAAACAGCTCTTTGTTTTTTCTTTGTCTCGTCTTCTCAGAACCATTTCCTCTTAACTGATGTAATAACAATGCTGTAATTTGTTTGTGAATGTTTAGTTTGCTGCTTCCTCTTCTTCCATCTAAGGCTAATTACTGCATACAGCAACCTCAGTAATTCTGTCTGTATAAAGTTAGCGATTATTCACTTAGCTCTAATGGATGATATTTTCCTTCAGTTTCCACACTTATGTTATACCAAATTAATGTAATACCAAATTAAGGATACATTTTAATCATGATTACTTTTGGTCAGTACTTTAATCTTAGTTATTTGCCAGTAAATGTAAACTATATGGGCTTATTCAGTCACAGTTCTTAATATTTGAATGCAGGTGTTTTCAGTCACTTTGTCATAGGTGTATAAAGTCAAGCATCTTGCCCGGCAGTCTACCTTTGCAAACATGTATGAAAGAATGGGTCATTCTCACTGAATTTGAGCATGGTACTGTAACAGGAGGCCACCATTGCAACAAGTCAGTTCATGAAATTTCTTCCCTCATGGATATTCCACCATCAACAATGTTAGACAGAAAGCACTTAGAAAAAAGTGCTTGTATGAATGTGTGTGTGAATGCAAACATGCTGCATAAAGCACTCTTGAGTGCTCGAATAGGAAAGTACCATATAAGAATGAGTCCATTTACTTAAAGTGGTATTATTGCAAAGCGGAAGCATTTAGGAACCACAGTAACTCAGACACAAAAAGTTACAAAGCAGTTTTGCCGAGTCCTGAAGAGTGCAGTGTGTAAAAGTAATCAAACCTCCACTGGCATTAAATCCAGAACAAAAACTGTGTACTGGGAGCTTCATGGCGTGGGTTTCCATGGCTGAGCAGCTTGTGTAGGTGGCCCAGTACTTTTGTCCATATAGTGAATACAGGAAGCCATCCAGTAAGCTCGATTGGATGATTTGGTCCAGGCTGCTGGTCATATGTTTATGGCATCTTTATGCTATGATGAAAAATTTATATCCTGAGCAGGGTGGTTCTTTCCAGGATGGTAGTGCACTCATGAATGGTTTGACGAGGATGAAAATAATGTGAATTGTTTGCTATGGCCTTTGCAGTCACCAGATCTCAACCTAATTGAATGCCAGCATTGGGAAATTTTGGACTAATGTTTCCACCGTCATCATCAGAACAAATGAGAGAATGTTTTTTTGGAAGAACGATGTTTCATCTAGTAGAGTTTGTCTTCTTTGCCAAGTCACATACATCACGTCTTCCAGTATGTAAAGGGTCTGTTAGGGTCCCAGTGAGCTAAATTTGAGGCTTCAAATTGTTCAAATAGTGTTTGTAAATCCATCACAGGCTGTCTGACCTTCATCCAAACTGCTCAAATCGCTATAAATGTGTAATTCTCTACTTGGTAAATGTATTATGTAGGTGATGTTTGTAGCAACATCTGAACGGAGATATTAAATAATGTTTCCATTGTTCTGCCATAAAACAAATCCAGGAAGTTATTGGTGGATGGCCTTAAAAGTAGACATTAAACACTTACATGTATTTAACCTAATTTACATCTACTCTAAAAATACTGTCACAGATTTAACAGTCTGTGAAACTAGATTTAGGACTGTGTGGTGGAGAGATACCTAGCCACATGCACACAGGCGTCTTTGTTGTTGATACAAAATTTGATCAGCATTTGGCATTTATTTGGTAGTAAAATGGTTATGATCAGATAAGACCACAACATCCACTCCAGGTACCAGACACAGATGTAGCCTCTGGGCATAAAAAAACTTCCCACATGCAAGTGTGGGAAGTTGGTGCAGCAACGCACTGCTGCATGAAAAGAAGAACGGTTGAATCTGTTGGTTGTCTGAGGAGTTTTTTGCTCTAGAAAAGTTGTGTTTGGTGGATGCTGAAATGTGTATGCGGCAGTAACGGCTGTTTCTCCACTTAGGTATGGCAGGAACCATCCACTATCTGTCGGAGATGGCAAACCCTGAAGCTTCCTGTTTCCCTGCCTTTGAATTTTGACCTGGCAGCCAATGTGACTGAGGATGATGGAGAGGTGAAGGGAATGCTCAGTATTCTCAAGTCAACTTTACTGGCACACTTGGCAAGGAGGTCCACTGCTCAAAGAATTAAGGGAACATTTAAATAAAAAAAAAACAGTTTGCAGAACTCCAGTTTTCTGTTTATTGCATCTAAAAGTGTAAAACGCTTCGAGCACACATGCTCTTCATCAGTGAAACACCAGGCGGCGCCATCTTAAGTCACCCGTGATAGGTCACATGACTATGACCAATGGCAATAATATCCAATCAGAATCATGTTTAATAAGGACAAACAGCTGATAAATAATCAACAAATCACACACATTACCTAAACATTTAAATCACACATTGGATCTTGTTGAATGAAATGGTCATGCTGAAAATCTTTGACACACACATTTTGTAATTTTCCTGAGAACAAAATGATGTACCAATAGTGGAAACGTTTTAATCATCAACCCTTTAAGTGTTGGATTCAGAATCACACCAAAAATCAAAGTTAAAAATGAAAATCACTGGCTGATCCAACTTGAGTCATAATGTGGCTCAGTAGTATGTGTGGTCCCCATGAGCCTGCATGCACCTTTGACGATGTCTGGGCATGCTCCTCATGGATGGTGTCCTCATAATCTCCCATTGGACTTGGATCAAGGCCTCTGTGAACTTCTGGACCGTCTGTGGTGCTATTTGGTGGTGTCGGATGCATCAGTGCACAACTTTCAGGAGGATTTCAGGTGGATTCAGGTCTAAGGAGTGTGAAGGCCTGTCAGTGGCATCAGGAACCGCCTACACACTCGAGCCAGGAATAGGAATACTGTCGTGACCAAAGAGGAACCCAGGGCCTACTCCAGCATGAAGTCTGACAGCTGATCTCAAGATTTCATCCTGATACCAAACATGGAGGTCTGTGTGACGGACCTGCCAGTTCTGGTGTTCTCTGGCAGATGGTAAATGGACTAGTTCTTATATAGCGCTTTTCTACTCAGTATGAGCACTCAAAGCACTTATACAACCTGTTTACATTCACCCATGCACTCCCATTCATACAAGCACTTCCATTTTTATGAAGCTAAGTGCTTTTAATTAACTAACATTCACTCACATTCATACTCCGACAGAACGGTCGGAGAGCAACTTGGGGTTAAGTATCTTGCCCAAGGATACATTGGCATGTAGCCCGGAGTAGCCAGGATTCGAACCGCTGACCTTCCGATCAGTAGGTGACCTGCTCTACCTACTGAGCTACAGCCACCCCAATACAGCCACAGATGAAACTTGAGTGGCTGTGAGGTCCCACTAAACAACATTGGGTCCTTGTGCCACCCACATGGAGGCTGTGTTCAGCTTACCTTCTGTAGCGACCTGTTTCCTGGTATCTCTGCCAGTCTTGAGACCGTGCTGCGAGATGCAGCAAACCTTGCAACGGCACGTATGGCTGTACCGTTGGAGACAAGCTGAACTATGCAGCCTAAATGGGCTGCAGATCCCATGTCATGTTGCCAATAACATGGACACACGAAAAACAAAATTAGGGAAAAATCCATCAGAAGGGACAAAAAGAGAGCAGTGGTCTGTGACCTGCAAAACCATTCAAATTTGGGGGCTTGTCTTCTAGTTGCCTTTCCACTGTTGTCACTTTCATTGGTACCAAAGCAGGTGAAATTAGTTCACAGTAGCTTATGCTTCCAAGATTGATCTCCCTGAAGCTTGATTGACTTTGTTTTATCCTGCGATGATCAAGTGTTCCCTTCATTTTTGAGCAGTGTATTTTTATAAAACTTTCAGCCTTTGTCATGAGTAAATAGTGACAATATTCAGACTGGAAAAGGAAACTTATTCATTACTGGATTAAAGATGTAGTTAGTTTTTTGTGTGTGATTGAAAATGTGCAGAGAATGTTTTTGGACAAAACTACAGGTTGACTTATGTAAATCCAGTAAACATAAAAGCAGGTGGACAGAACACGACCATTGTGCTGAATATTATTCTCTTGTTGAAGACGCAGGAACGCTGTCAGAACTCTTCTGTCCTGTGCTGAGAAAAACACGTGGACCCCATGGCTCCTCATCAACACAGTATATTGCCAGCAGGCATGGACACAGGAGCACACCCCAAGCACTCAGCCTTTAATATTGTAGCACTTAGGCCAAGAGAGCAGGTGTGTGTGTGTGTGTATGTGAAAAAGTGTACGTGTCAAATGAACTAAAGCTTTCTATGCCTATGCATGCTCACTGTTATCGGCTATTGGTGCCTCATTGTGTGTCAGTGTAGTAGTTCTTCTTCCTGTATTTAGATGTGCTGTTTGAGTTCTTCGGGTATTGATCACATAGCAGGCATTATGTGTCTTTGTCATCTTTCATTTTATTAACAAGTATAAAGTAGCTCATTGTTCTCAAGCTGACCACTTTATGAGCTGTAAGTCACACTGTGCTGATGGAGCTAGCATAGGTGCATCATCTTTTTTCTGGTTTCTCCACATGCTAGCTTTAGCTAAATCTGACATGCTAGCTTCAGCTACATATCATCACAAAAGTAGAAAAAGGTGTTGAGTGCACTCTGAGGCCTGAGTCTCTGGGCCACAGGAATTGCTTAATATAAACTCACTTCAATTTATTGTTTTCCTTAACATATATGTCAGAAAAAAGTAATGTAAGCTCCTCCCTTTATCATTCAAGTCATTGATTGCTTAGCTTTTTTTTCTTCAGATCTGCCAGCTCACAGTTGTTCAGGTCATGGTTTGTGTGGTACCAACATGGAGTTATACTGATACCTTTACACTTCATCCACTGATCCCGACAGCACACGAATGCACATAAATGCCTAATTCTTTTGCAGAGATCTGGTGATGAATGTCATTGCATGAGGATAATGTGACTTGTAAAAAATGTGTATGTTAATCTGTCGGTGTGTTTCCATGCTCCAGTGTGTGGGGTTGTGATGTGTGTCCTGAAGACACTGGACATGATGAGAGAGATACCAAGTTTTTGACCTGTATTACTGTTTTTGTGATTGATTTGCCCTCAGACTTCATATGAGTGTGTGTGCTTATTTTTCCTCATTAAACTCCTGGGCTTCAGCAACATTACAGCAACAAGAAAAATGTCTTTAATGTTCTTAATCTGCTTTAAATCAGTGCTTACACAGTGGCAGAAATCACACAGGGTTTGGTTTTGTTTAAAATAAAGCTGAATAAAACTTGTGTACCACTTGTTAACTGTGTTTTATTATCCTTGCTTCATTTTTCTACAAATATGTGACTGTTTTGGATTATAATCTGATTGAAACAGGGAGAAAGGCTAAAACATGCCAAATTACACTAGAACGACCCTGGAAATCAGTTGAATCAGGTCTTATGGAGTGATGAATCCATATTTAACTTTTTGGTTGAAATCATTAAGATGTATAGTATGGTGTAAAAGTCAAGCCATCCCTCATTTCTTTATATTTTGCTAGGAAAAGGGAAAATAGCTGCAGTGATTTATTGAAACTGTCAGTACTGTTGAGATCTGGGCTCTGTCCATGACTGTCAGTGTTCTGTTGTGTTTTTCTCTCCAGTTAAGCTTTTACTACAACCAGGAATAAGAAATGCTAAAACCATAATAATTTGTTAGAAGCTTCTGTACCTAATAAACTGCCAATTTTTTATAAGTGCCATATCTGCCACGTCTGCATTTGGGTCCGCTTAGAGCTTCGGCCCTCCGGCCGTGACAAATGCCTTCTGTAGAAAAGTTTTATGGTGAGACGAGACAAAGATTGAGCCGTTTGCCTCAATGACAAGAGGTGAGGCTTTCAAACCTGAGAACACTGTACCAGCTGTCAAGCATGGTGGTGGTGGTAGCATTGTACTCTTTGGCTGTTTGCTACCTTACACAAACTGGTTAGAATAATATAGAAGCAGCAGCTAAACAGATGGACACAATGATTCCAAACACATCAGAACTGGTTTTGGAATTGAAACATTAAGCTGCTGAAATGGCCTTCCCAAAGCCCCGACCTCAACCCTGCAGAAAATTTGTAGACTGTGCTTAAAGGCGGGCCAGTGCCATGAAACCAACCAATTTAAATGGACTATCAATTCTGCCAAGAAGACTTGTCAAAGATGCAGCCAGAATTCTGCCAGCAGCTTGTTGATGGCTGCTAAGGGAGATTTAGCCAAATCTTAGTGGCCTGTATGTATTCTTCTGATCCTGTGTGGATCAGAGAAAATCCAAAATAATTTCAAACTTGTGCATCCATCATGTTTTTAAAGTCACTAAAGATGTGTGCTGCTCAGTCATTCCACCATAGAAAAAAAGAACAGATTAAAGAAATCGTTAAAAGCCCCAAATCAGAATATTCATACCCACAATTAGTGTATGTATGTAAACCTTTGACCACAACTGTATATGATTGGACTCATCACCTTCACTGATGACACAAGTCAGTATCCTGTCTTATTAGAAGTTTATTTACATATTACACAATGTGTAATATTCTGTTATGTGGAAAGCCTGAAAGTCAGGGTCAAATGTTTCACTAATTACAGTACCTGTTGCATAGTTTGAGATGATTAAACTGAATACCTTTTCTGATGTTGTGCTGTCTATTCCCAGTCCGACTGCTTGAGACCAAAAACAACCCAGACTGATTCTAACACCTGTTACTGGTTACCTGTGGGAGCCCAGCACTCACACTGAGAGCAGAAGTGGCCTCTAACTCTACACAGGTGTATGTAGACACTGCAGAGGTTCTCAGTGTGGTAGCTGGAGTCAAATCCTCTCAGAAATCTCATGAAACAATATTCAAAATGGAGCAGGGCACAGACTGCAAAATTGCAAAACATGACAAAGCTGCAGCCACCCATGTGTTTTAAAAGTGTGTTTGAAAATTCATAAACAGAGGCCAAAGACTGATGAAGCTCCTCTAGGGATTAAACTTGCCATCTTATGCTGGTACGTTTTTCTGGTGCGCCCTACTTTAGAAGCCAAAGAAAGATCACACAGCATCACAAAACCACTGAGATAATTGATCATTTTTAACTGATCTTTATCACATTTCATTACCACAAGGATCGTTTTACATAGAGTCCAACAACAATCAGCCACAAAGTGGCACACGATGGAAAGTTACACAGCGGAGCTGCTGAGTGCTGAGGTTACATAGTGCATAAACGTTTAATATTTCTTTTTGGATGCCCTGATTTCCTTGAGAAGCTTTTCCCTTCTGCAGAGTCTGCTTTTGTAAATAAAAATAGGTTCTTAGTCACATGCCAGATGGATTCGCTGTACCATCTTATGGCACAAATTGGTATTAAATGAAAGCACAGCCCGGTCCTGCTTAAACTTCAGTTTATATCTCTTCAACACAAAGGAGCGAGGCTGTGGGCGCCCATGGTGACTGTAGGTTTTCTTATGTCATCATCATCGTGTTTCCTCTCCTGTGTGGGTCTGTGGCAGCCCCTAAAGCCGTCTGTGTGTTCAGATTTACAATGGCATTTGTGTGTCAGCTCGTGCTGTCAGAGGTCCTGATAAGTGGCAGTTTGGATGTTGACTGAATTGATCGAGCCACCATTTTGGATTTTTATGCAAAATGAAACAAATTTTTCACAAGCTGCAAATTTTGCCCAATTGTCATGAAACTTGTGATAATGATCTTCAGAGCAAGTCTCACAAAAGTTATGACATTTCATTTTGTGTTTGGAATTAACAAAAGTGTGTTTTACCATACAACTTGCTTGCAGATCTTAACACCCCTAGCTATTCTCACAACTTGTTTCCTAGCAACTGCCACATCTGGCAGTTTTGGATGGTGTTTTAATCACTAATTTACAATAAGTACCTTCACCAGCAGGAGTTAGTTATTCTGTTCTTTAGCTAATCAGCATGTACATGCTGAAGATAATGTCATCTTTTTTACAAACACAGGCAATGTGGAACAACAAATAAGCACATGTGAGCTGTGTTTAGCCTTTGTTCTCTATCAGACTGCACTCTGTGATGTGATTGGATATTTTGGTCTGAGACAGTTTAAGAATTGTTATTTTGCTTGTTGTTATCCTGTCACTTGATGACGCCCCGCAGCGGCCTCTGCCCCCGCAGCGGCCTCTGCCCCCGCAGCGGCCACTGTCCCCGCAGCGGCCACTGTCCCCGCAGCGGCCTCTGCCCCCGCACCTACAGATCTCCTCATACTGTTAGTGGAAGAATGCTGAAGATAAAAGAAACAGTTGGAAATCTTAATGATTCTAATGCTGTAAAAACATCCGGCAGGATTTTAAAGCAGGGATCGAGTACAGCAGCAGTTTCCCAAATCCGTGTCGTAATTCTCAGTTTGGTTTTAGCCTTCAACATAAACAGCTAAACATATTTAATCATTTTTAAGTAGGGATATCTTGAAACTATAAATGTAGTGGTTGGTACACGATTCTTGATGCCCAATTTGTTACCAGAACAATTTCCCCTGTACTTAAACACTTCTTTATTAAATGTTGTTTTGATCACTGACAGACTCACAGCAGACCATTTATTTAAAATGTTAACATTATTATTACATCATCCACCTCAAACACAAAGTACTTCTGTACCTGATCCTTGTATTTGTTGTGCCAGTGGCTCTATAGTGTAGTGGTTTATACATTTGCCTATCAAGCAAGCAGTCCCATCTGATCCTGGGAGGAGACACAAATTGTGTTGGGTTGTGTTTGTAGAAACCTGGATTCTGGAATCATATTGAATCATGAACTCTGACCTTAACTGAGACAAGTGAGGCGTGCAACTTCACATGTGGTTCTAGCTTCTTTGGTGACCTCCTGGATGAGTAATTTTGGTTCCTGGGAAGCTTCGCCACAGTTCCAAGTTTTCTCCATTTGTGGAGCTTTGTATCCCTGTCCACACTGACAGCTGTCATTGACTTTGTTTCTCATCTGTTCTTTAGATGGTGATGGGTTATTTTTGAGACCCTTCACTGTGTCAGACGGGTTCTGCTGAAGGGATTTCTTCATTAAATAGTATCACAGGCACTAATCAGGTCTGCATGTGCGATTTAACAAAGGAGGAAAAAATTTTTAGGATGAAATCATCATTTAAAAACTCAATTTGTATTATCTTTGTCTAATATTAAAATTTGTTTGATGATCTGAAACATGTAAATGTGACAAATACACAAAAAAAAAAAACCCTCAAGAAGGGGGCAAATACTTTT
Organism: Archocentrus centrarchus; assembly: GCF_007364275.1. NCBI lineage: Eukaryota > Metazoa > Chordata > Actinopteri > Cichliformes > Cichlidae > Archocentrus > Archocentrus centrarchus. The sequence continues at coordinate 8,219,826 of NC_044365.1, read as the reverse complement.
TCACAGCACTGTGTAACTAAAATTAATTGGCGCCGAACCACACTGGAATATAAAAGTATACATATCTCTACTTTTGCTGCTTTGATCCGTTTATACCAAAAAAATGGTCTTTATGAAAAAGAACCACTACATATGTGGAGTATCCTTTAAAGACCATGTCCTTCAACACAGGCACAGAGCGTGTTCACTGGAGAGCTTCCTGTTGGCAGTGCAGTGACAGCGTGCTCTGTCCACCTTTTTTCACTCATTTCTGCTACAGGCCGGATGGACTGAGAGCATTTGGCTGTTTAACACTCACAGATCTGCAAAAACACTGAGCCAGAAAGAATAACCTAGGATTCACGTCATCTTTATGATCACATACCTTATTGCACATCATACTTTATGATGTGTAAAGACAACTCAAATATAAATAAAATGTTACATAAGAAAGTGCATAAATAGTTCAAATGAATAAATAATAATTTAGGTCTGTTTTAAGTCGTTTTGTAGCTCCTGTTAAATCTGTAGCTTCAGTTTTAGCAGTTTGAGCAAAACTAAGGATTGATGCATGCTGCAGCAATCTTAAGAAAAAAGAAACATTGTAAGAAAAGCTTAAAGGGGAAAGTTGAACGAAGTCAGGCCAGTCTGAAGCTACTGATTCACATTTACAAAGTGCACGGATCCATTCATATCCAGAAACAAGCTGAATGCAAGAGACAGTTTCCTACAGTTTCCCTGCACACGATGATTCAGCAGGTCTGACAGAAGAAGACAGTCAGAAGAGGATCACTGCTGCAGCTCCATCAGCGCACCATCAGTCAGGCAGCCATGTCTCCCCTTCCTCTCCAAGCTGTTTATTTAGGATTTTAGTGTTAGAGGCTGATTCTACAGATCCTGTCACAGTAGAAGACAGTCACACAGTGTGTCACTATCTGCATCCTGTACTAACCAGCTCTGACCTGGCACATGCTGTTGCAGGGTTCTGGTGCGCTGCTGTGGTTTGTGAACAGCGTTACATGAAGCTTTTTTTTTTTCCACATCACTAATTCTGTCTCTCTGTAGTTATGGGTGAGTCATGAAGATGAATGACTTTCATGGTTTAGGTCCTCTTGTCAGCAGTTCCACTTTTGGGCTCATCTACTTTGTGGTGCTGTGAAGCCTGTTTTTGTGGCCATGCTTGGTTCTGGGTTCTGGGTTCTTGGTTCTGGGTTCTTGGTTCTGGTTCTAGACAAATGCAATGTAACAGCTGCAGGAAACAATGGGAGGCATGCTGAGTCATTAATACTGAGACTAGCACTGCTGTCCTACTGACACACACACAATACCATCTTTGACTTAAAACTGTGTTTTTAATAACTAACAAAGAAAAAATAATGTCCTAAAAATCATGCTAACAGCAAAGAACATTGGACCCAGGATGATGACGTGTACTGACCCCAGCCAAGCCGTCACAGCTGGATTTCAACAGGCGACAAACTGTAACACTGATGAAGAGTCAAACTCGCAGCTTTATAGCTTCTATTTCTACCTGTGTTTATTTCTGCAGTGGAATCACTCCACATCTCAGTGTGAAGCGCTCTTCTCTTTTGGCTGGTGTTTGTTGTTAAAAACTACTAGAAAAATTGTGTGCGTGCTCTCATTTGATAAGGAATTTGTGTCAGTGTGGGACTGTAGGCTAAGGTTTATGTTGTTAACTTAATTATGTGACACAAGCAGAGTAACAAATTACTTTCTTCATTTAACAAATAGGTAATATGATGCATGACTTTTTTTTTTTTAAAATAAAAGTAATTACTTTTTTGAGTAATTGCACCAACGCTGCTCCCAAAATAACCGTAGATGTTCCTGTTCTTACACGTGTGCAGCCTCATGTACCTGAAGCACTAATCACTGTGCTAACAGGGTCATCAGATCAGTGCCGGCTGGCACGTGTCAGAGGAACTCCTTTACAAACATATGTGACACGCTGTTTCCCGTCACACCAAAAATCAACATGTGACGCTAGAAGAGCGACAACATGAATGTGTTCAGGTGAAGCTGCTCGTTATGTCACTGCGTAACCGGGCTGCACACCTGTGATATAAAATGACCATTTCGTCATGATGCAAAAACAGCTGCTGCAGTAATATGCTGGTTAGAAAAGGAGCCTTCTAACAGCCAGCTGTTTTTATAATTATGGAATTTGACGTAAATATTTTTCACTTTTCTTAGAAGAGCCTTTAAAAAAAAATCATCTGTCCAGCATTTGTAAGCTGGCTCATACACACAGACCCACAAAACTTTGAAAGGAGGCCTCACAGATGAAGCTGTGTGTGCGTGTGTGTGTGTGTATGTGTGTGTGAGGGAGAGTGAGTGAGTGACTGGTTATTGTGTCTCTTTCAGTCTTTTCCACGGGGCAGGAGAGTGTGTGTTTTCCAGTTTTTACAGCGTCCACGTGTTCCTCTTTGTCTGAACTTCCTGATAATTCAGCCTCAGTGCCACATTCCCTTATTTCCTTTCCTCGCCAAGTCCTTGCAGACATCATTTCTTGTCACTGTTTTTAAATATTTGTTCGTAGGGTGGAGGTGGATGGTTGCAGTAGGATGGAGGTGGTGGATAGAAACCCATCATCATATGGGCAGAGCCAGGCTGCGGCGGGTATGCTGGGTGTGTCATGGTAATCCCTGGGTCGGTCATTCCGTTCACCCCAAAGCCCTGCATGCTCCCTGGCTGCTGGGAAACTGCAAAGAGTAAAAAACAGTTGGTTTCTATTCAAATGTAGCCTCAATTCAGGTTTTCTTATAAAATCCCAAGTTTAAAAAATAAACAACTGTACACTGAAGTTTAGTCCAGTTAATATAAAATTAGAGAAGTCCTTTCACTCCTAAGCTATAGGAGAAGAACCTTTTTCAAAGTTACTATTAGCCAAGAAGGTGAGCTCTGCTTTCAGCCCTGATGGCTAACCTCTGATAGGTTGCAGCAGTCACTGACAAATGCCCGGATGTTACTCAGAGTCGTAGCTCAACAAATATTTATTTACATCCAGTTAATACTGCAAAGGAATCAGTGCTTCAAAAACCAGAGTAACAGTAAAATAAAGTTCAGAACCCTCCAGAGTGAATTAACAGCAGCGATACTCAGTTCCCCCGAGGCAAACGCTTTCCAGGCTATATACAAATGTTCTCACTAAAATGAGACCTCAGACTGAAATTCAGCCAAATTTGGTCCTTCTAATTTAAATAAATTCAATTTTATTAATTCACAACAAATAGTCACGACTCCTATTAACAAGCACGTGGTGACAGCGGGAAGGAAAACCTCCCTTTTAACAGGAAGAAACCTCCAGCAGAAGCAGGCTCAGGGAGGGGGGGTCATCTGCTGTGACTGGCTGGGGGTAAAACAAGGGAGCCGGGACAAAAGACATGCTACAGGAGCGAGAGCAAAAGTTTAATAATTACTAATGATTAAATAGTGGTGTGTAAACAGAGTGAAAGGGATTTGCCCCCAGCAGCCTCAGACCAGGTGACCCTTTGTCAGGGTCCAACCATAACTATAAAAGCTTTATCAAAAAGGAAGGTTTGAAGCCTAACTTCAAAATTGTGGCGCGAAGTGCGCTGTTAGGATAATATGGTTATATGAGGTATTTAAGATTTTGTATGTAAGGAGACGCTAACAGGAAGCTAATGAAGAGAAGCTAACATGGAAGAAATATGGTCTGTCTTTCAGAACTCTATCATTGTAGGGTCTTTACTGTAGACTATAAAACACCTCGAGGCCACTGTGGCTCTGATCTGGTGTTATATAAATCAAACTGAATTAAAACACTATGAGAGCTCAAGTACAGTAAAAAAGCTGCAGTCCATTTACCATTTACCCAACACTCGCTGCAGCGTTCTGGATCAACTGAAGACTTTTCAGGGACCTTTTTGAGCTACTTGATAACAAAAAATGACAATAGTCAAGCCTCAAAGTAATAAATACATGAACTAGCTTCTTAGCATCACTCTGAGACAGGATGTTTCTCATTTTAGCAATATTGGGCATATGAATGAAGGTAGTGCTACATATATAATGTGCCTGTTGAAGGATATATCCTGATCAAAATGATTCCTCACAGTGCTGCTGGAGGTCCTCGTCAGTACCTCATTGAGAGGTGATCTTCGTCCTCTCTTTTCTCTTCACTACCACAGTTATATCACTGATTCCGTATTTATCTCTCTGCCTTCAGCCCGGAGCCTTAAACAAGCAGAGTGTCAGAAAAGATTAGAAGAAGCAGGGTGATGCTGACTTTACTTTGGAGCTCACCAGAGAGAAAAACAAGTAATAACTTCCTCCCCTGGGTCACCTTTTCATTATCTGGTCTGCCAGCAGAATGGAGTTTTACACTGCTGCCATTATTGCAATGCTCCATTCAATTTCCTGCTTGGTTGACTGACACAAAGTAAAATTCTATTCATGCGAAATTATTAGCTGGCCCACTCTCACCCATAGTTGATGTTTGAACTCTTGAGCACAATGAGCAGGATTAGGATAGTTTGTCTGAACTTACTCTACTGAGAAAAATGGACCAAAGTGATGCTAAAGATTTGAATGATGCTGGTGAACACAAGCTTCTCCTGGGGGAGCAGCATCACAGCTGGTGGCACTGAGAGACTGAATACACTGATAAGGCTCTGTGTATTTAATATGCATCCAGTGCTATTTAGTTTGATCTCGCCACTTTTTAATTTGTGCACCTGCCTGCTGTACCTGGTGTGGTAACGGGGTGCCTGGTGAAGGAGACATTGAAGGCTGGCTCATCTCTCAGAGGAGACGGGTACATCCTCCTGCGAATGAAGAAGCCAGCGCCGCAGCAGAACAACACTCCCATCATCAGCAGGACCCTGAGAAGGAAACAAAGCATATCTCAGACCGTACACTGTCACCGCCTGTGCTGCCAGCAGGACACGACCCCAAGCTGGAAGTAGGATGAAGGAAAAGAGAGGAAGCAGACAAAAAGGTGCCAAGACCGTCACAACAAAAACTTACCTGGTGGCAAACTTGATTTATGCCTCAGATCAAATCTGCCTCCTTCTGCTGTGAATCCATGATTATGCAAACACATGCAGTTCAGTAATGACACGTTCCCTGTAGGGACGTGCTGACAGTAAGCAGATTTTTCTTCCTTTAAAATGTGCTCAGTGCAGTCTTTTTTTTTTCTCATAATGCTCTGTAAGCAGCCTACAACAGCCTCCATAATCTACTCGGATAATCGATTGACCACAAAGGTTCACACAGACCTGCCCCTCTCTCTTCCCCATTTAAAAACCTGCAGCTGGGAGTCAGTCTGAACTGGGTCATCTGAAGGCTTCAGACCTCCTAATCAGACACATTTGCTACTGTGTGTCATGAAAACTGTACTTTACAGACAAATACACAATACTTCAGTGTTCGCGTTGCAGGCGAGCCGTGAAATCAACTGACATCTGCGATCCTGCTCTAAGCAGTAACATTTGTATAAAATGAATTGATGCAATTTTAACAAGTGTGGACTTATTGTTCCAGAACTCTGTGTCTGACCATGTAACCTTAATGTATCCACCCATTATCTGTTACTCAGGCCAGGTTAAGTTTACTCTAGGTAGATTTTGCCATCATATCGTGATATTTCAAGAATATTTGCAATAATAATTCTGACAATACTAAAAAAAGGACATTTTGATTCTTGCAGGCAGCAACCCAGGTGCCAGCAGCATTACAGTGCAACAGTAGTGACAGAGCATGTCAGCTGTAAGCAGAAAAGGAGCCTCTGCATGACTGCTTAAGACTTAAAGTAACTTAACCTTATAAGTTGCCAGGAGCGGCACAATATTGTCACAGAATAGATTTGAAATTTTTTTTTTTTAGATTTTAACCAGCTGTTTAGAGCTCTGCTTTTCCTCCATGTAACTGCATCAGTAATTTCCATCCACTGTTTTGCTCTTCCTGTCATAGCGAGCGGTGAAACAAGTTTGCTGTTTCCATCTTCAGCAGGAACCCTTTTCTTACTGCGCTTTGATGGAGTCATCTACTAATAGGAAGGTTGGTGGTTTGATCCCTGGTTGCTGCAGTCTGCATGCCTAAGTATCCTTGGGCAAGTTGCTCTGATGGATTCGCTGAAGTGAATCACTTAGGTGTAGAAAGAAGGGCGTGTAGGTCGTCTCCCCCAAACGCTGCTGTTTCCTCCTGTTAAAAGGGACTTTTTTCTTCCCACTGTTGCTAAGTGCTTGCTCATAGAGGATTGTTTTGATTATTGGCATTTTCTCTGTATTATTATTCTTACCTTAAAATACAGAGCACCTGGAGGCAACTGTTTGTTGTAATTTGCTGCTATATAAATACAATGTAATTGAACTGAAACTAAATTGAATATGTGAGTGGGTGAATGAGGCATGCTGTATGTGCTTTGAGTGCTCAAAGTACAGTAGAACCAGTCCATTTTAGCAATGATATTCCAATAAGAAATTTATACCTGTATTATCACAGATGACATGAAATGTCACAGCCCTGTGTAAATGAGGTCTCCGCTGGTCCCACGAGCCACAGAAAAAAGCTTTGCAAGAGTTGATTTTAATACATGTTTGTGACTCTAGCTCAATAATTGTTTCTCTTGATCTTTCATCTGTGAAACAAAATCAGCGGGGAGTTAAACTCAAACTTATGTCATAGGTCCACATTAATGGGACCTGATCCCACCAGCTTCACTGCATATACAAGTTTTAAACCCTTATCTTTACAAACCTTTATCATGTTGTTTAAAGTTGGCAAATCTATTAGTGTATTGTGTGTTTTGGCACTATATTATATATGCATTTTCCATCCAAGGAAGATACAGAAGTTATTATGGACCTCTTTGAATGTTATCAGAGTGTATACAGGCAACAGTAATCAAGCTTTTTTTTTTTCATAAACTTCATAGACTCTACAAGATCCCCTCCATGAATCATTATTGTGGTGCAGAGGTTGGTGTACCCGCAAGATCCCAGGAGCTATGTTTCTGGGGGCAAGTCGCCCCTGGTAGGGTCTCCCAAGGCAAACTGGTCCTGGGTGAGGGGTCAGACTAAGAGAGGTTCCTCAAGCCAAGGGACATGGCTAGGGTTACCAGGACCCCACCCACACTGGAGCAGTTTATCTTATACACTGTTCTTTTAAGCTCATCTGAGTACCTAGAGGAAACCAGCACAGGTGCAGGTGGAACATGCAGAGTCCATGTGGTGCAGAGGTTAACACTGGGACACCCACAGGCACTGCTCACTCATACAGTGTCTCTGTCAGTCAGTCACAAGACAGACCCACACTATCCACAGTACCCTGCTTTATCATTGTTACGTTCACCTTCCTGTTTTGCTTGTTTTTGCCTGGCCTCCCATCTCCCTTATTCATGTCTGTAAGTAATGATGCTTTCATTATTAAAACGGTGTTGAACTCCAGCAGCGTTTTAGCATCTTATATGTTAGGTCCCCTTGAGCCATGGATGCCAAAGGGGACTGTAATGAACAAAATGATCATGCTGTATTCAGTAAGACTTTAAACTAGTCATAGAAACCCACAAACTTATCAGTAAAACAGAGGAATGGATCATGGGAACTAAAGGCTGTTTTCCCATACATGCAAGCTAAGTCTCTTAGCATCCACCAATCACTTAGGGGTTGAGTTAGTAGATGGAAACTACTAAACAGCTCACCAGCAGTCTGGCAGATGTTAAGAGGTTGGCTTCACTTTTCAGACTTGGAAGCCATGTTTATCTTTTATATACAGCCCATGATTTCAAACGCCGTTCATCTTGTCCCATCATAGCTACACTGAACACGTCTTTGCATTGCTGGAACATTACACTTCCACGCTGATCAATTCAAATGGTTACACTGGGCATGAGAGCAGCACCTAAGTGGTGCATTTACACACATAACTCCAATCGCACACTCCAATCTCATTATACATCCTGTATAATGACAATAAAGGCTATTCTATTCTATAAGTGGTGCTTACGTGTGTAAATGTAAGATCAGGTGTGTGTGTGTGTGTGGGGGGGGGGGGGGTGTCATTCATGTAAGTTGTTCAGAACAGTAACTCACCAAAAGTACCATAGGCTTTGGATGGACAGGGCTCTGACACAGCAGCGAGTCCCACAGCAGTCCTCATAGGAGCGACATCTGCAGCAAAAAGTCAGAGGAGAGGAGTCAGCAGCAGCATTAAGTAGTTAGCCACTTTTTTTCTGTACTGTTTTACTGTTTGGATTCTTAAAGGAGCACAAACAAAGCTTCCAGGAGTTTGCCTGGAACAAGGCCAGGACTATATTTTTATCTATTAGTACTGACCAACAGTGAGAATGTAACTGTGTTATTGTTATGGCTTTAAGAGGAAAACCTCATTGTTTCTTTTTCAAAGTGTTACAACAACTTAACTCTCACTCAGCTCAGAGACAGCAAATCACTCGAGCACAGCATTATTTCAGGCAGGCCATAAAGTCAAGTTCAATCACAGTCTTGGCACATCAAATCTAGTTGGGCTCTCTATTTAAGCTGCTGTAGTTTTGCCTGCCCACATTTGCTGAGCATCTGCATCTTCAATCTGCTTTCCAACCCACTTTTTTTCTTGCTTTATCTGACCTAATCAACATCATATCTGTTGTCATCGGTCCCAGGGTCTTCCTCCAGCTCTCCCACACTGTGGCTTTCCATATATGGACATGGAAGGATGGGAAATAGAGCTCTACATTTATGTGCTTGGTAGATCCCAGATCAGCCCGACCACAGCTACACCACCAAATCTAAATTACTGCAGACAGAAATATTCTTTTCTTTTTACTATGGAAGTCCTGACTGAAACACTGGATGTCAAAAGCATTTTTTTAACAAAGTGAAGAATATTTTCAGATTTTAAAAACTTGCTGAAGGATCCATTTTATTTGCAGTTACATTCAACATATATGGACTTGTTCTTATATAAATGAACTGGTTCTTACATAGTGCTTTCTACTCTACTTTGAGCACTCAAAGTGCTTTATACAACATGGTCACTCTAAATAGCCCATAGGCGTGGATGGTTGTCTGTCTTTATGTGTTGGGCTGGTGTCCTGTACAGGTGTACCCTGCCTCTTGCCCTGTGTCAGCTGGGATAGGCTCCAGCCCCCCCCAACTGTACATCCTTTCAAGACACCACATTGCTCCTTCTAAATAGGTGAGTTAGGCCACTGTTTTCAGCGTGACACTGGGTCCCAGCAGTAAAATACACTGATTTCTATCAGTGTTTCAGTCCATATCTTCAGTAGCTAAAGAGAAGTTTCATGCTGCAGATAGATTTCACCGTTTTGACCTCAATTATCCATCCAGACTTGGGAGCTAAGAAGTTGCTTTCAAAGATAAAAGTACAATGAAGATGGAGCTGATGATGCAATTTCTGCCATTTTGTGATAATGGTAGAAATGTTTTGTGTTGAACTTGTGTGTTTTATATACTTTATCTTAGTTGGTTGTCTCCGAGAATCAGGAAATCAGAAAACCTCCATACAACTGCAGAGAAAAAGCTTTCTCACCAGCTATATTAGGGCCCCGTTTACACCACAACGGGGGCACTCGCACACGCGCACTATGGTTGACGGGGGGCACGCGCACTGTGGTTGCAACCATAGTGCGCGTGCCCCCCATTTTAACTCTGTTCGGTGTAAACGGGGCCTAGGTTTTAAACTGCAGGACTGCTTATCACTGTTTCTACCTTACACACACACACACACACACACACACACACACACACACACACACACACACACACACACACACACACACACACACACTGCTCATCTGTTATCAAGAGCAACTTGAAGTTCAGTATCTACTGAAAGTGCACTTTGGCTCGTGGACAAGAGGAGTTATGGAATGAACCATCAGCCCTCCAATAAGTGGACAGGATGCTTCACCCATTCACTTCATCACTCTAAACACACGAGAGGAGCAGCGTTAAATTATAGTCAACAGGGAAAGTAGTACAGAACTGAGGAACTGCCCTTTCCAGATGCAGTAAATTACTGTCTACATACACAGTAGTATATGCAGTTTTATTGTACAAAGAGCCTCACTATAGCACCCTGACATTTCCTCACACACCCGGGTGTATTCTAATGTTTCCATTAATCATGGTTTCTGCTTTGTAAACAAAATTTAAAGAAGTTTCCTTTTAACTGGCAAAGCCAGCAGCCTGGGAGGAAATATTCAGGACAGAGGCCAACTGTGATTGATTAGTCTGTGAAGAGCAGCAAAACAGTATCTGTGATAGATGACTATGGATAAGCAGCATGACATCCCATGCTGGGACTTCCCATTCCCAGCCCCTCTGGTACTTCAGCACTAGACTAGAGCATCTAATCATTGTCCCGAGATGTGCAGCGAGTAGAATCTTTGCATCATCTTACAGTAGATGCAAGTTTGCGTCACACTCTGTGTGTAGGTGGCCTATTATTTATACTTGAACATTTTATATCACAAAAAGGTTCGTCTGACACTGCAGTTGCAACAAGGATTTAAAGTTTTGGATAATAGCAGCAATAACTCTATACTTAGCTAAGACAGTGGCACCACATTGCAGTTAGGACATCATAAAATTTTAATATTTTCAGGACTATTGTTTATTTTTTTCCTAAACATCATTTAGGAATTTTGCTTAACCCTCTTAATTGGAGGGGAAGGCCAAATGTCAAAAAAGTAACTTAAAGGAAAAAATTGTATGTTATTGTTGACATCAATTCCCGGACCGGAAGTAGGGGGAGGGGCTGGAAGCGGCCTGCGGGCCAAGTTTGGGCACCCTTGGTTTAGTTTAACAATAAGTAACTTAACTTTGTAACTCTTGAGCAGTCACATAATATAACTAAAAAATATTTTCTATCTTGGGCCGACGTTTTTAATTAGTTGCTTAACGCCCTACTTTTCCAGCAGTAACCACATCAATAATTCCCATCCACCATTTGCTCTTCCTGTAATATAGAATGCAACTAGAGAGTGCAACTAGCAGTGTTTCCATTTAGGTTGCAGATCACCACTTGCTGGTATCTCCTCATTTGTAGTCTGGTTGTCCCTGACAGTTTGTTTTTGCCTCAAGCTTGTTGAATGAGCTTATCTCATTATGTGCACTAAAGAACGTAAATGTGTGGCTTTGCTAAAGCAACAATATCATGATGTGACACTTTTAAAATTGATACCAGTATTATCATGGATGATATGATATGGTACAAGCCTACTAGAAACATTTTGAAACTGTCCCTTTATAGGCTTCCATGAAGGAGTGCTGTGGGTCTCTGGCGCCACGATGTTAGCAACAAATCCTTCAAATCCTGTAAATTGCGAGGTGGAGCCTCCGTGGATGTGACTTTTTTGTCCAGCACATGGCACAGATGCTCGATTGGATTGAGATCTGGAGAATTTGTGCTCCTCAAACCATTCCTCATTCATTTTTACTTTGTGGCAGGATGCATTAACTAGCTGAGAGAGGCCACTGTTTCCATTAATGGTCTACATGGTCTGCAACAATATGTGCCAAAGTAACATCCACATGGATGGCAGGACCTCAAGGTTTTCCAGCAGAACAAAACATTACAGTGCCTCCACCAGCTTGCCTTTCTTTTATATCATGTGGATGGCCAGGTGTGTGTCTGTGTTCCCCACATGAGCAACACACACACCTGGCCATCCACGTGATTTAAAAGGAAAGTGTAATTCCTCAGGCCAGGCTACCTTCAGCCCTTTGGTCCTGGTCAAACTCGCTTAAATCCTTTGGCTTGCCCACAAAATGTTCACATGCTCCATAATATATCCCACCCACTAACATGTGCCACGATGAAGAGATAATCAGTGTTATCAAACTCCACCAGTCAGCGGTCATGATATGCCTGATTGTTGTATATCTCACTGTTGTCCTCAGTTACTGCAGCCTCTCATCATCTTCTTGTGGTTCACAGAAATACTTTTGACAAATTGTTAACATGAGTGACTGTTACCAAAAATAATGTTTGTTATAAAAAGTATTTATGGATTTTTTTTCTTTTTGAAAATGTAAATGCAGACCTCTCTTTAGTGGCTACAGTGGTGGACATTCAAGTTTTGGTGTCCAGAGATTTGAGTTCATTGGTTTAAAGTTAAAAGACGAACTTACATGAAGTAGATGGGGTATCCACCTTCGAAATACCAGCAGTACTTTTTCGCTTCTACACACTGTAAAAGAGAAAGAGATGATGATTAAAAACTCACAAATCTTTTCAGCTCATAAAATGAATAAATTAGCAAGCACCAATAGCAGCAGCTCTCGCCTTGGAGGGGTTATCAAGCCCAATTATCTTCTCCCAGCTGAAATCATTCCAGTGACAGCATGTGCACTGCAAAGTCCGTCATTCCCTTCTGATATAACCAGGAAGTTAAATATCCTTTAGGCCTGATCCTTCATTCTTACGTTTAGTAAATGACAAAAAAAAAAATTGCTTTTTAAAGCTAAAGATGAAAGAAATGCCATGGTAACAGATCAGATTTTTGTAAGCCAACTTCACCAGCAGCAGCATGTCGTTTTAAGGGTCATACAAGGTGGAAAACCCATGTCCACCAGAGTCGGCACCCTCCTCTGACAACGAGCCAGAAGATAACACAGGTCCCAAGTCTTTCTTCCTTAAAAATCCCCCAGAGACCGAGATGATCTATTTTTTTTTTAACAGCAGTTAATGTCTATTTATTTTCATGTCCATCCATGATTTCCTAATTTTATTACCTACCTCTTTCTGGAGAAAGAGCACCTCAAACAAACTCAAACTCAGGAAGTCCATCAATTAAAATCAAGTTTAACAATGCAGTCATGTGACTTAAGAAAGTCTTCACAGTACTCTGTGCAGTACTGTGAAAAACTAAGTACATCCTATGACTCAGTAGCACGTAGAACCACATTTAGCAGCAACTTGAAGTAGTTTTCTGTATGTTTGTCAGTCTCTCCAACTGTCGTTGTTTCAGCCATTCTATTGTAGATTTGCTGGTGTGCATGGGGTCATTGTCTTGTTGCATCACCCAATTCCAGCCAAGGTTAAGATGTCACACAGATGGCCTCAAATTTAACTCCAGAATACTTTGATGTATGGAGGAGTTCATAGTGTCCAGGCACTGTAGCTGCAAAACAAGCCCAAATTATCACCCCTACACCATTGTGTTTGATAGTTGATGAGGTGTGTGTGCTGATATGCAGTGTTTGGCTTTCTCCAAATGTGACACTGTGCATTACAACCAAACATCCCCCCTTTGGTCTCATGTGTCCAGAAGTCTTGTATTTTGTTTAGATGCAATTTTGCAACCCTAAGCTGTGCTGCCTTGTTCTTTTTAGAGCGAAGAGGCTTTCTCCTGCCAACCCTTCCAAACAAGCCATACATTTGACATGCTAACTGAGGCCTGTACAGTGTGACATGCAGCTACTGGGTTTTCTGCAGTTTCTCTGAGTGTTGCAAGAGCTGACCTTGGGGTGAATTTGCTGGGACATCCACTCCTGGTAAAACTGACAGCTGTGAATGTTTTCCACTTGTAAATAATCTTTCTCACTGTAGAATGATGGACTTCACATTGTTTGGAAATGATCTTATTAGCATCCCAAGATTAAGGAGGAGTACCATTGCTTCTATAGATTAATGTTGACTGGACGCCTTGTCTGATTGCCCCAGAGCAGCAAACTTCCAAAGCTTCTGTTTTAATAGAAGGGGTCACATTTGCTGATGATCAGTTAATCAAGTGCATCTGATTGGCAGCAACTTGCTACCATTTACCTTCTTAATTCCTATTGAAGCCGTATGTGTGCACCCAGTTTTTCACAGACTGTTTCTGCATTTTGGCTTTTTTTTGTTTTTGTTTAAATAAATAGTGACACATTGTAATTTGTTATGGTTTGTAGTCCATATGATGATGTATTGCCCTAAATTTTAAGATCATGTAAGGACATTTTTTTATTATGCCCTGATATGTAAAACCTTAGAATGTAAAACGAGTGTACTTTTTACTTTACAAATACAAAAATGTCTTCCAAAGTCTTCTAGTTTTAACTGTTTCCCGTGAAGCCTGGCCTACATCAGAAAAAACAATGATCCCTTTCTAAAGACTCTCAACCCCACGAAAGCAGCAGGCTAATGGCCTCCTAGACATAATTCCATCATATCAGAGAACATTTTTCTAATTTGATACCAGTCTACAGGGACATGCAGAGCAGCACATTCACTGAGGATTCCCCCGTGCCCTTTGAGTATAAACCCTATCATGTTTCACTACTTGCTTTGATTTTCAATGAGCACTGAGTACAGATGCTGCTCACATGGAGAGCGCACTTCACTGTATCTGAAATCTCATTCTGTGAAAATACAGCCTGCTTTATAGTAGCATATGCAGTTTCATCTTTATCATTCTGCACATTGCACACCGGGACAGAATTATGAATAACGATAAGCGGAGGTAAAAATAAAACTAAGACAGGAGGAAAGTATGCTGAATGAACGTGATCTGAGTCTGATTGATTTGTGTTTGACAGCCCAGCCTTTGTTTAGACTGACATTTATATACTGCTCTTCTAGTCTTACTTACAAAGTGCTTTAGATAACAGGAGCAGCACATGTTATTCACTGCACCAGTTTAGAATCACCAGTTAACCTAATATGCATGTCTCTGGACAGTGAGAGTAAAGAGGACAGTGGGTACCCGGCAGAAATCCACTCACGCAAACGCAAACTCCACAGAGAAAGGCCCCAGCCGGGCAGTTTTTTAGGTTAAATAAAACCATGAAAATAAAAAAATTTTAAATTTTATTTGAAAAGAGAGTGCCTTGGAGGGGTTATTTTGTGTTTCCCTTCCAAAGAGCACCCAAATAGACTCCAGGAAGAGTGCCTTCTCAAAAATAGTTGAAGTCCACATGTGCGCAGACTGGAGGAAAGAGATGCAGACACACTTTCGTTGTGCTTCGATCTCTGTGTAGAAATGTGCCTAAAAACCTGAAGCACTGCAAACTCCCAGCTCACTGTAAAAAGTAACTAGGGAAAACAAGATGCATCTTTCTATGGGTCTTGTATCAGGATCCTCTTCCTCCGATACTACATGTTACGATCGATTCAGTAATACACTTACTGAGAGCAGAAACATGAAACATCCAACCACAGAGCTGCATGGTGCATGGCAGGTCGAGCTGTTTTAGTGGCTCACAACACAGCAACACAATAGGTTATTTGTCAGGATGCTGGCTGAGCCTGGGACCACCCTGTGACACTTTGGCTGACAAAAAATGCCCAGAAACACACACACTGTGAGAGTGACGGCAGGAGAGATGTTAACAGAGAAGAACAGCATCAGAGCAAAATGATGTGCCCTCTCACTGAGATAAACTATATCCACTCTGTCCGGCCATTGCTGAGGTCACCAGTGGGAAATACTCACAAGGATCCACATAAAATATTCACAACAATTTTTTTTTGTTTGCGCATTTGAAGAAACCTATCCATGGATATATGAGTGCTGACTTTTTGTAAAAAACAACAGTAAGACTGTACTTAGGAACAGTGGCGGTTTCTGATATGGGCGACATGGGCAGCCGCCCAGGGCGGCATTTCATCTAGGGCGGCATGACCGCCCCCCTCCCCCCAAAGCATTGCGATCGCCGCAGCAACGCCTACCGCACTGCTCCACTTGTGGGATAATGGGCGCCCTCTGCTTGCTGTGTATTGCATGTAGCTTTCTGCAATGGTCAGACAGGTTGTAACAGAAGAAAAAGGGCAGGCGGGGGATTCTCTCTCTGTCTCGCTGTCACTGCTTCACTCGATCGTCACACACACAGCGCTGCCCCGCCCCCTTCTCCTCTCAGCCTGGGGTGCGAGTCGAGTGAAGCAGTGATGGCGTGAGAGTGAGACTGTCAGCCGGGTTCATTCATTCATGCCTGTACAGTTTGGGCCTGGTTACAGCCAACAGTAACCGCTGAATTATAAATAAAGGCGACTTTTGCTGGCAGTCTCTCGCCAAACCTTTCATCCTCACGGACACTGCCATATCAAGATTAACGCGAAGTGTATGTCCTAATATTGAAAAGTTTTGCGAGATCTCGCAAAAGTAACTCAGGATCTCGCAAAACTTTTGCGAGATATGCAAAACTGACTCTTTTTTTTTTTTTTTCCCTCCCATGTTCCACAGAATGAATCTGTGCGTCTAATAAAATTAGATGCACACAACTGATAGAACACAAAGCCAATTTCATTTATAATACTGTAAATATGGTCATTAAATCACAGTATTTGTGTGAACCCGAATCCTGATAAAAAAAATAACACAAATACGAATCTAGACAGTTTGGACAAATGTTGGTGGATGGCGCAGTGTTGCCAGATTGGGCAGCTTGTGAACACATTGGGGTGGAATATTATATAGATATTTCTATATAATTATAAAATTATATAGATATATAATTTTACAATAAAAACTTCCTAAAAACCTACCAAATATGGTGAAAAGCAGCCAAAATTTTAACAAGTTACCCAAAGCTTGTATATTTAAATATATATCACACCTGGTGCTATTAACATGAGTTTCAGTGGAGGTTTTGTTGTGTTGGGCTGGCAACTGTCAGTCAGATCTGACAACCCTGGGGATGGGCGGTGGTGGTGGCGAATTGTGGCAGATGGAAAGGAAAAGGTCAAAGCCATCAGGTGCACAGTTTAGGAAAAAGAGAAAAGAAGAAGAGGAGAAACAAGCAAAGATAAAGGTAAGCAGAAGCTGTGTAATATTTCAGTTTCTTCCATGTTTTTTCAAATAAAAATTTAAAAGAAGGCCCTGTGACAGGCTGGCGACCTGTTCAGGGTGTACCCTGCCTCTCGCCCTATGACAGCTGGGATAGGCTCCAGCCCCCCCGCGACCCTGACCAGGATAAGCGGAAGCGAATGGATGGATGGATGGAAATTTAAAAGAAATTCTGAGTGTGCCTGTGATGGTGGGGGGACCTTCTTTTAAAGCCTGTCTGTCAGACCATGGCAGAAAGCTACATACACCACACAGCAGTCGCTCATTACCCCCCCAAGTGTAGTAGTGCGGCGATCGCTATTGTGTGTGTGTGTGTGTGTGTGTGTGTGTGTGTGTGTGTGGGGGGGGGGGGGGGGGGGGGGGGGGGGGGGATGCTCGCCCAGGGCGCCAAACAGGCTAGGACCGCCACTGCTTATGAACAGCAATACTCTGAGATAACATCAGTATGCTAACATGCTTACAATGACAAAATTAACATTGCAGTGCATATTAGGGATGTACAGAATGCACAGTAGGAAGGGTGGGCTACAATACTAATTCAGCCTGGGAATTTTACTAAATCCCAGGCCACTAAAGCTAACCCCATTTGTCATGTTTATCAGATTTTCTCTAATTCATTAAAGTTCAACTGTTATTATTGGATGACTGGTATCAGAAAACACAAGCATGGAGTTATCAGTAAAGAATATATTTTTTTCTCTCTTTGAAGTGAAGGAAGGGGTGGAGAAAGTCTGTATCTGTAACTGTAAATATATACAAAAGGAACAATCAAGCATTTTTTAGGACATCATGTCTTATGTCTTAACATGATTTTTCATTTTAAAATACCCTGTTAGCACCACAAAATTTTTTTATCACAATTTACCCTGAATATTTAAGTTTGTTTGCTTAAAAAATATATACTATTTGACAAAAAATATTTTTAATATATCCTTAATCGTTTTGTTCAGTTTTAAGTAAAATTTGAGAAGGGAATAATTAAACAGATCAGAACTCAAATTATTACTCATCAAAATGAATAGTCTTCACATTCAGTAGCAAGATACTGAGAAACTCACTCTAAATATGATGATGTGGATACAGGTAGCATCAGTGGGCAAATAGAGGCCTCATGGGAAATCTACTTTTCTTTCTGCAAGAGTCCAAAAGCAAGAACAAAGTATGGCAACAAACCCCTGAAGGGCTAATTGTAAATCCTGCAAAGTAGCAGGTCTCTGTGCATTCACACTGTGTAATTAGATGTGAGAATAACGCAACCTTTTTATTTATCCCAGCCATTAAGTATGCTGGTAAGTGGTTATTTATGTACTTATTTACTTTTTTCTGCTGGAGTGATGTCTACATTCATTACGTTTAAGTAATTTCAGGTAACATCTGCCTACTGTATCTATGTGCTGGGACTAATTGACACTATGGACAAATTATTGGGTCACACGCATTAATCTTTGAATGCAGGTGTTTTCTGTCCCAAAGCCACAGGTGTATAAAATCAAGCATCTGGGCATGCAGTCTGCCTTTACAAGCATTTGTGAAAGAATGGGTCATTCTAAAAAGCTCACTGCATTCAAGCATGGTACTGTTACAGGATGTGATCACTGCAGCACGTCAGTTTGTGAAATTTCTTCCTTACTACATATTCTACTACCAACTCAAAGTGGTATTTTTACAAAGTGGAAGTATTTAGGAGACACAGCAACTCAGCCACGAAGTGGGACACCACGTGAAGTTAAAGAGAAGGGTCACTGAGTGCTGAGGCAGTGCATAAAACTTACCAATGCTCTGCTGAGTTTCAAACCTCCTCTGGCATTAACATCAGCACAAAGACTGTTCACCAGCAGCTTCGGGACATGGGTTTTCATGGCCAAGCAGCTCCTGTAGGTGCTGTAGTTGATCCAGTTCTTATTGTATGTCTTGGATCTGGGATACCCAAAGAAACTAAAGTATATTTTTTAATATTCTAAAACTAAACTTTAGAGACTAAAAAAAGACCTGTGTTTGCAGCTGTTGAGGCAGCATGGTGGTGCAGTGGTTGGCACTGCCACCTCACAGCACAAAGGTCCCGTGTTCAAATCCACCATTTGGCAGGGGACTGCATGGAGTTTGCATGTTCTTCCTGAGTCTGTGTCAGTTCATGCTGGGTACTTCGTCCTAAAGACATGCAGTTAGGTTGATGATTCTAGATTGCCCATCTGTGTTAGCCCTGCAGGGTGTACCCTGCCTCTCGCCCTATGACAGCTGGGATAGGCTCCAGCCCCCCCGCGACCCTTAACAGGATGTGCGGAAGCGAATGGATGGATGGATAGTATTTATCATGTAGAACATAGATTGGGATTTTTATTGGGGCCTACATGGGAAGAAAAAGGAGAAAACTACAGTACATATTTGTACATTATAAATCTGATAGTGTATCTAAGTTATAGGTAGAGTTATAGGTGGAAAAAACAAACAAACTCCTAACTTATTTCCCTCTATTTACTTGTATTTGGACCTAATTCTCTTCCTCTCTACACCAGCCAGCCATGGCCACCATCCAACTCTGTTTATTGTCTTTCTCTAATTAGAGCTCGCTGGAAAAGCTGACATTGCAGGAAAGAGTCCTTCTGTGCTCCCACAGGACAAAAATGACCATTACGCAACTAGAGGATGTGTTTTCTTGGTTTAAAAGCAGATCAGATGGCATTTGGCTTGAGGACATTGGGAGGGATGAATAGTTCAAATGGTTTTACACTGCCCAGAAAGCTTTTAGAAGCTGAGTGAAAGTGTTTGTAATGATCAGAATGTGCTTTTCCTCAAAGCTGCAGAATGTTGTAGCCTAGATGAGAGTTTGAAAATGATCTCTATAAAAGTCCGACATTTGGGGACATTACTTTGCTCCAATGCAGAACCATCAATCTCACTTAGATGTTGTTCTCTTGGACTTTATTACAAAATTTTCCTAATACGATATTTTGCATCCTGCAGATAAAGCATGAAAAATGTTCTTATTATCCTGTGCCAGTTTAATGCAAGGATTTTAGCTGAAGGAAGTATTAAATTAAATAAATCACCTTCTGTGCACAGAGTTGAGATGTAATTTGAACTTTGAATGTACGAACTTTTGAACCTCTTGCTTTAAGAACTTCATATATGGGAGAAGCTGTGGACAGGTAATTGCAACAGTTTTCATTAAAATTTCAGATTTATCTCTAGATGAACATGAATACCTGCTGCCCAGCTTGATCAGCCCGAGTGGGTTGAAGGGGAGTTGCCAAAATGATCGGGTAGGCTAAATGGACTGAGAATTCGAGCTAACGAGTAACGAGGACTGAACTCAACTGAACCGAGTTATGTTGAGACCAGAATTAGTGGAAAGGGTTTGTGATACTAGCAGAAAAAATTCCGACCATATCTAAGTTGATCACTGAACAGTACTAGTTAAGCATCTAACCATGGGAATTGCTCTGGGTAAACTGCACACGATGTCCTGAAAAAGCCAAAGGCCACCAAAATTCTCCAAAACACATTAACCCCAGATAGGCAAGGATTGGAGGGTTTGAGAAACGCTGCTAGATGATTTTTTTCCTCTCCTTCAAATCATATTCTGGGGATGGCAGCAGGGGACTTATTAAATTGGACTTTATCTTGCAGTATTCTTGAATTCTTGTACGCAGAGTAGAAGAAATATTGGTAGCCTGAGGAATTAAGGGCAGCCAAGGGATGGAGGGAATGATTTTGCAAAGGCCTGTGAAAATGTGGAGACTAAAGTAGCACTCCCAGGGCGGACTGCCGGCTGAACATGAGTTCTGTATGCAGAGCATGCTGTTTGCACTCACCAGAACCCACAGGCAGATTGTATAGGCTTGCAGAGACTGAAGCAAGCTCTTGTAATTGCACAGCACTGAGACTGGGTGCTGGATTGAAATTGCTGGCAGCGATAATTTGCCAAGACATAGGTTGTAGCCCTTATGCGATTCAATGAAGGATCTGCAACTCCTACTACTACAGAAGACCTTCTTACACAGGATAGGGATCATGACGGGATCAAAGATAATGCTGCCAAGACGTGGACACAATCACACAAATGTCTGAAAGGTAGAACGTCAAAAGAGCACTGAGGTTTAAAGCGTGCAGAGTGGAGGCTGATTGGCTCCAAGAAAGCAGGAAAGATGAGTGGACTGCACTAATGACGTCAGTATAGAGTTTGACAGTGTAGGAAAGTGGAAGTGATGTAAAGACTAGACTAGCAGCCGAACACCTGGGAAAGCAGGCATATGAGTGATCAGAGATCTTCCTTACTGAACTTACGTATAAGCTTCAATGAGATCTTCAATGAGAGATCATTAGGAAGAACTGAACATGATTTCATTGTGACACAGAAATTATTAATCTATTTGGTGATTAGACTCCAATGACTCATCATGGCCAAAGGGATTCCCAGCAGTGATGGGATTTAGGACAGGACTCTCTGAGTCTAGATGCTGCACAAATGAGAAGTTTTGTTGAGCTTGGCCCACCCATTAAGGAGGAATTAGGGTACATGCAGACATATATACATTTGCTACAGTCTAGTAAGAATATGTTACCTGGCCTGATGTGTCTCAATTTCTGTAGCGTCATTCAAATAGTAGGGTCAGAATTTGGCATTGACACCATTAAAATGGTGTTCATCAACAGCTCAGGATAGTTGGGATGTAACTGTACCCTTAGTACCACCTGAGCATCATTAAACACACAGCCTCCCTGAGTACTGATGCTGACCATGTCCACAGAGTATCTATCTTCTGATGGTCTGTTTCTAGCAGGATAACACACCATGTCTAAAAGTTTGAACTTGTCAATGAGTTTACTGTAGTCAAATGGCCTCCACAGTTCAGTACAGCACCTTTGAGATGTGGTGGAATGGGAGATTCATGTCATAGATACAGATCTGTTGCAACTGAGTGATGCCATCATGTCAATAGAGAGCAAAATCTCTGAGGAATGTTTTCAGCATATTGTTGAATCTCTGCCAGGAAGGCTGTTATACAGGCATAAGAAGAGCCAACCAGAGGTGGCAAAATTACTGACATTCTGTACTTAAGTAGAAGTACAAGTACTTATGTTAAAAAATACTTAAGTAAAAGTTGAAGTACTTTTTCAACTTCTCTACTTAAGTAAAAGTAAAAAAGTACAGGCTCTGAAATGTACTCAAAGTAAGAAAGTAAAAGTAGTTCTTTGGAGTACGTTTCTACCTGCTATTTTTGTGTAAAACAAACCGAACCTCATTATATATTATTGTAATAATATTACAATAATAATTAATTAATAATAATAATTATAATTATATAATTATAATTATAATAATAATAATAATTAATATAATAGTACATGAGAATACAAATGTTATTCCAATCTAAATTTTAATCCTAATGAGTGCACTCAGCTTGAATCTGTTCTGTAGGACACAAACTGTGAAAGGGAATTTAAACACAGCTCTGTTCTCTGTGTCCTCCATAGTAGAGGGTGACTGTGCCTCCACCTAAACACCAACATGAGGATACTCAGGGGTTACAGTGGGATTCAGAAGGTGGAGGAACCCTAAGATCAGCTGTAGTGGCTCTGCATGGGGAGAAGAATCACAGCTTTCTATTGTGAGCTGCAGTAAATGATGTTGGTGTGCAGGCTGTGATCAGCTGACCTGCTGCTGCTGCTCTGAGGTTTACTGCTCTGTGTGGATGAAGTGAACTCACAAAGATGTAACCCAGTATTTCACAGCTACCTGAGCTGATCTCCATCCCCTACACTGAGAGCATACAGGCTGTAGAAATGTTGGATTCAGTGATCTCAGCATCAGCAGCTTTGATTCAGACTCATCTCTGCTGCACTGATGTAACCTGTAACTCTGACCATGAACACAAACACTGTGCTCCAGTCCAACACAGAGCTTTACTGTAAATACAGTACAACAAACTATCCTATTTATTAAACACTAAATTGCAGCATTTTCATAGAATCTTTGAATTACACAAAGTCAGCATACTTCAGTTTATTTTCCAGTCCTTACCTTTAAATCTAACCTCTCTTCTTCCTCTCCTGTCCTCTTTCTCCATCTCTGAGTGAACTTCTCTCTCTTTGCTCTCCCTGAAATACAGCAGCTCTTCTTTTAGCTAGCAGACACACTGTGTGACAAACTGCACACACTTTGTTTGCTGATATTTGTTGAGCATTTAGAAACGTTGCATTTACCTGCCACACGTTACTCGCTCCTCTTCAGTAGCGCTAGCTAAGCTGTTTATGTGCCGCAGCGCAACTTACGGACTCGGTCCGGCCCGATTATAGCGCTATAAATGATACATTAATTATATGGGTTTGCGTATTTAATCCCTTTGTACGAGATAAGCCCCGGTGATGGAGGATACACAGTACGATTGTCTCTTATATGTTATTATTCCTCCATTTAGGCTCAGATCGTTTTATGTTTGAAGGCGCACTGACCGGAAATGCAAACTTCTCTCTGACGTTAAAAAGTAACGAGTCTGTTTGAAAATGTAAGAAGTAGAAAGTACAGATACTTGTGTAAAAATGTAGGGAGTAAAAGTAAAAAGTAGTCAGAAAAATAAATACTTAAGTAAAGTACAGATACCTAAAAAATCTACTTAAGTACAGTAACGAAGTATTTGTACTTCGTTACTTCCCACCTCTGGAGCCAACTAATAAATACTAAGGTGTGCCTAATAAAGTGTCCAGTGAATATATTTTAGGAACAGTTTTCTAATTAATTTTTGATTGTTAAATGTGAAAAATTCACACTAAACAATCCTGGGGCCATGATTTTAATCAAAAGCATTAAAATCATGGTTGGTTTCAGGCTGCTTGAGGATAATGAAGTTGACATAATGTGAGAGTCAGTAGAAGTTCAACAATCCGTTATCTTTCCTTCCTCGTGAAAAATCTTTAAAATCCTTCATTATCGACATTAACTAATTACTTACTAACAGTTTTACTGCTTTTGTCAGTACATTGTGAACAACTGGCAGTGATTAGAATTATAATTCTAGGCTCTGGTTGCAAATTCTCTTCTGTTACATCTTGAGTCCATGAACAATATTGATCCCACTGTTGGTCTTTTTAACTTTGTCACCTCAAAGCTGATACAGTATTTGTATAACTTGGTAGCACCCACTTCATGTATCATCATTCCAAAAGAGTGAACTGCATTAGCATTCCACCGGTGTTCACTTCACTCCCGCTCTCTTGCTTTGGGGACATCCCTTAAATCCTGATGACCATAAAACAGATAATTCGTCACAGTGCCTGCAGTCAGCATCTCCACGAAGCATCTTTAAATCCCCACAACCACAGACTGACTGGGAAATGATCCACACATGCAGTGCTGCTCATCCCCCGATCCCTATCTAACTTCACTTAGCAGGTGGCTAAAATTTCACTTTTACCATTTCATGTTTGAAGATCTTTATTATTACATGTAAACAAAGACCATGAAGCCCATTCAAATCTGAACTATGAAAGTTAGCTAAATGGAGACAATCACATCAGATAACATTAAAGATCACAATTAGTTTCTAATCCTGTTTGGCTGAGTTATATATATATATATATATATATATATATATATATATATATAAAGATAATGAGGTTTATTTTTGTTAAAGACTATGCCTGTGTCATCCCATCAATAAAACTGAGGTATGAAGCAAAACTCAGCCAAAACAAGTCAACATATGAACCATAACAGAGATCTGAAGAATCAGCAGGTACCTCCATCAGAGGGTCTACGTGGAAGTAATTACTCGTTCTCCACAAATATACAAACCAGAAGCATTTCTGGGAAGAATGGCTTCTCTTTGCTCACAGTGGGGTTAATTTACAGATGGAGGATTTCACAACTTCAAATAACCAACACCCCAATTTCCTGTTGGTTGATCCAATGTAGTCTTCCAGATGGCCTTCACTGTACAGCCTTCTTCGTTTTACACGTCAGAACCTAAATGTTTCTAATTCCTCAAATATTTTCAATTTTTCAAGGTTTACATGACAATATGACTGTACATATTATCACTATACACTGTACATCAGTGGCAACAGCACATAAAATCAGTTGGGTACTGGTACTGGCTGAAAAGCTGCAGAGGCTGGGGTGTGAGTCTGCCCCAGACCACATCCTGTGCATCATACCCCTCAGGCTGTCCCTACCTTCCTGTCACTGTTCAGAGGTCTGATTATGGTAAATCTAATTTATTGCAGGCTTCATAGCTCACTCCATCAGTCCATTCTGTGCATCAAACAGCACTCATAAACTTTAAACCCACACCAACCACTGATTTATTTTTTTGTTCTTTATAAAAGCACAATTTGAGTATAAATTATACTTTTGATTTCACCAGCTATATATCTTGTTTAGCTGTTGCCATGTGGTTAATAAGCATGTATCAGCAGCCACCAGCCAACAGAGGGCACATGAGTGAGGCCCCACAGGCCACAATGCTTAACTCAGTTCACAAGCTTAATTAGTCACTAATATAATTTTAAACGAGAGAATGAATTACTTTCCACTTTCAGGGCATTTTAATATCTGTTCAAGTGAATTTACACAGTGTGAAAGTGTGTGAGTGTAATTGGTAATATTCTCTTTACTAATATTTTCAGGCCCAACAAACACTAAACAGCAGCTCCTCCTGATCTGCTTCATCTAACACAAGGGAAAGAATGAAAAAGAAAACCAATAAGACAACATTAATGTTCTGTTGCAAAACACTGCTTCAAACAAGGGGCACTGACCCACTATACAGTACTCATTGCTTAATATAGTTAATGCTGTTTAATATTTATTTTACAGATTTGTCAAAAATGACTCCAAGATTCCTCACAGTGCTACTGTAGGCCAGTGTAATACCATCCAAAGTATCTGGTTAGACACCATGTTTCTAAGATTTGTGGGGCCGAGTACAAGAACTTCAGTTTTAACTGAATTTAGAAGCAGGAAATTAGAGGTCATTCAGATCTTTATGTCTTTATGGTATGATAGGATCTCATCATTCACGATTTTATATGTCAGAAGAAGGGCTGTAAATTCAATTCTGCATTTAAAAGGAAGCCAGTGAAGAGCAGCAGGGGAAATAAAGGAACTAAAAGAGAGCGTCAGGCAGCTGGTTCAGGTGCAACACGAGGGGATGGGTTTGATGAAGAAAAGCTGCCTGTCAGATGAGGTAACATTCAGAATCTTTTAGCCTGATTCAGAGTTTGTGAACCTTCTTTGTGGAACAGAAATCTGAGCGCTCCCCTCCTCTCAAAGTTAACAAACTCTGCTTTCCTGGCTTCTTGTCATCATTTGGGATTTCTGTTTCCTTCCCCCTTTTTAAACTCAGTAACCTAACTAACACTTTTTCCTGCTGAGCTCCTTTACTCTCTACACACACACACGTGTTGTGTTTTATAAACCTCAGTCTTTGTGCAGAAGCCCTATCACAGGAATTTAACACACCTGCTCACCTCTCATTACACCCAACAATGAGAAGACCAACAGAGCACCACTCCATCAAAACCCTAACTCAGTTCAACTAATTCAACTAATGCACCTGCACATTCTGGATTTAGAAATCCAACATGTGTGGAAAATAGCATAAATATTAAAAATTTCTATAAAAAAGGTACGAATGTTAGCCAAACCTAAATACGACCCATCCTAAGTTCTGAGCTCCTCCCTCTTCAACAGGCTTCACAGGCCATGTGAAGTCATGGTCTGATGATGTTTATCTAGCCTTTCATCATCTGTACATAACTATATACCTGCAAGTCAACAATGCTACATTGGTCAAAGCTATCATTGGTATTGACCCTATCCTATGCTATCAGAATGGGTCATATTGTTGTATTTTAAAATTACTCTCCAAGGTCTTGGCAATCAGCGGACAAAAAAATCATTCTAACTGTTCTGAGTACTAAGGGTTAGGTTTAGGGTTGGGGTCTTCACCAATGACAACCTCATGAGCCCGATCCTTTATAGTGTGCATGCATCCATCACCTCCTTAGCTCTAAATAATCGTGCATGGCTAGAAAGCACTGTCACTGGCCGTCACCTCACTGTTCACAGTTAAGCCAAAGTCAGTATAGATGAGGAGGACTACTTTCATAGGAGACAGTTCCCTCATTAGTCCTGTCAACACAATATGGGACAAAGTGGTTCTGCACATAGATCATCTCGAGACCTGTGAAAAGCACTGTCACGTTAAAAAAAACAAAACAAAAAAAAACTCAAAGGAATAATTATTATGAAGAAGCAGATCCAAAACTGGATGAAGCGTGCCATGTGACTACAACACTTCACAAAGAGAATGAGTACAGCAAGGCACTGGAACCAAAAACGGGCTTTAGCCTTTTAATTCAATTATTTTTGTATAGTACCAGTTCACAACATTTCAAGACACTTTACATAGTAAGACCCTATAACAGTAGAGAGAGAGACCCCCAACAATTAGATGATCCCCTACGAGTAAGTTCTTGGCGACAGAGAAGAGAGAACAGAGGAACATACAGAAACACTAAAACTACAGGAGGCAGTTAATTACACACAATAATGGCATCCTGTCATTCTTCAGCTGTGGTCAGGTGGTAGAGCACACTGTCCACTAATACGCAGCTTCACCCCTCATTCGTAAGTCTCACTGGATCAATATCAGCTGATACTGAGTTTATCCTGGCAAAAAGAAAAGCTCGTAAGCTTTTTTTTTAACCTCCTCATACCCTGTATGACAACTTTCAAACTGAGGCTGACCAATGAAAGCACAGTTAGCTCTTCAACACACAACAGTAAGCATGGCAGAGTAAAAGGCTAAAGTTTACACAGTAGGGTTGTACCAATGGGCGATGATGTCAGGTACGACACATCACCAGTCAAGGCAAATTTCATCCAGTTTCCCCACTGACACATTAAATTAACATCATTATTATAAGATTCATAATAAATTGAATGTGCTTCTCTATATGTCGCACCTCCACAGACTTTGTCTGTGCGTGCATGGAGACATGCACACAAGTTCACGGCTGGTCTTCTGCAGGCTTTGTGTGTGTGTGGCGCAGATCCACTGATCCATCATCAGATGTGAGAAAACAGAACGAGGATATTTCAGACTGTTGGGTAGATTTTGTTTTTTCCACCGAGCATCTCTGTCAGTGAAACACTCAGCTGAGTGTAGGAAGGGGACAGTGAAGAACTGGAACTACAAAGAAACTGTAGGTTATAGGTTAAAAAAGTAAAGAGCCATCAAACCATTATACCTGTTCAGCTGATAGCCATCCACTTATGGTGGCTAATTACAGCTAAATCAATCAGCCTTGTGAGAAATATACTTCCTGTATATGTGCTTCTCTTTTACTCCTGTGCTTTTTTGTGTGTGGGTGTTTGAGCCACACTTCGTGTGTTATAGAGGGTGGATAGCTCTACCATAATGGAGCAAATCACCCAACCCTAATACACAGCCCATACTGTGTGGCTGGAGGACACAGGAGGCTCTGCATTGGTTTTGTTTCTGCCGGCCTCTGATGCTACTGTTTGTTCGTGTGCTTGTGTTACAGGTTGCAATGACATTATTTGCAATGACATTTTGCAGGTTGTAAAAGGTCCCCCGACACTCTCTGCCTTCAGCAGCTGCCCCTCCCTGATCCTGGCTCTCCCAGAGGGCTCATCCTGTTAAAAGGGAGTTCTTCCTTCCCTCTGTCAGTAGCTGCTGGCTCTCAGAGGATCATCTGAATGAGGTTCTCTCTAGTTTTGCACGGTCTTTACCTTAATATATAACGCTGTGGGATGAATGTGGTTGTGAAATGAAAAAACATAAATGTAACTAAAGTGAATTACTGACAAAATAGTTAAACTGTAGCAATTTTTTTCAGCCCATTTTCAGTCTTACTCCCTTAGTTCCAGTCCCCTTCCCTTTGCTTATTGTATTTTATGTATTTCCATATACACCTGAGAAAGAAAAAATATGCTGTGTTATGTGTTGCATGTCAAAAGGTGGCAGGAAAAAAAAGACTGATGCACATGCACAGAATCACTAAACCTTCATCCTGTAACATAAAAAACCCACTTAACATTGTTCCCTGTAGAGGCATGTCCATGCTGTGGAGGTTCTCATGCATTTCTGAGTCACAGCTGTTCTAAGTGAAACTAAACATGGAGGCTGTCAGCAGCAGTCCTCAAAGTGGACGCTGCAGTAACAGCACAGCGTCGAGGAGCTTGATTCCCTCTAGGCAGCCTGCTTGGATTCAAAATGGATGTGCTCACTAAGTCTGCTGAATGAAATAAAATAGTAATGATGAGAGTTAATATTACATGAACAGACACGAGTATCAGCAGAGCGAGGATAAAGACCACAGTGTGCTACCTTCAGAGCCCTGAAAACTTAAACTAGAGCTCATTTTCATCTCTTTATTCGTCTTAAACGAGCCTTAAATCCCAAACACGTGCATACGTTTTGAGAAGAGTGCATCAAATGTTAAGAGACTGTTAAAAGGAAAAGACCGGCATGACAAGAAAGTGGAGACATGTAAAAAAGTAAAGAAAGAAATATGAATATCACTGCGTATAAACGGATTCAGACGGCTGCCTCCTGTGTGCTGTCTGTGTGTCCTACAGGCCCAGTAACCTACTGAGGAGTTCCGGGGGTCTGAGCACAGAGACAAAGGATGGCATAATCACAGGTACCACCGTGATGTGGGCTTGGGGTCAAAAACCCATCTTGGTCTGCACTCCTCTCGTCCGCCCGCACACAATCCCACCAGCTTCACCTCCTTTGACTGATTTTGTTCCCATCTCATCTCAGCCATTGTTAAAGTTGAGATTTCACATATATTTGAGTGTTTCCGGTTGTGCCGTTCATACCGAAGTTGACAAAGAGCGCCGTTATAACCGCATTTGTCCTTTCGCAGAGAGCGAGGGCACGCTGGATTCTGCGGGGTCTGAGCCGAACAGCACACTGATATGAAGCGGCACGCATCGGAGCTGCATCACAGGCAGCCTGCTGGCACAACAATCAGACACCAGCAAAAGCCCTTATAAAGGCAACCGAGCGACCGCGCCTGTCTGTCAAAGCTCTATTAATATCACAGTAATACTGGAGGACAACGCTCACCTCTGCAAATAGCCACAATGTCACGGCTAGATCGACCAGTGGATGCCTCATATCTCCGCCGGTAGGAGAGTGGGAGCAAAGCTCCTCTCGTGGAGAAGAGAAAGACGTGGAGGAGATGCTCCTTTATCTCTATGTCGGTTTCATCCCGCTGGCGGGGACAGACAGCGGATCCAGGCGGTGTGACACGGAGCCCTCCGGGTGACAGGACAGATGACGGCAACAGTCAGACGGTCCAAAGACGGAGATTAAATGGCAAAGGAAGCTGCATTAGCCTGTGATGTTGCTTTATTCCACGCCCCTTTCCCAGCCCCCCAGCCCCTACTCTGCCCTACACACACACACACACACACACACACACACACACACACACACACACACACACACACACACACACACACAGAGGACATTGCACTTTCCCAGAGACTCATCAAAAGAATATAAAAACTGTGGCTCTGACTTTATATCCAAACGCCTACAGTACTGTGCAAAAGCCTTGAGTCACCCCTTGTTTCTTTATATTTTGCTAGTAAAAAACATCTGCAGGGATTTATTAAAACGTCTGCAAACATACATCGATATACAATATATGTGGCAAAAAGAGAGTTTGGACAATTCTAATAAACTTGAAAGTCAATATTTGGTATGACAGCCTTTGTTCTTCAATGCAGCCTGGACTGTTTTAGGCAAATGTTCTTGTCTTTTCTTTGAGCAGTCTTGGGGAATGGTTCTCCGGCTCTGGCTGCCGTTCGCTCTGTTCTCTGTTAAGATGATCCTTCAAAAATCTTGAGGTCCAGGCTCTGGAGAAGCCAATCCATGACTGATAGTGTTCCAGTGTATTTCAATCCAGGCATGTTTTGCCTGGATAGAAAGCTTTGGTAGCATTGGTACTGATAGCATTGGTGGTGTGACTGCTTTTGCCAATCAAACACTTTCTAGATGGTATTGCGTGGTGGATTAAAATCTGATGGTACTCCTCTGTGTTCATAATTCCATCAATTTTGACACGATCCTCCAGCACCACTGGCTAAAGTGCAGCTCCTAACCATGACAGAGCCACCACTGTGTTTTACAGATGGCTGCAGACACTCACTCTAGTACCTCTCTCCTGACGCCTCCATGCATATTGGCCATAATTTGAACCAAAAATTTCAAATTTGGATTCATCACTCCATGAGACCTGTTGCCACTGATTTTCAGGCCACTTCTTGTGCAGGATGGCATACCTCAACCTTCTCTTCCTTTTTGCCTTCTGTAAGAATGGTTTCTTGACAACCACTCTTCCATGGAGATCATTTTTGATGATAGACTGGCAAACAGATGCTCAGCTGAAGGGCCAGGTCTTTGATGGATTTTTTTTTTTTTTACTATTTCTTAAGAACACGACTTTCAGCTACTTTCATATGCTGTAGATAGTGGTTCAACACATAAAAAACATTCCTCTGTAAATGGTCAGGTCCAAGGACTGGACTGAAAATGAGTGAAAATTAACCAATGTCCAAAGAAAAACTGGCAGACCTTCAGAAATGAGGGGTGTCTTTTGTATAGTACTGTATTTGTTGTTTATAAGAGATATCAAGTGAAGCTGAACTGGAGCAGCAGTACTTTTGTGTCCAGCTCCAAACCTCATATTTGGAAAGTTGCTCTTCTTCTCACTATATTTAAAGATGGAGATCTATCAGTGTTGAACAATTACTGTCCGATCTCCAAGCTTTTGGTCTTGGCTAAAAAAAAAAACCTTAATCTCAAGTAAATTTCTAGTTAAAGCAGCTTTACTCTGGTTTTAGAACTGCTTCTATATGCTGTGATAAATGATCTCATGGTTGCCCTGTGGTGGTTTACATGTGGTTGAGTCAGTGGTTCATGACTCAAACACATTATTATAGTATATTTTTCTCTATAAAGTGGAACTAGATAAATGGATGGATGGATTTGTGTATTATGTTGCAAATCTTGTATTTTATGTTGTATTTGAGATGTTTTGAGGTTGTATGGCTGCTGGTCATGTTGGAACAGGAAGGGGCCATAACCAAACTGTTCCCACAAAGTTGGGAGCATGAAATTGTCCAACATGTCTTGGTATGCTGAAGCACGAATGGTTCCTTTCAATGGAACTGAGGGGCTGAGCCCAACTCTCGAAAAACAACCCCACACCATAATCACCCCTCCACCAAACTTCACACTTGGCACAATGCAATCAGAGAAGTACCGTTCTCCTGGCAACCGCCAAACCCAGACTCATCCATCAGATTGGTAGATGGAGAAGCGTGATTCATCTCTCCAGAGAACACATCTCCACTGCTCCAGAGTCCAGTGGTGGTGTGCTTTACACCATTGCATCTAATGTTCTGCATTGAACTTGAACCATGAAGCTCTCTATGCAGACATGAAGGCCACATGAAGTTTGGAGGTCTGTAGCAATTGACTCTTTAGAAAGTTGGTGACCTCTGCGCACTATGACCCAGTTTCCCATACAGGGATTATGTCTAATCCTGGACTTTTTCCTATTTTGGTCTTCATTGACTTTTTCCTTTTAATCTAGGACCATGCTTAATCCATGACTGGGAAAATGGCTGTATATGTCTCAACAGCGGCTGACCATGCTCTGTGATTTTACGTCACCTACCACTTCATAGTAGGTGCCTTGGGGTGGCTGTAGCTCAGTAGGTAGAGCAGGTCACCTACTGATTGGAAGGTCAGTGGTTCACTTCCTGGCTACTGCAGGCTGCGTGCCAATGTATCCTTGGGCAAGATACTTAACCCCAAGTTGCTCTCCGACCGGTCCGTCGGAGTATGAATGTGTGTGAATGTTAGACGATTAAAGCACTTAGCTTAATTAATTAATCATGGAAGTGCTTGTATGAATGCGTGTGTATGGGGTAAATGTGAACGTGTTGTGTAAGCGCTTTGAGTGCTCATATCTGAGTAGAAAAGCGCTATATAAGAACTAGTCCATTTACCATGGCTGAGTGGCTGTCATTCCCAATAACTTCCACTTTGTTATAATACCACTAACAGTTGACTGTGGAATATTTAGTAGTGAGGAAATTTCATCACTGGACTTGTTGCACAAGGTATCATCCTATCACGGTACCATGCGGGAATTCACTGAGCTCCTGAGAGCGACTCATTCTTTCATTTGTGCATTCGTGGCAGTTATAACATTGAAAGTTATTTCAACTGGACCTTAACATTTAAGAACTTTGTTGGCACTTTATGTCTGGCTTGAGTTTACTGTTGCATCACTCTGGCAGTTGCTACTGAGATCCTTCATATTCTGCAGCTGTTCAATGAAAATGCTGTTCTTATACATTTAAACTAGAGCCTAGCATGTTAGGTGAAGGTGATTTATCACTGTCAGAACCTTTTATTACTTTCCTCCCATTCCTCTCCTCTCTGTCTCCAGCTGCTGCGAGTTTGTAACTGTGTAGGTAGTTTATCTGGTACTCAAAGCTTTAATGAGGAAAATGTGTCATTTCACATTTTAATTCTACTTCATAAGAACAAGATTTTATATGTATGTGTTGAGAGTGTAATGGTTATTAAAGCTGCTAACTGTTTTTATTCTACAGTGTTATGTGTGATTGGACTTAACTGAGAATTAAAATACAACATGTATCAACATTCGTAAAATATCCTCTCCAGCACTTAACTACATTTGTTTGTATGCTTTATAATAATATTTTAAAATTCATACTTATATGTTAAGAGTATAACACTGGTCATCTTTTTGTGTATAAGTAGCAGGACGAATCCTGAAGTGTACGGGACTATACACTCTGAGCAGATTCAGCCACATGCTGCAAAGAAGAAGAAGCAGGATATTCTTCAATGGCCAAGTCAGTGCCCCGATCTCAGCCTAACACAGCATGCTTTCAGGTATTCAGGCTGTAATCAATCAATCAATCAATCAATCAATCAATCAATCCTCTTCCACTTATCCTGTTCAGGGGGGTTGGGTGCTGGAGCCTATCCCAGCTGTCATAGGGTGAGTGACAGGGCGCACCTGTACAGGTCGCCAGCCTGTCGCAGGGCCAACACAGAGAGACAACCATTCACAGCAATTTAGAATCACCAATTAACCTAAACCCAGTCCTAAACACTCAATGCAACACTTTTCTTAAATCCCTTGAATTAAAGCTGAGAGTCTGCACTTCAATCACATGTTGATGGTTTGATTTCAAATGGTGGTGTTACGGAGGCAGAACTAAATTTACATCAATGTCCAAAAATTTATGGACCTAACTGCATCTCAGTATGATCATGTCAAACTTAAGCCAAATAACCTCGGAGCTCTAAAGTCCACAAAAGTCAAACTGTCATATCACGTGGTCATATGGTCCCACAATTAATTAATGGGGTGGCTGTAGCTCAGTAGGTAGAGCAGGTCACCTACTGATCGGAAGGTCAGCGGTTCGATTCCTGGCTACTCCAGGCTACATGCCAATGTATCCTTGGGCAAGATACTTAACCCCAAGTTGCTCTCCAACTGTCCTGCCGGAGTATGAATGTGTGTGAATGATAGT
Organism: Archocentrus centrarchus; assembly: GCF_007364275.1. NCBI lineage: Eukaryota > Metazoa > Chordata > Actinopteri > Cichliformes > Cichlidae > Archocentrus > Archocentrus centrarchus. The sequence goes on along the minus strand of NC_044365.1, from coordinate 8,185,447 downwards.
TAATTAAAAGCATTTAGCTTAGTAGAAACATGGAAGTGCTTGTATGAATGTGAGTGCATGGGAAAATGTAAAACGTGTTGTGTAAGCGCTTTGAGTGCTCTGACTGAGTAGAAAAGCGCTATATAAGAGCTAGTCCATTTAACATAATTATTGTCACGTTTTCCTGCTCCTCAGAAACATAGGTAGTATTGTACTTAACAGATTTCTATATGTTGTACATACATATCTCATGAATGGCAGGAGTCATATATAAGTATAAGATAACTGTTATGTTCATTATAAACAGCTGTACTTCTGGCAATCTTTGTTAAGCTGCTCTTATCTTTGTGATGACTGGACATGTTGTCAGATCCGAACAGTAGGACATTGTGCTGTATTGTGTTGTTAATAATAGTTATTATTAATAGTTCTTCTGTGAATTTGTAGACACACCCATGTAAGAAATTACGCACTTGGGACAATATTTCAAACTGAGCATTTGTTTTATTTCTGTGTTGTTCTATTGGTACAATAAATAGTGCATGTTTGAAATGAAAGTTCCCTTTAGTTGGATCTTTTTTGGGGGGGGGTGGTCTCCATCTCTGAAAAGCAAACAGCTCCTCTGCACCTTCCTGGGGAAAAGAATGAAATACAACAATTGCTGATTTTTGGACTGTAATAAGATCATTCTAGTAAAAAAAAAAAGTTAAAAAGTGAATTTATTTCAAACAAAAATGAAATCATTTTTTTTATGTGTACTACACAGGTACAAAGGAAACACATTTAAACTGATGTTTTGTTGTGTCATTGTGCTGCTCTGAAACATGATGAGAAATAGGTCTGATCAGATGATCAGCTGCTGCTGGGTCGAGGGACAAAGCAGACAGAGACATCCTGTCACTGATTCATCTGCTTCCGTCTTTCAGTGGCTCTGTTTCCAGCCTGGCCCCCAGATAAATGAACTATGTTGCAGTCATTACTGGGAATCAGAGGATGTAAACACTCCAGTACTCCAGTGGAACAGTTAACCCCACAGAGGACGCCACAGGAGGAAACATTCATATCAGGAGGAGGAGGGAAGCGGGAGGGAGAGAAGGCCAAATCTAGCAGAGATTTGCAGCACATTAGTCAGTTTTTCACTGCATGCTACGTTATTGGAAATGATTAACAGTAATGTATAGGACTAATGTGGGACAGGGAGATTAAGAAGCAAAAACCCCATTAATTCATTTCATCTTTACAAAGGAAACAATGATAAAATGAAACAGCCAGAGAGGATCAGATATCTCCATAATCTCCATTTGGGTGTGAAAGTGATTTATAAGGCTGGGATGAGAGGTGGCGGCAGCAGCAGCAGGCTGACGGATGATTGTGCCCTTGAAGATGATTTTGTCATTTGAGATGATTTGGGCTCTTTGTCTTTCACGTTGTTGTTTTTTTTTTATTTATATGCTTCAGTCTTGGGAGATGTGGATCTTTGCTGTCAGGAGAATGAGAAACCAGGAATATAAATAACTGCTGATAACTGACAGCCTGTCTTTTTACTCACTTTGCTTAGATGTGCCTTATCAGAGGTTCTCAGGTTTGATAAAAGTGTCAGTTATGAGCAAAACAATAACAACTAACACAAACACTGAGTTATATCACAGTCGAATGATGGCTGTCATTTAAAAGTCTCTGAATATGTGAAAAAAAGAGCGATTCTTTCCTGTAAACTGCACGTATGCAGTACGTCCACCCTGACCTTTGATAAATCCTGATGGTTCATAGAGGGAGAGAGCACTGAACTACCTTTGTTGTGTTTATTATTTTTATTTTGTGTCACTGCACCTTCCTGTAGATTCCTCTATATACTTACAGTGTAGCTTAACTGTGAAATCTGACGACAAGATGACCAAATAATTAGACAGTCTGGTTCCACAGTTCATGCATTTACACATTTTACCATGTATTCACAACTTCATAAACATCATAAAAAACAAACAGCACATTCTCATACAACAATGAACAGAACATGATATAACAATAGGAAGCCTAAAATTGCTCTAAACTCAGCCAATTAGGAGCTACTCAGGATATTTATGCACTGAGTATCACAGGCAAAGGTGCTGATGCTGCAGTGACTCCAGGATGTGCACAAATAATAATTAGAAAGGATATATCACCACACAATTATTACCTTTAATGAGTGCAGACTTTCCCAGTTCAGCAGCTGAAGGCCTATATGAGCCCAGGTCAACTCATTCCTGGTGTCTCTTCCCAGATTCTCCCAATATTCCACCTCCATATCAACTAGGTGAGTAATTTTTTTTATAACTCATCAATGTGCGTTGTAGTAAGTTCGAAGCACATGGTTACACACTCAGCTCTGCTTCTGGAAATTCAACCACTGTTGGAGGTGCCTTTGCAGCATTTTTAATGGAATAATCTGACAAATAATATCCCCTGCTTTCAGGTACAGTCTTGAGTGGAATTCTAATACATTATTAATCTGATCCTTAGCACCAAGTAAGAAGTGTATCTTCATCACCTGCCTCCATCTCATCCTCTCTCTTTCCCTTATCTTTGTCCAACAATAACAGCTGCTGTCGCTGTTAAACCCAGGCCTCGACTAATCCAGTATGGAAATCTTTTTCTTGATGATCTGCATGTTTGATTTGGCCTTTCTGACACAGCCCTCCCCACCTATCTGCACTTGGGACTGGCACTAGGAGTCCACTGGCTTATGGCAAATACATAGGTGTGTAAACTGCACATCTACATTTTATGTATGTGTGCTTGCTAACCAAGCCTGCCAGCATTAGCTTATATGAACTGTATGAATGTGTGTGTGTGGGTATGAATATGATCACTTCAGGCTTCAATAAAGCAACATGGAGGTGATAAAAATGGCAACACTCAGGCCTTAAAATGTGTATGAACTCTTTCACAGAGGTTATTCCCATCTTTTATATACATTCCCCACATCATAGCACGATTTTTCAACATGCAGAGTTGCCCCATAAACTTCAACAAAAGTCCTTAAAAGTCTAAAACACCCTGTGAAACCAAATGTTGTCACTGGGACTCATGAGGATGAAGAAAATGGACAAGATGCCTGTTGACAACATTCTGTGGATAAACTGTACTTGAAGTGAGCAGCAGCGAGTCAAACGCAGATTCTTGTTCATGAAATAATTTTGGTTATATTTACCTAAAAACTGTGAACAACGTGGCACACAAGCATCATAGATTAACATTAACATTGACATTAAGCATCCATTTTGTATTATTATTGTAGCTGTGAGACTATTGTGTGTTTTATGTTAATTCGACTAATGTGGGTGGAGATAGAGGAGACAGCGGCTTGTCTACCAGTCAGAAGATCGGTGGTTCAATTCCCAGCTTGGGCAAGACACTGAACACTGAACCAAAAGCTGCAGCTGTGTGAGTGTGTGCAGATGTAAATGTTAGACAAGGTGCTTAGGTGTGGGGGAAAAGCACTTGCATGAATGTGTGTGTGAGTAAGTGAATAAGGCTTGTAGTACTTTGTAGTGCTTTGTGGTCTATTAGAGTAGAAAATCGCTTGGAGACAAAGGTAGAGAGGCTGAGACGTTTGACAAAGGATGCTGAATATGAAGCTGCAGGCAGGAGGAAAAGAGGAAAACGGTGAATGCAGTGACAGAGGACGTGCAGCAGGTTGGTGTGACAGAGGAAGATGGAGGCAGATGATCTGCTGCGAGGACCCCTGAAGGGAGCAGTGAAGGGAGCATCCCTGAAGGGAGCAGTGAAGGGAGCATCCCTGAAGGGAGCACACAAAAGAAGATCTCAGGGGGAATGCAAGTGACACCATATATATATATATATATATATATATATATATATATATATATATATATATATATATATATATATATATATATTCTAGTTTGGTTTTGGTAGTGTTGGTTTTCTGCCTTATTTAAATAAATACAATTCCACTAAAACCTGATACAGGAAAGGTACAAATTAGTACATAAAACATAATAATAATAATAAAATTCAACTTAGCAGAAAGAATAAGGAAATGTGTCTTTCATTATTTCTTTGATGTTGTAAAACTGGCTTCCAGTCAGTTTACAAATTGATTTTAAGATTTTATGAGCTGATCTTAAGGCACTGCATGGTTCTTACATCTCTCATCTTTTAAGTTTGCACGTTCTTTCAAGGTCGCTGAGGTCTGCTGAGCAAATGCTCCTGCTTCCACTGAGATCCAGATTAAAGCACACAGATCGGGATGTTGTCTGAAACTGTGGAACAAACTGTCCCCTCTCATCAGGACCCAGCCAACACGTTTTTATTCTCTGGCTTTTGAATCCAAACATGTTGCGAGTACTTTGGTCTTATTTTTACTCAGGTCTTCTCATTTTATGTTTCCTTTCTTAAACTCTGTCATTTTATCCTATGATTTATGTTATTTGATTATTTTAGATATACAGCATTTTCTTCAGTCTTAGACTGTTGGGGTGCCCGTTTATTTCCTCTAAAATGGAGCCACATTTGTGGTTTGAGCAGCTGAGTTGAGTATGAGGGTTGTGGCTATGAAAAACTTGCCAAATCTTCTCTGCCAACCAAACAGCTGATTCTGCTATTGCTCGGTTTTATTTATTGGATTGGCTGATTGCTGCTTAAAGAATGGGTGTGTGTTTGTGACCAAGCTGGTGACCAGCATGAGTTGCCAGGCTGCTGTGGCTGTGTATGGTTTTCCCACACACTACTGAGGCCTCTGTTTGTTGAATTAATAAATTGATAAATTGCCAACGTCTTGTTTCTTCAGACTTCAGTCATCCAAATAAATTATCAACTAAACACAAATTTTATAGAATTAAAAAAGATTTTTCACAAATGATTGTTCATTACCGTTCAGTTGTCAAAAAGTTTTCAATCATATCTGGTACAATATACAGGGGTTGGACAATGAAACTGAAACTCCTGTCATTTTAGTGTGGGAGGTTTCATGGCTAAATTGGACCAGCCTGGTGGCCAATCTTCATTAATTGCACATTGCACCAGTAAGAGCAGAGTGTGAAGGTTCAATTAGCAGGGTAAGAGCACAGTTTTGCTCAAAATATTGCAATGCACACAACATTATGGGTGACATACCAGAGTTCAAAAGAGGACAAATTGTTGGTGCACGTCTTGCTGGCGCATCTGTGACCAAGACAGCAGGTCTTTGTGATGTATCAAGAGCCACGGTAGCTAGGGTAATGTCAGCATACTACCAAGAAGGACGAACCACATCCAACAGGATTAACTGTGGACGCAAGAGGAAGCTGTCTGAAAGGGATGTTTGGGTGCTAACCCGGATTGTATCCAAAAAACATAAAACCACGGCTGCCCAAATCACGGCAGAATTAAATGTGCACCTCAACTCTCCTGTTTCCACCAAAACTGTCCGTCGGGAGCTCCACAGGGTCAATATACACGGCCGGGCTGCTATAGCCAAACCTTTGGTCACTCGTGCCAATGCCAAATGTCGGTTTCAATGGTGCAAGGAGCATAAATCTTGGGCTGTGGACAATGTGAAACATGTATTGTTCTCTGATGAGTCCACCTTTACTGTTTCCCCCACATCCGGGAGAGCTACGGTGTGGAGAAGCCCCAAAGAAGCGTACCACCCAGACTGTTGCATACCCAGAGTGAAGCATGGGGGTGGATCAGTGATGGTTTGGGGTCATATCATGGCATTCCCTTGGCCCAATACTTGTGCTAGATGGGCGCGTCATTGCCAAGGACTACCGAGCCATTCTGGAGGACCATGTGCATCCAATGGTTCAAACATTGTATCCTGAGGGCGGTGCCATGTATCAGGATGACAATGCACCAATACACACAGCAAGACTGGTGAAAGATTGGTTTGATGAACATGAAAGTGAAGTTGAACATCTCCCATGGCCTGCACAGTCACCAGATCTAAATATTATTGAGCCACTTTGGGGTGTTTTGGAGGAGCGAGTCAGGAAATGTTTTCCTCCACCAGCATCACGTCGTGACCTGGCCACTATCCTGCAAGAAGAATGGCTTAAAATCCCTCCAACCACTGTGCAGGACTTGTATATGTCATTCCCAAGACGAACTGACGCTGTATTGGCTGCAAAAGGAGGCCCTACACCATATTAATAAATTACTGTGGTCTAAAACCAGGTGTTTCAGTTTCATTGTCCAACCCCTGTATATGTACAATATATACATTGTGCAAGATTGTCATTTTAGACATTTCATTTTTGACACAGCCTAAAGATGCCAGTAAAATATAAACTGCTGCTGCCATCTTGTGGCAACTGGAGGTAATGCCACAGCTCAAGATGTGTGAAAACGATCTCTTTAACAGAGGCTATCATCAGATACTGTATTACAAAATGATATCTTAGAGTTATTATGAAGTTCCCTCATCCATTCTCCGAGCAGCTCAGGGTCCAGGGTTGGCGTTATGGACGGGCCTCAGGGGTCCAGACCTGCCAGGTGAGGTGACCGTGCCCCCCTCACCTGAATTCTACTGATAAACAACTTCAACTATAAGTTACATTCATTCATGCAGTTTGGTAAAAACACACTGAAAAGTTATTGCAGTGTGAGCTCAATTTATTTATTCAGTTAACAGCAGTTTAGTTCTTGTGCAGCAGCCACGGTAACCAGGAGACTGAAGACAGTGAGTGGATGGACCTGTGTAGGTCAGACTTTGGGACGTACCCCTCAGGTCATTCAGCAGCTGGTGCAGCTAGTGTTAAAGCTTGACCCTACTAGAAAATTGCAAACCAAATGGAAATGTGTTGGGATATTCTGCTCAGTCAGCTGTGCTAGTGTGTGCTCATTGATCCACATCTGCACCCAGAAAATCTCTGTTTGTCTCTGCAGTCTCACACTGATATTTCTGCACGTTCATAACTGTGGCTACATTTCTCTCTGAGGGCACTCTGCTGTATGGCTGAAACTGTGCATAGTGTGTGTAAGTGCATGCATTATTTTTAAATAGCAATGACTGGAGCCAAATGCTGAGAATTAATTGCAGTGACTTAAGGAAGAACAGTTTCTAACTAGCCTAAAATTCAATATTTGATACCACCTCCAAAGATTAAAATTGATTCTTTGCCAAGTTGTCTGTTATGTGTAGACACAACATTGGTTCATCCTTTGAGTTAGGTGCTTTTTAATTAAATGGCTTATAGCAAAAGAAGTCCTCTGAAAATGGTCAGGAACAAGGACTGGACTGAAAAGGAGTGAAAATTGTAGCCAATGTCCAAAGATAAACTTTGACAGACCTTCAGAACACCTGGAGAGAAAATATAAAGAAATGAAGGGTGGCACAAGACCTCTGCACAGTACTGCGCAGTAAAGTGCTCGAAGTGTACAGAACAAAAGACACCATGAATGTGTGGGTAAGATGTGGCTTATAGTTAAAAGCTCTTTGCGTGGTAAGATAGAGAAGTCCTATGTAAATGTGAGTACATTACATAACCTTTGTATTGGGTTTAGATCACAGAAATTCCTGTCACACAATGAATTGGTGGTCACACAGTACAGCCTGCCGCAGTCGGCAGTGTGCTGTCTGTGTTGCCATGCCAGCTTATCAGGTCAAGGGTCATATGATCAGATCTCAGCCACACTGGTGGTGGGGGGGGGGGGGGGAGAGAGAGAGAGAGAGAGAGAGAGAGAGAGAGAGAGAGAGAGAGAGAGAGAGAGAGAGAGAGAGAGAGAGAGAGTGTGTTTTTTTTTAGGATCACTTCACCAAACTTGATGAATCAAATCTGTATTTTGTGTTATGCTCATGTGTCCTGCATATCCATCCATCCTCTTCTGCTTATCCTGTTCAGGGTCGCGGGGGGGGGCTGGAGTCTATTCCAGCCAACATGGGGCAAGAGGCAGGGTACACCCTGTACAGGTCGCCAGCCTGTCACAGGGCCAACACAGAGAGACAGACAACCATTCACATCTATGGGCAATTTAGAGTAGCCAATTAACCTAACCCCAGTAAGTGCATGTCTTTGGACTGTGGGAGGAAACCCACACAGACACAGGGAGAACATGCAAACTCCACACAGAGAGGCTTGGGCCAAGGTGGAATCGAACCCTGATGTTCTAGATGTCATTGTAGCTGTGAGGCAGCAGTGCTAACCACCATGCTGCCCATGTCCTGTATATACAATACAGTTATTGGCTGAATTCTTATCCTCTGACTTGGAGTACAGTACATGATATCTGGATCTTTGCATTTCCAGCAGCTATTAAAATGCAGCGCAATAACAAACGTGCAAGCTGCACAGAACACTTACACAGTGACTGCAGTCGGATCAGAAATAACAGAACTTCCAGCACTTTTGAAATGTTTATTTACAGTACAGCACATTCACACACAAATCTGTTCCCACAGTAAGAGAGCTTCTAACTTCACTGACATTAATCTACAGGACAGATCCAGTGGAAGTCACAGACAAGCTGCAAACGATGTGACATTTCAGAAGGGACTGAACCCTTTTTTTCTAAGAGGAACAGACTGTGATGTGGGTCTTATCATACTGTTAAACACAAAACACAGAATTAAAACAAAACCTTCAAAATGTTATCTCAGCAATATCTGTAACATTATACAGAAATACTACTACTGATAACAATAACCATAAAAAACAGCAAGAACTAAGATCATCATTCTCTGAGCATGGCACTAAATACAAAAAGATACAAACGGGGCTGCAGTAAGTGCTGAGGAGCTGCTGCTCAGAGCGATACGCTGAGGAAAGGAAAGGCCAACAGATTTGGTTAAGACAGAAAAACCTGGGAGATCAGGAAGAAAAGGGAGCTTTTAATAAGTGCTACAAACAGTCCCAACTGCGCATCAACCCCTCCAGGCATCAGGACACATGCAGACATACATGTGTGTGAAATGATGTGTGAGCTGCTTACACAAACACTGCACACTCCAGGGAGAGTTCCCTGATCGTTAGCACACAAGGCTCCATGAAGACAGATGAACATCACCTGCTAGCAGCTGACTCATCTGGTTCTACATTAGTCAGTGACTGTTCTGTATGACGGCTTCATTTCAGTGCCCACCCTCCTGCTGCTGTCATCAGCTCTGAGTCACTGCTATCACATCAGATTGGACAGGTGGACACGAGCAGCCTGTCAGATCAGTGTTTGAGATTTTGTCCTTTTCAGTTAATAGTGTTTCAGTTTATTGGAGTCAGGTTTTTCTTTTTCGGGAAATGGAAGCCAGAGAACATTCTTATGATACTAATTATCTGAGTACTAATGTAAAATTAGTGAAAGCCTGCAGAGTCATACAGTGAATGCCTGTTACTTACGCTCAAACCCCATTGGCTCACACAAGGATGGATGGATTCTATTTACAGAACTTACTGGCATTAAAATAAAAAAAAAAAAAGTACTCCAACAGCTGTTTCTGAGGGTTCACACTGAAACTCAGTCTGAATCCAAATATACAAACTACACTGCATTACTTCTAGAGAGCTGACTGTAAGTTTGTAATGACTTAATAGTAATATTAATAAGAGAGCAGCTTTTTGGAGTCTTCCTTTATTATATATATATATATATATATATATATATATATATATATATATATATATATATATATATATATATATATATATATATAAAAAGCTGTTGTGGAGCTTTTGTTGATCTCGTGTTTGTTTCCAGTGTTCAGGATCCAGACAAACAGACCTGCTGCTCAGAGTGTTCAACTTCAGTCAACTTGCAGTCTCAATCAGTGCTGCAAATGTTTGCATGGAAATGCATGAGTGTTGGGTTTTTATAACTCACATTCTCAGAATGTAAACACTGAGCTGGATGTGTCTGTTTTTGGCAGCTATGGATGGAAAATGTCACTGTTAACAGCAGCAGTGAGTTATGCTGTTGTTACATTTAGCCAGTTACTGTAGTTGCTTTAGGAGGTGTTAAGTAGGCTGGGGGTCAAGCAAAGTTAGCCTTGATAGAATATAAACTGTTTAAATAAATGTGTGACTGTGCAACAGTATCTGATTATACACTTACAGCATCTATTAAGGGGGTTTGTATGATGAGGAGGTTTATTTGTTTTTAATGTGACAGCACTAATGTCTCCTCAGTCACAGGCTGCTGGTGCATGTCGTGGTTCAGTAGATGAACTCTCCAGGGACCTCCTGCAGGGCACTGAAGGGCTCCTCGAACTTGAAGCGCTTGGAAATGGCTTTCTGCTCCGCAGCCAGGGCCTCCTTCTCCAAGGTAGAGTTGGAGGACTGGCGGCATTGACCCAGGGTGTAGGCTGCCATGACTATCAGCTCCTCTGTCAGTGGGCCTTGAACCTCCTCTGCCTCCTCTTCCTCAGCTGAGCTTGTACTTCTAGGAGGTTCGGGGCTATTGGTGGAGCTGCTGGTGGTGCTGGCTCCTTCCTCTACAGTTAGGACCTCCTCCACTGCCTGAGGCTCTGTGGGCTGAAGCCAAGGGTGTGTGAGACATTGCTCGGCTGTGGCCCGATCTCTGAATACAAATACACAAAGACACACATAAAAATAGATATGCATGTCATATTCTGTTATGTGCTGCTAATACCCACTAAAATATGTCGTAGAAAGTACTAAAAAGGAAACAGAATAAAGCTCCAATGATAAGAGAATTGCATACGGGCAAAAATGACATTTTTAGGCCACTTTAGAGTGACTTGTGCTGTTTATGTGACTGACTGTGGGTGTTTGCGGAGCAGCGTCTGGATGAAGGACAGAGCAGCTGGGTCCAGCTGCTGAAGCTCCTCATCACTGTAGCTCACACTGAGCTGGGAAATATTCAGAAACGTCTCCTGCTTGTCTTCACCCAGGAATGGGGAAATTCCCGTGAGCATCACATAGGCCAAAACACCAATACTCCTAAAGACACAGAGAGCAGGCAGGGTGAACAGCTGACTCACATACAGGAGCAAAATACATGAGATTAATGCTTAAAGAATCATGAATAATTACTATGACTGACTTAAATCATCTACACTTCAGTTTGAACCAATAACCTCTCTCACTGTACATCATCATTATACAGTTACATGAAATCATCTTGTGGGTGTGGTGCGTGGAAATGCTCCTGTTCTATCACTATAAAGTAAATACTGACTGCACAATATGGCGCCTATAGGGAAACACACTACCTCAATTTAGATTAGTTACCCATCAACTGTGAATTTACCCTGCAGTCCTGTCTGCTACCAGACATGAACTCTATTAAATGAAGGCTCTAAAGAGCAGCTGGGGGAAAAGCACACTGCTTTGTTTTCCCTGGCAGACACAGGCAGCTTCCAAAAGGAGCTGAAATGGCAGACCGGAAACAACTTCAGGAATTACTGAATCTCTAACTGGCCAACGAAAACAAGCAGGCAAAACCAGACAAAGAACAAGAATCATACAATCTGAACATAAAACTAAAGTGAACCTTAGACTCAGTGAAGTGGGCTCTGGGTCCTGGAAAGATTTTAAAAGTGACATCCATTTATCAATTCTACTATATTATAATTCTACTGTATCAGAAAGCAGTGACTTCTATTTACATATGAGCCAACACCAGCCAGTGACTTCGAACAGAGACTTTCCTTACCACATATCTGTTGCTGTGCTTATTGGCTCATAATTCAGAATCTCAGGAGCTGTAAAGATGAACAGACAGTTATTATTTAGAATCAAAGCAATGCTATAATTCTTGTGAGGTGATAGAAGCAAGCTTGAGCAGCATCTCACCAACATACTCTGGAGTTCCCATAATCTCTCTGAGTTCTTGGTGGGTGCTGATGATCCTGGACAGGCCAAAGTCCACAATCTTAATGTCACCCAGAAGAGGAGAACTGCTCGTGAGCAGGATGTTCTGAGGCTGACAGGACAGAACACATATCATTAGACTGCTTTTGAATCTGTGGCAACTTGTGTGTTTCATGGAGTGGGTTGGCTAGTCTTCTTGTCTTACTCACTACTCAAAGCATTTGACTACAAACTGATAACTGGGTAGCACTTCATTCATCTAGCACTTTATTCTATGCACCCCAAGAGAATGTATAGACTATAGTAGGGATGCAAAGTAATGGTAGCAGTGTCATGAGTGTGTCCACAGACCTTCAGGTCAAGATGAACTACATTGTTCTGGTGGAGGAAGGCCACTCCCTCCAGGATCTGTCTCATGAGCCTCTTCACATCTTCGTCACTGAAGGCCTCATCCTCTCGGTCTGACACACACTGATTGAAAATTTCTCCTCCAGCCGCACTGCAACCAAATACGCATGATTTAGGACAGATCATTTGCTAAAACGTTCAGTGGCCCTCTGTGATGCTTCAGTGTCAAAGCATCACATCAAATCATCTCTTATTTCAAAGTCATGGGGGGGGGCAGACAATCAGAGACAAACACTTCCCTTTGTAATTCTGGGGTTGAGTTTGGGCTGTAGGAGGAAACTGCGGCACCAACGTCAAACCCAAACTACAGACTGCGCTCCCTGTTTCATCCAAAACCTGACCAAAATGAATGTGAAGCTTGCCCTACGCGCTTGCTTTTTACGGTGAATCCCATAAGACACAACAGAAATAAACGGCTCCCTGACCCGGCTGTGTCAGTGCATGTGTTGGCAGAAATAGCACATCACATCCAAATATAGCAAACTAATTATGAGCTTCACTTGACTGAGGCCATTTATGCTTTTGACTGATCGCTATTTTCTCCACTCCCACATGAGAAAACAGGACTGTAGTCAAAATACAAACAAACTTGCTGTTACAGTGTGTAATATCTTACCACTAGATGTCAGTGGATTGCAGACCACAGTCCACTGAACTATTTCAGTTGACTTCTTACTGCATCCAATTTAAGCCCATAATCCTAGCTACAGTGTCTGCTATAGGACAAAAAACTCTGTGGTGAGTGTCAGCCCACTATTTGCCTCAGCCGGGTGTCCACGTCTTTTTAATCTGGAGGAGGCTGTAAAACTTTGTGGGAGAAGTCTGCTCAAACTTTGAAAGTAAAACTTTCTTTGGAGTGGATCTAACATTGTTTGTCTCAGACACTTCATAAATAAACTCGCATATGATATGAGATGGTGGGGCTTCCACAAACCGGCACCTGCTCCTGTTTTTTTTTTAATGGATTGATTCTAAGTTAATGAGACTGCACCAATTTGTTGGAAGATGTACTGTAACTACAAACTAATCAATGCATATTTTTGAGTACAACATTCTTTTTTTTTTTTCTATTTAATAACCTTAAATACTTACTGTACCTTTAATTTCATCTGACTGGATGTAAACTCTGATATAAAAACTCAGTTCAAAACTCAAAAAGTGAGGGCAGTCAGGAATAGACAATGGGTCCCCACAGGGTGCCGGTGAATTAGGCTTTATCTCAGAGGAAGGCAGAGAGGAGAAGGAGGAGGTTTGTGACTGTGTTTTTTGGTTTCTATGCTGAGAAGGAAAGACCCTTAAAAATAGTTTAGGGGTCAGAACTGATGAGCATTAATCAAAGCCAAATGTAATTGGTCCTGACAGGAAACCTATTTTACACACTGATCAAGGTGTGAGGCAATACTGAAGTCCAGCTACAGTATAACCTGTGCTCTCCACACATTTTGATCCAGGACCTGAGTGAAGAATTAAGTCAAACATTTTCTGAAGAGTGATTCTGATTCGTTATTAGAAAATTCCTCAGCTTCAACCTGACCAAGACATTCTAGTCTCCAAGACTTGACAATTCTGTCATAAAATATTTTGGTCAACACTATTGAATGCTGCACTGAAGTCAGAGGCCATAAGAAGATCATTTGTAACCTTCACTAATGCTGTTTGTTTCTAAAATCTGAAACCTGATTGAAACTTTTTAAATTAATGATTCCTCTGCAGATGATCAGTTAGCGGTTTTACAGCCTCTTTCAAGAATTTGTCCAAGGAAGGTTGGAGATTGGCATATAATAAGTTAAAATAAAAAGCCATCACTTGACCAAGTTAAGTAATGTTTTAATTACTTCCACCTTGAAGGCCTGTGGTTCATAGCCCATTAATACAGACTGATCATATTTAAGTATTAATTAATGGTAGGAGTTCATTGAGCAGTCCTGTAGGAATGGGCTCTAATAGACCTGTTGATGGTTTAGAATAAGTAATTAAAACCGCAAGCGGTGATATCGGGCCCTCGCACTCCGCGCGCGTCGACCTGTGGCGCTCGTCGACCCGTGCTGCACTCGGAGGTTTTGTGATCGTGATGGGTCTCTAGAAAGTTGAATTCTTTTATAGGAAAAGGTATCTTTTGCTCTCGGCATAGACGCAATGGAATATTTGGGGGTGTGGTCACGGCTCCAGCATGCAAAATAGGGCATGGGTCTGATTGACTTTTTTGATGGGCTGTTTGTCTAGATGATGTGGAGCCAATTTGGTCTCACTGGGTGAAATGCCCTAGGAGGAGTTCATTCAAATAGCAGGCCTGAAAATGGCAAAAATTGACACTTTCAATTGAAGATGCTGGACTTCCTGTAGGGTTTGGAGTATGGCTCCAAGAGACTTTTTTGTATGTCTTAGGATGTTACATGAGTGTGCAAAATTTCAGAGCTGTAGATAAAATGTAACTCAGGGGCTAGCTAAAAAACATGGTATATTATGATATTTAAAGCTGCCAGTAGGGGGCGCTCTAACGTTTATGGACTTTATGCATGTCAATGTGTTCAGGGCAGGAGGCTTATCAAATAGATGAGGATTTTGTAAGGAATGGTGAAAGATATTTCATGTATTTCAGAGCAAAACTAATTCTGTGGACGGTCATACAAATTTTCATTTGCTTCTGTAGGGGGCGCTATTGCGCCTACAGTCTTGAATCTGTAGTTATGGATTCAGCCTGGGTGTGTACATGAGTGATTAAATTTTCAGCCTGATCAGACAAAGCATGTGCGAACAAGTGCACAAAAAATTTTGGTGGTGAGGGAGAAAAACAAAGGCCAAATTTAATGGGCTGGTGTGACAAGGCCGTTTAATATTTTTTAAAGATTTCCACAATAATTGATGGGCTACTTGTGTAGATGATCTGGAGCCAATTTGGTGTCAGTGGGTGAAATGCCCTAGGACGAGTTCGTTCAAATAGCAGGCGTGGAAATCGCAAAAATTGACACCTTCAATTGAAGATGGCCGACTTCCTGTAGGGTTTGGGGTATGGGTCCAAGAGACTTTTTTGTACGTCTTAGGATGTTACATGAGCCTGTACATTTTCATACATGTAGATAAAACGTAGCTCCGGGGCTACTCAAAAAACATGCTATTTTAAGATATTCCGAGCTGCCACTAGGCGGCGCTCTAACGTTTATGGACTTTATGCATATGAATGTGTTCAGGGCAGCATGCTTATCACACCACTGAAGTTTGAGCCAGATTGGGCAAGTTGGCTTTGAGTTACAGCCATTTTTGTGTTCATGGCGAATCATCGAACTTTGCCGTCCCATAAGGGTCACGCCCTTTTGTCAAAAAGTCACAGTTTTAAAAACACAGTAAGTCCAAGTTCTTAAGGCTTTCCAGGTGAAATTTGAGATGGTTCTGCTAAACCACCTTGGAGCTGGACCTCCAAGTGTAAAATATGACATTTCCTGTTCCCACTAGGTGGCGCTGCGACTGATATTAAATATTGTCATATGTATGTGTTCAGGGGGGCACCCTCATCCTACTGGAGAAGTTTGATGCACATTGGATCATGTAGGTATGAATGAGAGGCAATCAAATTTTCATGGCGAATGATCAAAGTTCAAAGGGGCATAAGGACCCCTCCCCCTTGGCAAAAACTCACCATTTTCGAGATTTAGATTCCCCTGGGGGTGTAGGTTAGACAAACCAAATATGAAGATGATAACGTCTAAAACCTCTGAGTTATTAGAAAAAGTGTGAGGGCTGCAAATCGCCAAATTTGCATAATTAATTCAAAATGGCGGACTTCCTGTTGGGTTTAGGGCATGGCTCCAAGAGGATTTTTTGTGCGCCTGGACATGATATACATGTGTATGAAGTTTCATTCATGTACGTGAAACACAGCGGTGGGGCTCCAGTTTAGGGGGCGCTAGCGAGCCATTTGGGCGCGCCCTTGCCCGAGCCCATTAAAATACTTAAATTTTCACCAGGTGTGACGCATGTGCAAAGTTTCATGAGTTTTTGAATATGATAAAGCCCCCAAAAAGCCAATTCATTTGCCTGAATAATAATAATAATAATAAAAAAAAAAAAAAAAAAATAATAATAAACGAAGCAATTACAATAGGGCCTTCGCACAGTTCGTGCTCGGGCCCTAACTACTGAAGTCAGCTCAGAAAGATCAATTGGAGAGAAAGTCTAAATATTTGTATTTGTGAAGAAATTCATGAATTCATTACTAGTTATGGTTAAAGGAATACTCAGCTCAGCTGACTCTTTGTCAGCCTGTCTACAATGCTGAAAAGAAAGCTGGGTTTGTTCTCATTTTCTTCAATCATGAATAGACGAATAATAAAATGTCCTAGCTTTACAGAGGGCTTTTTAAAAAATTTTTTTTAAATAGAGCAACAAACTCTTTTTCCAGGCTAAATGAAGATCATCTAAATTAGCAAGACTCCATTTCCTCTCCACTTTAAGGGTTATCTGCTTTAAGTTGTGCATTTGGTATACGCTGAGTTATACCAGGGAGTTGTACGCAGCAAGAATGTACAACTACTAATGAGCTAGTCGACCTCTGTGGGAGTTGAGATAGCTGCTCTGCATTGTGTTGGCACACAGTACTGAAGAACATACTAGTGGTGGCATTTTATCCTCAAACTTAGTTACGGCATTTTCAGAAATACATCTACTGTAATGAAATTTATTCCTCACTGATAAGGAATCCATTATTGTAAACGTTAAGAAATGATCAGACAAAATCCAGTTTTCCGGGAATACTGTTATATGTTCAGTTTCTATGTCATAAGCAAAATCAAGATCCAGTATGACTAAAGTCTGATAAATCAGATAGAACTGAGTACAGGCCAGGTGGACGATAGACAACAAATAAAACAGATTTTTAAGTTTTCCATTTTAAGTTTTCCTTTCAAATAAATTAGAACTCTGTCTGGATCTTAGAGTAATTAATAAGCTGGAGTGGAAGATTGCTGCTACTCCTCCTCCTCGGCCTGTGCTTCAAGGATTTTGACAGTATGACTCGGGGGTGTTGATTCATTTAAGCAAACATATTCATCCTGCTGTAACCAGGTCCCTGTAAGGCAGAATAAATCAATATCTTGATCAATTATTAAATCATTTAGTAATGACTTAAAAGAGAGACCTTAAGTTTAACACATTTAACTTTTTCATTCTGTGGTGCAGTTGAGGATACTATGTTTTTGTGTGAATTTTTATGCTTAAATTGTTCTTCGCTGATTTTTGGTTTGGTTTTTAGTGGTCTGGGAGCAGACAAAGTCTCTATGGGGATGGGGTTTGAGAGGACGACAGGAAAAGAGAAGCTGCAGAGAGGTGCGTAAGACTGCAATTCTGTTTCCACTCCCAAATCAGGATAGTCAAATTTGGCCAGATTTCCAGAAATAAGGGCTACTCCATCCAATGTGGGATGGATGCTATCTTAACAAGACCAGTCAGGTCACATGTTTTTTTTTTTTTTTTTTTAAATAACTTTGCTATAAAGTTGATTACTGTATGATCTGTTGTGATTTTATATATTGTCATTGTATAAATGTTTTTATGTTTCTTTCTGTACTGGCTGTGGAAATAATTGCCCTTCGGGCAAAAGATCTTTGAATTGAATTTCCTTGCTCACTGTAATTTACAGAAGGTGAAATGTCAACTTTTTGTTTTGCCAGAATTGTCAACTCAAGTTTTGTGAGTTTACTTGTGTTTTGTGTATGCATTATACCCTTGGCAACAGAAAATTTTCACCAGTTAATTGTACTGGCAGTTCTACTGCCTCAAGCAAGGCCTGCACTGCTACAGAGGTGCTACAGAGGAGATGATGGGATTTCAGAGCTAAAGGGTAAGTGTACAGCTAAGAAGGGGAACTATAAACCATTCAAAGCTACCATCATAGTGAATGTGAGCTCCTTGGACAATAGATAGACAAAATGCAAATATTATATGAAGATGACAGCCTCAGTTGATGTCAGCAGCGCCCCACACACACTAGACTGTGTGAGCATAGCACCATTTTCTCTGCCTGAGTCGCCTAACGATTTGCCAGAATCGCTTCAAGGCCGTCCTTCTCATCTACCTCCAACATACAGGCAGCAAGCCGGGGGGATACAAGAATACCCACCCCAGCTCGCCACCTCTCACCAAGGGCACCTCCAGACTGGAACAGAGTCCAGCCCCTGTCCAGGAGACTGGTTCCAGAGCCCAGGCCATGCAACGAGGTGAGCCTGACTATATCTAGCCAGTATCATTAAACCTCATGCACTAGCTCAGGCTCCTTCCCCACCAAAGAGGTGACATTCCATGTCCCAATGGCCAGTCTTGATGGCCGGGGATCAGTCCACCAGGGCCTCCGCCCCTGGCCACCACCCAACACACACTGCATCCAACCGCTATGATGTCTCCTGTGGGTGGTGGGCCTACAGGAGGGTAGGCCCATGTCATCTCTTCGGGCTGTGCCCGACTGGGCACAACAGGCTAATGCCCAGCCACATCTCAAAATTTCCATGGAAAAATAACCATCATAAATAAGTTTAAAAATTTTACAAAACCCAAAATGCAGTGTTGGCCTAAAAATTTAATCACTACTTCTTAGCCAATAGATTGCAATACTTTCAAAATGAATCAAATCAAGTTCGGTAGACAGCCCACTGTTGGACCTAGAAGAAGCACTTTGTGGAAAAGTAAAAATGTCAGATCTGCCTTTCATTAGCTTCAGTATCAAGCATCATAAATAACTGAATCTGCATCACTTTTTTGTTTTTTTGATTGGAGCTGCCTCTCAGCTGTCAAAGAGTTCATTGGTTGATTGGGTACATACCACCACAGAAGAAGACATGTCGTGGTTATAAGAGCTCCTGCTGAAGCTCAGGTGGTAATTAAAATAGAAATCATGTCATGATAGTGTTTAAAAGTTTAAAACCTCTCTGACAGCCTGGTGGGAATTTTTAAAAATAACTAAGTCTTCACTTAGTTATTACTTAGTAAACTAACACCCATTTGGAACAATCCAGATATGTGTCAGAGAAACGAAGTACAGAATTTCCTCTCATGTCATAATAAGGGTATAAAAAAATCTACAACATGTTATTCAAGATGGGAACTTTATTTCATTCCAAGAACTTATATCAAAATATGGACTCAGCAACAGTAAATTTCTGGAATATCAGGTATTAAAGATCATACAGGAAATATTTATGTATGTATATTTATGTATCTTATGAACCCCCAAATTATCATCAAAACTGTGTAAGTTATTGTTAAAAACTGATGATTTAGTTTCTCTACCAACTGCAAAATGGCAGTGTGAGCTCTCCATCAATGCAGATTTGGATGCTTCAAATGGGCCTTAAACACTCCAACATATACACTCACTGTACAGGCAGCTCTGCTGAGAACAATATGCATGCTATATGGTCTTGTATGCCTGTACAGACGTTCTGAGGACATGTGAAGACCTATTCACATGGTTTAGTTACTGTATCCTAACCTCACCCACACTATGTATTTTAGGTGATGCAACTGAATTAGATATGGTAAATGGACTAGTTCTTATATAGCGCTTTTCTACTCTGAGCACTCAAAGTGCTTATACAACACGTTTACATTCACCCATTCATAAGTGCTTTTATTGTCTAACATTCACACACATTCATACACCCCAGGCTTGAGTTGGAGAGCAAAGCATTCAGCCAGGAATCAAACCGCCAACCTTCCGATTAGTAGGTGACCTGCTCTACCTCCGGAGCCACAGCCACCCCATAAAATATAGAAATAAAAAAAAAAAAATCACAGAATTCTTACCACCTAATCCATTACTAATAAAATTATCTTCAAGAGAAGGAAATATAAAATTGGCAAATTTGATTCCCTCAGGTTCCTCCTGATTAATTCCATTACATACGTGTGTGTGGGGGGGTTGTGGTATCTGTGGGTCTGCCCTGTTGGCGGTGGTCAGAGGCTTGGGTGGGTGGTGTTGCCTGGCTATTTGAGTATTGCTTTTTGTTTTTATGAATCAAACATGGATAATCTCAATTGCCTTTAAACTACTTACTACTTGGACAGGTAGCAGAGAAACTTTCTGTTTCAGCTCCACAACCACAAGGACAGATACAGGAACTCCTTCCTGCCTCAGTTTGGATCTCAATGCCTGCATTCTCTTGCTAGATTGTATTTATTAAGGCCAAGAGTCCGTGTCTTTGATGAAGGCAATGCTGCAGCCAAAACAATCACCGCAGTTCATTCAGAAATCACTCTAAGAAGAAAGCAGCATGTGACTGGAGAAAGTGCCAGAAGCAAGGAACACTGGAAATGGGGAGTTAATGATTAATAACTAGGTCAACTCAGAGGGCATGTGCAAACACCTGGCCAGCAACTGTTTTCTACACGTGCGTTCAACAGTTGAAAAGAAAGTTCATTCCTCATAGGATCAGACAGAAACTAATCCAGTGTGGTCTACAGAAAACAAGCACCATGCTGCCGCTCTGCTTTGAGCAGTCTGATACTCCATGACTTAACACACTGCAGTTGTATCCAGGTAGTCTGGCCTTTTAAACAGGAGGGTAGAGGACAAAACAAATGGTTTTTCAATATTTAGACATAATCATTGATACCACTTAAATATGAGTGGCTAAATGTAAAAACACAAGCAGAGGTGCAGTCCTGGCAGGACACACTGAAGCAACGTTCTGCAACATTTTTCCCCCCAAGAAACGAAAATATTCACATTTAGCTTAATGGTTGAAATTCAGTGGTCACCTTAGGAGTATTTCATACCAGTTAATGAAGACAAAATGAGTGGTCAAAGCTGTCATGATATCTAGGGCCACATTTAATAATGGTCTGTGCCAGCAAAACCCACTTTTGACACCAAAAAGCTACTGTTGGTGCATTTGCAACAATGCACCCAACGGAGTAGAAAGTTCTTTGAGACCTAAACAAAGTAACACAGTGTAAGCTATAAAAACCTGTAACAATACACGTCTTTCTCTATGAAAAAAGTAAAATAAATGAGAGGAGGCTGAAGAAGAATCAGTTTGGTTTTCTATAAGGGTTGAACTAGTCTGTTAGACTGTGTGTGAGGTCCTGAGTGCAGACTTTATCCAGAGGAGAGCTGCATTAAGACAAACTGTTCCACCATATAAACCAGAACTCTGTGTGTAACAAATGACCTGTGTGATGTGTAGCAGAACACAAAACATTACTGAACACAAGATCCAGAGCTTTCTGTGTGTTAATGAAGATGCTGTTACTGTACCCCCAGCGTAAATGTGCACATTGCTTTTGTTTTTCCTGCACATAGTGTGAGGCTGCAGTTACAATTGATATTTTAAGACTCAGACATTAATATAACATACTAACATAGTTCAATTAATAGCTGCATTTGAACAGACATTTAAATATGGCTCACATAAGAGAAGTAAAAAAATAAAAATTTTCATATATCTGTACTTGAGTATTTGTTTTTCTGACAACTTATTACTTTTACACAAATATCTGTACTTTTTACTGCTTACATTTTCAAAACTGACTCGTTACTTTCAGTTTAAAACATTTGAGGGGAGCGTTTATTTCGCATCACTGGGCGCCTTCAAACAAACTGATCTGAGCCTAAATGGAGGGAACGAGAACACAAAAGACAATCCTACTGGTGTATCCATCACTGAGGCTTATTGCATACAAAGAGATGAAAAAGGTAAACACCATATAATTTATGCATCATTTATAGTGCTATACTCTTGGGTTAAAGTGGGTCAGAAAGATCAGGAACGCTGTTTGTGTTACAGGCGTCAGTAAGTTGTGGTTACCGTACTTGAGCTAGCTAGTGCTACAGAAGAGGAGTGAAAATAAAGAGAGTGACATTTATAAAGTGGCAGATAATTGTAAATGCAATGTTTCTATCAGCTCAACTAATATCAGCTAACACACAAACTGTTTGTGTGCAGTTTGTCACACCATGTGTCCCAGTGAGAAATTCACTGAGATGGAGAAAGATGTAAAAAAAGACAGAACAGGAGAGGAAGAAGAGAGGTTGGATTTAAAGGTAAGGACTGCTCAGTGGCAGTATGTGCTCAGATTGCTCAGAGCATGTACTTTTTCTCTTTTACTTGAGTAAAGAAGATGAATCAGTACTTCAAATTTTAAACTGGAAATTTAAAGCTCACATGTAACATCCTCACTCTTTTTTAATCTGAGGGGAGAGAGATAGGACAAAAGACATGCTGTGGAAGAATCAGCGTCATTGTGTACTGTCCTGCAAAACAAACTGAGGTTTAAACCAACATCGTGTTATTCAAAGGTTGCATGAAATACTCTGCAGTTTAGTGCAGATAAACAGATCTGTTTGCAGCACTGTGATGAATTTACAGCTCTGTGTTGGACAGGTGCACAGTGGCTGTGGTGTTGGTCAGTCAGGTTACATCAAGCGTAGCAGATAATTCAGGATGTGACGACAAATGCGTCTTGTGTTCTTCTGCACGTGATTCAGTGCAACTGTAACACAGATTTCAGGATTATGCAGTGGAATAGTTTGCCATAAAGCAGTCCTCCTCAGGATGAATCCTGAACTCCACCTGAGCGGCGGTCAGATACGTCTATAACTCTGACATTATGACTCTGCAAAGTGGTAAAACTCAAAATTCACCAGAGAATACACAAGGAAGAATAATGCAAACCTGCCACTGTGGTTAAACAGCCTTAGAAATGTGAACAATAATCTGCATGGCTTAAAAAACAAAACACAAAGCAAATAAAAAAATGGAGACAATTTGTTATTTACACTCTTAACCCAGATATTAATTGTAATTAAACTTTTTAGTAATCATTACTTATTCTTTCATGTTTGGTAAAAATGTTGTCCCATTACTAAATCAAATTAGTTAACTGTACTTTTCTACTCAAATATAGAGTGTAATGAACTTGTTAAGCAGAGATTACTAAAGATTATGTCTTTGAAGTGAATGGGCGGGGCATATTCAAACTCAGTCCTGCAGCAACATGTACCCCAGCAAGTTCAAGGGCTCCGGACTGGTAATCTGCATTATCTAATGCAGTTCAGTGCAATAGCTCTGCCACAACTTTTATTTATTAAGAAAGTTTGTAATGTTCAGTTTACACTGTTACAAGAGATCAATATCCAGCCACGTGTTGCTTTCAATACAACTTGAAAATAAAAAGGGTAATTAAATACATCGGAGGAAATATTATTACTTATATTAACAACAACACACCTAAACTTATATGTAAAGCTTATTTGCTTTACATATAAGTTTAGCTTAAATAGTAATTTTATACAACATGTTTAGTTGTGTTAACTTAGAACCTTAGTACAATGTATCAAACATGTTTAGTAGTATTTACTAAAATTGATTAGCTCACATAAATAGGAAGAAATTTATATGAGCTAATCAATTTTAGTAAAGACTAACAAACATGTTTAGTTTCATCTTTGTCTAAAAACTAGAATGGTTTAAAGCAGGGGTCTTCAACTCCAGGCCTCGAGAGCCGGTGTCCTGCAGGTTTTAGATGTGTCCCTGATCCAGCACACCTGAATCACATATAGAAGTCATTAGCAGGACTCTGGAGAACTTGACTGCAGACTGAGGAGGTAATTCAGTCATTTGAGTCAGGTGTGCTGGATCAGGGACACATCTAAAAGCTGCAGGACACCGGCTCTCGAGGCCTGGAGTTCCCTACCCCTGGTTTAAGGCAACGAGTTTCCACGTGATTTTCTAGTAAACTCAACTAATTCGGGTTAAGAGTGTAGGGTTAAGCTGTGAAACTTAATCCAGCAATATTGATAGGATTATTCAGTAATGGGCTGCCCTGCTCCTAAACACAAGTAAACTAAAACAAGAGGCCGAGGAGCCTCACTTCCTATGCTTTCAGAAACACGCACAGACACACACACACACACACACAGACACCCCTCCACAGATATGATACCAAACAAACACAGATTGGCCAGCTGCCTACTTGTCGGTCCTGAAGCCTGACAGCATCACGATGGCTTTGAAGACTCTGTGAGAGGTCAGGTTGACACAGGCCGCAGGGCAGTCTGAGTTTGATTGATGAGTTGATAATGTAATTAATGAAATTAATGTCAGCACAGTCCTGTGGGAATGAATCAATTTAGCTTTGATCGGCCACCCGTTACCATCAACTTCAGATGCTTTGTTTAAATGAAAAAGAAAACATGTCATCTGACCTAAATAATGGACCCAAAATCTGATCTGCTTCAGACACACACACACACACAATCACACACAGACACACACACTAAATACACAGAGCAAAAAATAGGCACAAAGAGGAGGGTCTCAGAACTGCATCAGCAGATGAAAATTATGTCCAGAAAGACAGCAGAAACAAATGTGTGTGACAGAGGAACAATAAAGTAAAAGAGAGAGAGAAGCCCTCCTCATCAAATATTCATGTCCAGAAACCTGGAGTTTCCCCACATCCTAATGGCTCCATTTATGGGTGGAAAATAAAAACTCACATTTCAGTAACTTGTCTACATGTCTGCATCCTGACATCACGAATTAATGAACCTTCAACAAGCTGCCAAGGCCAGCACGAATTGTAAGCCCTTATTCAGTGAACCCCAAACATGTGTAATTTGTGCAGATCCCCAAGAACAGACTCCTCAACTTTGCAGGTAAAAGCCAATAAAAAGCCATGTTTAACTCTAAAGCAGCATGCAAGAAAGACAAGAGAAAAAGAAGCATTAAAACAATCAGCCAATAATAAAATAATAAGATTAAAGATGATAAGGTGTTAGCTGTTTAATTACTGTCTGTACCGCCAACAACAGATCAACAGTGAATATATGAGCAGATTTTTCTTTATCAGATTCTGTGTCCAGACCCAAACCATGACTCAGTGTTTCTACTAATACACTGAATACTGTTGCGCCTGAGGTTCCTCTGTGCCACAGAGCTCCACTGTCATCTAAAAACGTTTAAAAACAATTAAAAACACATCAATGGTGAAAACGTGTCACCATGAACACATAAATGTTGTGATTTCATTTAATATGCATGTTAATTCTCTCTCATATTCATGTAGAAAGTTGATATTTTTGTCAGATTAAAAAACTAATAAGCTGTGGTTAGTGAAGTACCTGCATCCTCATCACATTTGCTTTGTGTTGCTATTAGACTGCACTAACATCTCCTGACCCCATCTGTGCTCAGAAACTGGCTCACTTTTAATAGATCACCTGCATCTGTGGGGGGACCCTAATTCACTCTGCTCAGGAAACCTGAGCTCAGGTTTGATAGTTGTTGATTAGCACAAAGGTAGAACTTCTTCCTGTTTGAGCACTGTTCAATACAGTTACAGTGATCAGTGGTTGCAGGAAGTTATTCACTTTATTTGGTAAAAGCATGTATTTGTCATCCACCCTTCAGCTGTCTGGCGTTGGGTGTCACACAGTCAAAGTATTTAACATATTTAACACAGTGTCAGTTCTGACTAACAGACTGTAGAAAGTAAGAGGAAAAGAGACCAGCAGCCAGTCCCTGTGCAAGCTGAGCAGGAGTCAGAGGATTTCAGCAGTACAACCTTTACAGCAGCAAAACACTTTATGAGTGTGAATATCAGTATGTTTTTGTGTTTTTCAGTATGACTGACTGGGCGAGGAGCCATGCTTTGACTGGTCACATGCACTCGTGCGGCTCAATATATAATGAACTCCCGGTTGGAGCTCAGCCAGCAGCAAGGCCATGAAGCTCTCTATTGCTCTCATTCATTCTCTGTGGGTGACTGTCCTCTCTCTGGTTCCCCATTCTCTCCATCACGTTTACACTATTCATGCCTCAGTGTCGTTCCCCGCTCCCCCCCCCCCTTCGCAATGTCACGAACAGATTTCTATGACCTTCATTTGTAGAATATCTGCCCCCTCCTCCCTCCATCTATCCTTCAATCTACCATCACCATTTGCCCCACTGCCCGAAATATCCGTCAGCTGCCGTCCAAGACTATGTTGTCAACATCCCCTGTGAGGAAGAATGGAAGCATTCTGCTCTACTTCCCCCCCCCATTATAAAAGGATAGAGAAGAGAACCGGGGACGGAATATGGACTGAATGGAGCAAACATTCATTGAATCAATGTGAGCCATCTCCATCTTGAACAGCTTACATTTCCATATAAAGCCTGTGCACTCTTTCATATAGTTCAGTAACATTTAATTAGAAATTCATTGAAAGACATTTAAGACAGTTAAAATAATAACTGGAAGTGGTAGTTGAAAATTGTGTGTTTTCAAAAATGTTAAGAGTCATAGTGTTGAATAAAATGACACAGCCAGTGTGTGAATAACTACATTAACTGGGGAAGTTGGTTTAAATCTCCAAAAACTGGAAAAAAATCAGACACATTTGGTGCACTAGAATCTGATGAAGGCCACAGAGAACACAAGCAGCCCACAACGTTTCAATGATTTGAGAAATGGAAGTTAGAGTTTCCTCGAGAATGGTCTGACACGCCTAAAAACAGACCAACTGAGCAGCATTTAGTTTCAGTTCAATTTAATCTCATCTACATAGCACCACTTCACAACAGTCCTCACATGGTGCTTTATAGACCTTACAATATCAGATAAAAATCAAACAATTTTACAACCAACTTCCTTTTCATAAGAAGAGTAATCCAGCAGAAACAAGCTCATGGAGGGGAAATCGTTGGCCATCACCACTTGAAGGGGTGAAAAGAAATAGCGATAAAAGGAGAATTTAGAGAGGGAAAAAGCAATCAGGACAAGTCAAACTATAAGAGAGTGTAGACAAAATTAATGAATGCAATCATGGCATACAAACACATGGAGAGTGAAAAGAGGGCAGCCTGAGCCTAGAGCAAAATTCACGGTCACCTGATCCAACACTAATTATAAGCTGAATAGAAATAGCTGAACGCCACACACGAATGAATAAACGAACAGAGACATATACCAACATTTATCACATCTGCATTTTTCCTTATATGAAAATAACAATGCATTTACAACACCAACCAGAGTGCAGTGTGGTGTGTGTGTAAGATGTGGAGACCCATCCTCATTCGGGACAGCAGTTAATTCTGTTATTAGCCTTTCTATGAACAATGGCTGGGACTGGGATTACAGACTGAGGTGGGGGAGGATGGGCTTACTGGAGCACTTAAAGAAAAAAAAAGGAACTTATGGGATCTCCTTAACTGGACAGATTGCACTGATGGCATGTGCTGCTGACAGCACATAATCCTGTAAAACGCTATAATCTGTGAAACACTGGCAGCACCTAAACTCTATTACATCTCACTCAACACAAAGAGTAAAATCAGAGACCCAGGTTGGGGCCAGGTGCATTAAATTTCTTTGGCCATTTAAAAATTAGGCACCAAAAACACACCGGCTGCTGTGAGTTTTGGTCAGAGATTTTTCATGACCTCTGTCCTGATGCAGAAATGGTCATTGTAGGCTTGTCACAACAACTAGACAGTGTGAAATGTGTTAGTCGCGCATCCAGGGGTCACATTAGTCTTTGAAGCTTTAAGCACCTCTGCCTCAGCTGAATCAAAGTCGCAGTTAGATTTCAGAATAATGGCATGGTTTTTGCGTGTTGGGCATTTGTGTTGTGCACATTTGCACTGTCCAAACACCACAATCAGTTGGGAGGATTGACATGTACTTTGTCTGTGCAGTGAAAATGCTGGTATAATCCTGAGCACTGTCAAAGGTTCTGTGAATAAATGACAGCTCATCCAGAATGTGTCAGTACCATCTAATCCAGCAGTTTGCTCTGAACTTTTTTAAACAGACATGTTGTGTGTCTGTGTGTATGCATGCATGGGTGCTGGGGAGTAGCAGGGGGAGGTGGGATTCACTGTGGTGAGGCATGCAGGCGAAATTCAATATGGCATTTGCAGGGATCGAGACAGGGATAGACAGAAAATTGGAAGTGAGAGAGACCCTCTTGATCGGCCTGGCATGTCATGAACTGACAGACACACACACACACACACGCACACACGCACACACGTACTGTTAGAACCAGGTCAAGCATGGCCCAAATATGACCACTGAGATGAGATCATCAACAATTCATGCAGCTACTGTAGCCAAAAATATTCAGTATCCCATATATTTGTATGAATCCCACACACTTGGTCAAACTGAGCAGCTGGTCTTTATTCTGTGTTACTGCTGTCAGTCCGTCTGTCCTCCTCACCTCTCAACTATAAGCCGTCCATATCCTACAATACAAACTGTGTGTGTATACATAAGAAAAAAGCAGAGCACATTGTTGGAATAGCCGGTGTTTACTGGAGCATTAGAGTTTGGCCTGAAGCTAGGCAGGGCTACAAAAACTCCAATCCTGCTTCCCTTTCACACTAAAGACCAATCTGTGTCTCACTACCGTGTACAGAGTTTAGTTCCACAAATCCATAAGTGTACTATTCCACGGCAATGTGGAGGCTGGTGTGAGAGCCATCACACACAGATGTCCTGGGGAAAGGGGGTTACAACTGTCACATTCTTAAATATCAAACTACTCCTGAACCAAAGACAACGTCAGAAACGCCCAAAGTCCTCTTTTCAGATGGAAGTGAATTTTGAAGAAGAGGGGAGAAGCACAGAATCCCAGCTATTTCACATCCAGTGTGAAGTTTCTGCAGTCGGTGATGATTTGGGGCATCATTTCATCTGCTGGTGCAGGTGATCAATGGTCCAATGTGTTTTATCAATCAGTGTAGCGTCTACCAGGAGATTTTAGAGCACTTCATAACTGCATCTGCTGGTAACGGCGTTCCCACCAGGTAGTGGGTGTGTGGATGAACATACTTTTCAGAAGATGACATTTCTGGATTTAAATCCTCTCTTCATTACCCTTAGGAAATATTCTAACAATTCGAGGTACTGGATTCTTGGATTTACTGTTTTGTTTTAAATAATGGGAAAAAAATGACCTTTTCAAGATACTGTAACATTTTGAGATGAATTACTACAACTTACCGTTTCGAACAGGTAGTTTAGATTTGGTTTGACACAACACATTCAAGAAAGCAAACAAAAAGCCTAAAATCTAAATTTATGAAATGTATAAAAGGCTGTGTGAACACTCAAAGACCTTCTAAAACTCAAGTCTGGCCACTTTGGAGTACTTCTGGGCACTTATTGGGGCCATTATCTTGGAGCTAAATAATTATTAACTTCAATTCACCAGGATAAAAACAGTATGTACAGCATACACTCTAAGGTATTTGCTGATTTGCCACCAAAAAGTTTCAAAATGCTATTTTTGCCCGTTGAAGTCTTTTTGCTGTTGCAGAAATCTCACATAGATTTTAAGTCAGAACTCTCTGAGTGCCGTGTCTTTCCCTTTAAATGCCTCGGCCTGTTTTCACCACAACAATGATGACTTGGTTTCAATTTTCAAACATGAAAGAAGAGGATTCAAAATATCGAGCAGCTTAAATTTCTGGCTTGTTTGAGCATTTAGTTACAGTATTTAAGATGGATACTCACAACTCCAGAACCAGCACCATCTCTGAAGCCATCTCATAGACCTGGTGGAGGTTGACCACGCGGGGGCTGGCTCTGGCCAGCTCAAGTACTGCAATCTCATGGATGATCTCCATCCGGCAGTCCTGCCCTTTCCGTCTCTTCCTCATGAACTTTGCAGCGTACTCATGACCCGTGCACTTCTCCACACACTTTCTGACCACAGCAAACTTTCCCCTGAAAGACAGGACGGCCATCAGAACTGAATACACAGCTGCCACTGGCAGGTGAGAACATAACACTGAGACCACATGTGGATGATGAACCCATTTACTTATAGCAAAACACAAAATCACACTTTAACTTGTGATCAGTTAATTAACACAGTTATTACTTGGACTGCAAGAAGCTCCAAGATTCTTGCAGTCCAAGTGGAGAACTGGGTTGGAACATTCATATACACATTCACACAGCACTTTATTTAATGCCTTTCAAGCACTTGGTTGGTAATTTGAAGTTCAGTATCTTGCTCAGATCTCTAGTTCTGCTTGGACTTGCAGACCAGCAGAGATCTAACACTCAATCTTCAGATTAGAAAACAGCCTGCACTACCTCCACCTGAGCCACAGCCCCCCCTCTGTGGGTGGTACGTCAAAATAAATGTGTGTTAAGTTGATGTTTAACACAGGTTAAACATATTTTTGGAACTAGGCTGTGAATGTTGTTGGATATGCAGACTGGAAGGTGCTCTCATGTGTACACCAGCTAACCCAGAAGGACCTCTCCTGGGCAGCATGTCCATACATATCTGGTGATGGAGACTTACTGGCCAAAGAAAAACAGTAACAATGTAATACTTTCAGCTAACATGGATATTTACTTATTCACAAATTTAATATGGAGCAGCTAGTGAGGAGGTTGCTGGTTACAAAACCACTGATCCATTCTGAATTAATTGGTTGGGTCTTGTTGGCCACTGCATACTGTCTCAACAGAGAACACAGACAAAATATGAACAAATGACACTGATTCGGGGTTTCAGCTCCTTAAAATTAGACACACCGCATGATGTTTGCTTTGGCTTTGTGTCACCTAAAAGATCAGGTGGTAAGCTCCTCTACATCCAGTATTAAAGTGTAATATAAGTGCTCTACAGTGCAAGTATTTTTGCTTGAATATGTAAATTAAAGTGAATACAAGGTTGTGTACAGCAAGAGATTCTTGTATTCTGACACTCTTTTTAGCAAAGTTCAGCACAATCTGGTAGCAGATATTTTTGTCAGAAAAACTGACAACCTGCAGGTTATATCAGTTGTTGCTACTTGACAATAATGAGATTGTTAAAAGGTTCATTTTGATAACTTAGGGGCTGTCCCATTTTCAGCAGTGTAGAAGTATCAATTCCTGTGTCCAACTAACATCTGATCTAAAAAGCTATCCTGCAGCAGTGTGCTGTTAGCTCTTCTCCAATACCAAGTCATCTTTCAGTTAGATGCTTCATTTACGTCCCTTGTCTTGCCCTCTTTTTGCAGTTTAAAACTAAAATAATGCCAAATATTTGATTTTGTTTTCAATTCACAGGTGTGTGTGTGTGTGTGTGTGTGTGTGTGTGTGTGTGTGTGTGTGTGTGTGTGTGTGTGTGTGTGTGTGTGTGTGTGTGTGTGTGTGAGAGAGTGTGTGTGCTGCGGGACTGGGTTTAGAGCCATAAAAGCTACAAGAGATGTTTTTATCTTGGTTGAAGGTACAGCTGTAAAAAGAAGATGATCAGCAAACCACAACTTAGCGCAAGAAGAGAAGCTGTGAAATTAAAATAAAATGACAAAGACTTCTTAGACTTATACAGTGTCTGATGAGCACCCCCGGGCCTGAAGCAGTGGACCGAGCAGCTTCATTCTCAGCTGAACTCATGTGAGAGTCATGGGGCTGATGCTGTTGGGAGCTACAGATTTCAGCACTGATGTTTTCTGCTAGTGAGATGAAATGTCATAGTAAAAACGTGCTATACATCAATTATTAGTGCAACCAGCTTCTTCTTTTTCCATAGTCATTAGATCAGAAATTGCTTCAAGCTTGGAGCTGACAGAGGGTGTACTTTCTTTTTACCATGATTGGAAACTGTTCCAATTGTGGATGCTCATATTAAACATGGCTAAAGTTTCAAATAATAAGGTCAGTATATGTACAAGTGATACCACAGAAGTGACACTCAGCTGTTAACTCTTTTGTTTGGGCAGCCAATCAGAGGAAAGGTGGCTTAAATTAACATAAATAAAGATTATTTTGAAATCTGAATCATACAAAGCTACTCTAGTAGAGTCTAAAAATACAGAGCTTGACATTAACATATAAGTTCTACATTGTCATTTTGTGGATAACTTACATGTACCGTATTTTCCGGAGTATAAGTCGCACTTTTTTTCATAGTTTGGCTGGGGGTGCGACCTATACTCCGGAGCGACGTATATGTGACATTTATAACACATGAACCAAAATACTCCAGCCACTTGACATCTCCGTGAACTGCAGCTTTAAGGCAGTCTTGCGTAACCTGTGGGCGCAGTGGATGATGGATGGAGAGCACAGCTTAACAGCAACTGGGAGAATGCGCCACCCAAATTTCCTGGAAGTCATTGGATGGATCAAGAAAACATGGGCTTCAGTGACAAACCATCCTGTTGGGATTCAGAAAGGCTGGAATAATTGGAACTGCAGCTGACGACGAGTCTGACTAACGCGACACAGAAGAGGAAGCGGCGCTTCGTCTACGGAGTGTACGGAATTGTTTAGAAGTGACACCGAGGATGAAGAATTCAATGGATTGATGGTTTGGTTAACTTGTTAGTATGTTCTTTATGCTATGGTTATCTGAATAACTTAATGTTACGTTAACATACTGTAGCGATTCTCTTAGTTAGAGAGCGTGTTGATGTTGTGGGATTTCGGACTGTTCGGGAGGTTCGTGAAGGCAGCATGGAGAGAGAGAAAAAGACCGAGAGCTTGCCTGTGTGTGTGTTGCTGTTCCGCTGTTGTAGTTGTGGTTGGCGTGGCTGTGGCCTACAGCAGCCGTTTTTCTGTTAATAAAGACGACCTTTGTTGTGAATATCGCTGACTTTGGAAGTGTGTTTACAACGTAACAATACCGAACACGTGTTCGTTGTGCGTCATGTAGCTGAATGTGCTACGTTAGCATAACGTAGGTGTAACCGTGTTCGTCCTGTTCTTTAATCCATTATTATTTTAAATTGCCGTTCAAGATGGAATTTGTGCTCTGAGTCTCGGATTCTATCAACCCCCCCCCCCCCAAAAAAAGTGCGACTTATAGTCCAGTGCGACCTATATATGTTTTTTCTTCTTTATTATGCATTTTTTGGCTGGTGCGACCTATACTCCGGAGCGACGTATAGTCCGAAAAATACGGTAACTGTGCAATCTAATTAATTACTGCCATACACAGGATAATGTGAGGTTACTCTAAATCAGCCATCCATGACAGAGACATACACACAAGTTTAAATAACTTTCAGTGGTCAGAGAGACTAGAAAGGCACTATATAAATGCCAGTTAATATTACTTTATGCCTGTTATCTTGATAATATTGTGTTCATCTTGAAGCTGGTCTCATAACTCCTTTATAGCATACAGGCCCCTGCTTCACATGTGCTTTCATTAAGCTCTTTGAAAGATATATATTAGAAAGCAATTCAATGCCTTCCTGTTACAGGAAGCTTCCTCAGATCCTGTACTCAGAGGTTTTCTGTCAACCACACTGAGCAGTTATGGTATTTCCTTTTTATTTTGTCAACCCTTCATTTATTTAACTGTGGTCACACATGGATATTGCAGTAAACTGGATACTGGGACAATACTGGGCCTACTGATTGGCAGCTTACTAGAAACCTACTGTTTACTACTAGATTTTTGCTGACTTTTACTAACATGTTTTGGTCAGCAGTTCAGACAAAATTAACTACATAGGAAAAGAATATAGTTTTATATTTAAAATTAGAAGTTGTTGGGTTTGAGAGCAGGAGGATTAAAAAAAAAAAAAGATCATTCGTTTCTTCATTAGTTGGTATCAGAAAATACTACAGTACATTGGAAAGGTGCTGGCAGCACAGTTGTGATGGTTCAAAGACCGGTGGAAGCAGTGTGTTACAGTCTAGGAGTGGTCTTGCCTGAAGAAAAAAGGAAAAGCAGAGAGATGCCGTTTGGCCTGCTTTTCAGAAACCATGCTGGGCCACCGCAGCCTTTTCTAAAGCAGTGTCAGCACATTTCGAAAGCCAGCAGCTTCATTCACAGGCTACACCCTGAAAGAGACGGCCTTTGTGCATGTGTGCCTAACCATGTATATGTGCAAACACACACCAAGCCAGAAGTGATGGCATGGTCACAATTAATGGAAAAAACAAACAGTCTTTGGACATAATGGATGGATTTCCAGGGTGCTATCTAACAGTGGATTTACATTTACCAGCCTGTTCAGCTGCTCATTAATGCAAATACCTAATCAGCCAATCATGTGGCAGCAACTCAGTGCGATTAAGCATGCAGACATGACCAAGACAACTTGCTGAAGGTCAAATGAGAAGGGAGGAGAAAGGTGATTTAAGTGACTTAGATCATGGAATAGTTGTTGGTGCCAGATGTGAGTATTTCAGAAACTGCTAATGTACTTGTATCTTCCAGGGTTGTAGCTAGAAAATAATGACCATTTCTTGAATGACCAAGAAAGAGAAAATATCCAGTGAGCAGCAGCTCTCTGGGTGAAAATGCCTTGTTGAAGCAACACAAACCAGCTACTGGACTCAGGTCTTTGACAGTCACAGAGGAGCTCAAACCAAACACCTGGATTAGGTCCAATGTAGTTAATGAATGCTCAGTAATGACTGGACATGTGTCTGTATAAATAACTATGAATAGAGAAGGACTTACTAATAGAGCCCTGCCTTTAAATAAGCCTGCTTCAAGAGTGGGCAGCTGCAAATTTCAGTCGAGCAGAGACTTCTTTCCTGGTCAGTACCCTCTCAATCCATGGTGACATAAACTAATACTCAAATAACTTGCATGCTATATAAATAAAAATTTACCTACTTAATTTGTGTCTGTCAAACTACACTATCTTTGGCATTTTTCAACATCTATATGCCTAAAGATACAGTTTAAAATTGGTTCTTTGCTAAGTTATATGTCATGTGTAGATGCAACAGTAGTATCACTTAGGTTAGGCGCTTTTTTATGGTTGAATGATTCATAGGTCAATGTTAAGTGGCTTAACAAACAAAAAAACATTTCTTTGAAAATGATCGTACACAAGGACTTGACTGAAAAGACAAAAAAGAAAGAAAAAAAAAAATCAGCTAATGTCCAAAGAAAAACATTAAAAGGCCTTCAGAAAGCCGGGAGAACAATCGCTCACAGCCACTTTAAAGAGACAGTCTGGCTTCTTGGACCAAACCACAGAGAACTGAGGGGTGGCTCCAGACTTTTGCACAGTATCGTAAATAAAAGCTTTGGTTCAAGAAGGTTGATTCTGTTTATCTGTACATAAGAGGAGGTAACAGAGTTGATCATATTGACAATGGGTCTACACCCTGTTTATGTATCTTAGGTAAATCATACAGACCCTGGGTATAACCTGTGGTATTAGGCCTGATCAATAATGTCCTGTATGATCAATAATGTCCTTCAGGCAATCTATCACTTTTCCTGTAACCACAGCAGGGTGTCATTCCAGGGTCACATAAGGATTTCATCACTAAGCTGTAACTAAATTTCTCATGATAGTCTGACTGTGCACCTACCCTTGTCTACCAGAAGGATGGTGATGTTTTCATCCTTACCAAGTGACATAAATGCCTTCCTCACCTTGATGCTGATAATGGCTGCTTAGCATTGCTGAGGCAGGCTGAAACGTTCATCCGAATTGCTCCACTTCCTCATCCAAAATGATGTTAATTTGGATACCTGATTCAGTGGCTGTGATCACTTTCACTAGTGGGATTAGTCTCTGTGTGACAGCAAAGTTCATGCCTTTAGCATGCATGTTTTTCTGCTTAAGTGAGTTATTCTTTTCCTTTCTTCACCCACTTGACCACATCCTTGGCATGTGTCTTGCAACCGGTCACCCTCCTGGAAGTTCATAGTGTGCCGATGTTTCTGGTGCACAGCAAGGAGAGCAAACTTTTCCTGCTGTCTAGTCTTAGACTTTCGGTGCTGTGCTAGACGAGCCTTTTCAGTGAATCACCTTTATCGGATCTACTCTAAAATTACTTTGTCTCACCCGTTTAACAGCTGACTGTACCTTCTAGAGGATTTTGATAACCAGATGCTGTCTGTTCCAAACAATTTCAAAGATCAATAAAGTGTTACCAGTATTTCTGATCTCATCTCATCAATAATCTTTCATGCCACAAACATTTCCATCACCGTTTCTCTTCTTGTTTTTGCTTACTGTTTCAGAGACATCATGTTTAAAAATTGTCCAAATCATAGTATAATTCACATGCATTAAGTGTGTGCCCAACTTGGCATTCTGAGTCAAACCAAATGGAGCATTTGAACCATCTAGCCTTAAGCTGCCTTCTTGCCACAGTTGGGCCCATATCTTACATCTTGTCAGAAGCAGCTATAAAGTAAAAAAAAATAGGTCTTTATTGAACACCTTGTAACTCAATAATATTGCAGTACTACTCTGTAGCAATTTTTGCCCCCACCCCCTAAAAATTAACAACTTGCATGTACAAATTGAGGTTAGTGTGGAGCTTCTAAACATACTTTTTTAAACCCAGTTAGATCTTGAGTCAGTAACCTAAAAAGAAATAGTTTTGTGATCAGGCTTCAGAGTTTGAGACTCCAATCTCCCCTCCAGAGATAAACCACAAAGTGGAATAATATCCACACTTATGACTGTGTTTACAGCAAACCACTGAGCAGTGCCTTGGTGAGCATAAACGTGAACACACAACCTTTTGTCAGCTGATCTTCTACAGTGCTGTAGGCCGGAGTGGCTCTGCAGATTAATGTAAGCTTTCATGTTGTTCTGTAGCAGCTAATCTCAGTCACAATGTCAGGTCATGCAATGCAAAGTGACATGAGGACACAGAGCCTTTGTTGCGTGGCTAAGGTTGTAGCTTTATATGAGTGAGTGTTATAATCAAAGTCACTCTAGGACTTACCACTCAGCAGCTATCTTGGTAAAATCTCTAGGCAGTTATTTCAGGTCCAAGTCCCGGTCTAAAAGTGTCATATCTGCAATTTCAGTGATCACTGGTACCAGAACTTCACATTAAAAGGTGCTGGCAAATCTGGCATCTCATTTTAACCAAAGACCAGAAGTACAGAGTATGAAGTATACAAAAGATAAATGCGCAGTGTGTCCCGCAGAATTAGAGTGTGTTCACGGCCCGAGCATGTGTGTAGCAGCAAAAGGAAGTTCATCCAGTGACAAATGATACCATTTACACTTTCTAAGAATACATGACATTAATAAGTTTCTCATCCTATGAATCCTATCACACGAATATTGTTTAACAACAACAGAAGACGGCACGATTAGTGTATGGAGACCATTTTACATACATATCAGCCATCTAGCTTGTTGGCTATAAAATATTACACCCTGGTGGTAACGCAAGTTACTGCAACTTCAGCTGCGTGTCCATCTCACGACAGGCAAAATGTGACATCTACACAATTTCCTGGAGAGGACAGGTGGTTCTATTACACACTTTGAAAAGGTCACTCCATCACCACGCGGAGGTGACATTAATTCTGTCTTACTGCAAAGAGAAGCTTATTGGATATTCACTCTCAGTACACTTTCTCCGTTTGGACTCAATGAAGAGTTTGATGTAAGACCTTTTCTATAATGATCCTTTTTGGTCAGCTGCCACTTCTGGTGCAAATGGGCTATAGGGTTATGTGACCTCTGGGGATGGGACAATAATTTGTCCAATTTGATATAGACGTTCTTTACCCATAACAGGTGTGTGTATATATGTATATGAGACTGGACTGTGGGACTTTTTGAGTATATGTATTTGGTGTATATTGTTAATGGCCTGTATTGTATGTGACGAGCATTGTATTATGTATTTTTAATTGTATTTGAGGTATGCTACGCTGATGTGATGTTAGATAAATGGTCTTTCCTATGTGTTTTGTGACAGCCCAGTGTGGTACATCCTATATTAAGTTGTCTTTGTCCTATTTTTTATGCGGACATTGAATGGCACCTTTACCCAATTTTCGGGTGAAGGGAGGATACTTAAGCAGGTGTGTAGCATTTCTTAATTAAGTCTGAAGAAGGGCATTGCGGCCCGAAACGTTACTACTTTCTGAAATACCGATGGATTAAAATATTTCCAGGAGCTTGTTGGTGTGCGGACCTCCTCCTTTTTCACTGAGTTCTGTTCGGATCCAGCACCCAGTTTTATTTTTTTGTGGATGTGCGTGTTTCTCTTTAATTAAGTCTATTACACACTTTGCCATGATACCGGGTTGCTCTTTTGGTGGCAAAAAGACTTCCAGTTATAGCGGTCTGTGAATGTGGCCCTCCACTCTCAATTTTATTTATATAGCACCAATTCACAACAGTCACCTGAGGGTACTTTCTATTTTAAGGCAAAGACCTGCAATAGCAGAAAGAAACCCCAATAATCAAATGACCCCTTTGAACAAGCACTTGGCAGTGGTGAGGAGGAAAAACTCCCATTTCATGGGAAGAAACCTCTTGCAGAACCAGGCTCAGGGAGGACCAGTCATCTTCAGTGAAAAGCTGGGGTGTGAGGAAAGAGAGGAGAGCAGAGGGACACAGGACAAAAGGCAAACTATGGGAGAGAGAGAGAGACAGCGTTTAACAATAACTCATGATTAAATGCAGTCGTGTCTATAAACACACAGATAGTGAAAAGAAATGAGTGAACAAGAAACACTCAGAAGAAGCCCCTAAGCAGTTTAAGCCCACTGCAGCATAGCTAAAGATGGTCAGGGTCACATGATCCAGCCCTAAGCATAACTTTAAAATTGTGAGTGTCAGTCTCCCAAATGCAATGTGGGAGCTTGTAAAACAGGTTAGGGCCCAGTAGATGAAGGCTTTGCCTCCCATTCTTTTAAACAAATTCTAGGAACCAAAAGCAACCCTGCAGTCTGAGAGCGAAGATAAGCTGGGGCCTGATTAATCCACATTACTGTACTGAATTTAACAGGGAGTCAATGAAGAGAAGCTAATATAAGATTTGTTTTTTCTCTTTCTAGTCCCTGTCAGTACTCTAGCTGCAGCATTTTGGATCAGCTGAAGGCTTTTCAGGGAGCTTTTAGAGCAGCCTGATAACAATAAATGACAATTATCCACTCTAGACTAAATGCATTGCATACTGAGTAATGCAATAAATGCATTACTCAGTAATACATTTATTGCAGGATGTTTCTAATTTCTTTGATATTGCACAAATGAATGAAGGCAGTCCTACATATTTGTTTATGCTGCCACTTGTCGGGTCATTTGATATTTTTGAGTGCATTTATTAAGCCATTTTAAATTTTATTTTACTTGACATTGGAATACTTGTTTCATTATTACAAATATTAATATTATTATTATTACCTCTGCCAAGAAGGTTGTGTTTTTGGTAGCATTGTGTGCCTGTGTGTGTCTTTCTGTCTGTAACCGTGATAGCTCATTGATTCTGATTAAACGTTGTAGGGGTGCAGCATGGACTCATGTTAACAAGCAATTAAAATGTGCCTCACATCCACCAAGGTCTTCAAGGTCAACGTGTTGATTTATTGTTCAAAAATTGACAAACAGCTTCATAACTGAGAAACTATGATTATTACAAGTGTGGTGTGTACTGTCAACACATAGTAGGTACCATATTATGATTTAAAATGTCAAATGAAAATATGTATTCAGTTAGGTCAACACTTCTCAGTTTGAGGAAGAAAACCTGTGTTGGTGTGCCACCATATACATTTTATACATTACACACTACATACAAGCATCAATCAACACTAAAAATATTGTGTAGAAAGGGGTTAATTTGAACCATTTCTTATGGATTGACCATCATTTTTTGATAGAAACTAAAATAGGACATATTAATATATCTATTTGGGTTAAGTAGACTTGAGTGTATACACAGATTCTGGTGGTGTGATCACACCCTCTGACCCTACTGTGAGAACCATTTCTTTTAAATCTCCTGAGGGTACCCATACATTTTTTAATGTTTTTTAAATACCCATCCAGTGTTGATTAAGTGCCAATAAAGAAATCTGTGGGATATGTATGAAGATCTCCTTACAGCATCAAAATCAATGAATGGAGTGAATCCAGGTGGTGCTGCTGCAGAGCTGCATGAAGGTCCCACAATTTTTTATTTTTTATTTTTCTTTGTCAGTTGTATAGATAACTCATATGGGCTACTGTTCACAATTGTTAAAACTATGGGCTCTTCAATCAGATTCTAGATAATCAGGGGTAAAGGTGCTTTAGTGCTCAGGCCTCCCAAAAAGTGGGCATCGCCCGCTCAGCATGGACGGGATTAATCTGAAAACGAGGTGTAACATTTTATTTCCCAACCACCATCATCATATAATATAACCAGATTTGGAGATGGTGATTCCCCAAGTTATGCTGATTTCATGTTATCTCATCTGGAGCTGACTGTGTAAACCATGGCAGGTCCAAAAATTGTTTTAAGTATTTTAAAGTATTTATTCTTCACTGCAACTGATTACAGTGCCAGACTCTAATAATGTGAATCAAATATTTTCTAACATTCTTGATCATACTCTCGTACTACTAGACCTCTTAAAACACACAAGGTTAACCAAGCTTAACAATAGGATTTTGCTGGCTAAAGTAGTTTTTAATCTCTAAG
Source organism: Archocentrus centrarchus (assembly GCF_007364275.1). Classification (NCBI taxonomy): domain Eukaryota; kingdom Metazoa; phylum Chordata; class Actinopteri; order Cichliformes; family Cichlidae; genus Archocentrus; species Archocentrus centrarchus. The sequence continues at coordinate 8,144,954 of NC_044365.1, read as the reverse complement.
ACTGTACCAACACACACACGCATGCACACACACACGCATGCACACACACACACACACACACCACTGTTGTCAAAGAGCTGACAGAGGACTAATCCTCTCTAAGAACATGAAGAAAGTCAGTCTGCTGATGGTTAGTCCCGATAAAAGCATATTCTACTCAAACGTGGATTGGCTTTGGTCAGCTGTCAGTGGCATTTCCTCTAATATTTAAGCTTTTGGTCTGCTCTAAAGTTACACACACACACGCACGAATGCACACCCACACACCTGCCAGATTCCTGGCATACAGTGGATTTGACTTTCAAACAAAGCAATGTGTGTTATTCACCTGCTAATGTCTGAGCTGTACTTGATCACAATGATATAACAAAATCAGGTGAATCAGCATGAAATGTAATACCGGTTTTATTTAGTCCAAACACAATGTACCAAGTCAACTGTTTAAGCCTCATGAAATTAATAAGGTGACTGAATGGAACTAAATATAAAAGTCAGGCGCTTGAGTATTTCTATATATGGCACGCCCGAAATATGTGGCCACTTTTGTGTTAATCTTGGATATTTTTGGCAACTACAAGGATTTTGTGATGTATTATTTTGTAACGTGGACTGTAAAGTGGAAGAACACTACAGGTGGAACTGCTGATGTCAAGGTGCCCCAGCTGCTTCGGGGGTGGACTTCTGCTGCGACTCAGGTGCAAACTAGTAGGCAGGTCGTGCACTGTGTCTTCACTGCGCCTGAATGTTACTTGTATTTGCAGATTCAGCTGGAAGCACACATCTGTACACTAAGTGTGTAAGGGAATAAGACGGTAGCTGTAGCAGCCTGTCAGTGAGGTTAGCCTCTGCAGGCCGGGAGAAGCTAGGTCGTGGCAACATTGTGGTTGTGTTTTTAATGTGTTGATGTTTCAGTGCCGTAAGTACAATTAAGTTAAAAGGAGTACAAAGCTGCTTACGTCCATGTTATTGGATGTAAGAAAGCATATGAAAGTTGCATTTTATACAGAAGTATCACTGCACGAAAAGAGGGATTTTCATCCCCGTATACTGACACGGGTGCCACTAGTAAACAACAGCTTCTGACAGCTGATATCCAGAGTGATGATAACGGTCAGTGTTTAAGTACACTTGAGAATTTGATGCAAGTTGCACTATAGAGCTCAGGATCGTGACGCCACCAACATAGTGCATTATGGGACTGTTGTTCACATTAGTCCGAGTTGATAACAGAATATACAGAGGCAGACGCTGCTGTTGGGTTTGACAGTTAAACTGTGCACATTAGTAACTCATCAGAATGGTGAGTTGTTGTGTTGTAAAATGACAACTGCACATATGTGACCTGATCTGGCAAAATGAAGGGGCAGATAACAATCAGGAGAGATCACTTACATGTTTTGAGCGCTATTATCAGCTACCAGTGATATAATTAATATTGCTTTGCATATAGACTATGCATATGCATGCACAGTCTATATGCATGTGCAACTATTAAATACGATATAAAATAAACTATATACAAAGTGTCTTTGCAAGGCAAGAGATGCAAAAACGTGTGCATGTATTGCAAAGTCACGACTCAGTGGCTGATTGAGTCCCATGCACATGAAGCCGTTTATAATTTTTAACATGTTTAACGTGCAGGTGCTCACCACAAATGCTTTTTGATAAAATGTTGGGGAATATGAGCATTGATAGCTCCCCAAAATAAAGTGTTCATATGGATCAACCCCTCCAAAGAGCACTTCTTTGTCTTGTTTGTTTAGCTTCTCTCTGTAGCCCATCATGCTGCTGATCGTCTCACAGATCATTGAGGTGTTTCCCTTCTATTACCCACCGGCATCTGTCCCTGTTTTGGTTTTGCATGAACAACAACATGGCAATTACTACCCAGAATGCACTGCAATTCCCAAGCTCTATAGATTTATAGTAGCTCTTAATTGATTATGCAAAGGGTGACTCTGTACTTTCATTATAAAAGCCTGCATCAAATACAAGTAAAACAGTGGCGTTACTGACAGGCCTCAGGGGTCCAGGCCCACCCAGTGAAGTGACTGTGCCCCCCCTCACCTGAATTCTACTGAAACACTACTACAACTGTAGGTTACATTAACTGACACAGTTTGTTGATGAAAAACGTAAACACCTATATCACCATTAAATTATTGCAGTGTGAGCTCAATTTAATTATGCAGTTAACAGTACTTTAGTTCTTCTGCAGCAATCACGGTAACCAGGAGACTGAGGACAGTGAGTGGATGGGCCTGTGTAGGTCAAACTTTGGGACGTACCCCTCAGGTCATTCAGCAGCTGGTGCAGCTAGTTTTAAAGCTTGACCCTACTAGAAAATTGCAAAACAAATGGAAATGTGTTGGGATATTCTGCTCAGTCAGCTGTGCTAGTGTGTGCTGAGCTCATTGATCCACATCTGCACCCAGAAAATCTCTGTTTGTCTCTGCAATCTCACACTGATATTTCTGCACGTTTCAAACTGTGGCTACATTTCCCTCTGAGGGCACTCTGCTGTACTGTTGTAATTGTGCACAGTGTGTGTAAGTGCATTTTTTGCGACTTAAGCCAAATGCCCACCCCCCCAAAGCTGCTTGTTCATGAAGTTCATAAGGTCTGGCGTGGACCCTGCAGACTGCTTAGAGCACATTTTCATTGCATTACTTGCATATTTTTACTTCAATTACATTTTTAATGCAGGAATTTGACTTCTAATTTTACAGCATCTGTGCCTTCACATTTCTTCTACCACTGGTGCAGGAAACTATTTCTACAAGTGTTCCTAAGCTCTGTAAGATGTATGTTCACCCTGACTAGAAGTTAATTTAAACCACAAAGAACATTCCTGTCACAACGTAAAAGCTTCAATCAGTTTTGGGCAAAGTGACTTTTATGTATCCTTTATAATGTAATATAATATAATATAATATAATATAATATAATATAATATAATATAATATAATATATCATTTTCCAGGTAAAAAGTGCCATTGACATTAAATGTCATTTTCAAGACAGATCAGGCCCAGACAGAATATAACAAATATAACATCACAGTTCTATCAGTCCAAGAAGGACTAAACTGATTATAATTTAGATCCAATAACGCAGAGTCATTAAGATAGTTGTAAAACAGGTCATTTCTTTATTTTATATACAACCCTTCATAAATCCTGTTGCCTCAACATCAGAAATGACTTTTTGGCACAACTCAGGCGACAAACATCTCTAACATCTCAAGTTCATCTAAATTTGCATTCATGGCAACATTCAAGTGTGCAGTTTGTCTTACCTTCCGAGCTCTCTGCCGGGGATTACGGTGTAGTGGTCGGTGAAAGGTTCGTTGTTGATGGCGGTTCTGATTTCGGACAACAAGCCGCTGATGCCGCGGCTCTGGCTCGGTCCGTCCACGGCGCTGTGATGAAGGCGGCTTCGGCTTCTCGAGTCCCCGGCGCGCGGGCATTCGGGGATCATGTCGTCGGTTAATTGGTTAGTTTGTTAACGTTCGAGTAAATTCACTGATGCTCAGCACAGTTACATTAAACAACGCCGCTTACTCTGCTCCGATGGACAACAGAAAAAAACAAAACAAAAAAACAAGAAGAACATTCGGGCGACATAAAAAGTCACTTGTTCTCGGCGGCCTCTCAGTTCAGATCAGCACTCATCATATTCTCGTCAGTAACGCAGCTGCACAGCTCATTCTGATCAAGTTCACTCCACACACTGCTTACTGTCTGCGGTCCCTACACTCGCTCCTCACTGACACGCCGAGCCGCTGCACGCTGCGCTTTCTGTGACCACGGCACCTTGTGTTGATTGACAGGTTAGCCTTCCAATCGAATGGCGTTACAGAGAGAGACGCCCTTCTGAGGCGAATTAAAACGTAAAACGATATAGAGGGGTCAGTCATAATTCACGTCACTTTTGCATGTTAGGAAAATATACAAAGCTGGCCATGTCTGATGCTTTTAATAATGGTACTGATAGTACTGTAGGTCCTTCAAATAACAACAAAATACAAAGAGAAACAAAGCAAGTATGAAGAGAAATGAAGCGACCACAAAGACACACAACTAGAAAGAGATGTAAAAGATTAGAAAGAGAAGCAAAGCAGCTCCAGAAACAAGTACACAGAGAAACAAAGCGGCCATACAGGGATGCAAACAACTAGAGAAACGACACAAACACAAACACATGCAGAAGACTCCAAAGAGAATCAGAGCAACTACAGAGAAACTGAGAAACTACAGACAAAACTACACAAAAGTGTATGTGAAGAAGCACAAAAAGAACAGAGGGACAAATAAAGGAATAAATTAAATTAATAAAATAAAACACAAAGGGGAACTAAAATGATCACAGACATGGAAAACAGCCACAGAGACATAAAATAACTTCAAGAGTTTTGGTTTGAAATTGTTTTTCTCCTGTGTGTGTGTGTGTTAGGCTGCACAATAAACGCACACAGCACAGTAACAAAGTGACCATTTTATTGAGATCCGTATGATAAGGTGGAGCAATAGAACAGCCTGAGTATTTAGAAACCTGTTCTCAGTCAAATATGAACTGTACCCTCAACATTATGTACATATGTGTATAATACACACGCATGAAACTGGAAACAAAAGGAAAATAATATCCATGCTTTAATGTCACCTCCCAGAAATATTGTCACCACCTGGTCTTCCGCTTTACTTAAAAAAAAAAAAAAAAACTTAAAGAAAACCAAAACAGCAGCTACAGTTTTTCACCACCTGACTTTCAGAAGATCATTCTTTAATTTTCATATCCTGTTTAAGCCTGTATAGCTTCTCAGCACATTTACACTTACGTGTTACTGAAGCATTTTAATCATTATTTCCCCACAATAAATATCAGTGTTTAAGATCTACAGTGTATGCATTCAACATATCAACCCGACAAAAACAACACATCTGTATGCTGTCTTTACATGTTTCCCAAAGTACATACGAAAATCTCTTAATTTTATGCATTGTCATAAACTTCCCAAAGAACAGAGTACTTGCTGCAAACAGGTGGCTCTAAAATTTATAACAGAGTGAGCCATTTGTGACATGGAAGAATAACCGACACAGACCTCAATAATGCCACCAGCGACAGCGGTGAAGAGAAAAAAAGAGGAATAGTGAGCAAACAGACAGCACCGTTTCCGTGCAGTAAGCGACAGAAAACCAGCCAGCTTATTAGAGAATAGAAAAGACACATAAAAACACAAAGGCTTCAAAAGTGAAGGCAAACTCTTCCACTGATTCTCCTTATTACATGATAAAAAAAATTAGAAAGAAAACATTCGAGGAAAGTTTCAGGACTTCCCCTTGCTTATAAATACAACACTGTAGAAATAACAGTAGAAATGATTGTAGAAAAAGATGGAGAGAGCAACAAAATCACAGCCTTGTCCTTGTGTAAGGAGAGATGTGTGGATAAGATGCAAACAATGACTGGAGTACTAATCCATCTCACTCCCAGAGCAGTAAGTAAAACCATTATCTGACTCTATGTAATAATTTGCTCTGCCTTATTATCATCGGTGCTGTGCTGCCCAAATGTCAATCAAAAATTCCCCATCACTGCATGCTTGTATTTTCTGTAGCTACCTGCATGATGATGTGCTTTAAATGAAAATAATTGAAAAAATTCTGCAGCTGCATTCAGCTTTTCAAATATCACATCATCACATTATTATGGGGAATAAAGTAGCATGAACTCTGACAGGTTGCAGAAGTAAGGTGTCTCTGCTGAACACGTGGGGGTTCAGCAGGTTATCCCTAATTAACACGTAGCTAATTAGAGATAACCTAACCCAGACAGCGTGGGCTCAGAGTATGTCTAGGTACAGGTCCACTTTACAAGAACCAGATCTCAAGTATATTGTGATATTTGGGCCATATCTGCTTCACATAACATTTGCTAGCACCATTAACTCTTTCACCAGGTCACTGTTGACACCTCCATGGTTAGCGATAGGCTTGGATTCTGTTTTAGCTACATATTATATAGCCACATTTTCAGACACTAGAACACGACACGTTTCAAATGAGGTCACATACTTTTTGGCATTACAGTGTTTCGGTTAAAAGATTTCAGTTTGGCTGTTCCAAACAGGCGGAAATTCTGTCAAAAGAAGCAGTTAACTCTAACCCAGGATGGGTCACATGTGACCTGGTGAATAATTAAGAGGTTAAGTGCCAAAAGTAGCCCAGATTAGGCCCAAATGTGCTACCTGGAGAGTGATTTCAGCCAACTGAACCCCCACTTCTGTTCTGCAGAGACAGATACTTGAGTTGCTGATGGAGAATTCTCTCACATGATAAGATGTGCACAACTGACACTTACACACATCAGTCCTACTGAGGATCAGAAGGTGGATTCTATCCCAGCATGCCTTGGGTGCATGACAGGGAAGCACAGCGTGACAACACATAGTGGCAATAATTTTTAAAAAAAGTTGTTGCTGTATACACGTACATCTGCACATGGCAGAACACAGAACAGTGTGGGCCAGGTCAGGGAAAGATTGTCACTGGGTTTAGGTATGGTTAGGATTAGGCAATTAAGTAACTGAAGATTGGGGTTAGGGTTAATAAAAGCACAAAAATTAAACATTAATTCTTGTTTCCATCTCAAAGTTTGATGCTCTGTGACTCTACCAACAAACCCGCTCTCCACAGCACCACACTCATAAAGGAACTCTAGTTCCTCCTGAGAGCCACTGCTGTTTAAACTCTGATTAAACTCCATATTTATTTACACTTAGCCATCAGAGGGTGGTGGAAATCCACTTAAAGCTTTTTGAAAACAGGCAGGACTGAGTTGCACCAACTCTTCATAAAGTTAGATCTATAGGGTTTAGACAATGACACATGTTGATGTAATTTTGCCTCTCAACACCCCACGATGTGCAAATCGGAGTGGTAAAGGGAGAGAGCTGGCTGGTGTGCAAGATGGAGAAGTACAGAGAAAGTCTGAAGGAGCTGGGTCTTTGTGGATCTAGAGTAAGCATGTCATAGGGCACCAAAAGAGGAAGTGTGGTACTGTATGAGGAAGTCAGGAGCGGCAAAGAAATATGTGAAGGTAAGACATGTATGAAGATGGAGAGACAGGTGAGGCGTGTGGTAGGAGTGGCAGATGGGTTCACATTGGGATTCATGGATGCAATGAGGGAGGACATGCAGAGGGTTGGTGCGATTCTGGAAGATGCTAGAAACAGGGAGAGCTGGAGGCAGTTGGTCCACTGTGGCAAAGGGAGCAGCTGAAAGAAGAGGAAGATATGCTCCCATCCAGATGATAAACTACAGCTGTTCCAACAGTGTGCCTTCATAGAAGAAGAGTCTAGGTGCTGAACTGGAATTCTTGCAGTCTAGATGTCCCAACATTTTTGGAACTGGGTTTGTAAATAAATTGCCCATAGGTGTGAATGTGAGTGTGGATGTTGTCTGTCTGTCTGCGTTGGCCCTTCAACAGGCTGGCAACCTGTACAGGGTGTACCCTGCACTCACTATGTCAGCTGGGATAGGCTCCAGCCCCCCAGCGACCCTGAACAGGATAAGCGGAAGTGAATGGATGGATGGATGGATGGATGGAGGGATGGGTTTGTAAATACAGAGGGTTTCCAACATGGTGCAAACCATTAATGTTGCACTCAAGAACAGAAAGGTCAGATTTGAAGTTTCCAGAAAACATCTAAAGGAGTCTGTCCAGCTCTGGAAAAAAGTCTTGGGACAGATGAAACCAAGATGAACTTGAATGATGAGAAGTGAAAAATTTGGAAAAAGAAAGGAACTGATCATGAGCTGAAGCACAGCACACTGATGTGACTGCTGATAGAAGATAGTGTAGAGGGGTATACTCTCTGCTCAGATTCAAATCTCAAGACAGGGAGACCCACAAACAAGCAGCAACTGAAGGAATGTGTAATAAAGGCCTATCAGAGCACCTCAAGTGAGGAAATGGGGAATTTAGCAATGTTCATTTTCATCCAAGAATTAAAAAAAAATCCTTATATTTAAAATGATTTTAGTTATTTGGAGGCTCTTTATGGGGGGACTGTTCATGGGGACTGCAATTCCTAAACAGTTAATTGAAGACTTTTGTTAAACCCCAATCTGTAATTTAATCACATCTTGACTGTTTGATTTAAAATCCACTGTGGTGGTATACAGAGGTAGAATTACAAAAAATGTGTCATCGTAGAAAAATGTTTGAATATAAGGTTAAAAAGTGAAGTCTCTTCAGTTCTTAGTAACAAGTTTGTTTCAAATGAGTGTTTTTCTAAGTTGGGATGCACCATTCTGTCTGTCTTAGTTTAGATAGCAACACTGCTGCCAGAACACAAGTTTGTCACATCAACAACCATCAGCTACAGTATGTAAACAGGACGTCACTCTAGTATTTGTAAAAAAAAAAATAGTTTTAGAGGCACAAAAATACATTTTAATGTAGTCTGTTGCTCCATTTTTGTCTGTATCCATGTACAGTACTGTGAAAAAGTACAAGTATGGAGTTTTTATTTTCTTGAAGGGGGGGTAATTACTTTATCACATAGGGTATGCTAACATAAATGGCACTTCCCAGGTTTCTGGGCAGATATGAGCAAATTATATATAATTTCATATTTGACAAATCCTGGTCAGAAATCAGTGTGAACTGTCCGTTAAATGTTAGTTAAAGAGAACTTTTCTACTTCAGCCAAACACAAAAAATGCTTTTTATCATAAGCCTCATTCACCCAATCAGGCACACATTCAAACAAGTGGGTTGTGTAACATTTACACACACACACACACACACACACACACACACACACACACACACACACACACACACACACACACACACACACACACACACACACACACACACACACACATTCATGCCCACGGATACATTGGGGGCAACTTGGGCTTCAGTATCTTCAGGATACTTTGACAGGCAGACTGGAGGAGCAAGGGATCAAACCAGCAGTCTTCTGACCCCCCTGTAACTCCTGGGCCACAACCACCCCCAAATATGGTCATTGTATGATCTGTCATGCAGGAGTGTTTGCGCTGTGAAAACTGTTGTGTACCTTCTACTCTTGAAAGAAAAATAACCATTTTAAATCTTATTTTGGAGCAAAGTCGTCAGACTTTTTAAACATTTCTTATTCAATCTGACGTGGGATTCTATAAAGGAGATCACTGGATTTGCATTCACGGCTCTTTTCCCGGTCAGTTAAAGTGGTGCCTGACCTTGTTAGTTCTTGCTAGCTCAAAATAACTGCCCAGAGATACTGAAATGGCCGCTAAGTGGTGAGAAGTGAATTTAAGGACTTTGATATCAGTTTTTTTAACTGTTAGTTTTGTAAGTTTGTTGACTTAGTGACATATGTGACCTGGTGATTAGTGGGTATAAAGATTTAGTAACAACTGATCCCTGTGCAAGAACTATCATTGTGCTGCAACCAGTTTTAATTTAATATTACATAAAGTGCCATTTGGTAAACACATATTAAAAGTACACTTGAATTTAGTTTGAATTTATGACCAGCTGGTGCAACTGGCTCCAGATGTTTCACTTCATGAAACAATTAACCCCAGCAGAACAGATCTTCTGTTTCTCACTGATCACACCTGTTCCTGCAAAAACCCAGTGATTATTACTGTAGGTATGGATCTATTCTCCAAAACCACTGTTCACTTCATACCTTAAATTTTCTTTTGAGTGGCGGGTTAAAAAAAAACGTGACAAACATTCTTTTTTTACCACAGGCCTAGTCACTTAACCATAACTGGAGCATGAACAAATATGTCCTCCATTGTCCTGATGTGTTTCTGGTTCATTCATGACCAGACTGGCCTGCTTTAACTAGGAATTAACAGCTCCACACGGGGATCATGTTACAGGGAGCTGGAATACAATATTATGTACTTTGTAACATGATTTCAGTCTTGGGTTTCAGAAACATTCCACCCTTAGTGCTTAAACTGTCCACAGTGCAACTCGACTGCTGACAGTAAAGTTGGAGATTTGTGTCTCGCCTGCAGCAGAGATAAGCAACTCCTCACCTCATCTTTATGAACCGTGCAGCTGTACTCATGTAATACCTGTTAGCATTACAGCTCATTCAACAGTTACACTGACAAAAGCATCCAGCTTGGGAAGCATAGTTGCAAGTGTAGCTGTCAAATCCGGCTAAAAGGTGTCAGATTTCCACCCAGCTTTAATGCCTCCTGGTTCCATTAATATTTGGCATTCCTTATATCAGACTAGTGATCTGCACATGAAACTACATCCATTTTAAAATACAATAACCAGTGACTGCTGCCAATTAATCTGACTTAAAAAAGAACCAAGGCGAAAAACTTTCCTTTTGTCAGTACCACCCCCACAGGGCACGTATGAGGCAGCAAGTAACTGAGGCACAGTTTCATCACTAGGCTAGAGATGTAGGCAAGGGGCTGGGAATGCCAAGGGTACTCTGCAGTTAGTCACTGTCCAAAGGAATATGACAGACTGTGGAACAGAATGGAGTAAAGGTCTCAACTATTGCATATATTACACTGGTTTGTCCAAGGGCCCATTTACACATGACAAATTTATACCAACTGGGCCACATCGGTTGAGGGAGCTGTTGCATTGGTCTGAGGTCAATGGAGATCTCACACGCTGCTTTGCACTAGTCACTATGTTTGAGACAGTAAAGATTCACATACTGGAGTACCTGCTCCATGCAAAGAGCAACACCAAGGTGATGGTGCATGGTCAGAGATGACAAGTTCATTAGTGGAAGACTTGAATAAGAGTACGAGAAGCTCCCATTCAAACAGCCAGACCATAATCTGAAAGCAGAACCACCACTCTAGTCCTCCTTACCCATCTGGAGAGGTCCAAGTATAAATTCTGTCACGAAACATCACGAATCACGTTTGCTTGGTTTCACGTAATCACTCTGTCTCCACAAAAAGGAATCCCAGAAGCCCTTGTGTTGGAATTGATGGCTACTTTTGCATTTACAAAACTTGACATCATTGCCTCATCGTTGAGCTGTATGCAACACGTCCAGTCAGACAGGACTGAGGAAAGTCTGAGTCCAGCTGTTGTCCTCCCTCCAAAAGGAGACACAGTACTGGAAGCTGTGGGTTCAGATGCAGACCTTCCAGAATGAGTATCAGAACCATATTAGTACTGTGGAGTCTGTAACTGCAGAGAAGGCCTACCTATTCATGTAATTATACTGCAATCATTACCTGGATTTGCTGTGAATGTACTATATTGAACACATCCTCAGTTCCAGTGTACCAGACTACTCTTCATGTTGCTTGAAACAAACTTCACTGCTCTAATTAAATGAGAGCACAAGAAGAGAATCTGTGTGGATGGCTAAACCATTACTGACATTAATGTGGATCATTTTAGTCGTCTTAACCAGAAGCTCAGCAGTTTCTCAAGGATCATCTTTGGGCCCCGTTTTCTTTGACCAGGTTTCTTCTGGGACTCTAAGTCTGAGTTTGTGCCCCTCTTTTTATTCACCTCGTCTTACGTGCAGCGCTCGCTACCTGCCAGCAGTTAAACTTGAAGGATAATCGCTCTTTCTTCTCTTTCACAATCTTTTGCAGCTCTTCATATTTTTGTCTCAATTCCTTTTTTTTTTTATTGTGCTGCAATTCTAGTCTTAGGTCCTCAGGCAAGTTCCTGTTGGGCTGCTGCAGTCCAGATAAAATACATTTTCATAATTGTAGTCTTTCCACATTAAAAAAAAACCAGGCAATTGTTCCTTTGGCATCAGAGCTACTAAACTTTGCATTAAAGTCATGAGTGTTTTTTTAAATTAGTATTAGACATTCTACATTTCTACAGCAGGAAACCACCTGAGGAGTTGTGTAATGAACTTTGCATACATCTTTTGAATTCACAAAAAATAAATAACATTTTTGAATCAAAGTTTGAAATGTCTGTAATCTTTTTCTGAGTAATGTAACTAATAATTCTTATTTCTGTGAATGGTTTTAATCCTTTCATTTCATTTCTCTTTATGATTTTTTTTGCTGCATTAGGAATACAGTAGATTTTTGACAATTATTAAGTTATTTAAATATTTTCTTTCTATTAAAGATAAATTCCAAGACATCCTCAAGCACATTGCTGTTATTATTGTCATATGTAAAATTACTGCTTTTAGTGTTATTATTATTAGTCTTCTCATTTCTGTACATTACTCTTCATTTGTTGCTGTATTTAGTATAAATACTTTAATTGTGGAAAGTATTTTCATTGTCGGAAGAATTTTGGTACATGCAACAAATGATCTTGATTGGATTTATCATACCCAGTCTTCAGGTATGCATAGACTGATCAATATTTCAGTTAAAAAATCCTCTGTTGTTGTTTCATATTCTCCAGTCCTAACGATTTTTAGAAAAATAACTGCTGTGGCGCCGTAAGTGCCATCATAAAGATCCTCATAGCTCAGGGAGAGACTGACACACAGAACCGTAACAGCGACACACACACACACACACACACACACTGTATATCCAAAATAATCAAAACCATTTCCAGTACAATTCAGGGATCTTTAAGACAGGTTCAGCTGCACTCTTTCCACATTTTGGCCCAGCCAGTGTTGCACAGAGAGGTGCAGTGTTTGATTTGTCTGTCTCACTCCAGACCAAATGTGCTGGTTTCCTCCACAGCAATCAGCAATTTCTCATACAGCATGGTGTATGAAGGGTATGGAGGGAGGTCGAGGCGGTTAAAGCAGGTGTGAGCCCTGAGAAAAAGAGAGAAAGAGACATTTTAAGGAGAACAGAGCTTGTGTCTTATGTTCTTTAACAATTATGTTCCATAAATAGAGCCGGGAGGGGCAGCTGATACTTAGATTTATTAGTCCTGTTTGTTTCCTCCATGAAGCACTAAATGCCACAATTTTGGCACAGTGCCAGAATCATAGACTCACAGAGCAAACTCATTAGCCTCACTTTCAGTTCAGACTAACATAAAAGTCAGAAAACAGTCTAAAGTGAGCCCAGTTTAATGGACAAGGTTAAACTTTGTCTCTCCCAATATTATTTGTGAATTATGAAGTCATTTGAAACAATAACATCCTTCAGTTTAATTGAAATGCTGCTGAAACGTAAGGCACTTGCAGGCTAAAATCCGTACACCCATGCAGAACACGGTTACACATTGCTCCAGTCAAGTGGTAACACGCAAGTGTACTCAGACAAAACCAACACACTTTATTTTCTACATCAAAGGCTCACAGAGAGATGTGGTGCTGTCTGCAGGGTCAGAAGCCCCGGACACTGGGGGGGTAACAACAAGTTAACATTTAAACGTATGCTTGATTAGTAATCTACGTATCAGCTTCATGTCTGATCACTTGTCTGTATAAGAACGAGGCACTGCCATCAACATTCACAGCCACATACAAGACATGGGCCTTTTGAAGAATGTCTACTGCATTACCGCCACCTGCTGGACTGCCCAAAGTTGGATTGCATTAATTAATATAATAGACTATCAGCCAATAATGGAACTGTTGGCTGATATAATAACTCCTCTGGAGCAGTGAGATGTGTAGTCGGTGTATGTGCATACAAAAATAACATATAGAAACAAACAGTCATCACTTTTCTATACATCTCTTTAGATGTAGTACAAACACAGACAACCAAGGGTGCAGGGGAACCTTTTGGTTCCTTGAAAGAAGGTTCCCCTGCACCAAAGGTTCTGTGTACTTTCACTGCAAATACCACTAAGGTGACCTATTCCAGAAGTCGTTTTAACAGAAATGAGGAGCAACAACAGAAGAGTGCTTCAGCCAAAGTGCCAAACGCTGGCGCCTTTCCCGGCTCTGCAGTGAAACCTGAGTCCTGCTCCGTTCCTGCTGAGCACGCTCACTTTTTAACTGCTGCTTATCATATTAACTCCAAGGTCAGAGAACAATTTCTCATCTAGCTGCACTGCAGGAGTGGGATAGCCAAATAAGCCTCTCTGCTGAGTTTGTGCATCGTAATGCTCAATGTCAACACATTTGTACTGCATATCTTATATTCAGGGCTAAAGAGAAGCCCTCTCAACACAGAACTCAAAAAATCTGTGGGACTGATGGAACTGATGACTAACCTGAATTTATTATTTTTTTTTATTTTATTAAGTATTTCAAATCTTCTGTTTTTATTTGGTCTTTCTACTAGGAAAACAGAGTAAAAGGGTTTCCTGATGGAATACAGTTAGGAAACACTGTAGATTTATTAAAAAAGCTTCAGCCTACACATTTCCTACTAGCATTTGTATTCTGACAACTATAAGCTATGCAAGTTCAGTTGAGACTGGTGGACATATTTTTGGGATATCCTGTTATAAATGGCTTCCCAGCCCTGTGGTTGCATTTTAGATCTAAGCCCACTGACTTCTACTGAAGATATAAACATACAGAAACAGACCATAAACATAAAGGTCTGAAACTAAACCAGTTTCAGTACGTTCCATCAGTTGGAGAGTATTTTCATCTCCAGACGGTGCTGTAAACACAAAATACTGTGGACAAACTAAACTTCAGCTTTTCAGAGTGCTGTGCTGCGTCTGACAGCCAGGATGAGCTTATTCTACTTGAACCCTGTTCTTTACTGCCTGTAAGGACCAGGATATGAGGGCGCAAGAGATTTAGATACCTGGGCAGCGATGTGACCTTGCCCCACTTCTCGATGCAGAAGCGCCGGAGGCCGTTGGAACCCCGCAAGGCGGCAAAGCCTTCATAAGGAACGCTGGACGTTCCCGTGACAAACTGCAGCAGACGGAGGCGTTGCTCATTGTTGAAGCGTTCCACTGCGGCCCAAAACCAGCGCATCACTATGTGGCCATCATGGTAACCTAGTGTGTGTGACATCACATTTTATGTACAGACTTTGATCAGTCCTGCTATAAATACATTATGCTTTTTAATTATAACATTTTTACCTCGTCCACTGATTGGTGGTGGGAGGTTGTGTTTTTGGTTGTGTTGGTCTGTCTGTCTGTTACCAGGATTATTCAGAGAATTTTGTAAAATGATTCTTTATCATTGTGGGATAGGGACAATATTTGCATATTTGTATCTAACCTTATGAGGATGGAAGTCAGAATCCTGACAATCCTGCAATACGACCCCAAATTCTGTCATATAGTCAAATTTGTTCATGATGGAAAGAGAATTCTGCATCGTTAGATCCAGAATGCTGAAAACGACAGGGTCAAAAATGATTCACTCCTGTGGAGTAAGAAATAAAACCAAACTATGCTGACCCTGACTGAGTATGACCCGACTGAGAGGTATCTATTGCAGTGTAGTACTGGTTCATAGAAAATAGGTACGCGCTCTAATGAGTGCACTACTTGTGATTTCTTGGCTGTTACAAGAGTGGCTGCTCATATTTAACATGGTCCAGGTTCAAAAATAATGATGTGAGTGTATGAACACATAATCCATGTGAGGCAAAGCCACTCTAAACACTCATGTGCTCAGTGTGTGCGCACAGAAACCCCACACACCTGCTGTTCAAATCTTTAGTTTACGAGGGGCAGCCAATCAGAAAAAAGTTGTCTTAATGTGAGGGGGTGGGAGCTGAACCAGCTTGATACAGACAGAGGATGAATTGATGAGGATTATTAAAGTGGATTATTTTGGGAATCATATCAAGTGGGAATTGTAGAAGTTAGTAGCATTAAAGAAAAAACATGGAGCTGGAGAGAACAATGCAAATACGAGTTTAAAGACTCAATATTTCAACAAAATATCTTTGGAAAAACATGTGAGGAGTTTTGGTTGCAGTCTAACACACACCTCCTCTATACTCCGTGTTGTTTCTCCAGTCACTGAGGTCGATCTCTACTGTCCCAGCGATGACCAGCTCCAGCTCCCGTGCATCAAATACTGACACCAGCCTGGAGTCCACTACCTGGAGAGGAAGGAACAAAAGGTAACACACTCACTGTGGATCAAAACCTCACACAATCCACTGAACAACACACTGAGCTCAGTTAAAACTCTTTGCTCAGTCAAATATTTTAAACAGCGGAAAAAAGATGGAAAAGAGTCCACTTCAACCATATGAGAACTGTTAGTGTGTTGTTTACCTCATAGAAACCTCTGACCAGCGCCTCTGTCTGTTGCACTACTCCTCTCTCCACCCTCCACTTGGCCATTCGCTCTATATAATCCTTCTTGTTCTTCTCAGTTACTTGGAGGTTGGCACCACCCGACTTTAGCTCCCGTTCTGTCACCTAGCATCACAGTTAGGAGTGTAAAGAGGCAATTAGATTAGACTTAGATTAGATTAAACTTTATTAATCCCTTTAGGAAGATTCCGTCAGGGTGGGAAACAGAGACCGCGGCGACATTGTGGCCACAACAGGAGAGCAAAAATACTGTCAGCCGCCAGTGCTACCCCTCAGCCTCCTAGCATTCGAATCTTTAGGTTGCATAAATCCCCTGGAAGCACATAATTACCAGGTCTTGCTAAATCTTAATGGGGTGCATACACTATACTCCCAAAGGATTTCACTCACCCATCCAAATCATTGAATTCAGGCGTTTCAATCACTTCCATGCCCATAGGTGCATAAATCAAACACTTAGGCATGCAGAGTGGGATTATAACAAAGTGGGAATGACAGTAACTCAGCCACGAAATGGTAGGCCATGTAAAATCACAGAGCAGGGTCAGCAGACGCTGTGGCACATAGTGCGCAGAGATCACCAACTTTCTGCAGAGTCAATCGCTACAGACCTCCAAACTTCACGTGACCTTCAGATCAGCTCAAGAGCAGTGTGTAGAGAGCTTCATGGAATGGGTTTCCAAGGCCAAGCAGCTGCATCCAAGCCTTACATCACCAAGCACATTGAAAAGTGTCAGGTGCAGTGGCAATGTGTTCTCTGGAGTGACGAATCACGCTTCTCCATCAGGCAATCTGATGTATGAGTCTGACTTTGGTGGTTACCAGGAAAACGGTACTGCATTGTACCAAGTGTAAAGTTTGGTGAGGGGGGCGGGGGGGGGGGATTTTGGTGTGTGGGTGTTTTTCAAGAGCTGGGCTCCGCCTCTTTGTTTCAGTGATGCTTCAGCATCCCAAAATATTTTGGATAATTTCATGCTCCCAGTATAGGGGTGGCCCCTTCCTGTTTCAACATGACTGCACACCAGTGTACAAAGGAAAATCCATAAAGACATGGATGAGCGAGTTTGGGGGGGGAAGAACCTGACTGGCTTTTCGACATCTAAGTGCTTTTGATTTAACATTCAATCACAGTCCAATGAGCACATCAGGAGCAACTCTAGGTTCACTACCTCGTCCAAGGATTCTTTGGATGCAGACTGGAGCAGCAAGGGATCGAACCACCAACCTTCCGATTAGTAGAAGACCTGCTCTACCTGCTGAGGCACAGCCGCTACTGTGAAGCAAGCCAGCAATCTGAGAGCAAAGTGGGTCTTTAAGATATACTGGGGTCTGATTATTCACCTTGTATGTGAGAATAAGGATTTTAAATTTAATTCTGAATTTAGCAGGGAGCCAGTGAAGCCAGTTCAGTGAGAAGCTCTTTCTAGCACCTGTCAGTACTCTCGCTGCAGTGTTGTGGATCAGCTGAAGGCTTTTCAGGGAACTTTCAGAGTGACCTGATAATAATGAGTTATAATAGTCCAGCCTAGAAGTAATACACACATGAACTAGATTTCAGCATCAGTCTGAGACAGAATGTTTCTAATTTTAACAATATTGCATAAATGAATGAAGGCAGTCCTACATATTAGTTTGCACAGTGAAGGACATGTTCTGGTCAAAAATCCAAGATTCATGACAGTGTGCCTGGAGGCCAAGGTAAAGCCATCTGAAGTAAATATGCGCTACAAGTTGCAGCAGCTAGAAGTGCCCAAGAGTTGGGACTGAATACTTCTACGTAATGAAGTACCTGCTAAAATAGATGTTTAAACAATCAACTCTCTAAACAGGTTATAAATTCACAAATGTAAATCAGCCAAACTGAAGGGCAGACAACATAAATTTTCTGTCTTCATCTAAAATTCTAAGGCTTCCTTTTCAATTGAATTGTAAGTCATATTTTACAGCGTAGCTTCTTCCATCCACAGTGACGCGTGCTGACCTGGCCGAACACCTCCTCGTTGACAGTGAATGTGAGGTCCAGGATGTCAGTGATGTCGTTGTCTTTCATCCACTGCAGCGACTGGTGAAACTCCTCGTCCAGATACTCCAGATCAGACAGGTCCGTTGACCTGAGACAGACACAAAGGTCAAACATAGAACCTTACAACAGATCCTGCCACACTCCACTTCCTTCCAAATGATTCTGAATGTTCTTCAATAACAGGCATCAGTTCTAATCGTTTCAACTGAATATTAACCCGTGAAAGTGAATGACACATGAAACATGTAGCAGGTGTGTGTGTGTGTGTGTGTGTACTGACAGTCTGAGCAGGGCCTTGTAGAAGGGCCTGGTGAAGAAAGCATCCAGCAGATACTGATGGATCAGAGCCAGGCCCAGAATGCGACCACTGAAACGGAACCTGGAGACACACAAAGAGAACATTTGCTTTAGAAGCACATTGGTTTAGTGGTGCACTATCACCGTAAGGCAAGAAGGTTCTGGGTTCTCCTTATCACCTGGGACCTTTCTGTGTGGAGTCTGCATGTTCTCTTTGTGCCTGGTGGGTTGCCACCCACAGTCCAAAGATATGTTAGCTTATTTAGTGATTTAAAATTGGCTGACAACAACTTTCTTTCCCTGCTGCTATTTAACTGATTATAATTTCAAGGCAACCCAAGTCTCCTAAGGCCACAAAGACGGGCTTTGCTAATTGGGCAGTACTTAATGATTTGGGAACACAGTGATTTCTGTAAACCTCACAAGATTTAGAGTAAATAATGTCCAAAACACCAGTTCTTGAATATATTTGAATAGTTCCCCCTACCTTAATTCCCCTGTGCATGATGTTTTTTTTTTAATTTTAATTTGCCAGTGTATCCCTAATATCATGTGCAGCCCTCAAAGCAAGGATAAGCAAAGAAGGATGCTGATGATGCCTGTGTTTTCATAAAAAGTGCATGTTAAACAAGACAACTATGGCAGATGTTCATTGTCAAACAACCGCAGGGAATGTCAAGAACATAAATGAATGAACGCTCTTCCTAAAGTTTGTTTTAAGAGACTAGAAATGATACTTATCAACTTGAACTTTAGGAGTTCCCTGAGTCTTTGTAATCTCTCCTCAGTTCACTCAGTCCAATATGTTACCTGTAACTTCTTTATCCTCTTCATTAGGACAGAGTACACCCAACCTGACGCTGCAGTTTTAAATCTTTGTATCATGGACTGAGAATTGTTTCTCTACCATTAACAATCAAGAAACAGAACTCTGAAATCATAGCATGATGCTTTAATGATACTTTCAGTGACAGCTCTTCACATATTATTTCATGTCATGCTGTTAGTCTACACTGAAAAATGTGGACAGAATTGAAAAGTTATGGCATTCACGAGGGCTGAATTCAAACTCACTCTGAACATCAAAGTGAAAAAATGATGCAGCAGGCTCGTCCATTTTTCTGAAATTTCATAGCAGCAATTCAAAATGGTACTCAGTAGTTTGTGTGGTTCAACGTGCTTGCCTGACATTATCTGGGCATGCTCCTAATGAATCTCCTCCCAGATCTACACCAGGGCATCACTGAACTCCTGGACAGTCTGAGGGGCACCCTGGCAGCGTTGGAGGAACCAAAATGTGATGTCCCAGAGGTGTTTTATTGGATTTAGGTCAGGCAAGCGTGGGGGTCAGGTAATGGTGTCAATTCCTTCACCCTCCAGGAATTGCCTGCATACTCTCGCACACATGAGGTCGGGCATTGTCGTGCACCAGGAGGAACCCAGGACCCACTGCACCTAATACATAATGGCAGTCAGTGTGCCATTGCCTTGCCTGTACAGGTCTGTGCATCCCATCATGGATGTGCCTCCTCAGACCATCACTGACGCTCTAACGCACCACCAATGCGCTTGACAGCTTCTACAGACCCTTCCTTGTCTGTCACATATGATTCAGGGTGAACCCGCTCTCACCTGTGAAAAGCACAGGGCACCAGTAGTGAACCTGCCAATTCTGGAATTCTATGGCAAATGCCAGCCTGGCCAATCTGGCTCCATGGTGAGTGCCGGGCCCACTGGAGGAGACTTTTAAGAGGTCTAAGACTTCAGGCCACTCACATGAAGTCTGTTTCTGATTGTTTGGTCGGAGACATTCCCACCAGTGGCTGCTGGAGGTCATTTTGTAGCTCTGGCAGTGTTCATCCTGTTCCTTCTTGCACAGAGGAGCAGATACGAGTCCTGCTGATGGGTTAAGGACCTTCTACGGCCCTGTCCAGCTCTCCTAGAGTAACTGCTTGTCTCCTGGAATCTCTTCCATGCTCTTGAGACTGTGCTGGGAGACACAGCAAACCTTCTGGCAATTGCATGCATTGATGTGCCATCCTGGAGGATTTGGACTACCTGTGTGAGCTCTGTAGGGTCCAGGTATGGCCTCATGCTAGCAGTAGTGATACTGACCATAGTCAAATGCAAAACTAGTGAAAAAAAACAGTCAGAAAAAGATGAGGAGGGAAAAATATCAGTGGCCTCCACCTGTAGAACCACTCCTGTTTTGGAGATTGTCTCATTGCTGCCCTGTTATTAATGCACCTGCTATAATTAATTAACACCAAAGTAGCTGAAACTGATTAACACCCCCCTCTACTACTTAACTCACCAGATCAAGTTCCCAAAAGTTGAACTGACTTGATGCTATACTCTGATTAAAAAGTGTTCCTTTAATTTTTTTAAGCACTCTATTTACGAAAGAGGGTTTGAATCAGTTAGTAAGTATTAAACAGCTTACCATTCCAGATGGTTCTCAACAAACGCTGACATGGGGCTGATCTGAACGGTGTAGGTATCATTGGCTGAGTATTCAAACAGACCATAGTATGGATTAAACAGCTCCTGAGACAAGAGGAAGAAGAACTCTCTGGATGGACCACTGTAATCTAACCTGTAGAGACAAAATGCAACATTTTTATATTTAGTTTATTTTTCAACTCAAACTGATAATATAGGCTAATTTTGGCCTACTAAAAAGTGAAAAGAAATGCTTAATTAGTCCACTGTCAACAAAATATGAATAATATGAATATCAGTCTGTATTATTAGTCTATTTAAAACTTGCTTATTAAAAGCCCTCTTCTGTCTGAGCGTCTGGGCAGTTCAGCTTACTTCACTCAGTGTGCTGTTTGTGAAGCAGATGGCCACATAAAGAAATTTGTAAAAGGCTAATGTATTAACAGTGTAAGAGTGAAAATCTCCAATCAGTACCTGACTGGTTATATGCTGCATGATACTGGCCTACTGTCCCCTTCCTGTTTTCCTCCAGTAAGATTACCTCACCCGCTGACAGGTGGAGGGAGGTTATGTTTTCAGTCGCTGGGCTCTCTGTCTGTTAGCAGGATAACTGGAGTTGTTGGGGTGGTACAAGGATCAATTGTTTAAATTGTGGTGGTGATCCAGATTTTAAAAGGATTCTTTATCATTGTGAGATAGGGTCAATATTCACATATGTGTGTCTAACCTTATGAGGATAAGTCAGAATCCTCTAAAAAGAATTAGGGTGCAACATGGCCATAAGTTCTGTCATACATCAAAGTTTGTTGATGAATGAAGGAGGATTCTGGATCTAATGGCCCAAAAAATAATTCACCCCTGTAGAGTAAGAAATAAAGCTAGTGACATACAACTAACACCAAAATATAGCTGAACCTGACTGAGTATGACAATATTGGGTGGTGTCTATTGCAGCATAGTATCAGCATATAAAAAATTTGGGAAGGGCGAGGCATGCGCTCTACTGAGTACCCTTCTAGTTAAAGGTGTAAAATGACAAATTCTTTAAAAAATGAAGCAGGGAAACCCATAAATAATTCAATACAGCATATAAGTCATGGGAGTTACAGCAGAGCCCACGCTGCCATAAATAACCTGGATATCATTAGTTCAGTTTCTGCAGTGACGGAGCAAAGACACCACTGCTGCCAGAGCTATGAAGCTGAGAAAGGTTGAGAGGCTATCACTGATTAATAACTTGATCACATGGTGTCAGAATTCAGCATTTTCTATGGTGAATTCTAACTGATGAGACGTGCAGTGCAGTAACAGTGTGAGCTCGTGGAGCACGTGAAACTGAAATGTCTCTTCAGTTTGGTACACTTTGCGGTCATGTTTCTGGATGACAGCACATATAGTATGGCTGTATTATCATGCTTAGAGGATTCATCTCTTGTGCATTGTAGTTGCATGCATATGGTTTGTGTGGGTGAGTACACGTCCAGTGTTCAGTTTGTATTACACACAGATTCAGTGACACGCTTTGGAGCTTCTAAAGTATATGTGAGCAGTACTGTAAGCTCTGTAGTGTGTTACATCGATGGTTTGTGTGTATTTGCCTTACCCCTCCTCCCCCAGGAAGGTGACATATAGTTTATTCCTCTGCAGCTCTTTGCGTGAATATGCCATCACTTGGTTGAAGGTTCCTTCCAGTAGATGTTCTCTCCTGATCAACAACCTACAACAAGCAGGAGAGATAAAATACAGTAAAAACCCCAATAACTTTTTATTTTTACATCACACATTCAATTTTTCTGAACTAATGCAGAAAATTAATTACGTTAAAAAAAAATTACTCTGATTACTGAAAACCACATAAAAAAAAAAAGATGACCTCACCAGTGTCCCAGCTACAGTGACACTGATGAGCTATACTGACACATGTCTACAATAACAGAAGCGTGCAAAGTAAGTATTGTGTCTAAGGGAGTGTTCAGTGATTGGTTTGATTACTGAAAACCACAATTAAAAAAAGTGGACCTCACCACTGTCCTAGCTGATAGCTATGACCCTGTCTCCACTGGCTATCAGCAGAGAACAAATGTTTCTTTGGACAGATGTTAAAAATACTGTAGAGGCAATAATAATTATATGCAAACATATCTGAAATAAGAGTATAATCATAGTATCAGGAACTACATTGATACAATACAAAAATATTATGTCTGAGGGGTATCAAACACGTTACAGTGAGTTGCTCCGTTTGCACCCAGTCTTACTTGATCTTTCCTGGCCCCTGCGCGTAACCTTTAGCTTCTAACTTCCTGTAGAAGTTTCGCAGTTTGGCTTCAAAGTCTCTGCGGTAAGGAGCTGGAGCTCTGGCCCTCTGCAAGCCTGCACATACACATGCAGAACACAGGTTACATTACTCCACCAATCAGTCACACTGCAGGTACGTTTACATTTGGCCAACTATATGGAGGTAATCACCATACAGGTAAAGAGACAAACAACCATACAGTTTATGAAACCCCTTAAGGCAAACATTTTTCAAAGGGATACCAAATAAAACATCTCTGATTTAACTTTAATCATCTTTGAACCCAGTTCGTTTGTGCTCCTGGATGAGCTGGGAAGCTGGGAATGTAGTTGAATCAATAGACAATATATTCTTTATTTGATCTATTTGACTTAATTTTTCCCCGTCTTTTTTTGTCATTCACAATTTAATAATTTCATAACATTATAATGGTACGCTTTATTGACCAGGTCTATAGTGAAAAAGACAGTTTGATCAATCAATGATCGATCGACAAATGAACGTTAAATAAAAAATGAAACACATGGATGCTACAAAGAACAAGTACTGTGTTTATTGAGTATTTAAAAAAAACACACTAATAGCTGTTTGCGATATATAATTACTATATTTGACTTTTTTTTTTTTTTAATCAGGATTAAGTTACTGATAGCCTGTGGGAATCTGGGAAATCATGTCCTCTGATTGGTCCAATTGGTTTAATTCCTGAGTCTTGAGTTCATCTCATATCTCACTATTCAGAAAAAGCAGCTCACTAGTCTTATGAGCTGTTAACCACTAGAATCTACTTTATACTTCTGGACCCCCTGCAGTTTGCCTACAGAGCCAACAGGTCTGTGGACGACGCCATCAACCTGACTCTGCACTTCATCCTACAGCATCTGGACTCCCAGGGAACCTACGCCAGGATCCTGTTTGTGGACTTCAGCTCTGCCTTCAACACCATCATCCCTGATCTCCTCCAAGACAAGCTGTCCCAGATGAACGTGCCAGATCCCATCTGCAGGTGGATCATTGACTTCCTGATGAACAGGAAGCAGCACGTGAGGCTGGGGAAGAATGTCTCGGACTCCCGGACCATCAGCACCGGCACTCCTCAGGGCTGTGTCCTCTCTCCTCTGCTCTTCTCCCTGTATACCAACTGCTGCACCTCTGACCACCAGTCTGTCAAGCTTATTAAGTTTGCAGACGACATGACTCTCATCGGACTCATCTCAGACGGGGACGAGTCGGCCTACAGGATGGAGGTCAAACGTCTGGCGTCCTGGTGCAGCCACAATAACCTGGTACTGAACGCCCAGAAGACAGTGGAGATTATAGTGGACTTTAGGAAGCACACAGCCCCTCTACCCTCCATCATCCTGACTGACACCCCCATCACCACAGTGGACTCTCTCGCTTCCTGGGAACTACCATCACCCAGGACCTCAAGTGGGAGCCCACCATCACCTCTGTCATCAAAAAGGCCCAGCAGAGGATGTACTTCCTGCGGCAGTTGAAGAAATTCAACTTGCCAGCAAGGACCATGGTGCAGTTCTATACTGCCATCATTGAGTCCATCCTCACCTCCTCCATCACTGTGTGGTACGCTGGAGCCACCACTAGGGACAAACAGAGACTACAGCGCGTTGTGCACTCTGCTGAGAAGGTGATTGGCTGTAACCTCCCATCTCTCCAGGACCTGTACACCTCCAGGACACTGGGGCGTGCAGGTCGGATCACAGCCGACCACTCTCACCCTGGGCACAGACTTTTTGACCCTCTCCCCTCAGGCAGGAGGCTACGGTCCATACGGACCAGAACCTCCCGCCATAAGAACAGTTTCTTCCCCTCTGCTGTTGGACTCATGAACAATTACCCTAAGACTGTTACCACCACCCTCCACAAACGCTGATGACCCTATGTCTATGCACCTGTCTGACTGCACTGATGTACATATTAGTGGAATATAGTCTACATTCTTCTATCTTTTAATTAGTCTCTGCACTGTATATTTTGTAATTTTGTAATATTGTGCTATAGTTATAGCTCTAATATCTCTGTATATTTGCAATTTGTATACTTGTATATTGTCTTATAGTTTTTATACTTATTTGTTTTTTTTCTGTAAGCACGAAGTACCGCAGCAATTTCCTAATGCTGTGAACCTGTTCACCCATATGGCAATAAAAACCTTCTGATTCTGATTCTGATTCTGATACAGTAATAACTAAATAAGTAAATAGTCACACCTACTGAATATCATCCAGACTGGTCTTAGAGTCACAAAAACCCAACACTTGATCCTGATCTTGTACTCAGTGCCTGATAACACCTGCTAAACACCAGCTTACTTGGTGTAAGACAGACATAAGCGCAAATGCTTTTTTCACACAATTTGGGACAAGGTTTGAATTTTGACATTATTATTATTATTGCCATGCTGGTAACATACTGGCTAAAAATAATTTATGGCTTCTGTTTGTAATCTGTAGTTTTTTGCTTTTTTGTTCTGTTTTCTTTTGCCTGTGAGTTTATTCTTGGTCCTGCTTTCAGTTTACTTCCTGTTTTATTGTGAAGGAGAGTTTCTCGCGTAGATTTCTGTGTTTACTTCAGATGTTAATGAGGGCATCTGATTGAAGTAAACAGTCTTTATTATCCTTATCTTCCTTGTCTGTAGTCATTCCACACCCCTTTCCCTCCTCCATCCAATCTTGCTACTGAAATTATCAAGTGATGGCAAAAATTCCTTTACAACATGGAATCCAAATAAATATGGCAAAAACAGTTCCTCAACAGTGTCATGACTTTGCAGTGGCAAATATCTCCCTTAAAGGCTGCAGGATATTTCCAGGGTCAGTGGGCTGTGAAGAATAGTCTTAACAGTGAGGATGATGGATAAGAAAAGCTTCAGCTTAGGCCACAGTGTTATTTTGCAGGTCATGTTTCCACAAAGTTAGTAGCACAAATAATGAATGAAGCACAATTACAAACCAGGATTCCCTGCTGTGACCCAGTTTCCCTTTATAGAACCTCCCATCAATGACATGCACACCCCTAAATACACACAAAAACACAGTTGAGGCCTGTTAGAGGTCTGCTGGAGCTCATTAAGATAAGATTAGTGCACTCTTGCATAGAATAACAGGTTCTGTCATACAGCAGTGCTGTTATGAGTTTTCACTGTGGGTGAGTGTCGATTGTATCCACTGTGATGTGCTCCACATTTCATTCTCTGTGTCTCTAAACAATTTTTGTGTGTTTTTTGTACACATGGTGTCTTCAGATGGCAGGTAGATAACATGAACACACACACACACACACAAACACAGAAGCAAAATCCTGCCCACACCATAATCCAGGATGACTACTACTATTGTGTGTCCCAGCTACCTGTCCACTGAACAGTACATAAGTGCAATATTTTTTATCTGCATGTAGTCTGCATGAGTGATGCACCAACAAATTAAAAAATTAAGGAAATTTGTAATTGGTCAATTATTAATTTGTTGTAACAATGAGTCTTGGCAATAAATCTTATACTGCTGGAAAACCTAACGGTCTCATTAGGTCAGATACATAAAGCACTGAGGAAGATCAACCCCAATAAGGCAACAGGACCAGCCAACATCCGGATGTTATTCCCAGTGCACTACTTGGATAATAAAGAATAAATACTCCTATGTCTCTTCAGCTCTTTGTTGACTACAGTTCCACCTTTAAATGGTCATTCCCCACAAACTCACTCATAAACTGTCTACATTTGGCCTGCACCCCACTCCGTGTGATTGGCTGACTATCAGGATCGGTAACAAAACTTCAACCACTATTATTACTAACATAGACACTCCACAGGGAGGCGTCCTCAGCCCTATCCTCTACACCCTGTTCACCCACGACTGTGCCACCTACCACAAGGATAGCATTATCCTAAAGTTTGCAGACGCATCACTGACGGGGACGAAGCTGCCTAGAGGAGGGGGGGGGGGGGGGGGGGGGGGGGGGGTTCGCCAGTCTGGTGTCATGGTGTGAAGAAAACAACCTCACCCTCAACATGGACAGGGACAGGGAAACATGTTTCTTTACTGTGATAATGACAATCAAACTTTCCACTTCTTTTCCTCCTGCCTGGCAGCTCCATATTCATCATCCTCTGTCCAGTATAAACACTACAAAGTTTACAAACAGTGTGACAAAATACAAAGTCTAAGCAAAGATGCAAATAAACACAGATTCATGCCAGGCATTTCAGATAGAGAAATATAACTGATAGGCTCTTTCTCTTATTGGTGTAAGGGTCAAATATGTCTGGGTTGTGAAATGGTTCACAGCAGCATGAAAACTGAAAGAAAAAAAACAAAACACAACCATTGTCCTGTTTTGTTTGCATTTAGCACCCAAATTGAATAAAAAAACATGTTTTTAAAGTACTAGCTAACGAAAGACTTGGCTTAATATTTGGATTAATTTTTTTCACTAACCCCCCCCCACACACACACACACACACCACCACCCTCCCAGTCCCATCTCCTAAGTTTCTGCATGCTTTCAAAAACCTACTGATATAAAAGACCACAGCAGCCATGTGCAGAATAACTGTGATATACAGTAGACCATGCCACTGTAAAAGCTTTACAAATGAACATTTGCAAATGGGAACTGAGCATTGAGAATCTGAAAGGGAACCAATGAGGAATGTAGAATATTTAAAGCAGCAGATTTAAAGAAAAGATCCCAGTATAACAACAATGATTCCATTAAGTCCTACCCGGAGAGTTCTGTGGCGAGGAGGCGGGTGAACAGCGAGGAGAGAAGCTGAGGTTGTGGTGGATGGGGTGAGGGGGAACGCAAGACATGATTTCCTCTTCAAATAAACTGCAGGAAACAAAGGAGAGAAGAAATGCTTGGATTAGTGGTGTGAAATTAGATACTGGGTTTGAAGCTGAAGCCAGCAAAGTTCTTCACCTTAATAGGATGACCAGGTCAGCATCACATGATAGCTTCTCCACTCCCTGATTACCTTCAGTCCTGATGTAGTGGATCTTCTCCCTGAACAATCAAGAGGAAAACTAATTTGTGATTTGTGAAACCCTTTGGAAGCATCTTAAAGGAGTCTCTACGAGCTTTGAACACTGTGGAGCGTTTTTTTTCTTTTCTGTATTTGACTGCATTCAGTTCTGACCAGTCTTTCTGTTCCTGCTGCAGAGTCACACCCTCACAGCACAATGCTCCCTCCACCATGCCTTTGCTGTAAGAATGTAACGAGTGGATGTTGAGTGCTGCCTGCCTAGTACGGAAAAATGGTTTAGAATTAATTTTGTTCATGCTTTCAGAGTCTCCAGTGCAGGCGAACTCCAAGAAGGTTTTCATGTATCTGTTAGAGTGGCTTCTGTCTTGTTGCACTAAAATGAAGGCCTGACTGATGAATGCTACTCAGATGCTGGACGTGGGCGGTCTCTGCAGGACTTCTGAAGAACCATTAGAAAGACCGAGCCAAGAGACTAATACCATTCCTGCTCCGTTGGCTAGATAACTAAGAAGATGGATGGTTTCAAACATTTTCCAGTTTGTGGTTATCTTTGCTTCTACACAATTACATACATTTTTTAATTAAAAAAAATCTATTTATTCAGTGTGAATTTACACTGCAGATATAAAAACACAGATGGATGAGGAGGTGTATACAGTTAGGTCCATAAGGATTGGACTGGAAAACATCTAAATGAGCCTACTCATTAATGGGAAAAAATAATTGGACAGATGAAACCAATAATGATGAATAAAAAAAGTGGAGAAGGAGAGAAACAGCTCATGATGCAATGCACACCACACCATCTGTCAAACATGGTGGAGTTATGGCATAGCCATGTACAGTAGGCTACTAATAGTTTTTTTCCTCATAGTTAGTTTATCAGCATTTAATGTCCTTTTGAAAATTTCAATTGTGTTTAAGGAAACTGATTTTTTTTTATAGCAGGACACACAAAACAAACAAACATTTTTGTGAAACTCCTTCACTGTGTTCACAATTAAAGACGCCTACCTCAGTGCATGGTTCCTACTCAGGCTGGGCTGTCGCTCCTGCAACAAGTCAAATACGTTTGGCTGTCGAAGAAATGCCACTATCTTATCATTGTAAGCTGGTGATAGAAGCAGTCAGACATAAACACAGTCAAAGACCTTAATCATCAGGAGGTTCTGTAAGAATGTGAACAACGTTCCTTGTGTCACTGCTGTGGCTTTAAAGCAATATTACGCTTACATGGAGCGCTGAGTTGCTGTGAGTCAGCATGATGCTGACTGCGTATAGCAGCTACCAGGCTGTTTCCTGGCCTGGCCATCAAAGCAGCCCCCCGATTCCTGGACACATCTGAGGCCTGAAACACCAACCACATAAGGCTCACTGCTCAGTGACAGACCGCTGCTGTTCAAATGAAGGTTTTACTCATGACCATTTTTAATTCATCCCCGGCCTAGACTCAGCAAGAGAAGATCAGACTTTATGTATTAAAGAAATTTGGAAGCGTATGCTAACTATGTGAGTTAGACACAAGGTTTCAATTCATGGCATCCATCCATAAGCTGTGTTGAATGCATTACTTTTAATCTCATAATCCTTCAGGTTTAGGTTCACTTAAAACTTTCCAATAATGACAATAGTGAAGCGTCACCCCTAACAGTGTGGGACAGCACACAATCTGATCACCCAAAAGCTTAATAAAACAAAGAATCAAATAAATGATCAATATTTTTTAGAAATTCAGAAGAAACCTTTTTGGAACAAAAGTGTTATGACATAGGTAATAAATCAGCGAAACATTTGGCATATGAATTACAGAAACACCAAATGGAGAGAATAACACACAAAATGAAAAATTCAACAACAAAGGAAATACAACTTAAAACCCAGGAAACTCACAAATACTATGACAGAAATCTTTATTCCTGAAAACACCGTAAGGGAGAACAGGAGTCAAAATCTCTATTAGACACACTTAACCTTCCTAAAATTTCTGAATCATAAAGTGAAAAGTTATTGGCAATATTGAAACTGAAGAACTGTAAAAAGCTTAAACGCAGTAAATCTCCAGGATCAGATGGATACAGGGTAGAACAGTATAAAACTTTTAACAACAGCTAACGCCTCTCCGTTTATTTAACTAACTCCCTTCAGATCAGTGACGCTCCCCCCTCCCAGAGGAAACGGTCATTACAGTGATACCAAAGGATGGGTGGGATAAACTGGACTGCTCTAATTATAAAGCAGTCAGTGTTCTGAAGCAGAACTGTCAGCTTTTTACTTCAATTATAGCCAGAAATCAAACAGGATTCATAATCCAAAGACAATATTAGTCATACTAATATGTGGCTCTGTTTCATGAATTTTTGTGACCAAAAATTTCATGTTAAGAATAATCTAAATTTTTCCTTTTGCATTATTGTGAAATATAATTATAAATCATTCAGAAATTATCATTAAAAAACTTTTATAATGTGAAGTTTTTTTTTTTTGTGCTCAAATATTGGACTTTGAGGGAGTAATCGACTATATTTGATATTCATATTCAAACATGACCTGAGATTTCAATATGAAAAAAAAATAAAAAAATAGCCATTGATATATGAAGCTAAAACAGCAAACATTATATATGTTCAAACTTTGGGTCATAACATTTTTATACAAATGCGAGCTGATTGAGCAGAAAATGTTCCAATAATCTGATGATTTGAACCAAATCCAAACTCAAAATGAAGTGAAGGGATTCAGATTCAGTGAAGGATTTAGGGGTGAATATCCCCAAAAAGCTTTCGTTGGTTTTTACAAATTTGCAAACATCATATAGAGAAAATAATTAAAAAGGAAGACTTTGATAAAGCTGAGTGTCCTGAAGGTGTCGATGGAGTCAGATGTGTTTCTTAGCAATGCAGATTACAAAAATTCAAAGGGAAAACAAAACATATATAAAGGAAAAAATATATATAAAAATATACTCTATGAAACGTTGAAAATGCAGCATGTCCTATATTTCCTTTTTTTAAGCTTCCAGATTTAGAAGGGTGCAGAATTCCGAGCAGTGTTTCAGGAAGGGAACTGCATGTGATTGAAAAGTAACTCGTAACTGTCGGAGTATTTTTAATCTGAGTGTAGATGTGTTAGAGTACCTCCCCAGCGCTGTAGCTGCGTAGTCTCTGCAGGTGTTGTTTGTGGGCGAGGTGGCCGGGCAGCCGGCCGTTCTGCAGAGGTATCCGAGGGTCGATGAAGGTCGTGGCTCGGCTGTTGTGATCTACAAAGAAAGACTAAGAGACAAAAAAAAGTTTGTTTGTATACACACACACACCCACACACACACACACACACACACACACACACACACACACACACACACACACACACAATGCAACTGAACTGAATACATTCAGTTCACAAGTACTGCAGCTGCATGCAATGAACTTGTGGTTTTGCTGCCTTTTAAATTGTTGCTTCAAAGAAGAGGACAAGAGTCGTTGCTGTCTTGAAAGCAACTTTGATTTGTCAGACATAAAATGGCAACATGGCAGTCAGTCTGTTATCAGTGCCTATTACGAATTTTGAACTACAGAACTATTGACATGGTTTAAACTTGGACACAACTGGGTGCTTCAACAGGGCAATGATCCCAAACACACATCAAAACTGGGTCCTGGAATGGATAAAGCAGGCTAACACTGAGCTTATGGACTGACCTTCCCAAAGCCCTGACCTCAACCCTATGGAAAATTTGTATACTATGCTTAAAAGCTGGCTCTGTGCCAGGAGACCAACCAATTTAAATAAACTCTACCAAGTCTGCCTAGAAGAGTGGTCAAATATGTAGTCAGAATTAAGCCAGAAGCCGGTCGATGGCTAATAAAAGTGTCTGGTCATTGGAACTATTTAATTTTTTTCCATTAGGACAAATGGTCATGTAATTATGGTAAATCAAATTAGGTTTGATCTGACGTGATACACTCGGTACTAATCAGCTGTTCATGGCAAGTAATGTTAGGTAACAGGTGTATTGGTGGCGATCGCCCAGTGTTAAAGGGTTAAAAGTTAACATGACATTCATGCCTGTGATGAGTGTATGCACACGTCTGGCCACGCACTGCGCTGAATACTGAGTTGAGTGTTTTGTTCAAAATTTGTGTTATGCTGGCCCTGCCCCTGTCTGTACTGTTATTTTTCCTGTGCCTGTTCAAAGTCTTTATGTAAACTCTATCCACCCGCTCCCCATCATCATCGGTTGATATGAAGGGACCTTTACGCTGTTCTATTTCACTGTTGTGAGATTCCCCCATGATCCTTCAAAGACCAGCAGGTGCCTGTCCCTGTGGGAACCAGATAGAAACACAACAGTTCTCATGAAGGTCCTTCTGAACTCTGTCACTATTGTGAGTGGCTGTGGTGGCTCGAGAGGAAGAGCAGGTCATCTGCTAATCGGAAGGTTGGTGGGTCGATTCCTTGGACAAGATACTGAACCCAAAGTTGCTCTGCAACGCAACTGTCGGAGTGTGAATGTTATATAGAGAGCACTTTAAAGTAGAAACAGTGCTTGTGTGAATGCAAATGTGTTGTATAAAGCACTTTGAGTGCTCAGCTAGAGTAGAAAAGTGCTATATAAGAACTATAAGACCTAGTCCATTGGCCCATAAAAAGTACATGGCATGTACAGTTCCAAGAGTCCCTAAAACTACCCATTTCCTTGATATGACCCATACTGGCAGAACTTAAATCCATCTCACTAGATGTGTGTGCGAGTTGTCCTACCTTGCCCTGGGGGTCGGTTTTGATTTCCCAGCCCCTCGGCAGCTCCATCTGGGTATCTGCAAACTTGTTGAGGAAGACCACGAGGTCCCTGTTATGTTGGTAGCGCTCAAAGTTTCTGGCATCACGGCGCACCTTTAGGATCATGTGCTTCACACAGCTGCTGCTAGTGAACATCCGGTACGCTGCCTATGGTCACAATCATCAATTATAGTTACAAAAAAAAAATCAGGTGTGGGACTCACAGAGTTAGCTCATGATATGATAATGTCACATCATTTCACCCTGGATAAGAATGGTATAACGATATGGGGATTCTGCAATACACTGCGCGATCACATATGATACAGCAGGATATCTGTGTCTCTGACAGAATGAAAAAGCCCAAAAAAGCATTTTAAAAAATTAATTAATTCCGCATTATTTCACAGAATTATTCTTTCATGGTATATATTATTATTTAATAATGTGGCGGGTTTTTTAGAGCAGCATGGTCCTGCAGTGCCTGTTTGTATGTATTACTCACATAGTTGCTGTGCAACATAGTAAAAAATTCTGGGTGTGTGATGAACTTGATAGCAGGTGACTGGAGGAGATGGCTGATCTTCTGCTGATTGACAGGAGAGGTGGGGCCTGCAAACAGGTAACAGGTTAGTTAGAGAGCTCGTCTGATTTTCATTTATAATGAGTACAATGAGTAAAACAAAAGAAGTGCTTTTGTGTTGTTGATGCCCATGATCATCAGATAGAGAGAGTTTTGATATGATAGCTGTTTTAACCATCTCAGTTTTCATGTAAAATATTAGTGTATAAAGGATTTAATAGATCATTAAACTGCTGGTATGTCAACTGGAGATGAAATAGAATAGCAGTGCCAGGGCTCTGTCTTGACATCAGAACACCTCTTACATGACTATTTTCAAACTGTTGCTAATACAACAAGATATTTGACTGCGGTGTTATGTACTATTGTTAATGTATACATATTTAATGTGACTCCATAACATAACAAAAGCATTGCTCTAGAAAATAGAACCTGAAGTAACACTGACAAAGAGACAGGACGATACTCAATAACCCTCAAACACAATCCAACACATCAGGAAACTTTGATCTGTTGAAGTTGGTATGAATGCTGTGACTGTAAAATATGAGAGGTGTCAGTGCTGCACCTGTCTGAGCAGAGTCAGGATCAGTGTCAGTGCTGCTGCTCCGCTCCATCCTCTGACTCCCTCCACTCTCTTCTGTGGCCATGGTCCTCTGGATGTTCTGGTACCTGCATGATCCACAGCAGCAGAGAATTGCAGTTTTGTCTCATGTACTAAATGTCCTGCTTTGAGTTCCTTTTCCAGGCACCAGATGTCACCCTAACTCCATACTACTTTACCTCACTGCAGTGGCTGAGACTAATAACCACTACCGCACATTTCTGTTCAAAGTGATAATTTAACTTTTTTATTCAGATGATACAATATATCATTTACTGTACTGTGGGAATTAGTAGTTTGGTATGTGTATTCATATGTATTTAATAGTTTCCTAAATTAAGCTTGTACTTCTATTTGCAGAAACTCATGTACGAAAAGGAAACTCAGAAAACATTTGATGTCATCTGGGCAACTCCACCTGCTATGAATGCTATGGTTTGGCTGCAAATTGTATTTAACTTGCTCACTTCCAGTTCCACTATATTTCTGCGTTAATATATCTTTACTACAAATATTTTAAGAGATTTCTGACTGATGTAGTTATTAAATAAACAATGCTTCGATGCTAACTCCTTTCTCTGGATTCTTGCAGCTTACTGCATAGAAGGGGGAGGTCCCAGAACAGAGCCATACCACCAAATTTAAATCACTGCAGTTAAAACAATCTTATTTTCACTAAAGTGGTCTGACAGAACTGATACAGTCTTACACTCTCTCTGTATTCCCATTCTGACCTTCTGTTGAGCTGCTCCATCTGCTGCGTGGACCCTGAGCGAGGGATGCCATGGTTACACTTGCTGGCATGGCTCGGCCTCTGCCAGGTTGTAGTCCGGTTGACATGGTCCACGTAGAAAACTCTGCCGTGGCTGTCAATACGAGCTTCCCAGTCTGTGGTGACAGAGAGGGGCAAGAGCATTGCAAGTTATTGGCAACAGTACAACTCTAAAGCGGTGTCCACACATGAAGTGATTCACAGTGACACGGCGACCGGGGACCAAAGAAAGTCAATGACATTCTGTGATTTCAAGCAACAACCGGCAAAATAACTGCTGGCGACACAAAGAGGGCGGATCCCAAGTTGAATTTCGATGCAAGCGATTGAAGCGACTGCCAGAGAGCGCAAAGGATACTGCTGATATGGGTTACCTAGGCAACCGGAGCGTGGAAAATCTACTAGAGACACAAAACCAGAAGTCACAAAATACATTTGTAACAGAAAACCAGCTGCCGTTTACTCATGTTTGCACGTTTAATTTAATACAATACAGCTCTAGCTGAAAGTTTACATACATTCATGGATGTCAAATTTTGGCCACTAATTGGGCCTTTAATCAGAAAGGCCCAATTAGAAAGCAAACTGCTCTCTTTCTGAAGCTGAATAATTGAACAACATACATTCTTAACAGTGAACAACTCAAGAATTTGACGCACGAGTTTGAGCTTGTGTTGGATGTATTCAGGTCAAAATAATGCTTCCAGAATGGCATTGTCAAAGCCAGAACCACTAAATTTGAGCATCATTTAACAATAAATACCATGTTAGTGATCATAACTGACTGCAGCTGGTACCTTCTCTGTGGAAACAGATAAAGGGTTTTTTGACTGTACTCATAGGACTGACCAGCACACGGTAAAATGAAACATACCAGAAGCTCTGTGCAGTTCTGAGAAAGAGCGCCGGAGATTTTAAACAATCAGGAATGTCTCTCATAGCCGTTTCATAAGAACTGCATGTTCCAAAATCATCATCGCAAACAAGTGTACAAGTTATTGGGAAATGCAACCACACACAGAGATCCAAACTGTCTCAGATAAGATAAGCTTGTTTTAATGTGGTCAAATACAACCAAGAAACCACCAAGACAAGAATAAAAGCTGCCTGAACATTCAGTGACACTGTAAACGTTTTACATCATTATTGACTGAGATGATTCTGTCCATGAAAGAAAGCCTAAATACAAAGCCAACATCATCAAGCTTCACTAAAGTTTGTAGCTGACCACATGGACAAAGGAAAAGCCTTTTGGAAGAAAGTTTTAATATATGTTTGGAGGAGTAAAGGTAAGGCTTTTAATCCTAAGAAAACTATACCAGCTGGCAGTGGTGACATCAACCTCTGGTGCTATTTTGGCGGTGGCTGTGGCTCAGGAGGTAGAGCAGGTCACCTACTAACTGGAAGGTTGGCGGTTCGATTCCTGGTTCCTCTGGGCTGCGTGCCGAAATATATACTGGCAAGATACTGAACCCCAAGGGCAATGACCCCAAACATATTAAAACAGAGTGTAGAATGGATAAAACTGAGCTTTAGGAATGGCCTTTCTACAGTCCTGACTTCAAATGTATCAAAAAATATCTTGACAATCCTTGAGAGTCACTTACTTTCCTGGTGTAGAGCATGTCTTCATTGAAATCTACCAATTATACCCAGAAGACTCAATCTAGATCAATCTAGATCAGGGATCCTCACATCCAGGCCTCGAGAGCCAGTATCCTGCAGGTTTTAGATGTGTCTCTGCTTCAACTCACCTGAGTCAAATATACAAGTCATTAGCAGGACTCTGGAGAACTTGACTGCATACTGAGGAGGTAATTCAGCCATTTGATTCAGGTGTGTTGCATCAGGGACACATCTAAAACCTGCAGGACACCAGACCTGAGGCCTGGATGTGAGGATCCCTGATCTAGAAGTTTGTTGATGGCTACCAAAAACCTCTGCTCAAGGTCCAAATTGCTAAGCAACATTTAATCAGATGTGCTCCATGTATATTTTTGAGCCTGTTTATCTCTGAAAACCCAAAATAAATTAAAACTTGTGTGAAAAAAATCTTGATGTTTCTTTTTACTCCTTGAGCTGTACAACAGGGTTGTTCCACAAGAAGAAGAAATGAGTGAAAGTCTGTTATTGCCTTGACAGTCATGTCCAAGATGACTGTATACATACCGCTAAAATATAAAATATATCCTTAAAATCATACCAGATTACATTAAGCAGATGTTTTTGCTTATAGTGAGTTACTACTTTTAAGAGTGAGAGGCATATTTACACTACTTTAATGTAGTTACACAGTCGAATCCATACAGGCAGGGTATTTTTGCTTTAAAATTGGGGCATTCTAAACATTATACTTTGCAGACTGACTTGCTTTTGTGGCAATTAGAGGAACTGCACCATTTGGGAGTTCTAGGTTTGCTTCATTTTTCAGCCCTGGAGGTTGCTGCTTGTTCAACCAGCTTCGCCTACAGACAGGAGACACAGAGTCTGAGTGGGGATCTGGCTGTGGTGCCACAATCAGGATTCATTTAGCCCTTAAATAGCAATAGCAATAATGTGAATGTGTTTTACTAGTACCACAGCTTTTCTCAGCTTTCTCTAACTACTGTGGGAGTAGGAGGAAGACGAAGACTACCCCCAAAGGACAAAAAAACCCTGTGTGTTGTTTTTCATGACTGCTCTGCCTACCCACGCTCACAGTCTTGAGCAGCCCTTGAGCCGTCCTGACTGTATTTAGTGATCTGGTAGCAGTCTTGCTCCATTCTGGGCTTTAGGTGGTCTGAATCAGATTTTAGTGATCTAATAATGTCACTCACCTGTTCTCTTCAACAGAACAGACTGAAATCAACCCATCATAAAAAGTGGAGCTGTGTCACAAAATGCACTGTTAACATAGTACTTTGATTGTATGTGTTCAAAGACCACTGTTGTATAATCCATTATCTGTGGTGAGGTTATTGATTCCACATGCTAGACATCAGGAAGGAATCAACATAAATTCTGTAGATGATGATGATGATGATTGAGACTGGAGTGTGCAAAATCAAATGAAAAAAACTATGTTTGTTAAACTGACTGTGATGTCTGAGTTTCAAAGAGAAAAGTTTCTCTGAGCTCACCATAAATATGAGCGGGACTTGTAGAGCTGGCTTGTAGAGTTTATCAGACTAAATTATATAGATATAAATTCCCCAGTACCGGAGATATTGGCTATATGTCATTATATTTAAGATGATGAAACTAAAAGGTTTTGTGGTGCTGTAAGAACAACAAACAAAAAAACTCAACAGCAATGTCTCTTTCAAAAAAAAAAAATGACCCAGTTTCACTTTGCCATTATTGGGAAAAGTCTTTAATCCAATGCTGAGCATTTTTCTCTTTTTCTGCCATGCAACAGTAAAGGGCACAGGTTTTGATATAGGTCTCTGTACTGGCACAATGGTACTGCACCAAACCTGGCGTACTGTGGAAACATCATGATGCTGCACACAAGAAAACAGTTCCAGCGCCAAGCTTCTATTAGTTACTCTTTTTTACTTTTCCACTTGTGCTTAGGTTAAAACAACTAGTTAAGGGAGTCATAATAAACTGCTGCTGCTGAATAAAAATGATTCAGACAGTAACTTTACAGCACTGTGTGAGAAAAAAATGGGTTAACAAACTGCATGTACCACAGTGATTGGGGACTCTCAGTGGTGATGTAACAGCTCTTCTGAATTTAGGCTTTCTGACAGCTGATCTTCTTGTTCTGAATCAGCAAAGACCAGCGAACCATCCAACCATCCCACTGAGAGCAAATCCAACCATGTACCATGGAGCAGAGAGCACTATGAAGCTGTACATTTAAAGCTCAATGAGTATGAAGGGAGAGAAAATGAAACAATGATAACAAACACAGAGGAGATGAAATAGGTTTGGAAAGCAAACAAATGGGGCAGCATGCACACACAAACACAAACATCCACAATCACAGCACGCCAAGGTGTTAGCATGAGACTCCAGAGTAAGACTGGGAGCTGCTGGTTCTTACTTGGAGGTAAGGCTTGGTCAGTGGCAGCAGGAAAATGGTTTAGGTCATGGCTGGGTCGCAGGACTGGAAGATGGCCAACAGGAGAGGAGAAGCCTGAGCCTACAGGACATCAGAGAGACAGCACGGGATGCATTATCATAGGGCCAAGGATATCTGTACCAACTAGACTAGGAATAAACTAGTTGTCGCACACATACAGATGGGGATAAAACTATTCAGCCCCCTATGAAATTTACAGTTTTTGTCAAAAATTTCACCAATTGCTTTTTTATCAAAGCAAGCAATTTTAAACATATCATTTCTAAACACACTAGTTTTCTTTAGAAAGCATTAATTAGTTCTGTTTGCACACAGTAACAGATTTCAGAAAAAAACTAAAATGACCAGGGTCAATATTATTAGTCCCATGAAAAAAAAAAAAAAAACAACCTTTTTTATTGAGCCATAGCACAGACCACTGCTGTTCAGTGATGTGCTTTAACTTATTAACTTATAACTGTAATGCTCAAAGCTTGTAAAATCAAGTTAAAACTGAAGGTTATCTTCCAGTTTCCACACAGTATAAAACTACAGCTAATGTTTGAGCTGTCACTTGAGAAAGCATCATGCCAAAAACAAGAGAAATCAGTTTAAACTGGGGAAAAAGAATTGCTGATGCTCACAAAGCAAGAGATGGATATACAAAGTTATCACAGTGTTTCCAAGTGTCAAGAACTGGAGCGAGAAATGTCATCAAGAAATTCAAAGAGATCCATACAGTAACCACCAAGCCTGGCAGAGGTGGGAATCAAAAGATTTCAAAGACTCTGGAAAGAAAACTAGTGAGAGATGTGTCTAAAGACCCCAGAACAGCTGCCAAAAGATTAGTGAATGACTTCGTCAAGTCAGGAATTAAAGTCTCAAAGAAGACAATCAGTAGAACCATGCACTGGGATGGACTTCAAGGTTGCACGCCAAGAAAAATTTCCACTTCTGCTGAAGAGACACCTTCAAGCCAGACTGAAATATGCTAAGGACAACCTGGAGAAAGATTATGCATACTGGAAGTGTGTCCTTTGGTCAGATGAGATGAAAAAGAGCTCTTTGGTCATAGAGATGCTGCTCATATTTGGAGAAAGAAGGAAGAGGTCACAATGCAACATGATAGTGGGAGTAGTATGCTGTGGGGATGCTTCAGTGCGCCTGGAACTGGGAATCTTGTCAAGACAAAGGAATCATGAAGAAAGAAGGATGTGTGATGATTTTGACAGAAAACTTTGAGCAGTCAGCAGGAAAACTGGGTCTGGGTTTGTCTTCCAAACGACAACCCAAAACATGCATCACTCCTGAATGCTCCTGACCTACCTCCAGAAAACCAAAGTGAATGTTAATGACTGGTTTGCACAAAGCCCTAACTTGAGTCCCAATAAAAATCTGTGTGATGAACTGAAGACCAAGGTCCATCCCAGAAAACCATCAAATCTGGAGGAGCTTCAGAGCTCCACCAAAGATGGGATTGCTCAGGAGATATGTGAGACTTGAAAATTACAAAAAATTACTGCAGGCTGTTATCCAGGACCTCTAAATCTGAGGCCATGGTCCTCAGGCGGAAAAGGGTGGAGTGCCCTCTCCGGTTCAGGGACGAGTTCCTGCCCCAGGTGGAGGAGTTCAAGTATCTCTGGGTCTTGTTCACGAGTGACAGGAGAAGGGAGCGGGAGATCGACAGATGAATCAGGGCTGCATCTGCAGTGATGCGGACGCTGCACTGGTTTGTCGAGGTGAAGAGGGAGCTGAGCGTTAAAGCGAAGCTGTAACGCTCAGGTCGATCTACGTTCCTACCCTCACCTATGGTCACGAGCTTTAGGTAGTAAGATCGCGAATACAAGCGGCGGAAATTAGTTTCCACTGAAGGGTGGCTGGCCTCTCTCTTAGAGATAGGGTGAGGAGTGCGGCCATTCTGTTTCCCCTCCACACCAAGAGGAGCCAGTTGAGGTGGCTCGGAAATCTGACTAGGACGCCTCCTGGGTGCCTCTTGGGTGAGGTGTTCGAGGCATGTCCCACTGGAAGGAGGCCCCGGGGTAGACCCAGGACAAACTGGAGAGATTATATCTCTTGACTGGCCTGGGAACACTTTGGGGTCCCTCCGGATGAGCTGGTGGAGGAGGCTGGGGAGAGGGAAGCCTGGGCTTCTCTGCTTAGGCTGCTGCCCCTGCGACCCGGCCCCAGATAAACGGAAGAGAATGGATGGATGGATGGATGGATGGATGGATGGATGGATGGACTGTTATCCAGCAAGGATACACAACTGTCTATTAACATCGCGGGGATAATAATTCTGACCTTGTTAGTTTTTGATTTGTTTGAAATATTTTGTTTCTGTGTGCAAAGTAAAATAATTTAAGCATCCACAATAAAACTAGGTTGTTTGGAAAAGCTGTGTTAAAAATTCCTTGCTTGTTTAACAGCACTTGGGAAATACTTAAATGAATAATAATGATAATAATGTTTTGTTACTGAACCATGTAAAGCTGGTATCGCTGAAATTCAGTTCAGCAGATGATGACATTAAGGGAGTGAACACTGAGACCATAGACAGCCATGCCCAACTTTCATACAATAGAGGTCATAGAGTTACTGACACTTAAACTAAGCATTTACATGGCTAACCTTTCCTTAACCGTTTAGCAAGCCAGTGAAATTAAAGGAAAAGAAAGTGACTTTAGTACACTTGAGAACAGTGAGAGCTTAAATAGCATATAGTAATGTGTCAGTTGATGAACTAAAGAATAAAAACAAGTTTAATAACAAATTCATTGACATTTTTTAAATGCAAAATTTCCATGTTCTTAAATTTGACAATCTGATTCTTATAGTATAGTATAATCATTATCTTACATTTTTTACATGATCTTAAATACAGCTGTGGTCAGATGTTTACATACACTAATCACAGGTGTGAATGTCCTGGCAATTGGGATTTTAATTATTTCTCTTTTTTCCAGGGTGGAAAACTTAGCCTCAACTATAGTCTTCCAAAGGTCAAATAAAATGACATCATTGTGGCCAAAAAGCTCAATCTTTGCCTCATCTGACCATAAAACCTTTCTTCAGAAGGAGTTTGGTTTCTCTATGTGGGCAGCTACAGATTTCAGTCAAGCTTGAAAATATAGATTTTGGAGCAGGGTTGTCTTTCTTGATTGGCACCTTTTCAGCAAAGTAAAACTGCAGACAGTAATGCTGGTGTTCTAGCAGCTTAAGCCTTCGTGGTTCCTGAGTTGTTCCTGAACATCCTAAGCAATGTCCTCTCATGAGGGCAGGGTCAGCAGCAGACCATATGAACTGGATGAGCAACCAACTTTGACAGGGGGGCATTTGGCTCAAGTCACTTTTCTATTCCATGAAAAAAAAAGCACTTGCACTCAAACACTATACATAATTACAACCATGCATGCGTAGTACACTCACAGAGAAATGTAGCCACAGATATAAAAGTGCAAAAATTGCAGCGGCCAAGCAGGAGAGAGATTTTGTCTAGGTGCAAATCAATAAACTAGCCACACACTAGAACAGCTGACTGTGAGCGCACAAAAAACACAACACATTTCCATTGGTTTTGCAGTTTTCAAGTAGCACCATGCTTTGAAAATAGCTGCACAAGCTGATGAATGATCTTTTTTAGTTTCAAATAGAAATGAGGGTTCCTAAAGTCTGACCTGCATAGGCCCATCTGCTCAATGTCCTCCTCAGTCACGCTGGTTACCAAAACTGCTGCAGAAACACTAAACTGCTGTCAACCCAATAAATTAAGTACCCAAAATAGTTTGAATTGATGCCCTTGGAATCTGCACTTTTAAGAGACTTTCCCAACTTATGTAAATCTACAATTCTCCCTCGTAGAGCTTCACCGAGTTCCTTGGACTTGGAGTCTTGGTTAATCCAGTGAGTGCTAAGAGTTTGGATGTAATACATTCCAAAGTAATGTCTTACTGTAATCACATTACATTTTTTAGTAATGCAGTAATGTAACATGTTACTGTACTAAATTCAGAATCAGAATCAGAATCAGAATCAGAATCAGGCTTTATTGACCAAGTATCGCTCACACAAACAAGGAATTTGTTTTTGGTTACGCTCGCAGTGCACGAAAAATACAGTAAAAACAATCTTATTCACACAGCTCACTCTCTCCTTACAGACACATTCATACCTGTAAATCTAGAAAACATTTAAAATATTTAGCATGTGCAATTTACCTTGTAATTTTAAAAAGGTGCAGTTTGTGCAGTAATTACATTACAATTATGTTGTTACTTGCGTTACAAAGTTTCTTCAGTTATCTGAGCTGGACAGATAGAAAGAAAAAAAAATTAACTGGATTATACTGCTAACACAACTTTGGCTCTGGGCGCCTGGGTGGCTTAGTGGTGAAGCCGGCGACCCATACATATGCCGCGCTGCGGTGCGGGTGGCGCAGGTTTGCGTCCCGGCCTGTCGGCAATTTGCCCGCGTGTCTTCTCCTGTATCTTTCCCCCATTTCCTGTCTCTCTCCACTGCCAACAAAAGCTGCGGTGGCCAAAAATGCAAAAGAAACCAAAAAAAAAAAACACAAATTTGGCTCTTTGTGGTAGCATGCACAGACAGCATGCTACCACAAAGCTATTCAAGAATCCAGAGTCATATTAAAGCTGAGTGTATGCTGACCCGAGCCCAGCAGTCAGACCCAGCAGGTAGCAAACGTGGTGATGAGCAGTCAAGCTTTCAGCATTGTAGCGTCTATTTCTACCGGTACATGTTTCTACAGTAGAATCACTGTGGCGATCACGCTGAACTCTTGCTTTGTGTTTTCAGCTTTCTGTTCATAAGTAAACACTAAAAGAAAGATGGTATATGTGTCTTCATTAGGATAGGGATTTGTGTTGGTGTGTGGAACTGGTAAGTATGTGACAACGCGTTTCAGGTCATTTTACGAAGGAATGCGACAGTAATGTAACGAGTAGGGTTAACAAATTACTTTTTGGAATAACAACCCCAACACTGAGCGTCAACCAAATCTGTTTTATTCTAGCAAAGAAATAGTTCTGAGTAGTAATGAGAAGTTAATAAAATTTCTTTGTGCATGAAGGAACAGAATGACTACTGTCAAAGCCCTACAAAATGGCATGCAGCAGGCCACCGGTGTGTATGTCTCTGACCAAACAATCAGAAACAGACTTCATGAGGGTGGCCCGAGGGCTCGAATTCTCTAATGGGTCTTGTGTTCAGTGCCCGGCACCATGGAGCCCAGTTGGCACTTCCCATAGAATACCAGAATTGGCAGGGTCAATGCCACCAAGTTGCGTCTCAGATTGTCCAGGAGGAGATCCCCCAGGACTCCATCTGTTGTCTCTTAAGAGCATCCCTCAATGTTTTCAGGCGTGCATTCAAGCATGTAGAGGCTGTGCAAACAACTGAGTGCCATTTTGAGTTGCTGCAGAGTTGATGTACCAGCTGTACCAGCTGTA
The DNA here is from genome assembly GCF_007364275.1 of Archocentrus centrarchus. Taxonomy (NCBI): domain Eukaryota; kingdom Metazoa; phylum Chordata; class Actinopteri; order Cichliformes; family Cichlidae; genus Archocentrus; species Archocentrus centrarchus. The sequence continues at coordinate 8,100,467 of NC_044365.1, read as the reverse complement.
CCAGCCAAGTTGCGTTGGTGGACAATTTTCATTTCCATCAAACAATGTGGCATCCTTTTGTTTCTAACATACCCAGTCCATATCAGTATACTGTAGATATCCAGCATGACTTTTTTTCCCATTAAGATCTGATGTGTTTTCAACCTTTTCCTTTAATTTTTTTAACAGTGTATATGATCCTCCTGTATGCACACTTTTGACCTTGTGTGGGTTGGAGAAAATCCAACATAAATTCTAACATTAACCCTTAACTGGCAAGGGCCCGGTGACGGGCCGTTTGTAGTCCCTTTTATATGGCAGGCTAGACCCTCCCATTTTATTGACACGTCATTCGGCCAATCATGTAACTGGCTGCACCAAATCACCTGACAAAGCTACGTGACGCCCTCTGAGTATTATTGGCTCTGGGAAACCCATTTCTTAACATGATTGGCCGAATGAGGTGTCAGTCAAAATGGGCGGGTCTAGCCTGCCATATAAATGCAGTTCATTCGGCCCGCGGACCAGACGCAGCCGATTAATAGGCTATGAAATGGGTTGTTCAGAGCCAATAATAACCAGAAGGCGTTATGTAGTTTTTGTCAGGTGATTTTTTGCTGCCAGTTAAGGGGTTAACCAAATTCTTGTTTTTTTTCAAAGTCATTAAACATGTATACTGTACAATCATGCCACCCTGAAAGAACAGTTCAAAGAAATCATTCAAAACCCCCAAATTACCATGACAATTATGGCCATGATGAGCATATGTAAACTTCTGACCACAATTGTAAATATAACCCAAACAATTATTATTTTTTATTAAATTAGCAGTCAAGAGTATTTGAAAAAGAAAATATTTCTTAGTTTCAGTTGAACCATTTTCCTTTTTATATACCCAGCAGACACACAGACACTCTGGCCATCCGCCAATAGTAACCACATTCCTTTTAGCTCTGTTTTTGGTCTCCACCACCAATAACAACAGCTGGAAATAATCTAGTTAGTCTTGCTGCTAATTGATCCACTACTAAGTGTTTCCCTTTGCTTTCTTTTGATGTGATTGAGCTAAAACAAAAATTCAATAAAATTTTCAGTTCAATTCAAATTTATTTCATTTATGTAGCGCCAAATCACCACAGTCGCCTCAAGGCGCTTCATATTGTAAGGTAAAGTCCCAACAACAACAGTGACAAACCACTAGTAATGACTGTAACTAGAAGTTAGCTTTCTCTGTAAGGATCAGTGATTTCAAACACCACAAAGTTCATTTCAACCTGAACTCCACACATACTGTTACTGTTAATCTGCTTTGAAATTGTCTCTAATAGCTTTTCCATCAGCTAGTAAAATGCTATGTGCTCTGGATGAAGGAAAATTTGTGTTAATGCAAAGTGGAAGCGGGCATGACACGCTCTGAGATGGGAATGTGATAAGATCTGCTGGAGTCAGCCTTGAAATGTAATCCATACAACACCATCACATTAATGAGAAAGCTTTCCCTCCACTGGAAAGAAACATTTATCACCTAGGCAGAAGCACTGATGCAGCATCAGATGTCTTTAACATGAGTAGAGACATGCTGCATATACACTGCAAAAGGCAGAAACATCACTACTGTGGTGAGATTGTGGAAGGAGAAGTCAAAATATGTAGAACTGAATCACTGTAGTAAAATTAAAAGAAAAAAATGAGTAAAGTTGGTAATTAAAAGCAAATATTGTTGGTGATGATGTAAACTAAGCTTATAGTGCACCTAAACTCAAATCCTATCAAACAAGTTAGTCTGACTTAGAAAATGCGACGTGGCCTGATGGCTTTCACTTCTGTGAGTTCTAATAACTGTCTTGCTATCGTACTCAAAGAAATCCCATATCGGACTCTGCCGCTTTGTCCCAACTTTTGCTGTTGCCATTATTTTGCAGACTGGTGCGGTGAGCAGACACACACACAGTGAGGTGCTGTATGGCGCTCCCAGCTAAAACTGCTAGAGTGGAAAAAAATAATTTCATATTAATCCACAAGACTTTTAAATAAACTGACAAATGTGGAAATGGAGGGCATTTTTTCTATAATTTCAGTTCGTTATAGTTAGTTTTGCAACCCACAATACAGATTCAGTTAGTTATCTTTTGTTTCCTTTTAATTGCCATTTTTATTCATTTCAATTAACAAAAATGTTTTCTTTATTTTGTTTGTTTTCATTAACAATATAAACCTTGGGAGCCAATGAGGGTTTTCTGTGGGCAAGCACGCAATCAGTTGCCCACAGAATTCCCTCATGGAAGTCCAAAAGCTGGTACAGGCTCCACATGGGCTTGCCTACATGGGACCCACATGGGTTTTCTATGGGCAGCCCACAGTGGGTTACCCACAGAATTTCCCCTATTGGGGGCCCAAAATGACAAAACTGCCATAGGTGGGGGGGCCTACATGGTATAGGTGTGGGTTTGCCCTGGGTCACACAATCCCACATTTCACCCACAGCTACCCATTGTGGGCCCACATGGGCATGTTTGCTGGGGATGTGATTGGTTATTGTAAGACTGTGCTAGAAAGAAAGAGCCTGTGAATGATACATAGTTCATTCACTCACCTGCCAACTATTTTTTGAAAGTGCCTGTCCTTTCCACGCAGTTACCAAGGTCAACTGACCAGATGGTTCTTGGTAACAAACCTGGTGCATAGAGTAAGCTGTCCAACGCACACCCACAGGGGCAACACAAATTCTAACGATTTGATCCAAAAATAACCCATCACAGTTACACTCATTCTGCAAATAGCAGAAATTCCACTCCTGTCACAGCCTTACTCATTCACTTCCTTGTTTACTTGGTCTTCTGCTAAGTTTACATCATGCTAGTGGAGGCCGAAGGGCCAAATCTTTTTTTTTTTTCCATTTATATTCTTGTAAAACACTCCTAAACTCAACACAGCACCCACACTTGACAGAAATGATTTGAATATGTGTGAAACCAAAATGTCTAAGTCTCAGATCTGGATGGAGAAACTCCATGGTTTCATCAAGCTCTCATCATTGTATAAATAATAAAGCACTGGTCCAAATCTAAAAACCCAAAGACATTTAAGTGTTTCCCATAATCACACAATCAAAACAAATCACAATTTAAATATCAGAGAAGTGATAAAAGCAGATCAAAGCTAAGAGGATGAAAAGTAAAAATAGAAACATAAAACAAAATAAAACCATCTTTAGGTGCAGTGTGTGTGTATAACTGTGACCCAGAGGAGAAAAAACTTAAAATATAGAGATATCAAACCTTGCAGAGGTTTTGAAAAACTTATTATTACATTTCAGTGCAGGGAAGTCTTATTGTGTTCTGCATGTGTGCATGACCCACTTTCAATGTCTCTAAGAAAGATGAAGTAAAAATATGTACAATATGTACAAATATGGGATAAACATGAAAATGTATCCACTGAAATAACATCAGTCGTCTCACCTGACTGCCAGTTATTTACAACAATCCCAAAGGTATTAACATTTATTGTCACTCTTTCTTTTTAGACTTTTTACTGACATTATCTTATTTATTTATTAATTTTAAGAATTTTCCTTTCATCTAAGAAGCATCTGTACAAGCCTGGCAGTGGTAGAATGTTATGCTACTCCATAAGAAATAACCTGGATATAAATTAAATGAGCACTGATTCAGTACAGTGGATTTACTTGTATTTTGTAAGTGTTACAGTGGGGGAATATTTATTTGATCCACTTCTGAATTTGTAAGTTTGCTCACTTAAAAAGATAACAAAATTAACAGTCTCAAATTTGTATAGTAGCTTCATTTTAAGAGAGACAGTTATTGAATGAAATATGTATTTGATCCCCTACAACCCATCCACAATCCTGGTTCCCACAGACTGCATGTGTGCTACATTACAATCAATCAATCAAGCAAGCAAGCAAGCAATCAACAACAGATAATCCTACTCTCAACTCATTGTGTGTATAAAGCACACCTGTCGACGGAATCAAATTTGTTCATTCCAACCTCTCATCCACCATGGGCAACGCCAAAGATCTGTCAAAGGGCATTAGGCACAAGACTGTGGACCTGCTACAAGACCATCAGCAAGAATCTTGGTGAAGTGATAAATATTTGTGAGTTTACTTCGGAAGAAGAAAAAATATAAAATGACTATCAACTGCCCTCAGTCTGGAGCTCCCTATAAGATCTTGTCTCATGGGGTGAAGATGACCCAAAACTACACGGGAGGAGCTTATTAATGATCTGAAGGCAGCTGGGACCAAAGTCGCCAAGAACACCACTACACTGTAATGGATTGAACTCTTGCAGTGCCCACAAGTCCCCCTGCTCAGGAAGGCACATGTACAGGGCTGTCTTAAGTTTGCAAGTGAACATCTAAATAATTCAGGGAAGGCTTGGGGGAAAAGTGCTGTGGTCAGGTGAAGGCAAAATTGAGCTTTTTGGCATCAACTCAACCCACCACGTTTGAAGGAAGCAAAATGCTGAGTATGACCCAAAGAACACTGAACAGGGCCATGTACCATAAAATCTTGGAAAAGAACCTCCTTCCCTCAGCCAGAACACTGAAGATGGGTCATGGATGGGTCTTCCAGCATGACAATGATCCAAAACATACTGCCGAGGCAGCAAATGACTGGCTAAAGAAGAAACACAATAAGGTGGCCTAGCCAGTCTCTAGAAAATCTGTGGAGGAGGTGAAGCAGCCAAGAAACTTAAGGGATTTAGAGGAGTGGGCCCTCTTGAGATGCGTGCAAACCTGGTGACAACTACAAGAAATGTCTTACTGTTGTGCTTACCAGCAGCGGTTTCTCCACCAAGTCCCAAGTCATGTTTTGCTCAGGGATCAAAACTTATTTCACTCATTGACATGCAAATCAAATTATAACTTTTATGTCATGTGTTGCTTCTGGATTTTTGGTTGACACTCTTTGTGCTAATTTTAAAACTGATGCTGCAACATGTTTCAAATTAGCAGTGAGTAACAAGGTGTAATAAGACATCATATATTCCAGTCTGATTGAGCCTCTGCACACGAGCCTGAGCAAGCACAATCCACAGAGACCCATCTTGTAACCCACAGGTCTCAGAGAATTCTCTCCATCATCCCAATGACACATTCCCAATCCCAATGACTGATATCCTTAGTCCCCCATGACTCTGAGCTGTTTTGGAGGACTGGGAAGGACCCAGACTCCAGAGCATGTTAGCTAAATGCTGTTGTGCTGATTAAAGATCTAGCTGAGTGTCTGGAGAATTAGTCATTGTGGGTTCATTTTGGCTTATATCCTCAAAATGGTCAAACAACAAAAAAGTTAATTTCCTCCTCTTGCCAGACAATGAGCCAAAATACAGCACCAAACAATAAAGAATTTAGAGAAGAAGTCGCTATAATAATATAGATAATATAGGTAAAAAGTCACCATCAAACATTAACTTCCAGGAAGCATAATCTTCCTGAAAAGCTGAACATGTTGCCTGGCTAGTCCTCTAATCTAAATTGAAACCTTGGTAGTGACAGAATTAAGATGACGGAGGAAGCAGGAATCTCACCAGTGCTGTTCCTGTCACTGGGCCCCGCCACAGATGACTCCCCCTGCTCTCCTCTCCTGGTCTCTTTCCATCTCCCTGTCCTCCTCTCTCCTCCTGCCCCGACTTGCTCCTGGCCCTCAGGGCCATGGCTGGCATCAGGTACTGACTCAAAGGCGCTCTCCTCATCTTCATCTTCATCTTGGGAGGAGAACACAGTGCTGCTGGAGAGCCGGTTACTCTCCACCGAGGACAGGCGGGTGTGGCTGCAGAAGCGGCCCCTGCTCTCATAGCCCGAGTTGCTATAGCACGAGGTGCTGTAACACGAGGTGCTGTAGCACGAGGTGCTGTAGCAGGTGGTGTCACAAAACTCGCACTCGTTTTCATCCGGAGCTCTGTGGGTGCTGCCGCCGACCCTCCTTCCTCCTCCATTGCTGGAATCTCCCTCCTCACTTTCTGGGCATGAGGGAGAAATCCTCCTGACTGCTGCATGGCCTCCTCCAACCCCCTCACCTTCCAACAGTTGATTCAGCTCAGAGAGGCGCTCAATGGAGAGGCTGCGGGGCAGGGAGCGTCGGCAGCAGGGGCCCGGACACCCCAGAACCTGCAGGAATATAATGATACAGATGTTTTATTATGTACAGCAGGAGAAACATCAGTGGGTTGGCCATTCAATATCTTAAACTGTAGAATGGGAACAGGATTTATGCTGCCACAGCTTTCTAAAATGAGCATACTCATGCACAGTGTGAGTTCAGGGAGGCTATAAAGTCAAGCTCAGGTGCAATCCCAGCAGATGTCAGTGCTAAGTGCCAATTAACTATCTCATAAAGGGCACGCTATTTAAGCTCCTTTCGCGGCACATCTGCAAACTGCTTTACAACCCATCTCCACCCCATTTCTTTTCATTCAATATCTAACGTAATCATCGTGTGGAGGTCCAGAACAGAGCCATGCTATCAAAAATAAATGACTGCAGATGGAACACTGCCCCTGACTAAAATGATGTGTAGATTAGATTTATTTTAATTGTTTAAAGAAAATTTACAGCTGTTGATCACTTGGACAATCTGATTAGTAGTTCAGCATTCAATACTTAGCTGGGGCTCCTTTGCCATGAATTACTGCATCAATGTGTGTAGAGTGGGAATACACATCTCATCCCTTAAAATACACATCTGAGGCACACAGCTCTCACAGGGAGAAGCGGTAAAACAGACACATAGTGTCAGACAATGGATAAACCGAGGGGTATAAGATAAATGAAGAACATTTAAAATGATGAATCATGCACTGTTACTCTAGTAGAGTCCAAGAATTAAAATGCGGAGCTGGAAATTAGAAGAGTAGGTGCCCTTTGACCTTCTTTATATCTGATATCTGCTACCTCTCAAATTCTGCACTAAGCCCTGTACTACAAAGAAGGATTTTGGGATTAGCAAGATAACTCTGTATCTGTGTGTGTGCGTGTGTGCGTGCTCTGCACCCAAGATTGCTAGCTGATAACTTAGCGCTCTATCCTCTCATCCAAATATGGTCACTTCTGGCTCAAATATGGTAGCGGCTGAAATGGTCACTTGGGTGGGTATCATCACAGCTATGCTCGCTGTGAGCTTTACTAAACCATGAACAGAAAAGATGCAACTTTGTGCTGGAACATCTATGGGCTTGCCACAGTGTAGAAGACATAAAAATTACAGCAGCTTGAAAGGCTAACCGGGCTTGCATGCTATATCTGCTAAACTCCAGCTTCAGATTTGGAGTGCGGCTCAGGAGGTAGAGTGGGTCATCTACCAATTGGAAGGCCGGTGAACTGTTTGTCAGTCTGTATGTCAACGTATCCTTGAGCAAGACACTGAACACAGAGTTGCCTCGATGCATCCACTGGTGTGTAAGTGTGTGCGCGAATGTTAGACAAAGTGCTTAGATATGGAAAAAAGTGGTAGTAAAAAAATGCTCAGAGTAGAAAAGTGCTGTTTAAGTACCAGTTCATTTACTAAAAAAATTCATTTATGGAACCAACGCCCTTGAAAAGTGACTTAAAGTGACTTCACACCACACGCCAAGAATGATTCAACAGTGGTTTCTGTTTGTTTGATAGGGTTTTCACTGTAAGCTGCCAAATCCTTAAAGCTCATGTGCTCTTACCAGCTCATTACTGGCCATACCTGGGAGGGTGACTGAGATGTATCCTCTTCTTCATCATCCTCCTGCTCCTCCTGCTCTTTGGAGGTTTTAAGTATTGGTGATGTGGCATTTGTTTCCAGAGTGCTGCCCGGATCCTCTCCTTCTCCGCTCTGCTCTTCCTCCTGGCTAGGTGGTCTCTGTTGGGCTGAGGGTAGGCTGTGAAGGAGGTGGTGAATCCGAATGTAGTGGGATCGTGGCGTCTCCGGCTCGCCACATGCCGAGGCAATCACCGTCTCCAGCTCTGACACTGGAAGGGAGCAGGGCCGGTTTTTACGGCGTGAATGGGCATTAGAGTTGTAGTTTGACAAGAGAGACTGGCAGGAGCAGGGCTCACAGCTTCTTTCTCCTCCCTCTCTCACCTCCTGTGGGGCCCCTTCCGCTGGGCCTACGGGAGCCTCCTGGGATAGAGCGTTTTCCTCAGTGGGAGCCTCCACATCCGCGGTCTCATCATGAGTTGCTTGTGCTACAGGACAGTCAGACTGTGGCTCTGACTGTGCTTCATCCACAACCTCTTCTCCTTCTGCTACAACCTTCTCCTCAGCTTGTGCTGCAGTCTCCTCTCTCTGCTCCTCCTCTCCTTTCTCCTGCTGCCTCTCCTCTATTCCCTCTACCCCATTGCCCTCCTGCTGCTGCTCAGAAGAGTCTCCATCCACCTGCTCCACCTGAGGCACAGTAGTCAGGGGCTCCTCCCTCACTGTGGGCTCCTCCTCCACAATTCCTTGCTCCACCTGTGAGGTCACCTCACCCTGCCCCTCCTCAGCAGGCTGGATATCCTTGGGTGCGGAGGGTGCTGGAGGTAAGGCCTCAGGGTCAGGAGGAGCATCCAAGGGAAGATCTGGCATGTCGGGGCCCACACTCAGTGTATCATCATCGGGAGCATCAGCAGCATCAGCAGCATGGTTGACATCTACAGCGTTTACAGGGCAGGCTGCCTCTATGACTAAAGAGACCTCCTCATCATCTAAGAAACACAGAAATGTACATGTTTTCATCACAGTTTAACAAACTCATTTTTGAACTTCTCAACTGTGTTGGTGCCTTTTCTAATCCACTTATCTGACAAATAACACAGCCCACTATGTGGAACAGCTCCTTCAAGAACTGTCTGTCTACTATTTGTTATTTAGCACTAACTGGCAGATATGTGCGTCTGTGTGACTGAACCACACAGTCTATGGATGCAGTTTGTTAACCAAGCTTGTTATCATTAGCATAACTTAGCACTCCACCTTCTCCAAAATTAGTCACTGCAGGCTACAAAGAATGTAAAATAGTCGAGGCCGAAATGCTAATACTGAGGCTTATAAAACACAATGGGTAACATGATGGTGACTATTCTCTTTTATGGTCAGTTTAACACCGTTCAGATTTTAAACCCCACTGTCTTCTGACAAAATCACCATAAACATATGTAATGGCTGTTTTATACTTAAATGTAAAATTATCACTTGGAAAGAATGTTTGAAGCAATAGAATGTCTTTTTCTGACACATAGTGTTGAGCCTCCCTGTTGTTGCTGCTATTCGCTGCTTCATGACTTCATTAGCAGAGCAGAGTGAGCAGCGCCAGCAGCAGGAGAGCAAAACCTCAGATGGAGAACCATCTATAGAATTCTCATTCTGTGCTGTTGTTTCAAAGTAACCAAGGAGCCACTTGATTTAGCAAAAACCTGCTAAGTTGGGTACAGTAATGGCTGCTAAGTTGAATTCTTGGTGGAAATTACTGTGACATCTACCACGTGCCTGGGTACAGCCCTATTGAGAAGACAACATCCCTTTTTTGAAAACACAGTTATACAGGTTCTATTTGAAGGCAGCAACTGGCTATTATAGTTGTGTCAGTATATCATCATTAGCTTAAAATTTTATGTCATAGAATATATTATAGAGTAAAATAATATCCAGCATATCCACTACTCAAATCCAAGTCATTTTCAGTTTCTTAAATATACTAATTTAATGTAGCAGGTCACTGAAGTTAAGCTTCTCCAAAAGATAAATTGTCTGTCCATTCTACTTTATGGTATTATGCCTGGTGTACCTGGGTGGATGGAGGAGGTCAGCTCAAAGCGGAACTGCAGCTGACCACAGACATGATCTGTAGGCAACCTGCGACCTAAGGAATAACTCACTACTCGATCCCTGGAGACAGATGCACAGAGACAGAGGAGGATTAGAAGAAAGAGCATGTAAAATAAAAGCTGAGGAAGAGAGAGGGGTCACATTGGAGAACTGAAGAAAGAAAAATATATATATCATAAAATAAAAATAGCAGTTACTAAAATCAGATTGTCACATGACATTTAAAGCATTTACAACCACCCACATCATTTATCTCATCGACTGCCTGTGTGGGCCAGTTTATGTGGGGGAACTTCTACAGCTTTACAGGTTATATCACTGCGCAAAAGCCAAATCTTGAGCTGATGCCACCCTGCAGCATTTTTTTAAACAGAAAAACCTCATGAATGTGGATGCCAAGTGTGTTTTACCCAATAGCATGTTTTTCCAGCAGCCTCTGGACAGGGACAGAGAGCTTCCCCAGGAAGCGCTTGATGATTGGTCGACTCTTAGCAAACTTATCCTTCACTTCGATCTCCAGGACATCAGTGGGTAGAGACACAAAGTTAAACCTCTGAAGGAACAAACAGAAACAGAGGAGAGAGCTCTGTGAAGATTAAAATCACCGGACTGGGTGGATATTTACGTGTTCAATAAATAAAAATTGAAATTATTTTGGGCAACCCTTTCTTAAAATGACTTTAGTGCCTCAACCCAAATATAACATTAAATGAAATACCAGAAATGGCCCAAATTCTTGCTCAAACGTGCCAATTCTTTGCTCGAAATGACTCAAACTCAAAGCCACACACCTAAAACCAGGCAACCCTTTAAGAGACCAGAGTCAATGCCAGCACATCGATCCACATGATTCACCCACATAACTGTGAAACTCGTCACATATGTGTATCTGCATTTCTAACAATGTGAGGCAAAGAATGAGGAAAACGATGAGTGGAAAGTAACAGATGCCTCTGTACAGCAAGGCTCACAAATCACAACCATGTAACTCTCAGTTTACTCATTTGCCAATTGGATGCTCTATTTTTGATTGAACCTGCAGTCTTATTCAAACATTTTCTGACAGTTTAGTCTACTTAAATTAGGGTTTTTCCAAAGTCAGTTTTACTTTGTATAAAATAAATAATCCCCCTCTCCCATTCTCCGTCTCCCCACTGTCTCTTTGGGGGGTCTGATCACTGTCCAAGCTTCTTATATGGTGCTTCAGAGGAACCTCAACTGTCCAAATCCGCCAAAGCTTTTTTTTACGCTTACCAAGATAAAATTCAGAGGGAAATACTGAATGCAGCTTAAAGCTCTTTGACACATGCTTCAGAATTTCTGGCACTAAAACTTTAATGCCAAAATGAATACTGGCACAAACTTATTAGCTCCTTTAATCCAAGAATATCCATAATGGGACTTCCCATCTGCACTGTAAACCCAGATAAGTTGAATCTACTTAAAAAAACCAAGGTAACTCGTTGCCTTAAATCTTTTAAGTAATGAAACAGTTCATTTAACTCAGCCTGTTAACTAAGCACTACTCTATTTCCAATTGAACTAAATTGTATGTTCTAATTGACCAAACTTATCTTTTATAGTTCATGAAAAAAATAAAAAGTCTTTTGATCAATCAATCCCCCCCTATCCTTTTCATGGTTGTGTGAGGGTGGGGGGGGCTAGAGCCTATCCCAGCTGACAAGGCAGTAAGATGCAGGGTACACCCCATACAGGTCACCAGCCTGTTGCAGGGCTGACACAGACAACCATTCTCACCTGTGGGCAATTTAGAGAGACCAATTAACCTAACTCCAGTAACTGCACGTCTTCAGATTGTGGGAGGAAACCCACACAGACACAGGGATAACATACAAACTCCACACAGCAAGAGTCCCAGGCTAAGGTGGAATTGAACCCAGACTATCAGATAGCTATTCTAGCTGTGAGGCAGTAGTGCTAACCACCACGCTGCCCAGTAACACAAATATTTTTTACAGTGTTAAACTGTGTCTGTTTAAATTTGGTAAATAAACATGATAAAACTCAGCCCTGCTGAATGCTGGTACATTAACATTTACCAATAACATTTGTCCATGGAACAATAAAAAACTGTACGAGAGAGCGTTGTGAACAAAAAACAAACAAAAACACAAAATGTCTTCTATTCCAAACAGCGAGAGGCCCGGGCCAAGCTGGAATTGAACCCAGACCTTCTAGATGGCATTCTACCTGTGAGATAGCACTGCGAACCATTGTGCCACCATGCAGCTGTGCATTAATCCAGTCTATTTAAACTGGTATAAACTAGATTTTTAGCATCAAAACTTGACGATATTAAGTTGTTTGAACTCAAACACATGATTACAATAAGATAGACCATCACAAAGTACAGTCTACTCAGCATTAACAAGTAATGTTCACATTCTAGGCAATTTTAAGTAATATGAACTCAATATTTTTAAGTGGAATCAAAATCTGGGTTTACAGTGTGGATTTATGAATATTATTCACATGTCAACACAAAGACCCCCCCTCTCCTTGTCTCTGTCTTTGACCTGCACTTCAGAGCTGCTCTAAATGTCTTGTGCCCATATCTTTATTCAGGTTTTAATGTACCTGATATCAGGAGGGGGGCAGACATCGACAGGCACATTAAAGCCACCAGCTTAATATTGTCCTGAAGCCCCACCCTCTTTAGGAGTGAACATAGGCCCTCTGAGTGTGCACAGTGGTGTCTGGGACTGTGACATTAACTCTGGATTCTTTGGATGCTGTGGAATGGGGTGTCCATGGATCAGCCTTGACCTATGCAACCTGTGGCTACTTAATCAAAATAAGCTCTGGGTGTTTTGAAGGTGCAATAAACACAGTGAGCTCTTTGTCGAGTCCCTTGAGCCATTCATAAGCAGGTTTTGCAGAGTGGAAGGTGAATTTTGTCTAACTGAAATGAGGGTGATCTGAGTCTACAGTTCAGGTGGGTTGGAAATATCAAACATTCACATGAGCCAGGACCCGAGGATTCCCAGCAAAAACTTGTATGATAATGAGATTATGAGCGCTCTTCACTTCACCTATTAGTGGTTTTAATGTTGTGGCTGATGTTGCACTAGATTTAGTTTTTTTATGCTTCAGACAGTATTGAGACTAACTTGAAAAGATGCAGCCTCCTCATTCTTTCATGGAGGATCATTTCATTCACGCAGCTGAGGCTTTGATGCAAGCAGCTCCAAAAACACAGAAATAAGGTTTCATTTATGTGAAGATTACTTCCTTTGTTTATTCCCAGAGTATTTGTACAGTTTACTTCATGATGATCATGGTGAAGTATAAAGTGACTGCAGCCATGACATCTTTACAGAGTTGTTTCTCGTTTTTTTTAGATGTTTTAAGATTTTAACCATCAAAGTTTAATATGCTCCTGCCTTGCTCATGCCAGCAAAACAGCTCTGAAGCCTGGACTCCAGCACCAGTGCATTAACTGCACTTCTGTTCCATCCTGGAAGTTGAGACGTTGGGTCGTCATGAAAAAGACTTCCAGAACATACTTTTCCACTGATGGTCTGAAGTGCCTTTGTACTGCAGTTATGAGATATCGGCATTATTTGCTTCATCTGCAAGTGGTCATAATGTTTCTGCTTATCTGTGTAAATCACAGTCTTAGTGTCACATTGATCGACAAACTCATGGATATGTTGCTTAAAATGTCATTCTGGACTTTACTGTGTAGATGCTTTCTGAAGCTAAATCCTGCATTCTATTTTTATTACTGGACCTTTTTTTTTTAAATAATTTTTTTGGCCTTTATTTGACAGTTCATGGTGAAGAGAGACAGGAAGCCGGGAGGAAGACATGCGGTAAATGGCGACCAGCACCATCCACAGCGCCACACATCATAAGCATGGTTGCCTGGCCACGCTCTGAGCCACCCTGGTGCCCAATTGCTGGCCTTTTTTTGGACAACCTGGTAGATTAAAGGAAATACAAAGCTGGAAAAATGAGACAAATATTTTTTTCTCAAGTGCGTAAGTGTCAGGATATTAGTCCTATTCTGTGGTCTGTGGTCATTTTTCAGAAAATTTCTTAGAACTTTTACAATACACGGCAGCGCTGACAGCTAGGTTTTCGGACAGTGACACATTTTAATTTTGCTTCCATAAACTACCACAGCTGATTTTAAGCTGTTTGATTTGAGGGCCAGAAAGATGTCGATGCAAGTAAAGGAGGCGATCAATAGGCTGGAAAACAAATGAACAAAAACACACAGAAAAAAAAAAATCCAAATAAACCTATCATAGCGATATCAACAACTCTGGGAATCTTATACATTATTAAAAAGACAGAATGCACTTGCCAGCTCTGCCACACCAAAAGCCCGAAGACCACAGAAGACAATGGAAGTGGATGACTGCAGAATTCTTGTCCTGGTTAAAAAAAACCCTTCACAATATCTACCCCAGTCAAAGTCTTGGGTAGATATTGTGAAGTGGTAGGCGTGGCTTTGCCAAAGCCTACAATCAACACGTGCTTTCATGAATATAAATACAGTAGGTTTACAACAAAGTGCAAACCACTGGTTACACTCAAGAAGAGGAAGGACAGATTAGAGTTATATCAAAGAGCCTGCCCTTTACTGGAAAAAATGATTTGTTCAGATTCAGGCAAATACTGCAAAACTGTGCAAACTGACGATGAGCACTTTGCAAATGAAACCCAAGAGTTTATCGAGGCAAATAAATTGGATATTCTTCAATGGTCAAGTCACTTACCTGATCGTAACACACAGATCATGCTTATAAGACACTGAAGACAAAATTAGAGGCAAACAAACAAGCAGCAAAGGAAGGTCGCTGCAGTTAAGGCCTGGCAGAGCACCTCAAGAAAGGAAACAACACTTGGTGCTGTCCTTGTATTCTATACTTTAGCCAGGCATTGACTGCAAAACATTTTCATCCAAGTATTATAAACAGTCCTTATATTTAAGGGTATGTTAGTTTGTCCAATTACTTTTGAGCCTGAAAATGTGAAACTATGGATAAAAATGTCCTGAACAAATAATTCAGTTCTTGTGTTAAACTCCTTGAATTAAAATTATGCGTCCCCACTTCAATCACATCTTGATTGTTTGATTTAAACTCCACTGTGGCAGTGTATAAGGGCAACACTGCAAAAATGTTTCACTGTCCAAAACTAACTTCATACGCTCCCAAGCAGTAAGAGGTAATAAGGTACAACATCAGGAGACAGTCCTGATATTGTTTAAAGTCAAAAAAAAAAAAAAAATGAAATTAAGAAAAATGTTCATTTTACTCTTAAATAACATAAATAAGTATTTTACTGTTTGTTCCTCCTTACTGTACAAACCACAAAGGTGCAAATAATTACTGCCTGTCAAGAGTACCTTGGAGGATGCTGTTCCTGTGATGAGCTGCAGTAAAGGTACAAGGTCATTTATTTTCTGAGACTTCCTGAGCCACGGGGCCAAGAAAAGTAGTTTTAGCTTGCTGCTGCATTCTTTTAAGCATCCATCCATATACATTTACTCTCCCCCTTCCTTCTCTCCCAGCAGCGGACTTCAGGTTTTTTCTCTTAATATTTAACCAAGTCTCTGTATATCCATGTGTGTTTATGGGACTGGAAGCAACTGATTTGAACCTGCTTCATCCTACATGTTCAGCTGGACATGATGAAATGAAACCTGATTGGATTACTGTGTGTGTGTGTGTGTGTGTGTGTGTGTGTGTGTGTGTGTGTGTGTGTGTGTGTGTGTGTGTGTGTGTGTGTGTGTGTGTGTGTGTGTGTGTGGCTCAGACAGTGACTGATGTGCTGATCATTAGCTGCTGTTTCTCTATTTCCCACTGAGTGAGTGTGTGTTCTTGTATGTCCTCTGATTTTTCATTTGATGGAAGGAAACAGAACTTAAATGAAGAACGGAGAGCAGAGAAATGTAAAAGGTGAATCTGTTTGCATGGGATGAAGTGAAGTAGTGGGAAAATGAAAAGAAAGGGTGGGCCTTGGAAAACTGTGAATGATAAATGAGTAGAACGAAAAGGAGCACAAGTGAATAATTTACTAGAGAAGGCCCATACACAACAAAGGTGTGTGTTTATGAGTTCAGAAAGGAGGATATGATGCCAATGGGACTGCACAGGATAGGAGGGGGGTGGTGGTGTGCTGATGTGGGTATCATGTGAATAATTACATGTATTATCACTGTAGAAATAGCTAGTTAGAGACCAGGCCCAAAGGGAAACAACACCAATATACTGGAGTACTACCATAAAGTCAAAATCAAAGCAGCTATGAGTAATTTACATGTAAATAAGAATTGGTTAAACTCCGACAAATACTTTATTCTACATTTTCCATAATTCAAACCTTCTTGTCTGTCAACATTTTTCACATTTATATGTTTAAAGTTCAAGCTGAGATCACAGCTGCCTTGTGCGTTATTAGAAAGTGAACACAATAAGATCAGCTCTCACTTGGAGCTCATAGACATGAAATGTTTTCTCTGGCACACACAAAAAGGCAGAAAATGGGCCTCGATTTCAGCACCACATATCCACACAACAGTAGCAGCTGTACCACCAAATGACACAATGTATCAAATTGCACGCTTCTCCACATGAGGCCATTGATCCTTACAAGGTCACACAGATCAATTTCACTGGGCTGTGCCCAGTGCTCAAAATAAGAGTGCTTATGAAACAGTGAACGGGGAAGGCTTTGGTAAATAGCCAGCAGCTGGATTAATCTCCTTCATCTCAGCTTTTTGTTAACTGATTAGAATCGTGCATCGTACATTGTCACTTTATTGTGAGTGATGAACTGGGCTCCTGTCCTGGAGACAAGAGACAGCAGGGTAGGTAGTAATTCAAATGTGTGTAACGGTATAGTTGTACTTCCTCACACACTGCTTCCAGCATCCCCTCCTGTCCTGCTGCCATGAGGTAACAAGCCTGGACCTCATGACAAGACAAGAGCAGTTCGTCATGCAGGTTGGCTGTTGGATAATTTCTATTCTGTAGGGAGTCTGTCCAGTGGTAACTATGAGCAATGGCAGGTTCTCCAGTATCATTGTGCTAATTTGTCAGTGACTGTTACAGCCCTCAGCAAAGCTCTTCCTTTGTAGTGTGTTTAATGGTTTGATATGCTCCTTGTAACTCGTGCCTGTTCCTGTTCTTCATCCTGACACCCCCCCCCCCCCCCCCCACCCCCCGTCTGCTGCTCCTTCATACCACCTTCATCCACAATTTGTTGCACCTATATGCCAACCAAATTACAGCACTTATCAACGCACTTGCTCAAAAGCATTATTTGTGGCAGCTGTGATTTAGTGTGAACAGATAGCCATAGTCTGAAAGTTCCTGTGTGTTACTGGCTTATGTTTCATTTGCTTACATGTGTCTGTTTACTTCACACCACTGTACATGTTGTGTTTTTTGATTCAAACACATGGACATTACTCATTAAAACTGTTAACTTCAGCTCAACCTCTGTCCACTTGGTAAAAATGTTGACCATTAGTGTAACATTTAATTGTTTAATTGTTTAATACTCTGCTTCTAAACTGATTTAAGTAGTCTTTGATTTTAAAGCACAGTTATATGTGCATCACAGCGCAGCACATCTTTACAGAAAGCATGACGACCGCTTCAACAGAAAGGAAGCAATTTTAAACATTTTGCTTTGAGGTTTTTTTCTCTACTTATACATATAAATACTGGCTCTCAGAGCAGTTCTGGACTGCAGTATGGATCGTCTGCTGCATGAGCCAGCATGATGTGGAAAGCCATCCCATTAGAGGCTGACAGTGCATCACTGCCAAGCAAGCTGAGCAGCTCACTCAAAATGGGATCAGTTTGGAAAAAGGAAAGTGACTCAGGGCTGAGTGGATGCTGTCAAGAGGGAGACTGCATTAAATCACTGTATGGAGTCTCCCGAGGAGCCTAATAAATGGGAGAGATTGCACCACAAGGCATCCTGAGACATGCACAGCAATAAGTCCAGCTTGTGCACAAATCACAGAGTCACTTCCAGCATTGTTATGGAACATTTCTGTTCTATTCCAGATCAAGTAGAAGTTTAGGTACACAACAGGCCACAGGGTTTCAAGGGGGCAAGAACAATGCTGAATGACATCTGATACACTGTCTAATACATAATAATATCAAGTGAGGTAATTTTACATGTGCTGCAGCATGACATCACTTTTTAATCAGACAATGGATCTGTACTCCATTTGCTGATGAAATTATCTGGTTGTTTTATACTGAGACAGAGCTTTGACCACAAAGTGAATGATAATAATTCCATGTTATTCAAAGGTTACACTGGATGGTAAGTGCAACTCAAAGGGGTAGTTAGCAGTAAATGAAGTAAAGTTTACAGTAATGGACTACAGTGTGTTGGACTGGTGCAGCTCTGTGGATGGTGCCCAAAGCCACCGTTAGCTTCAAGGAGCAGTCACTGATCTGAATTTAAGATGATTTATCTGTATTGTAGGGTCTTTACAAACCATTACTTGAGGTGACTGTTTGTTGTGATTTGGCGCTATATAAATAAAAATTGAATTGAATTAAATAATGCAAAGGGAACCAGCCATTTACAATGCACACAACTTTCAATGCAATTTAATTTAATTCAATTCAATTCAATTTTATTTATATAATGCTAAATCACTACACACAGTCACCTCAAGGTGCTTTATATTTTAAGGTAAGGTAAGATAAGATAAGATAAGATAAGATAAGATAAGATAAAACTTTAATGACCCCACAACGGGGAAATCTGCGCATTACAGCAGCTCAGTATAGAGAAAAATGAAAAGGATGAGTAAAAAACAAATTTACTAAAATAGAATAGAATAAAATAAAATAAAATAGAATAGGTAAATAACCTGCAATAAAACAGAGAAAACCCCAACAATCAGAGGACCCGTCCATGAGTAAACACTTGGCAAAAAAAGTAATTTGCCACAATCGGTTGGGGGTGAGGGGAGGGAGACAGGTCAAAACACACACACTGTGGAAGAGAGCCAGAGATTAATATTGATTAAATGCAGAGTGATGAAGAAACAAGAAAGAGAGAGAGTGAAAACAGGTGAATGAAGAAGAAACACTTGTGGGAATCGTGGGAAGCCCCCAGCAGCCTACGCCTATAGCAGCGTAACTATGGGATGGTCACATGATCCAGCCCTAACTAAGCCTTATCAAAAAAGAAAGTTTTAAGCCTAATCTTAGAAGTAGAGAGAGGTCTGCCTCCTGAATCCAAACTGGGAGCTAGTTCCACAAAGAGCTGAAAGCTGAAGGCTCTGCCTCCCATTCTACTCTTAAGTATCTCAGGACCCACAAGTAAGCCAGCAGTCTGACAGCAAAGTGCTCTATTGGGGTGATACAGTATCATGGGGTCTTTAAGATAAGATGGGTCAAGACCTTGTATGTAAGAAAAAGGATTTTAAATTAGATTCTGGATTTAACAGGGAGCCAATGAAGAGAAGCCAGTGTGGGAGAAATCTGCTCTCTTTCTAGTCCCTGTCAGTACTCTAGCTGCAGCATTTTGGATCAGCTGAAGGATTTTCAGGGAGCTTTTAGGAAATCCTGATAATAATGAATTACAATAATCCAGCCTAAAAGTAATAAATGCATGAACTAGTTTTTCAGCATCACTCTGAGACAGGATGTTTCTAATATGCAAATGCAAGAAAGCAATCCTATATATTTGTTTAATACAGCCATTGAAGGACATATGCAGGCCAAAAATAACTCCAAGATTCCTCACTGTGTTACTGGAGGCCAATGGCATCCAGAGTAAGTATCTGGTTAGACACCATGTTCCTAAGATTTTTAGGGTCAAGTACAAGCACTTCAGTAATGAAAATATATGCAATGCCTTATAATATAACTGCCTAAGAGAAGCATGTATAATATAAATAGAACTGGTCCAAACATAGAACCCTGTGGAACTCCATAGTGTGGGAAGATATGATTCCAACCACTGCAGCGCAGTACCTTTAGCAAGCTCTAATCTCTGTAGTAAAATATTATGGTCAACAGTATCAAAGCTGCACTGAGGTCTAGCAGGACAAGCACTGGGATGAGTCCACTGTCAGAGGCCATAAGATTATTTGTAACCTTCACTAATGCTGTTTCTGTACTGTGATGAATTCTGAAACCTGACTGAAACTCTTCAAATAAACTGTTCCTCTGCAGATGATCAGTTAGCTGTTTTACAGCTACTCTTTCAAGGATTTCTGCGATAAAAGGAAGGTTGGAGATTGGCCTATAATTAGCTAAGATAGCTGGGCCAAGTGATGGCTTCTTAAGTATTGGTTTAATTACTGCCGCCTTAAAGGTCTGTGTTTCGCAGCCCATTAATAAAGATAAACTTATCATATTTAAGATACTAGTGATACTAATGATAAGACTTTGAGGAATGGGGTCTAGGAGGAAGGCTTTCTACACTGTCAGATAGCAACTAAACCTCCCAAACCTACCAGGAAAATGCCAGGCCTTGCTAGTGCATGGTAGAATCTGACCGATACAGGACATTTGGTGATTTATAAATTCAATATTCCAATATATCAGCTGATATTTTTAGTTTCCCTAACATTTGTTATGTGTAGTTATTTATTTACTCATTTACTCTCTGCTTGACTCTTCAGCTCGTTATGTTTGTGGTGCACCAAATACATGTTGCTAACATAGGAGATTGCCCTCTGGTGGTCAAAGGCAAAGTCTCTAATATACTTTTTAATTTTTAATTTCTATGTTGTTATAATATCGATAGATTGACAAATAGCTAATATCAGCCAATAATATCGGCCGGCCAATAAATCCGTCAAGCTCTATAGCGTGGTAATCAGTTTAGCAGTATGGACATGCAACCAAAGGGTTTCCTCTAAGAAATGAAATTGTGATTTGAAAAAAATGTTTGATGAACTGTGATAAATGAGCAAAAAACTAAGAAATCAGCCATTATATACTCACTGAGATTGTTAAAACCATGGTTTAACTTCCCTTACAGTTGCATTTAAAGTGACCTCAAAAGGCATATTTAAGGGACCTCTGACCCTTTGATATCTCTATATGAGACAGTGGACACTGACACGTCCCTTAAATGGTAAACACATTTGTGACTGGTTAGATACTATTGTGAGACAGGTGAGTTTTACCCTACTGATGATGTGTTGTTGGAATAGTAATCCTGCTCAGAACAAGAGGAACCGCGAGTTCAGACATTTGGTAAATGTGCTTGGCTGAGGAGTCAATGGTGCGAAGCCACCATCTGTGGGATTAGTGCCATCAAGTTGAAGCTTCGTCTTTGTCTGAACTGTGTTGGGTAGTGAATTCAATGCCAAACAACGAAAATTTAGGGTTACTTGAGTCTAGCATGTAAAAGATCCTTCTCACTGAGTTTAAAACATTCTCTGTATATATTACCAATACAGAAGAGGGTTCATACACTGCACAGGTCAACTTCTTTCTTCAGGCATAAGCCAAAAGATATATTATCACTGCTGTCTGTCTGTCTGCGAGAGTACTACTGAACTACCAGGCTGAATTTCATTTAAAAAAAATGGTGGAGAGGCCGGTGATTTGGTTGCACATCCAGATCACGTTCAGTAAAATTGTTATATATGGCATTGATCTTGGAGGATAATACACTCTAGGAGGGGCTGTCTGGTAAATGTCTCAGTGGTTATCAGAATGTGTACTGCAGACTATAGTGATCTTTTTTCTCTTGCAACAGGAAACAATATATTTTGGATGCGTGAGGCAATAAACTGTTATTGAACACTAACATCACATTTAAGTATTTTTTTTATTTTTTATGTTGTGTTTTCTTGCATCTGCTTTGTCCACAGCTGATTCTAGACTAAGGCAGTTTTCCAGGAAAAAGTACTGGATGAGAAAATCATTTAGCTGATTTTGTTTTTTATAAAGCAAACATGATTTTCATGGATTACATCGATCCTCTTACTCTGCTCCTGAAACCAAAGAACTACCCAGTCATTTCTTTTCAGTGCTGTACAGTCCGTTGTGCTGGGTTCATATTAGAAACTTGTGATTTTTTTATTTGATTTTTTTTGGGGGGATTTTTCCTTCAAAAATACCTTTTAATTTTATATACATAGAGGGAGTTTTTACAAAATGTTTCTAAATATTCCCCACACTGTACGTTATGGAGCCACCAAAGAACAACAGTGAAGAAAATAAAAGAAGCATGAAGCCAGTGTTTTAGTTCCTCTACTTAAGCCACTCGAAGCTGCTCCAAGAAATCAAGTCAATCTCCATGGACTCCCACGTTAAAGTCTCTGACTTCATAGCATACAAAACACATTTACATCCTGCCACAACATAAGGTTTTAGCCTCTGTAGATAGTTTCTATCTACAAATAGTTCATTGAATCTACTGATGCCAGGCTCGAGACAGGCACTAGGTGTACACTAGCTTGTGACCCCCATGATGCTGGGTTTGTATCTCCTCCCAGTCTCAAACTGGGGATCTTCTGTGTGTGAAGCAGATGTGTTAACCACTACACCACAGAGCCATAAGGCATTAATAATATTGTGGCTTTTTGTGTGATACACCATCCAAGAAAATTGTGCTTCAGTTTTTGTCAGTGAAATCTGCTCAGTATTTTATTAGTCTGTTACTTAGAACTAATTAGCAGGTATGTGTGTCTGTGTTTTGCTCCAGTTTATAAATGCAGCTTGTTACCCCATAACAGTACTTCACCCTTTCACTCAAATATGGTCACTAACACAGTGGCAGTGGCTGAAACTCTTATGCTGAAGCTTAAAAATGTGGAGTCAGTATCCACTGGATGATGTGATAGTGGCAACATTCATCTATTATGCTTTTGACACACATGACTCATGTTAATTTAATTAAGGGAAAAATGTATTTGTCCAACTTAAGTTGTGCTCAGTATAATATTATTTACCACTCATCAAAATTCAGCCTAAAGTAACACATTTTAAGGCTAAATTAACTTTAAAAAATGTCATTGAAAATGAAATCAAAAGAAGGCAGCATTCAGTTATTTGATTACAGTAGTATATCAACTTAATATATATTTGGACCTAGAAAAAGTCTAAGCTAAAACATGATTATCTCAGAAAGATTAAGAGTGTGACCCAAAGACTAAAATGTAGTGAAAACCTTTGTGGTCATTCTGTCTCTGACTGCAGTGGATTGGAGTCTGCTTAGACTGGTTTTCAATCTCTTTGTACTGATTTCATTGTCTTTGGCATCTACTGCTAATGATTTTGTGTCTTCCTGCAGGCATTTTGCATCTTATTTGCATCTATCTGTGTTCATTTTAAATCTATTTTTAGTTTGGATCCATCCATCTGTTCTTTTCACATCTCTTTCTGGTCTTTTTTTTTTTTTGCATATTTGCTACCATTCTGCATTTTGTTGTAGACATTTAAGGTTTTTTTTTTTTTTCCACTTGCTTCTGCTTTTTCTCGTCATTTTTAATCCCCTTGTATGTTTGCCTCTTTTTGCAACTGGTTTGTATGACTTTTTTATTAATTTTGCCAGTAATTTTTGTCTTTTTGTATCTGTTTTTGTGCCACTTTGTGTCTCCTTGTGATCATTTGATCAACATTTTAAACAAATGTTAAATTATCACTTGAAACAGAGGCTCTGTCATACCTGTAATATACCTCTGAGGTTGTACACAACAGCCAGAAATCCATTAATAATATTCTCTGAGGAGTCAGTTTGTTGTGTCACTGTTGTATTACGAGCACAAAAACTATGTGCACGAACCACCACAATCTGGTGTAAATAGGAAACAATGCCTTTATGCTAACCTTGAGTTAGATGAGAATAACATTGAGCATGGAGACAGCTGCAGCCTGTGAATGCCAGAAATATCTCTGAACTAAACCTTTGAAGACATGATTGACAATCAAAAGATTAAACTGTGGCTAAACTGACATACTGTAGGTTCCAAAATGAATACTGTTCCCATCTTTGAAACACTCCAAAAAATTATGTAGATGTATCTTGTTTTAATGCTGCTTTTAAAGCCGGAGATGGTGGTAGTAGTGTACAGATTAAAGAATGCATATACATTTCCTGGGTTACTTTGTTCTAAGTCAAACATACTCAAAAACATTAGCTGACTTTAAGTTTTATTCATCTGAGGCATTTTTTTCTCAGAAGCTTGCATTTTGCAGGCATGCCTGAGGACAGGGATGAATAGTGATAATGTAATGTGAACACTTTATGTGTCTAAAGATACCTGTAATATTTCAACACATGCATAGGTAAGGAATTGAGACAGCTCACCTCTGTGCTCCACTTGGGGTTGACAGTGTTGCAGACCACTCCAGAACGTTTCTCCTGGCCATGGTGTGGCAGCGACGGGAAGATGCTGTGCTTTCCAGGCTGAATGGAGAGCTTCAGGTACGGGTCTGGATTGAAGAACATTCCCTTTTTCAGTCCCATTGCCTGGAGGTCTGAAGATGGAAACAGAGGGTTTTGTGAAATCAGGAAGACATGCATGTCTGGTCTCTGTTCTTCTGTGATTCACATGTTTCAGATGAGATCCCATTTGACTCACTTAAAAACCATTTTAATGCAGTTTGTTAAGACTCAGTATTTTTAGAAGCAATACATTTAGAAACATCCCCACCAGTCCAGACAAAACCGAAGATACACAAACTACTCTGAATAAAGAGATCGTTTGCAGTTTCTGAGCCCTCTGTGCTCCTGGAAAGGCTCACAGCTTTGAAAGTGTTTTTTACTTCTCCTCACTTTTTTTAAAGCCATGGGCTTCATTTAGAAAAATGTCTTAAACTTCTTCCTAAGAACACAATAGTGTGCTCAGATTAGATTCATGAAAGAGCATAAACAGGTTGTTTAGAATCCAAAATCAGCACAAATTGAGAACACCTGCTTACCCTCGTATATGGCCTGCACAAATTCAGTTTAATTCAGTTCAATTTAATTTATATAGCGCCAAATCACAACAAACAGTCGCATCAAGGTGTGTTATGTTGTAAGGTAAAGACCCTACAATAATTCCAGAGAAAATCTAACCGTCAAAACGACTCCCTATGAGCAGCACTTGGTGACAGTGGGAAGGAAAAACTCCCTTTTAACAGGAAGAAACCTCCAACAGAACCAGGCTCAGGGAGGGGGGTCATCTGCTGTGTCCGGTTGGGCTGAGGGGAGAGAGACAGGACAAAAACCACACTGTGGAAGAGAGCCAGAGATTAATAATAACTAGTGATTAAATGCACAGTGGGGTATAAACATTAAAAAAAAGTGAATGAAAAGAAACACTCAGTGCATCATGGGAACCTCCCAGCAGCCTAGGCCTATTGCAGCATAACAAAGGGAGGCTTCAGGGTCACCTGATTCAGCCCTAACTGTAAGCTTTATCAAAAAGGAACATTTTTAAGCTTAATCTTAAAAATAGAGAGGGTGTCTGTCCCCTTAATCCAAATTGGGAGCTGGTTCCACAAAAGAGGGGCCTGAAAGCTGATTCTGTGAATCAAATGCAAGATCCTCAAGGATAATTAAAGAAACATGTGACCTGAGGTGTCACAAGCAAGGTGTCAGAATATCAGTCAGGCTTGGCAACAGTCATATCCAGGACAAATTCATCACATTTTACTAAAATCTGACCAATACTCGAGGAGGAGCAGTGATTTATTGGCTGAGTGATTTAAGTGATTCTTGACAAATTGGAAAAGTGCCCATAAAAACGACAGAAGCATCAAATGAGGACAGAGTGTGTGAACACACAGAGAAAAGCAATGCAGTGACAGGAGGGAAATGACAAGACTGGTGCTGGCAGCCTACCTGACAGGGAAAAGTTAATAAGTCTTCTGTTGCCCAGTCCATGGTTGACTTCAGGACTGACCACTGGCTTCAGTACCTGAACACACACACAGATATAAGGCATTAATAGCTGTTCAATAACAAAAAGAACACGATAACTCCCCCAATCCATGCAGTTCTTCTACACCTGCATTCTCCTTTCACTCCTGGATTATTAAACTTTAATGATGAGGGAAGTGGGCCACTGCAGCAAAGAAACAGAAAGCAAATAAAAAGTAAAGCTACAGAAACTAAATAATACATGTATGTTGAGGCCAGCTTCATCTGTCTGTTAAAGCTCCATTTTCAGTGTGGCTGACAGCGTCCTGTGATCAATACTCTGTCCTCATAATCCTGACATTGATCTTAAGCCAGGAAGAAGGAGGAAAGAAAAATAAATGGAGGGGAGTATTAGCATTCCTGTGTTGCATTTGCTTTAACACACAACAGCAATGTTTGACATTCCTTATATACTAAACCCATGGGGAAACGGAAATGATGGCAAGGATACCCATAAGGTTACCTACTAAAATTATTAAAGTCAAAAAGCTTAAGTTAAGGGATTTACTACCTTTAGAGCATCAACCAATTTGGTTAAGAAAACATGAAATGAACTCAGTTCTCATGTTATATATTTCATGACATATCTGAATGTCCCAAGCACTTCATACAAAATTAGCTTACAACAAGACTTTGAATCTATAGCTGAGTTAGGAGATCTTTGAGGCTGTAGACAGTGGTGCCAACCTTAGTCCTGAGCTACCATAGTGAGCAAAGGTCTTGAGCCACCTCTCATTTCTTATATTTTGCTTCCAAGGAGAAGACTTTCTTGTAATGTGCCCCAGTGGCTTTCTAAAGTTCTCTCAGTGTTTCTTTCAGAGGCTGCTTTTTCACTCATTTTCAGTCGAGTCCTTGTGCCTGATCATTTTTTTTTCTTTTGGTTTGTTAACACTGACCTATGAATCATTCGAGCATAAAATAGGCAGCTAACTCATGGGGCGAACCAGTGTTGTGTCTACACATAACAGACAACTTAGCAAAGAACCAATTTTATATTGTACAGTGCTGTAAAAAAGTATTCGTCCCTTTCCTCAGTTCTTATTTTTCTCCATATTTGTCATGCTTACATGTTTCAGATCAGCACTTTTATATATATATATATATATATATATATATATATATATATATATATATATATATATATATATAAGCACGGACAGTCTGTAAGGTCATGGCAAATCATCTCACTCAGATTTAAGTCTGGACTTTGACCAGGCCATTCCAAATCCTTCATCCATTTTTATTTTTTGTTTGTTTTTGCTGGTTTGTTTGTTTGGTTTGTTTTTCAGCTTCAGGGAATGAACTAATGGCTGGACATTCTCCTTCAGGCTTTTCTGGTGCAAAGCAGAATTCATAGTTCCATTAATTACGGCAAGTCATCCAGGACCAGAAGTAGCAAAACAGCCCCACACCATCACATTACACCACCATGCTTGACTGTTGGTGTGATGTTCTTTAGTTTTCTGCCAGACAGAACAGGACTCAAACCTTCCAAAAAAGTCAAGTGTTCTTTTTGGTCAGCAGTGGTTTTCATCTTGGAACTCTTCCATGGAAAATCATGAACTCTGACCTTAACTGAGGCAAGTGAGGCCTGAATTTCTTTAGATGTTGCTCCAGGTTGTTTTGGATGAGTTGTCAGTGTGCCCTTGGAGTAATTTTGGTAGGCTGGCCACTCTGGGAAGGTTCACCACTGTTCCAAGTTTTTGCCATTTGTGGATAATGGTTCTCACCGTGGTTCTCTGGAGTCCCAAAGACTTGGAAAGGGCTTTGTAACCCTTGACAGATGTCAGTGACTTCTCAGCTGTTTCTTTAGATCGTAGCATGATGGGTTGCTTTTGAGATATTTTGGCCTACTTCACTTTGTCAGACAGGTTAAATTTAAGAAATTCTTTGATTCAGCAAGTCTGGCAGTAATCAGGCCAGGGTGTGGCTGTGAAATTGAACTCAGCTTTTCAAAAAAATGTGGTTAATCACATTTAATTCACAATTTAAAAAATGGAGGCAATTACTCCACATAGGGCCACATAGGTGTAGGTCATTTTCAAACTGCATTTTCTATTTACTCTCATTATCTTTGTCTAATATTAGAATTTGTTTGATGACCTTTTTTTTTTTAAAAAAAAAGGAAAAAGAAAAAGAAATGGGGAAGGGGAAGGGAAGGGGAAGGGGCAAATACTCTATCTTTAGGCACTTTCTTATCACCAACCTGTTACCAGCAATTTGTTTTAATTTCTTTATGTGAATCTATGAAAAATGCCCAAGATAGTACAGTTTCACAGGCATAAAATAGTAATTTTAGACCAACAAGGGAATTCCTAAAGAGATATTAGTCAAAAACTTGTCATAATGTACAGTGTGCCCTTAAAAAGAGGTTAAAAAAGAAGTGGCGGGTCTAAAAACTATCTACCAGAGATTAACAGTATCTGAAAATCATGCCCTTAAGAAACAGGAAAAACTCCAGCAAAGACCTGGCATAGGACCTCAAATTTGCATCTGGCCCATAGTTGATCTGTTGTCCACCGAAGCCTCTGTTAAGAAGGCATTTGTAAGGAAGAGAAATGGGGAGAAAAGGATGGGGTACGCCCAATTACCAGGGTTATTATAGTTAACGAAAACGAACGAAATAACGAAAACTGAAATTGAAAAAACATTGTCGTTAACTGAAATAAATAAAAACTATAATTAAAAGGAAAAAACGATAACTAATTAAAACTGAATTGCGAGTTTACAAAACTAACTAAAACTAACTGAAATTATCGATAAGCTGACTTTCATTTACTTGTTTTTTTTTTTTTTTTTAAGCCTTGTGGATTGATATGAAATCATTTTTTCCGCTCTCCGAGTTTAAGCTGGGAGCGCCACAGGACAACTGTGTGTGTGAGTGCGCATGTGCGTGCGCTCACCGCGCTGGTCCGCAAAGTAATAGCTGCGGTCTGCCGAGAAAGCAGCAGAGTCCCGTATGGAGGCTCTTTGAGTACAAACACCTGCACACGACCACAAGGTAATTAACACTCACAATCCAGCTACACAAGCATAAATGTGGACATGAGGTCGGCAAGTTCCGTAGGTTGTGTACAGAGGCCGCAAAGACCCTGCAGGTTTAATTAGCAGCATCTAACCAAGCTAGCTCCAAAACAGAAGCAGCTTCAGGTGGTGAGAACATCAGGATGCAGCTGGATTTGAGCTTTGACTCCTTCAAAGAGTTTGTTTTTGTCACCACATGTAGCTGTTGTTAATCTACTGCACTGATGCTGAACTTTATTGTGGAGTTTATTGTAGAATTTATTGAGTTTGGGAGTTTGTGTTTTTCTTTGTTTCTCCCTGTTGATGTTCATGTGTGTCCTTAATATTACACACATTTAGCATGTCTTGTGAACAGTTGGTTGTTGAATATATTTCTTTAAACTGTATCTTTTGTCAAGTTTTCATTACACAATAGTCACTTTTGCGCCTTGAATCTTGCACCTGATTAGGTATGAAAATACTAAAACTAATACTGAAACTAACTGAAACTAACTAAAACTAAGCATGAAACCAAAAATAAAAACTAATAAAAACGAGCAAAACCACTCTGAAAACTAATTAAAACTAACTGAATTAAAGAAAAAAAAGTAAAAACTAACTAAAACTAAACTATAATGTAAAATCCAAAACTATTATAACCCTGCCAATTACACAAAGTTTTATGAAGTCATGAATCCAAATTTCAAATTTCTCATTCAAATCATTGTCAATAGATCAGGAAAGAAGTACAGTGTCTGCAGCCATCTGTAAAACAAATGGAAGCTCAGTCATAGTTTGGGTCTACATTACAGCCAGTGGTGTTGGGGATCTTGTCAAAACTGATGGAATAATGAATGTAGAAAGGTACTGTCATATTTTGATCTACCATGCAATACCATCTGGAAAGCATCTGGTTGGCAAAAGCTTCATTTTTCAGCATTACAATCCTACACACTGCCAAAGCAGTAAAAGCATATCTGGATAGAAAAACACACAATAGAACACTATCAGTCAGAGCCCAGAACACAACATTAATGAATCTGGACAGCTATCCCTAACTATTCCTATTCCAAAGGAGGCGCGGAGGTGGAGGCGGTCTGCAAAGCAGGTTGCAGATGGTGAGCAACTGTGAACAAGCTAAAGCAGCTTAAGTAGAATGCCCTATATGAGACAGTCAGTAGGACATGTAAAAGCTGACATCGGCTGTTGTGGGCTGGCATTCAGTATAAGCTGATCCACTGGGACTGCAGCCTGATCTATAACACTATACTTGATTTAGGATACCTTCTCATGGACTAAAATGCTGTCAGATGGAAACATGCTACTGGCGCAAGCAAAAAATTTGAGGAATGCCAAAATTAATAAAAAAAATAAATTAAATTAAATTTTAAGTAAATAAAATTTGATCAAATAATTACGCGACCACAGAAACAAACAAATTTTTTCTTTTCATTTTTATGGACACAAAAGAAAGAAGTAGGCAGGTGGCAATGGCATAAATATATTGACAGTATGAAGTATGCTTTAACGGTTATAGTAAAAACTTTAGACAGTAGAGGCCTCGTGAAGATTTTAATTTTTTGAAAATAAAGTGAAAGTGTACAAAATAAAGCTTTAGTGTGATTTTTATGCACAGTTACACTTTCAAAAAAGAAGATATGAGGCTGTCAGAACCTTCCAAAATGTTGCACAAATTTCTGCATCACTCTCTATGCTTATGCAACTGGCTGGAAACAAAACAACAAAAACTAAACCAGCAGTGAAAACAACAAGATAAAGGGATAAAGGAAATGACAGATGTTTAGACCAATTCATTTTAATGAGATGCTAATCTGCCTCACTGAGTACAGTTATGGGGAGAAGTGACACCACGGGTCTCTGCAGTGGTTCTAATCTCACAGAAAAACAAAACGACAAACTCATCCATCTGCAGCACACTTTATACCATCTACCACCCACTGCCAAAAGCAGAGAAACACCAAATACTCAGGCACTTAAAAAATGTGTAAGAAAGGAAGAGAATGTACAATTCATGAGCATCCTTCAAGTGTTGCAAGAATCTTAAATGATGTAAGAGGAGAGAGATTTTATAGAATAAAAGCACTCCTCTCCCCAGCCATGGTGACACTGAAAGAGACAGCTTACATTTACAAAGCGGATCCACATCTGATTGCAGGTCAGATATACTGAGGCTTCAGCCTGTGTGTGAGGGTGTGTTAAGATATTTTAATACACCCCAGTGCCTTTTAAGACAGAAAGGCTGAGTGATCTAACTCAGTTAGTGTGGATGAGCACAGTGAGGGAGGGTAATGTAAAGTAGGTTATGTCAGTTCAGTGTTGAGAGTAGGTCTGGTGGGGGTGGTTGGGAAATGCCGTCATCTAATGGTCATCATTTGGCTGCATTTATGGGACTGGTGCTTTAGGCTCTTCAGTAAAAAATAACCAGGAAGTTGTTCTGACATTGGCTTTCATACATGGGATACATTTAAGTAAATGACTTCCATCAAAGAGCTGAACTCTGCTCTAAAAGAAAGTCATGCAGTTCTTTAGATGTTGTCATGGGCTCCTTTGTGACCTCTTGGATGAGTCGTTGATGTGCGCTTGGAGTAATTTTAGTCCGGTCATTCCTGGGAAGGTTCACCACTGTTCCAAGTTTTCTCCATTTGTTTATAATGGCTCTCACTGTGATTCACTGGAGTCCTAAAGTCTTAGAAATGGCTTTATGCCTTTCCACACTGATAGATGTCAAGAACATTGTTTCTCAGACATTGTTTTTGATGATCTTAAACAATTGAGTGTGAGAAATATTAAATGGGGCAAATACTTTTCACTGCACAATCATCGTCAGATGGAATGACCATATATTAAATCACAAATGAACTGCTATTTACCACATTTTTTCTTTTTGGAAAACTGAGTTCAGTTTCACTAGCCATACCCAGCCCTAATTTCTGCCAGACCTGTTGAATCAAGAAATCACTTAAATAGAACCAGTGTGACAAAATGAAGCTAAGAGATCTTAAGAAGACATCATGTAATGAAGACATCATGTAATCATCTAAAGAAACTGAAGAACAGATGAGAAAGAAAGTCAGTGACATCTGTCAGTGTGGAAAGGGTTCCAAAGCCATTTCTCAGGCTTTGGGACTACAGTACTGACTATCATTAACTTTTTGCTTTTTGCTTTCAATAACAACCCAATAATTACTGACCCCAACTGGTACGGTAGCTTGAAGGGGTTCAAATCATGGACTGTATATACAATGCACATCACCCACTGATTTCTATCTGTCCCAGGCAAGATCCAGGTCTTCAGGTATTCTTCAATAGAAAGACCTGACTGCTTGTTAGCTCTGGGACCACCATGCTGGCTTTCTCAAGCCGGGTCCTGCACCAACCAGATAGGAAAAGTCATGGCAGCAGGCATAAGGAGGAGGGGTTATACCTGAGGAATCTAGAGTCTCCAAGACAGTGGTCCAAGGAGAGCTCTTGATGATGGCCGATGTCTCAGGCAAGGTTACATGAACCCATGTGATACTATGCTTACCATAGGAAAGCAATGATACTGACAATGATTAACAGACTCAACATTTTATGTATCATAATCAATCTGATACATCTATTAAGCTCATACAAAACAATAAAAGAGATAAACAAAGAAAAGGGAAACACATGGACAGAGTGGATATTTAGTTACCCATGCTATCCAGCTTTGCCTTGTCCTCCTGCTGCTCCTCCTCTTAGTGTGACTGGGAGACAGTAGTCCCAGCTGGAGACACATGCCATCCATCACACGGGTACACAAGCAAATACGGTGTCTTCTCTGTCTGTCGCATCTGAGTTTCTGTCTGGCTACAGCAAACAACAATCACCTCAGACAGTTTTCTCTCTAATGCTGACCCAACTCTCAATTTCTACTCTTCTTCTTCTTCTTCTTCTTCTTCCTGTGCCGTGGGAGGCTCCACCAGCATTAGCTCTTGTCTCCAAATACCTGAATGACTTACCTAGACTGGACTGGACTTTCTGCTCTCTCTCTCTCTACTTGTTCCCTCCCTTCCTGTCTATTTTTCTGTGGTGGTTATTTTTATTCCTTTGTCCTCAGGAAGCAAGTACAGATCAGGTTCTGGGCCCATCAGCATTTCCAGGGTCCCACAGCAGCAGAATGTGAAGGGAAACATGGAAATCCAATCACACTGTTGGGCACCCTCTTGATGACAGTGAATGACTGATACAGACCTTAGGACAATGATGTACGATGATGAATAATATGCCCTACCACTGGTCAAAAAGCATTGGATTTTTATATAATTGCTGTTTAATTAACAATGAGCCTGCTTATACAGTGGTCTGACACTATATGGAGTCAGTTACTCCATTAAAGTGCAGACATTTAGGCCATAGGTTTGGACATGAAAGGTAATGCTTCAGTCCCTGTGCTTGAACAAGCTTGAATAGACCTGCCTTTCTTACAGTAGATATTAGATGCTAAGTGAGGTATATCTGTTGAATAAGGCAGTTTATAAGTTTATATAGTAGATGTATTTTAACCATTGTAACTTTTGATCAAGTCAATTGGTGTGCTGTGGATTACAAGTGTTTTTTTTGTTTTTTTTGACTGTTGTAGACCTAAAGTATGCTAAAGTAGCTACCAGTAGTTCTTGCTTGCAGTATAGCCATAGATGGAAGGACGACAATCAGTTATTAAGTGAAGCTGAACAGGAGTTAAAAACTTTATAATTTTTATAAGAATTATGTACATACACATTCAAGGAGTGTCTTTTCTCTATAATTTCAAATACCTTATTCATGATGGAGTAACACCTTTTATAGTGTTATGAGTATTATTATTATAAACTTCAAAGTGTAAATTATGAGCTGTGAAAATACGAGGTCGCTTACTGTCGGCATACTTCCAGCCCCCAACAATAACAACCAATAACAACCAGTCTCCTCCTGTGAACCACTTAGGGGTCACAGGTTAGGGTTGGTGTTCTGTTACATAAGCATGACTTCAGAAACTAGAAGATTACTTTCAAATGTACCGTATTTTGCGGACCATAAAGTGTACTATCAATGAACGGGTCTATTTTCATACATAAGGCGCACGGGTTATAAAACACATGATAAAACATATGTAGAAAGAAACAAAAGCGTCAGGTAAGTCGAACTTTATTCAACTCATTCACAAGAACTCAGAATATTGTTCAGTTGTAACAAATACAGAAAAATACACTCACATTTTAAATCATTCATCTTCCACAAATCCATCAAATTCCTCATCTTCAGTGTCTGAGTTGAACAGTTGGGCGATTTCGGCATCAAGCATGCGGGTTCCCTCTCGTTATTATCCGAGTCTGTCTCGTTGTTGTTACTGTTTTGTTTTGGTTGCCACACAGCAACCATTTAATTGTTAATAAAAGGGCAACTTTTGCTGGCAATCTCTCGCCATCTTCTTCAACATCTTAACAGATGCTACAATATATTCTTTATTAATGAGGGTAAGAACAAATCATTTCTTCGTTTTATATATAAGTCCTTCATAAATCCTGTACACCTGTCTATTTACCGATATAAGCAAAGGAAAAAACATTAAAAAAAAAAAAAGGAAATCCCTTTTTGACTCAACACCGGAAACCTGAAAACTCCGCTGTCACCATGTTTTGTGTACATACAGCGCTCATACTGCGTCCCTTCGTATGCTGTGGCATCGCCCGGACCTCTCTTCAGCACCGAGGGGGACAGCACACACACCCCCGGACTTCGATTCCTCCTTTAGTGACTTCTAGCGATTTTTGAGAGAGCCAACAGCAAGTTTTGTTGCACAAAAGTTGGCAACAGTGCCGGCCGCTGATCGCCAAATTACGCACAAATATACGGGCCAGCATAGATGAAAACAGGTCAAATCCATCATAGTTTCCTGCAGTTTACAGCGTACGGTTTCCATTTTTGGAACAATGCTTCCACTTCTTGTTGAATTTATCTCTGGCAGCATTGGCTGCTTTCCACACCTGCTGCACCACACTCACAGCTTGTTCCTGTCTAATATCGTCAGTAGAGTCATTTTGTGAATCGATGATGGACTATTTTAGAGAGTTCAATGAGGCCTTTGAACTGATCCACCAGACCTGAGCCCATATCGCTGCAGACCACACAATGGTGCAGTGGTGTGGATGCCTCGGCCATCGGCGGTCAGACGGCAGCGCTCAAATTACACAGACCGACAGACATTTTCTAACTATTTGAAAAGCGTACGCTGGGTGTTACCCCCCTGACGTACGCTTTGTACACTCTGGAAAATGTCGATATTTGTGAAGCGTCCCTTATCAAAGTCACACTAAAACTTTTTGAAAGATTTAGTGTACCATATAAAATTGGTTCAAGGTCACACAGTAAATACCTCGACAGTAAGCACAACAAGAATTCATACATAAGGCGCACCGGATTATAAGGTGCACTGCCGATTTTTGATTTTAAGTTCACCTTATAGCCCGAAAAATACGGTACTCTCCTACATGCATTGTGGCCTCACTGTTCTTCTGTCAAACAATTTACTTTCGGATAGGTGAAAATTTCATATGAAGAAGTAGATGTGACCTTAACAACCATCCTTTGTCCTTAACCCTAAAAACCTCATCTGGTTCAAATCGGTCAGAGCACAATTACTATGCAGCTTGTCTGTTACATCCCTTCATCACCACAACCTTCCCATGACACTGTTCGGTTATGGTGCTAACGTCAATCCCCACAAGCATCTCTCTATATCGGCCACTGTGTCCTAAGTGTTCAAGGGAAAATTTCTGTGCTGTTCAAGCTTTTTGCCAGTTCTAACTGCAGAAACATTAACAGTCAGGTCTTTGACATACCAGACTTAAATATACTCAGGGTGTTCAAGTGTAACCCTGTACTTGGTTGCAGCTAAAGTCTTTTAAGAGCAGCGTGTATCTACTCTTGAAACCTGAAGGCATGATTGGCCTAACTGACTGAAGTAAACAGTAATGAATAAACTGAACTGTCATTCCCAGTGAGGCATAAAACACTGAGTGAGAATCCCCCAAAAGCTGTCAAAAGTGTCAAAATCAGGAGAGAAAGTGCTGAAAGACTCACGGGTGCTGAGCCCTTCTTGATGATCACACTGGGTGTGGTTGCCCTCAGTGCTCCGGTGACACCATGGTAGTACCTGAAGCAGACCTGGGTCTCAGCTGTGAAGGACACACAGGATTGATGATGATGGAGGAAAAACATTGTGAGGAATGTGAATGTAATTTGGTGGTAATGATTCCTGCAGAAGGATTTTTAAAACATATTGAGTTCAGATCAGAGAGATGTTCTGACATGTCCTCAGTGGCCTTTAAATGATTCACACAACTAAATTAAATTTTCAATTGTATGTGGTCATTTATTAAACTATGTAACATTACATCAAATATCTTGTAGCAGTGGATTGTGGCTTTTGGTTTAGCTGCAGGAGACTGAGGCTGGGCTGTAGACTGAGTGAAGACGAGTTGATGTTTGTAAAATAGTGCGCTTTGCGTTGCCAGGCAAACTCCAGTGGAGCACATAAAGTTTTGATTTATGCATTGTGTGTCTGTCCAAAGTGACAAATAAAACCCCGTTGATGCGCCTGGTCCCTGTTTGTGTCTGTGCTGAAGTGAACCCAGAGGCAGCAAAGGTCTGCTCTATTTTGTATTTTGTTTTATACAGTTATATCAGAAACAAATCTTTTTAATAATCAGTTTAAATGATTTCATTTGTCAGCTATTCAGTGACAGCATAAAGGTGGCACTAATCACTTGCTGACTATTGAAAAACAGAGCAAAGAAGAACAAGGCTTGGGGGGGAGCACAAGCAGATTAAGGTCATACTAAAGCTTCATGTTTTTCTGCTTGTTTTGACGGACAAAGTCAGATGCATTGACAAGGAGAGGGGAGAAGCAAGACTGCTTAGTCCATGCTAACAGTCTGGCTTCTGTGTGACTCATGGTGGAAAAAGTATTCATAAGTGACTACAATCTGAAAAATGTACTTGACTGACAAGCCTGGCAGAGCACCTCAAGGGAGAAAAAGCAGCATTTGGTGATGTAAATGGGTTTTTGATCAACAGAAAAAGTAAGCAGGTGGTTGCCCAGTAAGCAGGGGCTGTGACTCATCTGATTTTCATACCTGAAGAGGTGATTTTTATTACCAAAGCAAATTTACCACACATAGTAGTTAAAGACAATGGCTGTGCTGTGATTTTGTTCAAATTTATGTGTAAAATGATAACTGAGAGAAAGTTAGAAGCAGCAGAAGGCCTTTCACTGTTCTCTCGTGCTGTCCACAGCTGCCCTCTGTCACTCTGACAAACCTGGGTGCTCGCTCACCGTGAGCCCAGCAGGCAGAAAGAGAGCTTTTCCTGTGCTAGGAGAGCAGGATGTAGTTGCAAAGTGTTAAGATACTCTCTACAGATTTTCTGCTATCCCTTTTTTGGAAAAACAAAATCCACTAAATTGGTATAAAAAGGCTAAAGCTGGCAACAATGCAGCGGGCTGAAACGTGATGATGACCATGATGTGGACATAAAAAAAGTTAAACTGAAAGACCCCCCCCCCCCCCCCCCCCCCCCCCCCCGATTAACAGGAGGTTAAACTGAAACATTTGTTTGTTTGGAAAAATAGCTAACAGGAACAGCAGTCTAATAAGATAAATTATTGGCTGTATCAGCTGAAGTGTTGGCTTAGAGCTAAAATCCTGTTATACAAGGAGATGTTTTAATATTAGTAGTAATATTAGTAGCACTGTCTTTGTTTGGTAGTGGTATAACTACAAACATGTAAACTGTGTGCTTTGCATTCATTTAGCTGTTTGAGGGCTTCTTCATGCTGACAAGAATAAATGTTGGGGTGAGTTAAATAGTTGACTCAGATGAATCTAATTCCTTGAGTCAGTTGAAGCTAAAGTCATATCATAAATTCGCTTCCACTTCCTGTGTAATGGAGGTGGGTGGGGGAGGGGGGGGGTGACTTCACGGTGATAAAGGTATTCTGTTTTATGTGTGCATCCACAAAGTGTGTCTCTCGCTCTCCTACGCACAATTCCCATGCTCCTAAACAGTCACTGCACAGTATTTATGAATGCCTGCCTGCATTCGCTCTCTCCCTCAGATGATGCGCTTCATGCTTCTATAAGACTCTTATAACACTAAGTGGCTCACAGGCTCAGTCCACTTTGCTCTTTGTTCATTTACACATCCAGATACTTGCTTTATGTTTCAAAGGACCTAAACCCAAAGGCTCCATGTTATTTAAAAAAAAACATATCGTTGTCACAGTGCAGTCTAATAGGAGGTAACCAGTTTTTCTCCCTGGGTTGAGGAGATGTTACATTTAATCTTTGGGTTTCTCAAGGGCTTAAAAAGCTATATCATCTAAACACTGTTTTTATTATAGATTGGACTGAACAGGCAATTTATTTTCAATCTTTTCTAGAGGTCTCATCATTTTTGTTCAGGCCAGTTTCATCCGTTTGTTTTTTTTTTATATTTTGCTGAACCACAAATCAAAATGAATGTTTGATTTTCATTAGTTAATTTTCCATAAATTTTTATGTATTATTGCTTTTGTCAGTTTCAAGTTATTTCAGTGACCATTGTGGGTTTTCATTTCTTTAATGGAAGGTACCAACAATTTTGTCCACATCTGTATGTTCACTGAATAGCTACAGTACACATTCAGTCTGAATACATAGATCACTGTGTCCTAGTTGACCTTAACTACAGTACACTGATCCCGTCACTGACTTTCAGCTTCACTCTGCCATGTCTGCAGAGAAATCAGTGAGGATTTATTTCCTCATTACTCAGCTTTTACAACGAGACAGTTGATGGGTGATATAGCCTCAAAATTCTATCACAGTATTTCAAGGATATTTGTAATAATGGTATTTATGACGATATAGAAAAAAAATACTGAACAACATTTTATCTGTGCATGCAGCTCACAATTTGTCATTGATGACAGACTACATCTACAGCCACGGTTTTGCAGCACAAATACCACGTGGTCCAGTCACGCTCATTCGAAACATTTATGTACAATTGAGTCACAAATCACCAACTACTAGTCTCTTCTTAGTTTAGCACCATTTTAAACCACAGCTTGAGCTTTTTTACACACTGATATGACAGACTGCATGTGTGCACAGATCCAAAAACATC
This sequence comes from Archocentrus centrarchus, assembly GCF_007364275.1. Classification (NCBI taxonomy): domain Eukaryota; kingdom Metazoa; phylum Chordata; class Actinopteri; order Cichliformes; family Cichlidae; genus Archocentrus; species Archocentrus centrarchus. The sequence continues at coordinate 8,061,601 of NC_044365.1, read as the reverse complement.
TAATATAACTTGGATGAAGTGGGACACTTTATTTCACTGTAAATTAGAAGCTGTTTGTGGAGGACATTATTTTCTCAGGGAAAACGGGTTTCCTAAATTAAAAGAGAAATTTTTTGTTACTCACAATCACTGAAGTGGGAGCTAGAATCAATTTTCCAAACTATCTGCCCCTTGTGAGATCCATTGATTCCTCGGTTCTTGTAGTCCAGAAAGTTCTCGGACAGAGTCTCATCTGGAAAGAGAGATAAAACTCAAATCATACTGTACTTCCAACCCTCTGGAATTTTGTAATGTGTTGTTCATTTATTGTTAGCATTACAAAATTTGGTAATCACAACAAAATAAAAGGACAGCGGTGTTCAAAAAACTAAGTACACCTCATTAACCACCCTAGCAGGAATCTACAGTAACTTTAAGCAAGCATTTTATGTATAACTCTATCAGTGTCTCATATCGTTGTGGAAGAACTTCAGCCCAGTATGCTTTTCAACACTGCTTCAGTTCATTGAGGTTTGTGGACCTTCGCTTGTGTACAGATCTCTTAAGGTCCTGGCACAGCATTTCAATCACGGAGCCGACCATGAACTCCTCTGAGTGCCAAAGATTTCTAGAGTCAAATGTGAGGCTATCCAGCTAAAGCTTGGCCAAAAATGAGTCATGCAACAGGGCAATGTTCCCAAGCAGACTAGCAAATATAATAAATAAACAAATATTTGACTATAAGCAACCTATTTGTGCATTCTGTAATATCTGGGTTCTAACCAACTTCTACTGCTGTCTATTTTTGCACGTCTTTGGTTTTATTTGCTCAAAACTTGAACTCTCCACCTCAGGGATTTCTGGTGCTATGTTTAAACACTGAAAAATGGCACCACAGTCGTGATGTGATAATCATCACAGCAGAGGCAAACAAACCAGGGTAAAACACTGTACAAAACAAAGATGTTTTGATGTAGCTTTCAAAGTACTGAAAACTCTCAAATCTCAAAGTCAGCATATGATATCTTACCAACAAAATACATCCCAATCCAGTCTCCAGCATCCACTTCTTCCTTGATGTCCCATGTGATCACCAGGTCTTCAGACTGGCCTATGGTGTAGTGGGAGGAGCTGATGGTAAGAGTGGAACGTGCATCTGGAGAGACCAGATCAGTGTCGCTGGTGGAGCGCGACAGTCCCAGCATGAAGGCTTCCTGGTTCAGACCGTTGACAGCGAAGGACTCGGGGCCATAGCTGTGACGAACCGCATCCTTACAGCGCTGGCGGGTCTGGCTGCTGCGTGCTGGGGAAGCCATGGCCGCCAAGCCCAGGAACCGATTCTGGTACAAGTTCTGCAACAACATTCACAGCAAGAAGCTTTTAGCTGAAGAAAAGCCACAAAAACATTAAGCCTCAAAAGTGGTTGAAATTTTTGGGCCCCTGTAAAATTTTATTAGAGCACCTGTCATTTAAAACAAGAAAACACAAATGTTTTAGAAAATGTCTTTAAAACTAAAACTTGAAAATGTTTTTTTTTTCCCAAATTTGAGCTGGCACACTGGACTCAGAAATTAATCAAGCATAACATTCGACCACTAAAACCTTTCTGTTCAGGTATGCAAGTAAATAAAATAATTTACAAGTTTTTTCTGCTTTTTTGTAAAACAGCAAATTTGAAAATTCATGGATAACAACAATAAACATATTTTAGCATTAAGAATATCATTTTGATTACAAAGTTTACACAAACTGATGGATTAACCATAACAGAAACATAATAAATAATTTTGGTTATTACCTATACTTTTAATTTAGGGCAGCTACTGTAGGGCGCCTGCCATGCTTTGCCCCCACTGCAAGACTTTTTAATGTCCTCTGACCAGTCATATGGTTTATGGTTGTGAGGGTTGTTTGCTGTTTGTTTTTAAATAGAGCTGCTGAATATTTGAATTTCCCCTTGTGCATAAATATTTATCTATTTATAAACCTTACACTGGGTGGTGGTCTACAAAATTTGTTAAGCACTGTATTTCTGCAAAAACATGGCCTTAAAGTTGACAGATTTCACAAGTATTGCAAGTGATGAAAAGAACTCAAATAAACAAGTTGCCTTGTTGTTTTCTGTATCCCCCCTGGCAGCTACAACTGCAACTAAAAATCCCAGTCCAGAGGAGATGGGTAGATTTTTGCCCACAGAGTAGCTTCAGCCCTGGGTTGTTGTTGGCTTCCATCACACACAGCTTGCCTTAGGTACTTCTACAACATGTTTATTGGATAAGGTCAGGCCTTTGTCTTGATCATTTCAAAGCATTATCTTTAATATTCTACTGGAAAGAATAGAAATCTACTTCAGTTAAGTGTAAGGAAAAACCTGGGGATGAAAATAATAGCTGCCCTTTAACCATACTTACTGGTTGAGCAACTTGTGTGCTTTGGATTGTTGTAGTGCTCCATGACTACTTTTTCATCATATTTTCCTTTAACATCTATTGACATATTAGCATTCACTGCTTCATCAATGATGACCTTGGCTCAGATGCAGTAAAACATGCCCAAACCATGATACTGCCACCACCAAGTTTTACAGTTTACTATGCTAAATGCAAAGTTTTTACTTCTCCAAACAGAACGCTTTTCATTTAAACCAAACATTGTGCAACATGGTGCAAACAGACCTCTGATTTCTCCATGTCATCATTGACAAGGAGTTTTTAAAAACATAAGACATTTCATACATCATATTATGTATTTAAAAATATAAAAAATATCAGTATCAACTCAATGACATGCCTACAATACAATGATTACATACTGAATTGTCTTATAATTAAAATGGTCACACATGGCTGATGTCAAACACAAGTGAGAAGCAGAACAGCTTGTGTTGGCCAATACGGCAATATTCTGTTAATCGAAGTCATTTGGCAGATTGTTTTTTTTTAACTGTGAACAGCAGGTGAGAAACAAGCTACTAAATCAGTGTTAAAGCAGCCTGTCAGTCATCCTGTGCCGCTGTAGGGATGCACCATTGCCTCTTTTCTTCTTATTTGACAGAAAATTTTTTTTTAAATTTGCCTCTTCCAAGATAAGGTGAGGCTTGTTCCCTTGTTATTTCTAGGAAATCAAGCAGATAAAAGTAATGGAGAGCATTCTGAGTATTCAACTTGGATGTGCTAGTTTTTCACCGGACGTCTTAATATGAGGTTCAAAGAGATGCTGATGTAAGTAAAGGAGGCCATCAATAGGCTGGAAAACCAAAACAAATCTATCAGAGAGACAGCAAAAACTAGTCAGAGTATTTCTGCTGTTACAGAAGAAATCCCCTGGCCAGATCAGCAACACCAAAAGGCCTGGAAGGCTACAGAAGACAACTAAAGTGGATGATCACTGAACTTTTTCCTTGGTTAAGAAAAACTTCACAAAATGTAGCCAAATCAAGAATATTCTCAAGGAGGTCAGTATATCATCATCAAAGTCTAGAATCAAGAGAAGGCTTTATAAACGGAAATACACTGGGTTTACAATAAGCTGTAAACCACTGGTTACACTCAGTAATAATATAGTAATAATAACTTTATTTATATAACACTTTTCAATTAACCCTCTGGGGTCCCGGGTATATTTGGCCGTTTTTGACTACTTTTGTTTTTACCTTTATATTTGACCTTAGAAACTGTTTACCTTGCCTTGGTTGGTATCATTTTTTTCAGTACCACCTTATGTACGTGACTGTAAATTTCATTTTAACATACTGTATTAACACATTAGGCTTAAAATTACATAAAAAAAATAAAATCCCAGTAGAAAAAAGTTAGATTGTTTTTTTACTGTAAAAACCACAAACATGCTTAACAAATTATTTTTACAACTTAAAATGCAAATATAAGTTGTAAATTTTCAAAACTTATGTAAAAATATAGTAAACAATAAAGTTGTATACAACTATTCACATTAAAATGCAGGCAAGGCCTCAGATGTTATTCAGTACTATATGCAGAGCAATCAGGACTCACATTAAGATACCACACAAAATATTTATGCCACCTCAAAAAACAGTTTCTGTCCTCCAAAAGACTGAGGGGCCCATCACAGGCAAAACTTGCCATCAATATTGTCTCTTTTACTACTTTTTCACCTGTTCCTGAGCAGCCAAATGCAACTAAATGCATTATGTTACCATATAATTTTCTCATTGATTAGGAGAGGGGTTGTCAGGATTTAGTTTGTTTTGTTTTATTAAGAAGCACTTCCTGTTAGTGAAACTCCTGTTTTTGCCAGTTCTTCCTGCACAAAACACGCATCGCATGGGAGGACAATATACAGGAAAAAGTACAGCCTAAATTATGAGGCATAACTCTAGTTTTACTTAGCCTATCAACACAATTTAAAAACTGGTATGTAGTCTGAAGTCTGTGCTTTCGGTTCCTGTTGAAATGGAGATTCAGTGCAGCAAAGTCACGATGCTGTCATCTTAAATTGGCGATGTCATTTTGACGCACCGGTGCGTCTGTGGACCACAGAGGGTTAAGTTCGATTCAATTTTATGTATATAGCACCAAATCACAACAGTAGTCACCTCAAGGTGTTTTATGTTGTAAGGCAAAAACCATACAACAATACAGAGAACCCCAATAATTAAAATGACCCCCTATGAGCAAGCACTTGGTGACAGTGGGAAGGAAAACCTCCCTGTTAACAGAAAGAAATCTCCAGCAGAACTAAGCTCACAGAGGGGCAGCCATATGCCGTGATCAGCTGTGCGTGAGAGGACGGAGACAGGGCAAAAGACACACTGTGGAAGAGAGCCAAGGATTTAATAGTAACTAACAATTAAATGCAAAGTAGTGTATAAACACATAGACGGTGAAAAGAGGTGAATGCACACAAAATGCTCAGTGCATCATGGGACGCCACCAGCAGCCGAAACCTTTTGCCTAATAACTAAGGAAGGGTTCAGGGTCACCTGATCCAGCCATAACTATCAGACTTATAAGAAAGGGAAGTTTTAACCCCAATCTTAAAAATAGGGAGGGTGAATTCAAACTGGCAGCTAATTCCACAGAAGAGGGGCCTGAAAGCTGAAGGCTCTGCTTTCTACTTTCTACATTGTACTTCTAAATACCCTAGGACTCCCAAGTAAGGCTGCAGTCTGAGAGTGAAGTGCTGTATTTGGGTGATGTGGTACTATGAGATCTTTAATATAAGATGATGCCTGATTATTCAAAACCTTGAAGGGTTTTAAATTCAATTTTATATTTAACAGGGAGCCAAAGGATAGAAGTTAATATGGGAGAAATATGCTCTCTTTTTCTAGTCCTGGTCAGGGACCTTTTAGAACAACCTGGTAATAATGAATTACAGTGGTCCAGCCTAGAAATAATAAATGCATGAACTAGTTTTTCAGCATCACTCTGAGACAAAAAGTTTCTCATTTTAAAAATATTGTGCAAATGCAAGAAAGCAATCCTACATATTTAACATACACACCGAAGGACGTATCCTCGTCAAAAATGACTGTTTTACAACTACTCTTTCAAAAACATTTAAATAAAAGGAAGATTGGAGAAGGTTGGAGATTGGCCTATAAATAAATAACTAAGACAGCTGGGCCAAGTGACCGCTATAGCTCGATCATATTTAAGACCAAAGCATTAATTAATGGTAGGACTTCTTTGAGTTGTCCTCAATGGGGTCTAATAGAGATGCTGATGGTTTAGAGGAAGACACTGAAATGAACTCGGAAAGATTAATGGGCAAAGAACAGTCTAATTAAACATCAAGTTGCTGTACTTAAATGAACTCCATATCCCAACAGAATTATGACAGAAGCTTGTTGATGGCTACAATATCCTAAGATCAAACTGAATTTGAAAAACATCAACTAGTACTTTACCACTCCTCGATAGTTATCCTGCCTCAGGGTTCCAGGTGAGACCAGAAGATGCTGTACGGATGTTATGACACCATGTGTGTATGGGGGCAGGGATAATTACATTTGCCTCAAGCAATTCAGCGATTGTATGAGCTCATAAGACCCACTGACAAATAAAGGAAGGAATTGTTGCTTCTATATATCTTACAGCAGTTTTCTTTTTTGGGGGGGTGCGGGATTTATGGAGTCATGAATCCAAATTTGAAATTTCTGGTTCAAATTATCATCAGTTTGTACAGAGGAGGTTAGGGAAGAGTCTACAGCCATCTGTAAAACACAATGGAGGCTCTGTCATGGTTTGGGGCTGCATTTCAGCCAGTGATAGAGCGGATTGTCAAAATTGATGGAATTATGAATGCAGAAAAGTATCACATTTCGATCCACCATGCAATGCCATCTGAAAAACATCAGGTTGGCAACGGCTTCATTTTTCAGCATGACAGTGATCCCAAACACACTGCCAAAGTGGTAAAATCATGCCTTTAAAACACACAATGAAACACTTTAAGTGGTTTCCCCAGAGTCCAAACTTCAAAATTACTGAAGCAGCGTGGAATCATGTTGATAGAGAATGGAACTGTGTTTGAGAATAAAAGTGGTCATACTAACATACTGATTTTCAGACTTTTGATTGTTAAAAACTCTGCTTTTGCCTTATGAACTGTATTTCCCTGTATGTTTGCAGATGTATCAATAAATCACTGCACCTATTTCCCATTTTACTAGCAAAATAAAAAGAAATGAGGAGTGACTCAAGACTTTTGCACTGTTATATACACTGTTAAAAAAAAATTTTTTTTAATAACATTATAAACACACCAGATCTCAATGAGGGGAAAAAAAAATCATGCTGGATATCTATACTGATATGGACTGGGTAGTGCGTTAGGAATGAAAGGATGCCACATCATCTGATGGAAATTAAAATGATCAACCTACGGAGGGCTACATTCAAAGACTCCACAAGACGATGGATGGTGTCCTGGGGGATCTGCCACATTTGCACTAGGGCATCACAGAGCTCTTGGACAGTCTGAACTGCAACCTTGCGGCATCAGATGGAGCAAAACATAATGTCCCAGAGGTGTTCAATTCCTTCACCCTCCAGGAACTGTCTTGCACCAGGAGGAACCCAGGACCTACTGCAACAGAGTAGGCTCTGACAATGGATCGAAGGATTTCATCCTCATACCTAGTGGCAGTCAAGGTGCTGTTACGTAGCATGTAGAGGGCTTTGTGTCCTTCTGTGGATATGAACCTCCAGACCATCGCTGACCCACCGCCAGTCCAGTCATGCTTAATGATCATCCTGTTCCTCCTTGCACAGTGGAGCAGATACCAGTTCTGCTGATGGGTAAAGGACCTTCTACAGCCCTGTTCAGCTCTCCTAGAGTAACTGCCTGTCTCCTGGAATCTCCTCCATACTTATAAGACTGTGCTCAGAGACACAGCAAAGCTTCTGGCAATGGCCACTGATGTACCATCCTGGAGGAGTTGGACTACCTGTGCAGCCTCTGTAGGGTCCAGGTATCACTTCATGCTACCAGTAGTGACACTGATGTGGCATGGTTGTTGGTGCCAGATTGGTTGGTCTGAGTATTTAAGAAACTGCTGCTATAATTTTTCCAACACTGTCATCTCTAAGGTTTAGAGAGAATGTACCAAAAAAGACAAACTTGTCATGGTGCGCGGGTCTTGGACTCAGGATTTTTGTAGTTCTGTTTTTTGTTTGTTTTTGTTAGACATGGTTTATGTTTTTTTCTGTTTATGTCATTGTCTCTAGTTCTAGACTGGTTCTTGTTTTTCTTTTTTTTTATAGGTGTTTGGCATTCCTTTATATTTTTATCTGGGTCATTATTTACATATATTATGTTTTACATTACATATTGTGCATATTGTGTATTTAGTCTTAATTTATAGATTTTAGATTTCTTCATGTGTTCTGTTTTCTGTTAATATTTTTTTTTTGGGGGGAGGGGGTGTTTTATTCCCTACTATTATCTTAGATTTTGTGGTGTTAGCAGTCATGTTACTTTCTGCTTTATTTTGATAATTATTTATCCCTTGTGCCCTGCTTCCCTGTTATCTTATCTGATTCAGAAGGCAACAGAAATGCAAATAAGTCATTACAACCAAGTTATGTAAAACAGCATCTGTAAATGTACAACATAATGAACCTGGAAGCAGATGGACTACAGCAGTAGAAGACCACACTGGGTGCTGCTTTAAGAACAGAAACTGAGGCTATAATTCGCACAGGCTCAGCAAAATTTCACAACAGAAGATTGGGAAAATGTTGCCTGGTCTGATGAGTTTCAGTTTATGCTGTAAAATTCAGATGGCTCAGAATTTTGCATGAACACCATGAGAGCATGGCTCCATGCTGCCTTGTATCAGTGGTGCAGGCTGGTGTAATGTTGTGGGAGAGATTTTTTGGCACACTTTGGAACCCTTTGCAACAAATGAAAATCATTTAAATGCCAGATTTAAATTATTGACCATCCCTTTATGACTGCATGCCAAAAAACTCAAATCATCAGACACAGATTTTTTTTAAAGTGAGTTCACTGAATCAATTGGCCCCCAGTTACCAGATCTTGATCCAATACAGCGCATCAGGGATTTGGTGGAAATCTGCAGCAGTTGTGTGATGTCGTCATGTCAATTTGAAACAAAAGCTCATGAATTTTTCCAACACCTTGTTGAATCTACGTCATTAATCGATTCTGGTGTGTGTCTCTGTATTGGACAGTGTGTGTGTGTGTTTATATATATATATATATATATATATGTATGTATGCTGGGTGGAGGTATACATATAAAGAAGATGGAGATGGCGGTTGGAGGGGGCACTGACCTTGAAACTACAGAGCTGCATCAGCATAATGACCAGTCAACCCAAAGCAGACCAAAACCTGAGGGAAGTGGGAGGAGAACGGTGGGGTGTTACAAACCACAGAAACAAAAAGCAGAAGCAGTGAATGTAGAGGAGAACGTGAAGTTGGGTGTTAGAGGGGTGAAGAACATCATCATCATCCTTTCATATGTCATCTTCATCAGATAAAAATATGAATAATTTAAGAAAAGAAGCACAGATGGACAAACAAGAGCAAACAGAGAAGAAGACACAGTGATTTTGTCACAGAGACATGAAGAAGACACAAATATAGCACAGACATACAGACTCAACAGCACAGCCTCAAGTTAGAACATATACAACATATCAGCTTTCATGTGCATCCGTAGATGTTCACATGGTCAGTGGAGAAGCACGCCTGTGAACTGAAACCACTGGAATGAAAATGTGGAAACAGTTGCTAGTAGATAGTGAAAGATGAAGATTATAACTACTGTGGGCTGACAGGACTGGGCAGTATACTGAATTTTTTTAAATTATATTGGTAAACTTTATATAAGAACTGGCCGAACTGTTTATAATGACACATTTTGAAGCTGTGGTACACAGTCTGTTTCTTCCATAAAACATCACAAAAAGGAAGAAATACGAAAAACTATGTTAAGTGCATATCAAAAAATTTGAATATCATGACAAAGTGACTTTTTTGTAATTTAATTCATGAAGGTACACTTCTAGAACTTGGGAGAGCTTCACACTTTGCATTCCTAATATCCAGTCACAGCGAACCAGAGAAAACATCTTACTCTGGCTAAGGAGAAACACAACTGGACTGTTCAGTAGTCCAAAGTCCTCCCTTTGCAAGAAAGCAAGTATTTCATTTCAACGGCTGTGGCTCAGGAGGTAGCATGGGCGGTCTACCAATCGGACGGCTGGTGGATCTGTTCCCCGGCTACTCCAGTCTGAATATCGAGGTATCTTTAGGCAAGATACTCAACCTAAGTTGCCCCGATGCATCCATGAGTTTGTAAGCATGTGTGTGAATGTTAGACAAGGTGCTTAGGTACAGGAAAAAGCACTTTGAGTGCTCACTTAGAGTAGAAAAGTGCTATACAATTACCAGTCCATTTACCATTTGGAAATCAAAGTCCTAGCAAAGATGGACAAAGAGGGTCTGGATACAAGATGTTTGAAGACCAGAGTGAAGCTTCCATCATTTGTGATGATCTGGGGTGACGTGCCATCTACTGTTGTTGGTCCAATTTTTTTTTTTTTTATCAAGTCCAAAGTCTATCAGGACTTGTGGACCTGCATTCCTTAAACTCCTACTATCAAATGGTTTGCTGATCATGTTATTGTGTTTTACTAAACTGCTAATGAGTCTGACCTGAAGAGAACCTATGGGGGTACTGTCAAGAAGAAGATGAGAAACACTCGACCCAAAAGTACAGATGAGCGGAAGCTGACGGACTTCAACAACACCTCAGCAGCGCCAAAAGATGCCACGATGATACCATTATGTTAAAGAAGCAAGGGGAGGGCAGACGCTCTGAAGTGCAGTGGTACAGATCAGGTACACAGGGCAACAGAGAGATGAGGAACCCGATTTTAATGCAAGCGGCCTTTATATAATTGACTTGTTTGCTGTGGTTGTTATGGTTCTGTGTTCAGGTTTTCATTTAAAGTTTTGATTAACATGTTAAACAGTAGTAACTGTGTATTTTTTGTACTGAAAAAAAAATGCATGAAAATGATGCTTTTTTGAAAGTGCTGAATAATTAATTACCAACACACAAACCATTGATAACTGCTCAGAGAGAGAAGCTTCATAATAAACAGGTTAAAAAGATTACAAAAATTGCATTTTATCATTTGAACAACACTGCAAGAGTCTAAACATTTCTCTGTCAAGCCAATGACCCTGATTCGACCCAGAGTCGATTTTAAGATCAATTTACACTACGAGCCCTCCAGAGCTCTCAGGTCCTCTGATAGGAGACTGTTAATGTGCCTAAAATTAGAACTAAAACTCTCAGAGAGGCATCTTTCAGTTATTATGCTACCTGATAACCTGAGGGCTGCTGAGACTTTTGAGATTTTTAAAACCAAACTCACGACCTTCCTTTTTAGTTTGGCTTTTTAAGATTTCTGTATCTGTTCATATATTTTACTTTTTATTTATTTACAATATATTTCTCTTTTACTATGTTTATGTCTATTACTTCACCTTAGTTGCCTTTATATTTACCTTTTACTTATTATTTTTTTATCTGTAGTGTTTCCATATCACAGTCTTGGTATGACATTATTTACTCATGATCCTGCTACAGCACAGACTGCATGAGTGGGGTCAGGTGGGTGTCTAATGTCTAGGTTGGGGTGTAAGGATGGAGGGGTGACAAGAAGAAGTGTGTGTGTGTGTGTGTGTGTGTGTGTGTGTGTGTGTGTGTGTGTGTGCGTATGTTTATAATACCTTGTGGGGACAATTTTCCTGACATATACTACGTTGTGGGGACCAACTGCTCCTTGTGGGGACTGGAACCTTGTCCCCACAAGGGGAAACCCTGTTTTTGGGTCAGGTGTCAGAGTTAGGGCTAAGGTATGAATTGAGTTTAGGTTAGGGTTAGGGTTAGGTATGTGATGGTTAGGGTTAGGAAAAGGGTAAAGGTAAGGTTTAGGCTGTAGAAATGAATGGAAGTCAATGGAAATTCCCCACAAAGATAGCAAAACACACTTGTGTGTGTGTGTGTGTGTGTGTGTGTGTGTGTGTGTGTGTGTGTGTGTGTGTGTGTGTGTGTGTGTGTGTGTGTGTGTGTTTATTTTCTGCTTTTATTGTGTACATCACTTTTAGTTGCATCTTTATTATATGAAACGTGCTATATAAATGAAGATTTGATTGATTGAGTATATAAAAATATTCTGTCCACTATTGCACCCAAGAATAGATAAATTATTCTTTCCACCTGTAAAAAAACCTTTGCCTGATTTAAATCTGGTTGATCTGGTTTACAGGCATCTCCTACGACTGCCTTCAGCTGCTTTTTGGGCTACTTTTTTTTTAGATTGCTCCACAGGAGTTCCACTCTGACCACTTCCACTGTGTGCTCTGCAGTTTCACCACAGACAAGGAGATATCAACTTCTATTTCAAACTGACCCAAATTTTATTTAGACAGCCATCACTGGTGATGAGAGCAGGAGCTCCAGCCCACAGCTTCCAGGCCTGAAGGCAGTGCCACAGGTGCGAAGGCCAGGAACATGCTTGTCCTTTTTTAGGCATTCACAGGATTGCTCACTGTGACTTCAGCCCTCAGGGTGAGATCTCCTGTAACATTCTCAGTCACTTAGGGGAGGAAACTTACAGCAAACAACCACAACTGGTGTTTGCCAGCAGAAAGAACATCAATTTTCTTTTCCAACACCAGCATAATCTTTGCTCACCAGCTGGACTACTCGCCAGATTTGCCTCCCTGCGACTGTGTACACTTGCCAAAAATGAAAAGCGAGTTGAAGGATCACCATTCTGCCAAACTGGAGGGGATGCAAGAAGCACAAGACCAAGTGATACAACAAGACTACTACAGAGTGACCTTACAAAAGCAACCATGCTGAAAGCAGTCCAGAGGTTCAAGAGCATGACCTTTGATGGGAAACTGAGCAAATTTAAATAAGGCAGCATGTGATCAAGTCTGCAACAAGAGTTTGAAGAATTTGCATTTGATAATCAGATTATTTGTTTATCACTTGTTTGTTGTCTGACATCTGCAACAGGACAGTCGGCTCACGCCTATGCAGCAATGTGAGTGAAAGAAATTATCAGTATTACATGATCGGATCCCTGAGGTTCATATTTATTTTACACACGCTTCTTTTTTTCTAACAGACGAACAGTTAGCAAACTAACACAGAGGGTTGGAGTACAAATGTATCAAAAAAACAGTACTCGTGTGACACGCATACGCAAATAAGGGAGAACACACAAACTATACAATCACATTCAAATCCCTGCAGTCCTCATTAGTTACATAGCTGCATATTAGTATAATCCCATAGCTAGATACACTAACACATAATAAATTTCCCAGGAAATGTCCCCACTTGTCCTTCCTGCTTATTCTGATATTTGTATAACTAACTGGTTTAACTACATTCAAAGTGATTCTGATTCAGTCTGGTATGGGTCAGCCTCTGCCGTGACAGCAGTACAATAGAGGTCTCCCTGACTACTGTGATGCAATCACTGCTTAACACATGAAAGTGATATGCAGTATGGAAAAATACATTGTACTGTAATGATAATGATACTATACTAGTATTAATCAGAATGATGAACTGACTATTAGCAGGAATCAGGTCACTCAGTAGTGTTGCTCACCTACGTAGATATCAGAACTGACGGACTGATTGAAACCCTCGACACTTTACGTCCTTCTCTGCTTACCCTCAGAGCCCACCAGCTCACTGACAGCCTGTCTGTGGTTAGGGTTAAGGCTGGATTTTGTTTTAGGCACATGCTAGATACAGTAGGCATATTTTCAAAAACCTTTCAAATCAATCTCAAACATTCAGTCTGTCAATGCGTTTTTTTTTTGTTTTTTTTTTCTGTTGAGAGATTTTTAATTTAGGTATTCCAGTTAAGCAACAGTAACTGAACCCAAACCCGCCAATTTATTAACAGCGCTAAGTTGACCCCCTGCTGGCGATTAAGACTAACGCAACACCCATTTGTGAATGTACCTGATTGTCCTACTGTACTGTACAAATGCAAACACACCAAGTCTGGCAAATCACTCAAAATGACTTAAAGTGACACAAAGTAACAATGCGCTCAATTCTGAATCTTAAACATGTATAGGCAATTCGTTTTATGTTTAAAGGTAGGTTGAGCATAATAATAATAAGATAATATTATTATAATAATAAGCTATTCTATCACTTTACAGAAGTACACATTGTAGGTACTGGGAAGGGAAGGATCATTTGATGTCTCCTGGCTTATAACAGATGAGACTGAAAAACTGAAGTGTATTAAATTGATACAAGAGGTTCCACACTGAGAAGGTTAGACTGCTGTTGTTCTCCCATGTATTTGGGACACAGAAACATCAGAGTGTATCTGCAACAACATACAGTACAAAAAACTTTGATATAGTTCCCATAATGCTTGAAGGTGTGCACAGATTACATTGATAACAACTATCTCAGAGCTCGATGCTGATGAGTCTCAGACTAATTTGGGAATTAATGTGAGGGTCTTTTTTCATTCTTTCTAAGCTCATTTATATCAGTCAAAGGTTTAGACGCACTCATCCATTCATATAAATATCTCTGTCCATATTTTGAACGGTACTGTATAGTGCAGATTGTGCAGCTACGGCTGCTGCTATTGAGTATCAAGTATTTAACTGGGTTTTAGGATTGACTTTGAAATTGTAGTATGGAGGATTTGGGTCTGTTGCGCTGGTAGTGGTGATGCAGCCTACAGCAAACACAAGGATGGGTCTGGTGCCCTCAGCTCCAACTCACACCTCCCTCTGTAGACACAACACAACCATTGTGATGCCTAAAATCGACTTAAAATCCTTCCATATTTCATTTAGATGAGGAAAGTCATTAAAATCAAATTATCTTTCAACATTATATAATTAATTAATCTTTCAATATTTGAATACCCATGATGAATCTATGAAAAGGAACGTTAGAGGACTGAAACAGAGGCTTCTATTACACCTTAGGAATAGGAAGAAGAGCCACGCATATACAGTATCACTTCTTATGATGTACCAATAAGCTCGATAATCATCTTGTAGTCACTGTCGTCTAAAAGAAACAAGTGACACCAAACAGTGACTGCTGCCACATAAAAAACTGAAGACACCTGTCTCTAAAGTACCCTTGATCGTACCAGGTCACCTATATGAAAGGAAACATAAACAGTAGTCCCCATATGAGTGTGTAGATACCTTTGGGTTTCATGTAAACACCATGTTTATTGTGTCTACTATAGTACAGAGTCAGTATAGTCCCAGTAAAGCTCAGCTGAAACTGTGTTTATATATAATCAGAGAAATTCTGATCATAGTCTGCTTGCTGCAGATCGTTATCATGGCAACCATGATTTGTGTAATCACATAAATCTTCATATAGCTGTACTACAACAGCAGCTACTCTTATGGTCTTTGACGCTTGGGTACGAGTCTTTGTAAAAGCCAAACACATATAATATCCATAATAATATTCATAAACAGCAGCTTTTCTAATTTTCTCTATCTGGACTGTCTTTGTCTACAATCTCACACACACACACACACACACACACACACACACACACACACACACACACACACACACACACACACACACACACACACACACACACACACACTTCCAAAAGACATGAAAATGTCTAGCAGTATGCCAATAACCATGTAGACACGTTTTTCCTTGCAGATTTTTAAAGTTTTAAACTGTTTGCAATTTTCCACTTGATTACTGAAGTTAGTGGGTTACACCTGTAGGTGCTGCACTCTAAATGATCGATACAGTAGACTTCAAGCCTTTTTTCTTACTTGAAAGGTTAAACAGCTAGAGAACAGTGTAAGTGCCACTTACTCTGATTTGTGTGTGTGTGTCTGTGTGTGTGTGTGTGTGTGTTGTGAGCTTTGATATTCACCCAAATTATAATAAGGGCTCAGAGGGCTTCTGACTGTGTAAAACTTTTCTCTGCAAAAAAAAAAAACAAGCACTAAAAAGAAAGTGGCAACTCAGTGCCTATCAGTGTTTTGAGCCTTTTGAATGAAAAATATAAGGCTGCAGGCCACACTTATCAAGCAATAACAGTCTTCTACTGAGTGCACTTTTACTGACAAAGCATTTTATTTCCTAAACCATACTGTGTTCACTGTTCCAGCTGCCTCTTCTGTTTCTTGCATATACATTTAAGCAACAGGCTGGGGTGCGCTTATATCCATTTTTACTGAGCAACTACTGGAAAACTGTCAGGTGTCTGAGAAAATGATGAATAATCAAATTAAATAACTGAGATGACATTTGTTTGACCAAAATAATCATGATTGCAGTTTTTGCCATAATCAAGCAGCCCTGAACAGAAGAGTGGATTGTTGCATCCCTACCAGGGATGCAGTCTTCATGCAGAGGTGAAAGATCTTATAGTACGACTTCTGACACAAGTAAGCAGGACTTTCCATTAAGAAGCAGGGTGCTTTCTGTTTCACGCTTTCAATTGTAAGAATAATGCAGAAAAAAGAATGTTTTCCTCTATGCCTGCCTGTGACTGATCAATGTCCCTGAGTCATGTCTTAGTACACAAAGCTGAACCACTCAAAGGAAACAGTTTTATCAGTCAAACTGCTTATTATTTTCATTATTCCAAAGCACACAGCATGACTGCATGGGTATAAAAAGCTTACCTTCATGGGTTAAGGTCAGAAATTTAAAGAGATTTTAACATGTGCCCAAACTTTCTAAAACTTTGTAGATGAAACATAATTCATCCCTGTGTGGCTTACAGTGCCCGATGAGGATCTGGTTCTAATATACATCACAAATCACCTGAGTTCACCTCTGGGAGATAGCCAACCACTGCAGAACTGCATCCAATTCAAGCAACCATGAACATCACTGACATTACACAACAAAAATCCAGCTTATATAGAAGAATAGCCACCATTAAGTGGAACCAACCATTGCTGGAGAAAATGTGCATATTTATGACTATGTTAAAAATAGCTGGTGGTAAATGGGTGGCATCTGTTCAGAAGCAGAATCCAAAACCCAGCAAAAACGCAGAGACACTGTAAGATCTGAGATCAAAGTCAAGCAAATGGAAGTGTGAAATACCTGGAAAACGGTGCCTTTCCCCCCATTGTTACAGAGCTTTATGTAGGTCACAATTTACTCAACAGCTCACCATCACTGGTGATACCCCCCCCCCCCCCCCCCCCCCCCCCAAACTTGCAAAAATGCTGGTTCTTTGTGGGTGTACCGCCTTTGTTATTATTATTATTATTATTATTATTATTATTATTATTATTATTATTAATATGTAGGCTACTGATTTGCATGCATTCAAAGCACAGAGGCAAAACAAAAGGAAACACACAGGTCATGTGTTGCTCCAGTATTTAAGAGGATTTTGAGGATGGGAATCCTCGCACAGAAGCAGAAGGGAGTGCGCCTTTCTCTTATAAAGCCTACATCACAAATAAGGAGGAAGAAAACCAGGGCGACGCTGTAGGGCCCCGAGATCTCCGGTGCCAATGCATTTACGCCAAACATCATTCAAGAAATTAATTAATTTAATGCAGCGCAGCTTCCTAACGATGGGGAAGGTTTTACATGAAACGTGACTCAGTGTCTACAGAGAGCGGTATCCACTCTTTAATTCGGTCCATGTAGCTCACAGTGACTGCATTTAGATGTTTTAGGAAATAAAATACCAACTTTAAAGGATGTTACGCCCCTGCAGCGACGGAAAATTAAGCTACAGGGGAAACACGTTTGGCTTTAAAGTAAACCACCTCTTAAAAGGCACTTTGCCTACGTGCTCCGACTGCATGTACTTCAGTATTTTGCTGTTGTGTACTGTTACCAGCACATCCCTCACTGTTCAAAGAATTCAGCGCAACGTTTCCTTCACACGGAAGAGAAAGACATAAATGCGGTTTACAGAGCGCTGGGCCGCTGGTAAGATAGGTTAGACTACATCAAGGTTAAGGCAACAATGGAGGCGGCCTACCTGGGATAAAATAACCTGCCGGTGGATCATTATCCAAAGGTAAGGGTGAGAATTCGAGGAGGTGCACGCTTTCTAATTTCCATCGAGCTCCATTTGGTGGGTAACGTGCAGTAGGGACGTACACAAACGGCGTAGTGAGTCAGGGCCGATGAGGCACGCGAGAGAGGCTTCAGTCACATCCTTCACTCTTTCTGTGGACCACAGTGAAGCTGGCGGCAATGCAGCGCTCATTTCAGGATACTGACACAACTAGCAAATACAAACCCGCACCCTGTCAACATGTTGGTCGGTTTTCAGGCTCAATTTATCTGATATAATTAAATGTAAGAAAATATTTTTTGCGGAAATGTATTCTATCCGAAATATTTTATGCAGACAGTTTGTGGAATTGCAACGCGAGGCTGCGATTTCCGGTGAAAATTCCGGTCGTTTGAGGTGAATCTGTCGAGCTTCACAGAGCTGGGTACCAGTGTCTCACAGCCAATCCGAAAACGGGTTTTCTGCCTCGCGTGCGTTGCCTCCTCATCTCTGCCCCCTCCAATTAACCAGCGCACGTAAACGTGCATCTACGTATGCGCACGCGGTAGCACGCGCTCACATCACTCCCTCTGTCAGAGCTGCAGCTGCTGTGAGGAGAAGGAGAAGCGAGAGGCGGGCTGGGACTTTAACTCAGGCAGGAAATGCGACTCCGTCCCAGGCAGGCCTGCTCACACTGGCGATGGCCTGTCCGCCAAACGAGTGATCTTCGCCACTGAGTTCATCGGTTGTGTTTACAACAAAGACGATGCGGCAGTTCGTGACTGCTTCACCCAAGCAACACACATTACAGACACACATACCTGTTAGATAGATAGATAGATAGATAGATAGATAGATAGATAGATAGATAGATAGATAGATAGATAGATAGATAGATAGATAGATAGATAGATAGATAGATAGATAGATAGATAGATGCAAGGTAACAATAAAATAAGAGTATTTCACTCCTAAAATGTACCACATAGCAAGCCATATGATTTGTTATGTATAAAAATCCCATACACTATCTCCCCCAGAACTCATTTTTCTTCTTCTTCTCCTTTTATTCATGTTTAGGGAGTTTTTCCCAGGAGCTGGAGTAGATCCACTGGTGGATACCATGAATCTACAGTTCAACATGCAGGTCAACAAAATATTTACTTTAAAATCAGCTGTAAACTGGAAGTTATATCATCAATCATGAGTGAGGGGTGACCGGAGCCGTTGAATACAAGAGTGGTGACAGCACAGGTTGAGAATGCGGGGTCATCACCTGGTTCATTGAGATAATTAGTAGTCAATAAATACATTGATCTACAATAGCTTTATAGCAGAGTGAAGTGTATGTTGTTAAATCTTAAATATTCAAGTGTTTGTGTCAACAGTGAGTGTTAGTGATCTTACCGGCCTTCCTAACATATTTAAGCCTGTATTACCACAGTCAGAGCATGCTGCTGTTGTTAGTTATTTTCCTTTTTTTGTTTAACATTTTATGCTAATCAATAGCAATCAATATTTTGATGAAGCAGAATAAATATTTCTAAATTAATTCTTTTCTCCTCAAAGGAGAAAATAAAAAAGGTGATTTTGATTTATGTATGTTTTGTCTTTTGCTTTGCAGTTAGTCACCACAATGAATTGATTATGTAAATCTCTAATAAACTGGACAAAATGAATGACATGTTACACAGTATTTGTGTGTCCTTTCCACATTGTTATTCTTGTGTGCAGGCTCTGCTGTTGTGCGCTGTGAGATATGATAAGAGTGTACATGTACAGTTATCCCACTGGCACAACAGCAAATACTGAAATGAATCATATTCGAGAACCACATCCAAACTTTTCTTTCTTACAAACAGAGACACCTGTTACCTGTTCAAGTTCAGGCTCTGGCTGCTGGGCTGGGGTCGGCATCCACTCAGCTTTGCATTAAAATGCTTGCAAAGAGCTGAAGTTGTGTTAGCAGCAAAGATGCAATTGTTTCTGTCCTGAATGCAGTTTGCATTTCACCATCACACTCTTGTCCTTTTGTACAATAAAAATGAAAATAATGTCCATACCTGTACTCCTCAGAAGCTGCAGACAGCTCCACTAGTTTCCTCCTTTTGGCACAGAACTGAAATGAGCTGATTGTAGGGGAAGTGGTAAGAAAAAGGATGCTTCGTTTTTTTTTTTTTTCTTTTTATCCACTTTTCAGTGCAGATAAAACCTTTATGATGCAAGTAAAGCCATAATTATAATGCAAATTCATTACTGAATTTGTTACATTACTGCATTCCTAACTAGAAGGGTACTCACTAGAGCTCCCATCCCAAATTTTGTAGATTGTAATCAAAATCAAAATGTAATCAATTGTTCCATCAACTCCAGAAATTTTAATTGAAATCTATTCATAATTTTCTGAGTCATCCTGTTAACAGACAGACAGAAAGATGGAGACAGGATCAAAATGTAACTCATTACAGTAACATAGCACTTTAGAACGTGTTACACCCAACACTGGGTGGGGGCACTACTTTGGAAAAAGACAGTTGAAACTGACCACTGTGCAATATAGAGGGAAATTTGTATTATCTAGTTTTAAATTAATAAATTATTACTATTATTACTACTATTATTATAAAAATAATTATTTGTTATTGTCAGTTATAGTGATCTGAAACAGAGTGGGGGTAATGAAGATGAATGAGTCAAACTGATTGAAAATGAGTGAAAAAAATAGCATTTAAAATGAATAATAATTCAAAAACTGGTTAAAAACAGAAAAAAACACTTTGGGCATTTTCTTTGATTTTAAATAGGCTGTGTATGGTATGTAGACTTCTGCTGTGGAATACAATGAAATTCCATTTTTAAAAACAAATAAAAAATATACATTTAATTTAAAACAGAACTTTCAAATTCTACTATTAGTACTATTTTAAATAGACTGGTTCTTATATAGCACTTTTCTACTTTTCTAAGTACAGCTACAGTGCTGAGGGAAACTGCCAAGAAGGTGTTTAGTGGATCCTCTGGACAGAGGAAAGAGGACAAGGACACTTGGTGGTGGAATGAGGAAGTACAGGAAAGTATTCAAAGAAAGAGGAAAGCATAGAATAGGGATTCTCAAATCCAGGCCTCGAGGGCCGGTGTCCTGCAGGTTTTAGATGTGAGTCTGCTTCAACACACCTGAGTCAAATATAGAAGTCATTAGCAGGACTCTGGAGAACTTGACTGCAGACTGAGGAGGTCATTCAGCCATTTGATTCAGGTGTGGTGGATCAGGGACACATCTAAAACCTGCAGGACACTCGAGGCCTGGATTTGAGGATCCCTGGCACAGAAAAAGTGGGGCAGTCAGAGACAGATGAGGGCTAGGTGTACAGTAAAGAGAGAGAAGGTAAAGGAAAAGGCATATAGTGAGTTGTATGTGAGGCTGGTCACTAATGAAGAAGAAAAGGACTTGCACCAATTGGCTGTGCAGCAGGTTTGGGTGATTAAGGACAGAAATGGAAATGTGATAAGTAAGTAAAGTGTGTTGAGAAGATGGACGGCGTATTTGAGGAGCTAATTAATGTATAAAATGAGAGAGAAAGACAGTAAATCAGGAAGCATAGAGGATTAGTGAGGAGGAAGTGAGGGCAGCTATGAAGAGGATGAAGAGTGGAAAGCCCAGATGACATACCTGTGGAGGTATGGAGATGTCTAGGAGAGAGGGCAGTGGATTTTTTTTTGACTAAGCAATTTAACAAAATTTTTGAGAGTGAGAAGATGACTGAAGAATGGAGAAGTATATTGTACTGATTTTCAAGAACCAGGATGATGTGCAGAGCTGTAGTAATTACAGGGGGATAAAACTGATGAACCATACATGAAGATATGGGAAAGAATTGTTGAAGCTAGGTTAAGAGGAGAGGTGACAATGGATTCATGCCAAGAAAGATTACTGCAGATACAATGTTTGCTTTGAGAGTGTTGATGCATAGAGAAAGTCTGAAGGAGTTGCACTGGGTCTTGGTGGATCAGAGAAATCATATGATAGGGGGCAAAGAGAGGAAGTAGGTACTGTAGGAAGAAGGGTGGTCCAGAACATGTCTGAGGACAGTGGTGAGTTGTGCGTTAGGAGTGGCAGACGGGTTAAAGGCGGGGCTGGGATTACATCAGGGATCTGCTCTGAACCCCTTCCTGTTGGCTGTGGTGATGGACAGGGTGAAGGATGAGGTCAGGCAGGAGTCTTCATGAACTATAATGTTTGCAGATGACTAGATGAGATTAAGTACCTGAGGTCAACCATCCAAAGCAATGGACAGTGCACAAGAGAGCTGAAGAAGAGGGTGCAAGGAGGATGGAGTGGCTGGAGACGAGTGTCAGGGGTGATTTGTGACAAAAGGAGAGTGAAAGGGAAGGTGGCAGAGTTGAAGATGTTGAGATTTTCATTGGGAGTGACTATGACGGACAAATGAGTACATCAGAGGGACAGCTCAGGATGAGCAGTTTTGAGACAAAGCTAGAGAGACAAGGCTGAGATGGTTCTGATGTGCAGAGAAGGGATAGTGGATATAAAGATGGTTTGTGTAACATTAGAAAAATGGGAAGTTCTCAGAGGATGTTCATGGATGCAGCAGGACATGCAGAGGGTTAGTGTGACAGAAGAGGCTAAGGTGGAGGCTGATGAGGGGGCGCTGTGACGACTACGCAGTTAGAGGCTTTTGTTACCAATCAGACATACTTTGAATGCTACAGCTTAACGTATTTGTTATTGCTGACTATGTGCATCACCTTATGGCCACAGTTTACCATCTTCTAAATACTACCATGATGATACACTATATGTAATGATGTAAAAGTCATCTCAGCTGGTTTAATGAACATGACAGTTGTATATTCAGTGCCTCAGAAGATCTGCTTTTATTTAGTCTAACTACTCACCAACAGGCTGAATGTTTCTTCTGTTCTTCCCCATTTATTTACATGTTTGAAAGGTAGACAGTGATGTATGTAATGAAACCACTAGTCTTCCAGACAGTCCACCATTAGCACAAGACATAACGGGCATAAGCAATATCCCACAGACTACTCTGAGATAAAGTGAACATTGCATGTGTATATTCAGGTTTGGGAACAAGACAAGAAATGTTACCACACTGAAGTTTCTCTTTCTTTTAAAAATTTCCTTCACTGTTTTTCCCTTTTGTGCAACACCATTATTACACCATTATTACAACAATATCACCATTAAAATAAAATGTCAAAAAAATGGGAAAATGTTCCTAAACTGAAAAGCTGAAAAGGTTTGAGTGCCACTGAAATGGTTTTGTGAGAAGATCAGAGCTTGGACCAATACTCTGGTGGCCTCTGATGGACAGACGATGGTGATGCAGCTGTATTACATTACTGAAGTAGTTTATGTGGCTCCTCATTAACTCTAGATATAAATGGGCAAAGTGGGTGAAAAAAATCACTGAGTTATCCTCTCCTTCCTTCCCCAGGTTTTCTTGTCACGGTCTCCTCCTGCCTCTAGTTTTTGGTTTCATTCTTTGTCAGCTTCTCTCTTTAAACGCTGAAGTACAGGAGCAACAGCTGGCTGTTCATCTTATCTCTGTGAGTGAGAAAAGGAAGAAGAAGGGAGAGCTGTAAGGATTCCTTTTTTCCTGATGTCCAGTAAAAATACAATTGGAATGGCTGCTGAGTTGACATTGTGGCTCTTTGACAGAAAGAAAGTGGATTCAAATCCAAAGAGAAGGACAGTGAGGGGAACATTTTCTTCACTATTACATTTATATTTATGAATACTGGAAAAAGAAAATGAGTAAAAAACTGATCCTCACACACAACTGAATGCACATAAACTGTGGATTAAAAACAAAATGTAAAAAAGCATTAAAAAAATCCTGCATTGTCAATAATCAATACTTACAGTCAGCAAGAAACAGATCTTCCATGTAGTCGTGTATTCATTCAAAAAGGGTCTCCAAATAGTTTCAAATGATTATGGGGGGTAAGGGGGGGGGGGGGGGGGGGGGGGGGGGGTGAATGGAAAAGGGGTAAATGATATGAATAATAAAAAAAACTGTATATTGGGCAGAGAACAGTTTAGGGTCAAAGGATTCTGGACTCTATCCCAGCTGTCATAGGACAACAAAGTGCGATACACTCTGGACAGGTCACCAGAAACACAGAAAGACAAGCATTCAGCCTAATAAACATGTCTTTGGAAGCCAGTGTATCCGGAGAGAACCCGTGCAGGCACAAGGAGAACATGCAGATTCCACACAGAAAGAGCCAGAAAGCCAGTGGACTTGAACCTACAACCTTATGAGGTGACAGTGCCAGCTACTGCACCATCAAGCCTCACAGCATTGGAATCAAGGAGCCAGAAGTTTTCTTTTTTTTTAAATCAGAAGTGGGGATTAGGGCTGCTGCTCCCTTATTCACAAGAGGTTGCCACAGCAGGTACATTTTAAATAATAATAATAATAATATAACTGCCCCTCAATAATAAAAGTTTGTTTGCCCTTCAGTATATATGATATTTTTTTAGGTTCAACATAAACTATATTGCCAAAAGTATTCGCTCGTCTGCCTTCACACACGTATGAACACGAGTGACATCCTATTCATAATCCATAGGGTTTAGTATGATGTTGGCCCACCTTTTGCAGTTCTAAAGTTTTCCTTGGAAGACTTTCCAAAAGGAAAGGAGGAAGGAGTGTTTATGGGAATTTTTAGCCAGCCTCAGCATCCACAGACCCCGCTATGTAATTTTATGTGGCCTACCACTTCGTGGCTGAGTTGCTGTACTTCCCAATCACTTCTACTTTGTTATAATCCCACTAACAGTTGACTGTGGAATATTTACTAGTGAGGAAATTTCATGACTGGACTTGTTGCGCAGGCATCATCCTATCACAGTACCACACTGAAATTCACTGAGCTCCTGAGAGCGACCCATTCTTTCACAAATGTTTGTGGAAGCAGTCTGCATGCCTAGATGAATGATTTTTATCCACCTGTGGCCATGGAAGTGATTGGAACACCTGAATTCAATGATTTCGGATGGGTGAGTGAATACTCTTGGATTGAGTAACATTTGGTCTTTGAATCTTGTGGAATATTTTTTTAGATATTTTTTATGACCTCTTCTCAGAAGGATTTCATATGTTTTCACTGCCACACTGTTACTTTGGCCTTTCTACATTTAGTATATTTGTCAGCTTATTTTATTACAAATACTTAACTTGGCAGGAGTTAAATATGTGCTGGAGAGAAGAGGAATGATAATGAGTAGAAGTCAGACAGAACACATGTTTGAATGAAAGATACGAGTGGAATGGTGAAGCTGCAGGGAGTAGAGGGATATTGAAGGTGGATAAGTTTAAATACCTGGGGTCAGCCACCCAAAGCAATAGATGATGCACAAGACAGATAAAGAGGAGAGTGCAGGGAGGTTGGAGTGGGTGGAGACGAGTGTCAGGAGTGATTTGTTAGAGAAAGATAGCAGCAAGTGTGAAAGGGAAGGTTTACAAGACAGTATAAGAGCTGCTTTTTTATGGTTTGGAAATGGCACTGACAAAAAAACAACTGGAGGTGGCAGAGTTGAAGAAAATCCTAATCATGACCAGGATGCACTAAAAATATGTATCATTTATGTTTGGATTGAATTTATGCCTCAATTCCTCAAAGGACACGGTAACATTAGAGGCTGGATGATACAGATCTTAAATGTTCTCAAGCTTTTTAGAGCCCCATAATTTAAATAAATAATGCATCTTCTCCTTCTCAGGTGAAAAACTGGTCACCATATATGTGGCTATGCTATACTTCATTTAAATGCTATAAAAGAAACAACAGACATTAGAAAATACAGCTAAACAAAACAGAACCGCACAGGAGAAAAACATCACAGTGTACAAGATATGAATAAGTTCACAAATAGAAAAATCTTCAGTCCTGAGAACTGGGGCAGACTTCAATTTTTCTGGGAATTTGTTCCAAATATGTAGAGCATAAAAATGAAATACTCCTTCTCTCTGTTTAATTCTGACTCCTGAGACAACAAACAGAAATGTGCTTTAGCCCTGAACGAGTCATTGCTGCAACAAAACCAGCAAATGCCTCACTACACACACACACACACACACACACACAAACATTACATATTGTTGTAATTATATTTCACACCATATGGCTGATTATCATTAATTTATCAGCTGACCACATGAAGCAATTACTTGCATAGGCAGCAGTCAATTAAAAAAAACAACACAGCCCAGCAGGTGTCGTGGGGGTGATGATCTTGATACTCTCAGTTTAATTATTTCTTGCAGGGGAAAATTAAATGAACTTATGTGGATAATTAGACCCAGAATCGAAAGTGTTTGAACTGCGCTTGTAATTATACCCTGGTTTTCCAAATACAGCCCCTGTAAAAAACATTAAATATACATCAGATTCAGAGGAGGTGTCAGGAGAAATATAAATAATATATTCCATGGATGGTATTTTATTGTCTGTGCCGTGGAGCAGACTGGATGCTAACACAATCAGGGCAATTAATTACTGGTAATTACTGGTTAGTGTGTATTTGTTGTCAATATTATAAACACATTTGGAAGAAAAGCGCAAAATGTGTTGCAACAATGTTAACATGGGAAACTGTATGTGTTTTGGTGGTTAGACTCTGATGGGAAGCAGCATCGTCAAGTAGAATCCCACATGAAGATAGAAGAAACTGACTACATCCCCCAGAGTCCACGAGCAAAGGAAGCAGGTGGCTGTTGGAGACTTTGGATGTGAGACCTTGGCCAATCCAGATGAGGTGGAGATGAGGAGGAGGAAGGATTATTGACGGCCTTAAAGGAAGAGTGACAGATCACAATGACTGTAAATAACTGGGGGTAGAAAGACACTGGGCTGACTCTAAAATACTGAATAAGGTGGATTTTACAGTGTGACAAAGAAAAATAGGGCACAGGAACAGTTGCCAAATCACCAAGAGGAATAGAGACAGGATGTAAAACGAGGATTTCTCCTTAATGAACTTGGCTAAAAATTTCAGAATTATTTCAAAAACATATAAATTTAAAAATTATTTAAAGAAGAGCTTCTATCCAAAATGCAGTGTTTAGCAGTCTGACGCCTGAGCTTTTGGCTTACAGAGATTACTTATACATTACTTGAACATACCTCATTATCTGAAACTACAACCATATTCAACAAAAGAATCCACAACTGACTGAAAATAAAAGCAGAATAGGCCGCCTTTATGGGAAAAAAAGGCCCTCAAACAGTGTGTAGATCACAGAGGTGAACAAGCAACATCTGAATTTATTAAATGCTTACCTTATATCTTTAGAGACCTGAAAACGTATTACACAGATCTAATTCCTGCTCTTTAGTGCCTCTGTACCACAGCCTTCCAGACGGATGTGATTTCTTCTAGTAACAAGGAAACAGGGACAGTGAGGAAGCTCAGCAGGTTTTACATAATGTTAAAAACAAACAGAGGAATGTTTAAGAACCTCCATTCTACTATCCAACATTAACTTGTGATGCTAAATGTATTCTAGGAGTGACTTTGTGATAATGACATTTCCCCTCAACCTGCCTCGCACGTCTACTCCAGCACAAGTGTTTCTCAGAGTGCCTTTCAACAACCATTTGACATGATGGTTTGGATTAATAAAACATGTCTAGTATTACCCTCCAATGTGGCCACAAGTGATGTCAGTATTTTGGTTCACTATCCATTAGAAGAAGAAAAATCCATCTAAGCGATCCAGCACAGTATGTAATAAAGTGAGGCACATTTCTTTGTCTTCTCAAGGCCACCCTGATCTAACAGTAGTGAGATCAGTGGTATAAAGATTCAAAGAATGTGGACATATTTTGGAAGTATAGCAGGGACATTAATTGAGCTGTACTTAAAGTCACTGGTTAACAATTAGAAAAGCTTTTAACAGAATTTTTTTATGTCAATTATATGAGATGTAATATCAAATGTAACGTCTAGTTTCTTAAAACTGTGTCTGTGTGGCTAAAATAAAACCCAAGGCTAACCCGAAGTAGGTATAACTGACCTGGTGGATGTTAAGATGTAAATATGAGAAAACAAAAATGACATGAAATCAGGAGGAGACATGGTGAGTACAGACCAACCCAAAGCATGTTTAAAGAAATCTGCATCCTCAGCAACATTTAATAGGTTCTCCCTTTACCCATGGTGCACCAGAATCAGCCTGCTCAGGATCACTCTGTCCAGCAATAGAACTATTCCTTTAAATCCACATGTGATATGATTGCAAAGAGACAGACACATACAAGGCAGACAGGAAAAGAAAGAGAGAAGCCACTTGTTATCTTGTTGGAGGGGCTGAAATCATCTGCAGTGTTCCCAGTGTTATACCTTCTCCTGGCACTAGAGGACAGTATGGTTCTTCTCCACAGGCAGTATGTTGCAGTTTGTTTTTTTTTTTAAACTGGTTTTGAAGTAGTTAAAAGGCTTGCTGTATGTTCTCTGTAACATCATATGCTTCTATCCATCTCCATCTCTCACACCAGTGCACAATCTTGTATTTACATAGGAGGAGAAGTGTGTGTATGCCTCATTCACCCACATTCATACAAGCACTTCTTTCTTTCTGCAGTTAGTGCTTTCCATCTAACATTCACACACCAAGTTGCGTTCAAGTTGAGTTCAAATCGGGGTTCACTTTCTTGCCCAAGGATATTTTGGCATGCAGACCGGAGCAGCCATGGATGAACCAAAAACCATCCAGTCAGTAAATGCTCTGCTCTACCTCCTGAGCTACAGCCACCCCTGACCCACCCGGCCATCATGGCCCTGTCGCTGGTTCACCACTTTCTGTGACCACTGCAGACCCGGAACACCCCACAAGAGCTGCAGTTTTGGAGATGCTCTGACCCAGTCATCTAGCCATCATAATCTGGCCCTCGTCAGAGTCACTCAAATCCTTCTGCTTGCCCATTTTTCCTGCTTCTAACACATCAACTTTATGGGCAAAATGTTTTCTTGCTTCCTGAAATATCCCACCCACTAACAGATGATGAGATAATCAGTGTCATTCACTTCATCAGTCAGTGGTCGTAATGTTATGCCAGATTGGTACACACCTTAAAGCACTTCACTTCTGCTATTAGTACTGTTGTATTGCAATATTTTTACATTAGTTTTCCCTTCATAACAGCTGTTTGGTTGGTGAGTTTTTTTGTAACTAATCTACCTAGATACTGGAACGGCTTACAGTTAGAGGCATAGCTATTTTGATAGCTGCCTTCTAGCCCTCGCCTATAACTGAAATAACTGAACTGGACCTCTCTACCATATTGGTGCCATTTGGGTCATTTTAATCACACTCCCCCACTCATATTTTGACTGGTACTGTATTCTATGGCCTACTGTGTGGTAAAGACTGTTTGGTAAGTTTGTACCATATTCTTTTGAGTAAAATTCACATATTTTACTTGTGAGCCTCATTCTAATTAGCAGGTATCTGTGTTTTTGCATTGCATCTGTACAATTTACAAATGCTGCTCGCTAACCAAGTTTGCTTTCATTTAGTGTTGTAGTACTTGAGATCGCTTTTTGATGGTCTCGGTCTTGTCATGGACTCGGACATTGCGGACTCGGGATTTTATTTCAAGACCAGTCAAGACCACAGCTGTGGAAATATCACTAAACTGCCAGATTACTGTCCAATTTATTTGTTAACCTCTTTGCTTTTATTGGATGCAAAACGTACTGATTCAAATCCAACAAAGATTGCGCCCCTCTGCCTCTCAAAGGAGCGCACCTCGCAGACTCTGCCCAGCTAGGTCGCTGCTGTTATCGCCGCTTGCGCCTGTATCATTTCACCGCAGTTTGCAGTCTCCCACAGATCATGGACAGTTTCATTCACAATGTGCACGTTTGGTCTCACTGCGGCCGTGTGTGCGCTTGATTTCGTGAGCTACAGAAATTAAAATGACAACCGGTATGAACGCGAGAAGTAAGAGGGAAAATGAAGATCAAAGGAAAATTTCAGGCTTCCTATTCAACAACAATAAAAAAAATATCCCAGCATGAAATACCAAACCTCATGTATTTTGATACACAAACTCAAAATTTAATTCAAATTTTAGCCCTGCAAGGATCCTTGGATTAACTCAATTTGATTATTACAAATCCTCGACACAGATTTGTTGCTTTGATATTTCCTTTTAACTCTACAGCTCAGGTGTCTCCGTGTAAGTGGAGCATTTCCTTCACATTAGTTCTCCGTCACTTCAACTGATTTCCGTCATTTGGAGAAAAAAAAAGACCTTTTAACACGAGTGGATCACTGCTTACAAGTTTTTCCACGCCTCCACTGCTCTGTGCTGGGAGTGTGCGTGTTTGAATGTGCACGCATGTGTTGTGCAGAGAA
The DNA here is from genome assembly GCF_007364275.1 of Archocentrus centrarchus. NCBI lineage: Eukaryota > Metazoa > Chordata > Actinopteri > Cichliformes > Cichlidae > Archocentrus > Archocentrus centrarchus. The sequence goes on along the minus strand of NC_044365.1, from coordinate 8,031,648 downwards.
TGTCAGCTGTTATTTTTTCTTTATGTCAGCTGTAGCCTCAGGATCTATAACCACAGTTTGCTAGCTGGGGCTGCCATTAGCACTAGCAATCTTTCCGTGCCCCCCTCCACCCCCTTCAGTACCTAGAGGCTCATCAAAATGTTTATCTTTAAGATTAGCGACTAAAAATAGAGCTGCAGTAGAAACGTAATTTGGAGGATGCTTGTGAATAAAAAACATTACAGCATTAAGCTCATGCAGCCCCCAGTTTTTCAACAAAAACACAACAGCAGCTGTTTTATGTGCAGTCAGACTGCACAGGCACAGCAAGTGCAAAGAGGCAGAGGACCGTGAGCTCAGGTGGAGCAAAAGGAGCTCTTGTTCCTGTAACCACCTTAAAACCTTTACTGGGGAACACCTGGAGGTCCTTCATCAACCACCTGATCAGCAGCATGATGAACAGAGAACTTTGTAGCTGCTCCATCCACCGCTGTTTGTTTCACACAGAGAAACATCTGCAGTATGGAAGTTAAAATATGCTGATGAATTGTTAAAATGAAAAATTATTTCTTATCCAATTACTTGATTATTGTTGGAGTAATAAATTGAATATATGATTACTAAAATAATTGATAGTTGCAGTCCGACTTGTATTCAGAAAGCCATAGTCAAACATTAGTTTTCAGCATCAGTGGAGCTATGAGCAAGATGCCAGCAAGATGATGTCACTTCCTACTGTTGCATTAAAAAGGTGATAGTTTATGCTCACAACATGGTGGCTGATTTTCAAATGTAGGAATTATGTAGGATTATGTTTTTGTTGTGTATGCTTTTTATGTGATTTCTGCAAACACATTAGTGGAAGGAAACGGCACTCTGGGACACATTAAATGCATAATATAAGTGTAACCCTTCTGGATTATATGCAAAAATTATCACTCTATCGATCTAATAAGCCCTGATTTAGAGTTCTGCATTGGTCCTTTGCAGTGTTAATTTCGTTGACGAAATATTTTCGTCATAGTTTTTGTGGACGAACCTTTTTTTCATGACATAACAAGACGATAACTAAATAAAAACTACCTAAAATGACGAAAACGATAACGAAATTAATTGACACTTTCGTCAATGAATGAAAACGAGACAAAAATGCTTGGCGGGGACGAAATCCAATCAGTAATGATTTAATTTTGTGAAAGGGCGGGACAAGTGAGGAAAGCATCCAATCAAAACTGATTTAATTTTGTGACAGGGCGGGAGAAGTTAGGAAAACATCCAGTCAAACGCACAGATGCACAAATTTGCTCTAAACCCGGGAAGACCAAACTAGCCTGTGATTGTTCGTTCCTTCCGACAGAACTAAGTTACGTAAACAATGTCAGCAGCGAGAAAGAGAAGAGCTGATGTATGGACACATTTGTCCTTTGATGCCGTAACAAACAGAACGATGTATAAACCATATGGGGCGACTATCTTGGGTAAAAACCTTAAACATCTGCAAACCAGTCACCCAGATCTCCATGCTAAGGTAAGCATTTTAATGTCATGCAGAGTAAAGTGTTTTTCCCAGTTTAGCGTTTGTGTTTAGAGAAAATCTCCACACCGCGGTGGATTAGCCTTTCCTAATCTTAGTCCTGAACACTGCCCTGTACCTTTCAGAGCGTGTCCTACTGTAAAACGCTCATGTTATCTCAATAAGGTGGTGTTAATAGTCAGGTGTGTGGAAGCAGGTGAAACGCTAATGTTAATATTATTAATAATATTGCATAACTTTTAAAAAATGTTTAATTTTGTCTAAATGTGTATAATGACTAATTCAAAGGAACTGAAGAAAAAGCATTTACATTTTACACCCTTTATATTTTAGTCGACTAAATCGACTGTAGATTTAGTCAACTATATTTTTATGATAATTTCGTCGACTAAAACTAGACTAAAACTAAAACTATCCATCCATTCTCTTCCACTTAACCGGGGCTGGGTCGCGGGGGCAGGAGCCTAAGCAGAGAAGCCCAGGCTTCCCTCTCCCCAGTCACCTCCTCCAGCTCATCTGAGGGGACCCCATGGTGTTCCCAGGCCAGCCTAGAGATATAATCTCCCCAGCGTGTCCTGGGTCTACCACAGGACCTCCTCCCGGTGGGACATGCCCGGAACACCTCACCCACCTCCTTTCGATGTGGAGGAGCAGCGGCTCTACTCTGAGCCCCTCCCGGATGGCCGCACTCCTCACCTTATCTTTAAGGGAGAGGCCAGCCACCCTTCAAAAGCTCGTGACCATAGGTGAGGGTAGGAACATAGATCGACCGGTAAATCGAGAGCTTCGCTTTTACACTAAGCTCCCTCTTCACCACGACAGACCGGTGCAGTGTCCGCATCACTGCAGAAGCAGCCCCGATCTGTCTGTTGATCTCCCGCTCCCTTCATTCGTGAACAAGACCCCGAGATACTTGAACTCCTCCACTTGGGGCAAGAACTCGTCCCTGAGCCGAAGAGAGCACTCCACCCTTTTCCGGTTGAGGACCATGGCCTCAGATTTAGAGGTGCTGATTCTCATGCCGGCCGCTTCTCACTTGGCTGCGAACCATTCCAGTGCGAACTGGAGGCCACCCCCTGATGAAGCCAACAGGACCGCATCATCTGCAAAGAGCAGAGATGAGACTCTGAGGCCACCAAGGAAGAAGCCTTCTGCCACCTGGCTACCCCTAGAAATTCTGTCCATAAAAATTATGAACAGAATCAGTGACAAAGGGCAGCCCTGACAGAGTCCAACACCCACAGGAAACAAATCCGACTTATTACCAGCTATACGGACCAAGCTCTCACTGCGGTTGTAGAGATTGAATGGCCCGTAACAATGGGCCAGACACCCCATACTCCCGCAGGACCTCCCAAAGGATACCCCGAGGGACACAGTCAAAAGCCTTCTCCAAGTCCACAAAGCACATGTAGACTGGTTGGGCAAGCTCCCACGCACACTTGAATATCCTTGAGAGGATAAAGAGCTGGTCCAGTGTTCCGCGACCAGGATGAAAACCGCATTGTTCCTCCTGAATCCGAGGTTTGACTAACGGACGGACCCTCCTTTCCAGCACCCTACCATAGACCTTACCGGGGAGGCTGAGGAGTGTGATCCCCCGAAAGTTGGAGCACACCCTCCGGTCTCCCTTCTTAAAGATGGGGACCATCACTCCGGTCTTCCAATCCAATGGCAGTGCCCCAGATCTCCACACGATGTTGCAGAGGCGTGTCAACCAAGACAACCCTACAACATCCAGAGCCTTCAGGAACTCAGGGTGAATCTCGTCCACCCCAGGGGCCCTGCCACCAAGGAGCTGTTTAACTGCCTCAGTGACCTCACCCCCAGTGATGTTCAAGTCATCTCCCTCGTCCCCAGACTCTGCTTCCACTACAGAAGGCATGTCAGTGGGATTCAGGAGGTCCTCGAAGTATTCCTTCCACCATCCGACTATAGCCTCAGTTGAAGTCAGCAGCACCCCACCCGCACTATAAGCCATGTGAGTGGAGCACTGCTTTCCCCTCCTGAGTCGCCTGACGGTTTGCCAGAATCGCTTCGATGCCGTCTGAAAGTCTTTTTCCATAGCCTCACCGAACTCCTCCCACACCCGAGTTTTTGCTTCGGCCACTGCCCGAGCTGCATTCCGCTTGGCCTGCCGATACCTGTCAGCTGCCTCCGGAGTCCCACAGGCTAACCAAGCCTGATAGGACTCTTTCTTCAGCTTGATGGCTCCCTTCACCTCCGGTGACCACCATCTTGTTCGGGGGTTACCACCACGACAGGCACCAACCACCTTGCAGCCACAGCTCTGAGCAGCAGCCTCAACAATGGAGGTGCGGAACATGGTCCATTCGGACTCAATGTCCTCAGCCTCCCTCGGAATGCTGTTGAAGTTCTGCCAGAGGTGGCAGTTGAAGATCTCCCGGACTGGGGCTTCTGCCAGGCGTTCCCAGCGCACCCTCACAATACGTTTAGGTGCGCCAGGTCTGTCCAGCATCTTCCCCCACCACCTTATCCAACTCACCACCAGGTGGTGATCAGTTGACGGCTCCTCTCTTCGCCTGAGTGTCCAGAACATACGGCCGCAGATCTGATGATACGATTACAAAATCGACCTGTGAACTAGGGTGTCCTGGTGCCATGTGCACTTATGGACATCCTTGTGTTCGAACATGGTGTGCAAACTGTGGTTTGCACAGAAGTCAAACAACAAAACACCATTCGGGTTCAGATCAGGCAGGCCGTTCCTCTCAGTCACACCCCTCTAGGTCTCACTGTCATTGCCCACATCAGCATTGAAGTCACCGAGCAAGCACTTTCCAGAACCCCGCCCAGTGACTCCAAAAAGGGTGGGTACTCTGAACTGTCATTCGACGCATAAGCACAAACAACAGTCAGGACCCGTTCCCCAGCCCGAAGGCGCAGGGAAACTACCCTCTCGTCCACCGGTAAAAACTCCGACGTACAGGCAGCAAGCCAGGGGGATACAAGAATACCCACCACAGCTCGCCGCCTCTCACCGAGGGCAACTCCAGACTGGAACAGAGTCCAGCCCTTCTCCAGGAGACTGGTTCCAGAGCCCAGGCCATGCGTTGAGGTGAGCCCAACTATATCTAGCTGGTATTTCTCAACCTCACACACTACCTCAGGCTCCTTCCCCACCAGAGAGGTGACATTCCATGTCACAATAGCCAGTCTCGATAGCTGGGGATCGGTCCGCCAGGGCCTCCGCCCTTGGCCACCGCCCAACACACACTGCACCCAACCCCCACACTGCACCCGACTCAGATGATTAAATTATGACTAAAACTAAATTATATTTTCATCAAAAGACTATGACTAAAACTAAATCAAAATTTGCTGTCAAAATTAACACTGGTCCTTTGTACATAACTGAAAATCCTCTCTGAACCTATCCTGACATGCACCTCGAGAAATGTAACTACATGTCCACAAAGACTGTGATTACTGCCTAGACTTCAGAAGTGGTTTCCAGTTACATCGTAGGGCTGAAAAATATTTCTAATATTGCTCAAGTAAGTTGTTTCTCCGCCATTAGTACATTGAGCTAGTGGTGGGCAGATCGATTCTAATATGAATAATATCAATACCAATGTTGATATTGGTATTGATCAATATCAGTGTAATGAGATCGATACTTTAGCTTCACTTTCTCTCCTGTATGCAGCGCTGCGGTTTCATCAAAGATGGAGGCTGACTGTCTAAGTGTCGCTCCTGTCACAACACAGAGCAGGCACACTTTGCTCCTCCCCTCCCCACAGTGTTTTGTTATACTATCATGTGACACCTAACATATTTTACTTGGGGGAAAAAAAAAGTAATTTGCTATAAAACATTTAAAGCAAAATTAAATTTGAATTTGTACAGCTTGTTTATTTATGAAAAAATCTAGAAAATTAGTGAATAAAGGGACATTTTTATTAAATTTATGTATTATACCTTCTGAACAATCTACCTGGAAAACAGTTTGTATTTGTTCTCGAATGATGATTTTGTACACTCCATTTACCAAAAAAAAAAAAAAAAAATCCAGACATCAATGTATGGAGAAAATTGATTTGTTAATGTTTTATTGTTTCAGAACAATAACTTTTATTTTGATAAAGTATTTTCTACTTACCTATAAACTTTGCCCAGTTCTATCCAGGGTTTTAACTAATGAACGATCCAAAATCTCAAACCAGTTAAACTTCATGAAAATTCTTAATAATTATTAAAAAGTATCGGTATCAGTATCGGCGATACTGGCCCTGTATTTACTTGGCATCGAATCAATACCAAATCTTGAAGTATCGCACACAACTACATTGAGCAGCACATACTGACAGTGATTGACCCTCCTCCTGGCTCTGATTGGTTGTTCTTGACTGGAAGCGGTTCAGGGAGGAGGTGGAGGAACTTGATTTTTTCCACAGATTATCTATCTCATACTGCCCTGACATGGTGACAGTTTTAACAAATATGTAAAAAACAGATTAAAAAATTTTTTTTTTATAAAAGATACATACTGCAGCTTTAATCTGTATAAGAGAGAAACCTGTAGCTTTAGTTCTTACTGTTGATGATTGTTTTGCCATTTTTACACATTTAGCTATGTGGTTTTGAAATAGCACACATTTTTACAAAGATTGTTGCTGGTTTTAAAAACAGTATAACTTTATGTATTGTTTATGAAAGGCAGAGAACAGTTAAGACTATTGTGATGAACTGTGAATAATTGTTTTACTTCTGTGATAAATGATGGAAGTCACCCAGGAGTATTAAATAAAGATGGTTACATTTATTTGAGCTGTGAGTGTTTAATATCTAGGTAATTTTATGGGAATGTGGATCTTTCAGATCAATTTGAGAAGTTATTTTTTATCATTTTTCACATTATATTATGTCATATAGCGTCAGGTCTTGGTCTTTTCTCGGTCTCGGGTTAGGTGGTCTTGACTACAACACTGCTTTCATTAGCTGATAACTTAGCACTCCCCCCCTCTGGTCCAATTTTTTTTCACTTAATGTTTAAAAAAAATGGTGAAGGCCAGAACACTAACTCTGTGGCTTCAGAATGCAGAGTCCTTGTGCTGACTGCCACTGTTATCACAAATGCTGTTGTCACAAATAAACTACTTTTCTAAAATTATCAGTAGGTCCTCTTATGCAATCTACTGCTATTGTATTCTCTCTGCCTCCATTTGTGCTTTTATGTCTTTTTGTCATATACAGTGAAAAAGCATTTGCTCCCTTCCTACTGTAGCTTTTTTGCATATTTGTCACAGTTAACTGTTTCTGATCTTCAGACAAATTTGTATTTACCTGAGTAAATACAAAATGGAGTTTTTAAACAATGATTTCATTTATTAAGGGAATAAAGCTATGTAAACTACCTAGCACTATGTGAAAGGGTAATGGCCCTCTGTTGTTAAATTATGAATTCACTGTGATTAACTAGATTTTTTTGGAAAGCTGAATCAAGAAATCACTTAAAGGAACCTAACTGACAAAGTGAAGTAGGCTAAAAGGTCTCAAGAAGCAACACATCTAAAGAAACAGCTGAGAAACAAAGTGACTGACATTAGTCTGGAAAGAGTTACAAAACTAAGGCTTTGGGACTTGGAACAGTGGTGAAGCTTCCCAGGAGTGGCTGGCCTACCAAAATTCCTCCAAGAATGCATTGATGATTCATCCAGGATGTTCCACAAGAACCAAGAACAACATCTAAAGAACTACAGGCCTCACTTCCCTTAGTTGAGGTCAGAGTTCATGACTCAACAATAGGAGAGAGACTGGGCATCCATGGGAGAGCTCCAAGACAAAAACCCCTGCTGACCAAAAAGAACACAAAGTCTCATCGCACCTTTGCCAGAACGAGGGTCTTGATGATCCCCAAGAGTTGTGGGAAAATATTCTGTGGTCTGAGGAGACTAAAGTTGTATTTTTGGAAAAAACTAACAGAGCGTTTCATAAAAAAGAACATCATGTCAACAGTCAAACATGGTAGTGGTAGTGTGATGGTTTGGGGCTGTTTTGCTGGTTCAGGACCAGCTGCTTCATGAATTCCTGAAGCAGCCAGTTTGCTGCAGGTTCCATCAGTGATTGATGGAACCATGAATTCTGCTCCCTACCAGAAAATGCAGAAGGAATGTCTGTCCACCACATTTACATGAATATGCAAAAAAAAACTAAGAAATTGGTGAGGGGGAGAAATAGTTTTTTCCCAGCAGTGAATAATGGTTTTCTTTAGCAATCAGAAAGGAAATTACAATTATTTTGTGAAACAGACTTCAAAGTGAAGAATACTGTAAACATCAATGCTCAGATAGTGAGACTCCATCATGCCAACTGAACTATTAGTTCTACAGCAGTAATTATTCCACCAATTAGTAGTGTTATCATTATATTTCAATGACCAATGTGACTTTTGTTGTTTTTATCCCAGCAGTGACTGGGACTGAGAAACTAAATGATCAGTGCAGTGGTATTTATGTACTACTTTTAGAATCTAGTTTATATACTGCTTTTGCACTAGCAACTGCATGTCCAGTGAGCCACATTTACACAGAGTTGGTGCACGCACCATATACATCAAACGACACACCTTCTAATTAGTTTATATGACTTGTTCTATCTTCTGATACACAGACGCTTCATCAAGATCACCCAAAAAACTGAGGAGAATGATGCTGCCTGACCCTGCACTGCTGGTCATTAGGTTTGGGTCATAAAGGTGTGAATGCAAGTTGTGAATTGTGAGCGTCTTGCAGATTGCTGTGTGTGTGCCCTAAAGCACTTAACAAAGTAGTTGAGTAGTATTGATTGGAGGCAAATTGATTGGTGTGTCATTGTTTCATTCAAATGAAGTCATTCACAGCAATCAGAACATTGAAGACCAGCTGGAAGAGCAGCAGATAAGCAGCATGCAGTCAGAAGTATAAACTGTACATGTGTAGAGGGTTCTATGGGATGACCCAGTTTGGAGAGTCAGTTGCAGAGGGGTTACATCACAACACTGAAATCAGCAGTTTGGAAATCAGGCTGATGAGCTGCTGATGAGGATGGACAGATGGGATATGAGAAGACGGAGAGCAGAAGCAAATGTGAGCACTTTCTGATTGACTAATGAGTTGAACACATTACATTTTCTTTTCACAATAATTTATCTGTGGGTCAAATATTATGAGGCATTTCTGACTTGTCTGCATTTAATGCACCTAAGAAAAAAGTTTGCTTCTGCGGTCAGCTGTAAAACCCTTTTTTTGACCATTTACTTAAATTCATTCATGAACAAGGCAAAAAATAAATAAATAAAGCGGATGCACATTAATCTCTATAAAGGGTCTGTCACAGTTTTCCATGTTTATGTTTTTTCTTTCTTGTGCTTGTTAATATTTCTCTCTCACCTTATATGAGAGAGAAGAATTGAAGAAAATAAGAATCTCAGGTTTGTTTTCAGCACTGTAGCCAAGCTGACAAAGAGTCAGAGCTCTGTAGAGCCGAGTATTCCTTTCACTTTAACTAGTAGTGACTTCATGGATTTCTTTACAAATAAAATTTTAGACATTAGAGAAAAAATTATTCATAACATCTCAAAGACTTATCTTCATGTTTGGCTGCTTTCAGCACTACTGATATTTGTTTAGACTCTTTTGCTCCAGTTGTTCTTTCGGAGTTAACTTCAATAGTTACTTCCTCCAAACCAGCAACACATTTATTAGATCCCATTCCTACTAAACTGTTCAAATAAGTATTTCCATTAACTGATGCTTGAAAATGATCGATCTGTCTTTATTAGTTGGCTATGTATCACAGGCCTTCAGGTGGCTGTGATTAAACCGCTACTTAAAAAGCCATCACTTGACCCAGCTGTCTTAGCTAATTATAGGCCAATCTCCAACCTTCCTTTTCTCTCAAAGATTCTTGAAAGAGTAGTTGTAAAACAGCTCACTGATCATCTGCAGAGGAACGGTTTATTTGAAGAGTTTCAGTCAGGTTTCAGAATTCATCACAGTACAGAAACAGCATTAGTGAAGGTTACAAATGATCTTCTTAGAGCCTCTGACAGTGGACTCATCTCTGTTCTTGTCCTGTTGGACCTCAGTGCAGCTTTTGATACTGTTGACCATAACATTTTATTACAGAGATTAGAGCATACTATAGGTATTAAAGGTACTGCACTGCAGTGGTTTGAATCATATTTATCTCATAGACTCCAATTTGTTCATGTAAATGGGGCGTCTTCTTCACACACTAAGGTTAATTATGGAGTTCCACAGGGTTCTGTGCTAGGACGCTTTTTTGCATTTGAGCAATATTTCTAAAATTAGAAACATCCTTTCTTAGAGTGATGCTGAAAAGCTAATCTATGCATTTTTTACTTCTAGGGTGGACTATTGTAATTCATTATTATCAGGCTGTCCTAAAAGCTCCCTGAAAAGCCTTCAGCTGATCCAAAATGCTGCAGCTAGAGTACTGACAGGGACTAGAAAGAGAGAGCAGATTTCTCCCATATTGGCTTCTCTTCATTGGCTCCCTGTTAAATCTAGAATAGAATTTAAAATCCTTCTCCTCACATTCAAGGTCTTGAATAATCAGGCACCATCTTATCTCAAAGACCTCATAGTACCATATCACCCCAATGGGGATAGATCAGGTGACCCTGAACCACCCCTTAGTTATGCTGCTATAGGCCTAGGCTGCTGGGGGGGTTCCCATAAAGCACTCTTTCTTTTCATTCACCTTATTTACTCTGTTTATACCCTACTCTGCATTTAATCATTAATTATTATTAATCTCTGGATCTCTTCCACAACATGTCTTTTGTCCTGTCTCTCTCCTTTCAGCCCCAACCGGTTGCGGCAGATGACCCCCCCTCCCTGAGCCTGGTTCTGCTGGCGGTTTCTTCCTGTTAAAAGGGAGTTTTTCCTTCCCACTGTCACCAAGTGCTGTTCATAGGGGGTCGTTTTGACTGTTGGGTTTTCTCTGTATTATTGTAGGGTCTTTACCCACAATACAAAGTGCCTTGAGACGACTGTTTGTTATGATTTGGCGCTATATAAATAAAATTGAATTGAATTGCATGTGCTTCTGTCTGCATATACAGTCCTTTTTTTACTCTGGTAGTGTTCTGTTATATTTTGGTATAAGACCGGATCTTTCCAGAACGACATTCCTTTTGTTGTTTTCCTTTGTAATTGCCTGCCCTGTCCTGATTGTTTTCATCTGTTCCCAGTTAGTTTCCCTGTGTATCTATGGTGCTATCTCTCCCTTAGTTTTTTTTTGTCATTTGCTTTGTTTGCACCCTTATTGACTCCGGAAGTAAACCCCCCCCCCCCCCAACACACACACACACACCTGGACTTTGGCTCTTTTATTAGTAATATTGCAGAATCTGTAGAGCAGGGATCCTCAAATCCAGGTCTCGAGGTCCGGTGTCCTCCAGGTTTTAGATGTGTGCCTGATCCAACACACCTCAATCAAATGGCTGAATCACCTCCTCAGTATGCAGTCAAGTTCTCCAGAGTCCTGCTAATGACTTCTTGGGCAGGTTGGTGGTGATCAGAGTGTGACACTGAAGGTTCAATACGTGCTTCAAACCCTTAGCTTACAATTCCATAGAAACACTGCTTCAAAGCTTGTGTTGGGGTGAAAAAAATTACACGACACATGATGTCCGAAACAGCAACTGCTTCATTCCCCAAATGAATCACCTGACTGGTTAGTGGTCCAGTCAGGCAATTCACTGACACTGCCTCATCTTGTGAACAAAAAAAAGAAACTGGCTCACTCCAAAAACAGCTGAAAAAATAATGTACCTCAATAAAATTATTCCCCATTCCACAAAATCACCCCCTGCCATAGTTACATAAGCACACCCAATGTATGCCATGTTTTGCCAGGAGTCTCCCCTCAATAACACAGTACACACATTCATAAATCTTGTGTGCCTCAAAGAATGCAAAGATAGTTGAGAACAAAAGATCTTTTCTACAGAAGTAAGGTAGATCATTAAGATGTGTGTTTGTGTGCGTGCCTGTGCATAATTAAAAGCCTTGCACTTCTCCAGGAGAGGGCGCTGTAACTGAAGCTTTGAGTAATTAACCCATTCTTGAAACAATTGTCTCAAGTGGTTCAGTGCTTTACAAAAGCTTCATTTGCCCACCACTACAGTGACGGCTCCACCTGAAAGGTGGAGCCGTCACTGTTTCCTCTTCAGCCTAAAACACCTGTTGCTCTTCTTCCTGATCTTCATGCTGGTAATGAAGAACCAGCTCATGCATCCAATCTTTACCAGATTGTCTGCTTTGCCAGTGTGGTAGTCAGGCCCCATCTAGTGTCGTTTTTTCCTGCCCCCAATGTCTATTATTTCTGTGCTTCAACTTTGTCTCCTTGTTCTTCCTTTTAGTTTGCCTCCCAGTGAGTCAGAGGTGTTGCTGCTCTAAGAAACCTCACCTGTATTTCTGAACCTGTACACTTCTGGCAGCCCTCCTCTAGAACAGTCTCTGCCTCTAGTGATGGGAAGTTCGGCTTTTTTCAGAGAGCCGGCTCTTTTGGCTCAGTTCCCTAAGAACCAACATCATCTTTGAATATTTCCTTTTGGCACATTCAAATAAGACATCTTCCATTTGAGCTGTCACATAGTATTGCCTTTACTACTAATACTATTGCCTTCCTATGATAGTGAATATACACAGATTACAAGTCATTACTCTGGTTTTATCAACATGATTGATTTATTCTTAACTTTTGACTCAAGTTCAAAATGAGACTCATAGGCCCAGTTTCCCATACACGGATTATGTCTAATCCTGGACTAAATACTTTTTCCTATTGTGGTCTTCATTGACTTTTTCTTTTAGTCTAGGACCATGCTTAATCCATGACTGGGAAACTGGCTGACAGAGTCTGCTACATCATCTTAAATCAACAATGTCATTTAAACACACCGGTGCATCCACCAAGTCCAGAATGTAAAGATACAGATTTTTTTTTTTTTTTTGCCTTGACCCAATTAAGGAAAAATAAATCAGGTGATCTAGGGGTCACTGGCCATCTTTTGTTCCAATTACAGCAAAACTGCCAGTTTTGCTGTTGTTAACAAACAAACAAACAAACAAAAAAACATACCAAAACAATACCAATACCAATTTTTCAGAATTGTTCATAGATCTTTAATTTGGCCTTGGTAGAGTTTTGCACTCCTCTTTTGTGTGCAACATTTTTTAGTATCATTTTAGGTTAAAAAATGCTACATTGTAGGACAAAGTCACTTACAGAACAGTACCATTTCCTTGATGTATGCCTTGTTGAATAAATGGTGAAGAGTGACTCATCTGTGTATATCAGACTTTATCAACATCTCTGTAAACCAGTGCCTATAGTTTTTGTACCACTGACCTTTAAAATGTGCTTTCATCCTTCCAATGAGGGTTTTATGCAATACAACTCTACTGTAATATTCCTCTCGGTACATTTGTCAGCTCTTTTGCTGACAGTCTGATAACATTCTGCACCGATATTCTTATTTAGGCGAGAAATAGCAGCTCTTCAGATTTTTATTACGTTTTGCACTAATTGTACAACCATTGTGGTCATGTGCACTTTCACCTATAGCATTATTCATTTACTGGTGTCTTTGCTATGCAGATTTAAGTTTACTCCACAGTCCTACTGATTAGCCAGTTGCTCAGTATCTGTGACTGAGACTCCTGTCACTTAGAAATGTTCCTTTTGTCATTTTGACACAAAATCAGGTAAATGTGCTCAGCACAGAAAACCTGTGCTGAGCACATTTACTTTTTTTGTGTTTCTGCACAAACTTTTATGATAGATGTTTGCAGAGTAACTGGTAATGTAATTTTTAAACATGCATATATTCTGCAAGACAATTATTGCCCCGTGCAATTGAATGACCTCTGGAGCTGCTGTGGAGTCATGGGACCATGTGAATAATAACATATTTTTCATTGTTAGTAATATATACACACAGAGGTGGCAAAAGTAGAGACATTCTTTACTTAAGTAGAACCACCAATATGTCAATGTCAATGTCAAATTTATTTATATAGCACATTTAAACAACCTGAGTGGACCAAAGTGCTTCACAGGCAACCAAATAATAAAAGGCCATCCATAAAAGAAAAACAACAATCAAACAAAGATCCAAACAAAATATAATAACTTAATAAATACAAAATGTCAAGATCAGCTCGAATTGAAAGCCAGTGAGAAGAAGTGGGTCTTGAGCAATGACTTAAATGTAGAAACAGTCCGAGCAGCATTCTGGACCAGTTGAAGCTGATGGAGAGATGACTGTGGTAAACCAACATACAAAGAATTACAGTAATCCAGTCTTGACATGATAAAAGCATGTATGACTCTTTCAAAGTCATTATAAGAAAGATAATGCTTCACTTTAGCCAACAATCTCAACTGGAAGAAAAATAGTTTTCCCTATGGAACTAATCTGCATATCAAAGTTAAAGGAGTTGTTGATGATCACACCAAGATTTCTGACAGATTTATAGATGCATAACCCGAGATGTCCAAGAGAGGCTGCAGAGTCCTTGAATTGTTCAGTACAACTGAACATAACAATCTTTGTATACTAGTATATGAGAATGCAAGTATTATTGCAATCTACATTCCAGTTTTAATGAATGTACTCAGTTTGAATCTGCTATTTAGACCACAAACAGTGAAAGGGAATTAAAAATTAGCTCTATTTTCTGTTGCCTGTATTGTAGAGGGTGACTCTGCCTCCACAAATAAACACAAAAATTAGTATAATCAGGGATTAAGATTCAGCAGGTGGAGGTCTGCGTGGGGAGAAAAATCACAACGTTCTATTGTGAGCTCCAGCAGATTTTCTTTGTGTGCACACTGATCATCTGACCTGTGGTGCTGCTCTGAGGTTTACTGCTCTTTGTGGATGAATCAAATTCAACAAGATGTAAGCAGATGCTTCACAAGCTATATTGGCTTATATTTATTCTCTACACAGATAGTATACCTTTTTATTCTGTCTTTATACAGACAGTATGAAGTTGGTATAAAGGTTGAATTGAGCGAATGAATCTAAGCATCATCAGCTTAAATTCAAATTAATCTCTGGTAGACTTGATGTAACCTAACTCTGACCATGAACACCACAGCTGCTGTGGAGCAGTCCAACACAGTGCATTACTGTAAATTCACCACAGTACAGCAAGCTGTGCTGTTTGAAATACTGTATTTGAAATTACCTGCTACAACAGAATACTCCATTTGCACTCGTTCCTCTTCTGTAGCGCGAGATAAATACTAAAGTACCAGGATGACAGCTTACACTCAATCCGGCCCACTTTAACACCTGCTGAATACCTGATACCTGAACTATGTTTTTGCCTCTTTCATCGTTTTGTATGCAATAAGCCCCGCTGATGATACACCAATAACACCAATCATATATATTGCTTTTCTATTGCCTCATTCGCCCATTCACAAAAACACTTTTTCTATGCCTAAGTGCTTTCACACACATCAGAGATGCAGACTGGAGCAAGCAGGGATCGAACCACCAACCTGCCAATTAGGAAGTGACCTGCGCTACCTCCTGAGCTACAGCCACCTCGAAAGTACAGATACCTGAAAATTCTACTTAAGTACAGTAATTAATTATTTGAATTTCATTACTTTTCACCTCTGAATACACACATTACACAGACAAGTTTGTATAAATTGCAGTGAGCTTGTTTTAGTGGCATTGCAGTTTTTTTAGTTTTGTGGCAAAAGCTATAGTCTTGAGAGCACTGCAGAACAGACTCACCACATCCTTCATCTGCACCTCCATGCTTTTCTGTATTTCTTCCTGCATTCTCAGTGGGATTGCTGCTCGTTTCTGAGGAGGAGCTTGTCAACACTGAGGATGTGGTTTTATTGTTTGAATAAACTTCAGGTGGGCTTATTGCATGCAAAACTGGCTTAGAATTCAGCACACATCCAGTCAGGACTCCACGCTATTTCTCTTTATTTTTTACATTTTATTTTACAACATAACACAGAGCACATGACTCCATGGATGGTGCACAAGTCTGTTTAATCTTAAAGCTGAGATTTAGAAAGCAGGGACAAGAGGGCAGTGAAAATAGCCAAATAAATAAATATGTGTGTATACATACATGCTCGCATCCAACTAACAGTAGTAAAAAGAAGCACTGGCGCAGAGAATGTCTGTCAGCAGCTATAATGCAATGACACCGGATGACTCAGTCAGGTCAAGGTCATCCAGGTCAGTACTGTTAACCTTTGGCTGTTATTACAGTTAGGTCCATGAGTTTCTGGACAATAACATTTTTTTTTTGTAATTTTGTCTCTGATTTTAAATCAAACAGTCAAGATGTGATTGAAGTGCAGACTTTCAGCTTTAATTCAAAGGATTCAACAGAAGTAATTGCATTAACTGTTTAGAAATTAAAGCTGAAAGTCTGCACTTCAACCTTATTGATTGCTGATTATTATATTACTTGATTCTGATTTAAAGTCCACTGTAGTTGTGTGCAGAGGCAAAAATTAATTGTCCAGAAGTGTATGGACCCAACTGTATGTACCATGATTGGTATTCTTCCCAGTTATTTGGAATGCTACATACGCATGGCTCTGACTCACCCAGACCTGACAAGGGAGCAGGCTAAACGCACAAGCCCCTCCAAAAAAAACAGACCTCAGGGAGGGAAACTTGTTATTAGGGGGGTCAGGGGTCTAGTGACTTTGATACTGAGTGTAGTTGAGAGGACAGAAACAGTGAACCTGGCCTATCTACCCTACAGTGTATGCTCACATAGGACCCCAGAGGACTCCAGAGCCACATTACTCATCTACTGACAGGGGAAAAAAGCCTGTACATCCTGAACTTTGCTTACTTTTTCCCCCAGAATGATGATATAATCTGCTTTGTCCTAAATACTATATTTAGTAAATATATCCTGGGTAACTACTAAAAATAGCCAAAGATGCCAAAACATCCTTATCGACAGTGATGAAGTATCCCTAAAGAGTATAAGCTGCTTTCTCATTCTAATGGATTGTTATTGTATATTGCTTTTTTAGAGCTTTAATGCTACAAGCAACATTCACCCACATCAAGCACATTTATTTATGAGGCACAGACTTATGGATTAATCAGGCACAGTTTGGAGTTCAGTGTCTTTCCCAACGACACTGTGACATGTGGGAATGAAACCACTGACCTTCTGTTTAATTTACTACAACCTACACTTCTGCTCCAACAAAGTTTTTCTCCACGTATATGTGATGTCTTTTGGGGAGAAACTGAGGGACACTTAGTCCTACTGTATGCCATTTGGCTCTGACTGGTCTCAGCAATTCTCCCTGTAGGCTACCATCTTTATCAAACAGCCACATGCTGCGAAATTGGTAGAGCTGCATACTGCGTGCCACAGGTTTCTAGCAGACTTTGGGTTTCAGCTTAACTTTGAGTTGCATTACCATCCTCACAGCCTGGAGGTTTCCCCTGAGCTCCTTGTGCATTGATGGTTTGATCTGTGAAACCCAGCACAGCAGCTCCCAAATGTCATCTTTAAATCAGTGTAACAGTAGTGTGTAAAAAGGAAGAACCCTTCCTGTGGCATGTTTGAGTCCTCCCTGTCATTATCCTAGTTTTTGTTGGGTATCTTTTTTCAGGTTACACACGACCTGCTGTTATTATGGAGACATGAAGACCCACGCAAACAAAGTTTGCCTTTTATCTGTGATTGATTAGTTGTTGTAAGAACACTGTCACCTCTTACTGGTTAAATAAAAAAAACAAAAGTACCACAACTGTATTTTATTTTTTTTAATCTCTGAGCTTTGGACCCATCAACACTGGACAGTGTCACAGAAATTAAACAGAGGAACAAAGGGCGAGTCCTGATTGATTGCACAATATCAGTTTGTGGCACACAGCAAGCAGAAAGCTTCAATGGATGAAAAAGAGGAGTGATTTACATTTTCTCATGTTCATGTTGATTAAATTCCTGGACCTTATCCTTCTCGCTCATGGCTGCGGGCTATTCAGAAGACGCAGACTGACCACACAGAAGTGTAAATTTCCCTCTTGCATGAGAGGGATGTGACTGGACATGTGCACGGATGACTGAAGATCACTCATATCTGCGAATGCACAAGCTTCACTGGTTTCAGGATTTTGATGTGATTTAAAAAGTTTGCTAAATGGACCTCAAAGACAAAACTCTTACCTGATTTAAATTTGGTTAATCTCTCCTACAAGCTCCATGAATCTCTGGGCTGTTTCAGATGTCTCGGAAGTCCCAAACTTCCCAGACGTCTGTGATGGGAGAACCCCCCCCGTTTAGATCATCAACAATGACCTTCACACACAGTTTGACACAGAAACTGAGGTTTGACCTGGTGAAATCGTAATTGCCCAGTCAGCTGCTGAGCTGGACGCTGTCTTTAAATGCTTGAGAAGATTTTTTCAAAAGGAAGATTGTTTGAATTTAAATCTATTCTTTGAAACTGGCCCATTCCCACAGATTTTCAGGGTTAGGCTTGAACAAACAGACACAAGTGTTAATCTATTTATAGCTGTCTGTTCTATTTTATATTAGTACTAATGTATGCTTGCTTGACCCTTCCTTAATAAAATCACTGGTGTCAGTCTTGACAATGACATCTTTGAAGTGGTTATGCTTAGCATGTTGGGTCTCTCTTACTCTTTTACTAACCTCGTGTCAAACACTACGACATCAAGACTTAGCAAAGTATTGTAGGCTTATTTTGGTGGTCTTCTTAAATAAAAAAAAAAAATAAAAATATTAAAAAGAAATGTTCATACTGCTGGTGGTTTTATCCCTAAGAGACTGTCTTTATGCACAATGATAATTAATCACTGCCCAATAGTCAAACATTTGTCCTCTGCCAGGATAAAAACTGAGGATTATTGACTTACATTTCTGTAGCCCAGTATTTCTGAGAATCATGTCCCACAATCCGCAGAAGCCCCACACATGTCACAAAAAGAAAAAGCACTTAAGGCTGCTGGTTTTCTTTATCTACAAGTATTGCTGCCCACAGCACAGCAATATCTGAGTCAAACCAAAGCTATTTTTTCTGCAGAAAAGCCATAACATTTTCTGTCAAGTTTAAATTCCAAACATTAGTGGGTATATTTGGTACCATCTGGTCTGCTGCCTCTTACTTTAAATCAGCATAATCCTACTACTTTTTTTTTTTCCTGGAGTGGTCATGAAAAACCTGCATTCATCTTTATGCTGCTTTATTTGCTGACAAGGACACAAGCTGTTCAGATGATATAGGCATTACACTTGGGTGCTGTGCTGCTAAACTTGGGATTTTTCAGCTGTCTGGTGAAACCTGGTGTGTGTGTATTGATCGGAAGCTTTGACCAGAAAGCCTAAATCCATTCTTGCAAAGCCATCTCATATTAGGCTGTTAAGGTTTGGCTCTGTTAGGCTACGACAACAATGATCAGCACGTCAGGGTTTGAAAACGCTTACAAGGCACCTCACAAAAATCCCTTCTATTATGTTAGAAATGTCATTTATTTATTTATTTTTTTAAAGCCTGTCATGTCTGGCATTTTTCGCAATCGGAACGATGATCCGAATGCACTGATCTACCAAACATATTTGTTTTTACAAGAACAGCTCTATAAGTTTTCTATAGGCTATTCTTGTTAATGTTTGTATTTTTATTTTTTATTTAGTTATTTATGCCAGGCCTGACAGGCAATATGTGTATGTGCCTCTGTCATGGAATGTACTCAATGAGGGTAAGAAACTGCAACCACCCCAGCAGCAACCCAGGGAAGCAGCCAACCCAGTTCTGAACAATTAGCCAGTCCCCACCCCAGGCAGGGTACATGAAACTGGGGTGTGAGAAGACCCGCCCACCCCCTCCTCCCACCCAACATGTTTGGGGTGATGTGAGTGTATGTAATGAGAAGAATGTTTATGACTGTGTGAAAGCTATGGTGCTATTAAAATTGGAGGGACAGATGTAATATGAGCACTGAATAACAGCTCTCATCCACACTGCCCCCCCAAGGCCCTCAATGTCGAAAATGTAAATAAAATTGAGGAGCAGGCAGCAGTGAACAGATAAGTGGGGCCACCTCAGCAGCCCCACCCACTAACCACTGTGTGACACACCTGCCCCCCAAGGCCCTATATGTACTATGATGTGTTGTGAACTGACTGATGCAATTAAAAAGGAGGAGTGGGAAATGTCATTTATTGTCATCAGCTGTAACCTCTGTGATTAAAACATTCAGTATGATACACAGACCCAAGTATTTTGTTCTAATCCCTACCATTTCCTATAGGTAATTTTAATACCTTAATTGATGATATTACAGTACCTGTCTGACTGCATTGTGCCAAGTGTAAAGTTTGGTGGAGGTGGGATTATGGTGTGGGGTTGTATTTTAGGAGGTGGGCTCAGCCCCATAGTTCCAACTCTTAATGCTTCAGCATACCAAGACATTTTGGGCTATTTGGGTGGCAGTGGCACAGTGGGTAGGTGCTCACCTTGCAACCGGAGGGTCACTGGTTTGAGTTGTGCATGAAACTGTAAAGTGTCTTTGAGTATCTTGAAAAGCGCTGTATAAGACTAATGCATCATTATTATTTCATGCTCCCAACTTTGTGGGAACAGTTTGGTTATGGCCCCTTCCTTTTCCAACATGGCTGCACACCAGTGCACAAAGCAAGTCCATAAAGACGTTGATGAGCCAGTTTGATGTGGAAGAACTTGACTGGCCTGCACAGAGTCCTGACCTCAACCTGATAGAACACCTTTGGGATGAATTAGAGCAGAAACTGCAAACCAGGCCTTCTCATCTAGCTTCAGTGTCTGAACTCACAAATTTGCCTCTGGAAGAATGGTCAAAAATTCCCATAAGCATGCTTTTAAAGCTTGTGGAAAGCCTTTCCAGAAGAGTTGAAGATTTTATAGCTGCAAAGGGTGGGCCGACATTATATTAAATGAGCGAATGCATTATAGCGTATGTTCTACTTCCTGCATGGTTTACTCAGGCAGCTTCCTTGGCCAAACCAAAGGGCGTATTTCCGGTAGATAGAATGAGACTCCTGTGCTACATGTTGGAACCATGGACTCTATTTCAATTTGATGTTCACACAGCTGTTTATAAAAATGGCTCTAATTCTTAAACAGTTGATGCGACATTTTTGTAAAACCCCTTAAATTAAAGCTGAAAGTCTGCACCTCACTGTGCTGGTGTTCAGAGGCAAAACTACAAAAACTATGTATTTATCCCAAACATTATGGAGGGGAGTGTGTATGGAGAGGCTGGGTCTGAGTTATATTTAGATCAGAGACTAGACTGTTCTCAGCACAAATTCACAGAAAGCATGATGCAGAAAAACATTAGATTTGTGCTATGAAATATTAAAGACAGTAGTTTAGCAACAAAGTCCTTAAATTACCATATTGCATCATGAAAGTAAAATATATATATTTTTTATTCATGACTATCCAGGCCTAAATGGGTGTCCATATTTTTCCCTTTATGAGTACAACAAGTTTTCTTCCCATGTAGCAAAATAGCAGGGCTTGGCTGTTATTATTGAATGAGTGAGTTCAATAAAATAAATTTCACTCACAGTGGAGCAGTCAGCAGGTGATTGCTGATGTCACAGTTTTATCTCAGTGCCAGTGATTAATATCACAGTCTCCTCTGAGTGCTGTGCTCTGTTTTTAAGCTGCTGCTGCCTCCTGCTGCAAGAATCTTTCCCCCCAACAAAGAGATGCACTGCATTTTCAAGCACTTCATTTTATCACGCACAAATCTGCAGACTGCAGTTGTCATCACTGACCATCCTGACACACTGTTTCATGAGCATGTCTGTCTGTTATATGAAACTGTTTTTATCAGAGATGTAATGTTCCTTGACCAGTGTTCAGCAAAAGTTTCAGACAAATGTGTTTTGGGGAAATACTACACCACCTAGGTACATGTTCACAAAGTATTGCTTTGGAAATAAATGGACTTAAAAAGAAGTGAATGCTGCTCCCAAAGTGCTGCCTGCAGTTCAGCAGGGTATGGCGTGTAACACTCGTGTGCTTGGATGTTACAAAATGTGGTCCTACAAACAACAGA
Organism: Archocentrus centrarchus; assembly: GCF_007364275.1. Lineage (NCBI taxonomy): Eukaryota > Metazoa > Chordata > Actinopteri > Cichliformes > Cichlidae > Archocentrus > Archocentrus centrarchus. The sequence goes on along the minus strand of NC_044365.1, from coordinate 8,010,004 downwards.
CAGGTCCAGCTGAGGTAGTATATAATTAGCCCAGAAAAAAAAAAAAACCCCAATGCATGCTGGGTTTAAATATTACCAATCTCTATTTCTCTATTTCTCCTCATGCATGGTGAGATGGCTTCCAGTGCAGCTACTATACAGCTTTACATCCCCTCCCGGTAGTCTCTTTATGAGTAAGTTTAAATCAGCTCTTAAAGTAGCCTTTTGGGTGCCCAGGTAGCTCAGTGGTAGAGCAGGCGACCACAGATATATGCCACTTTGCGGTGCGGGCGGCACGGGTTTGAGTCCCAACCTGTCGCTGATTTGCCCGCATGTCTTCCCTGTAGCTTCCCCCCCCTGTTTCCTGTCTGTCTACACTGCAAATAAAAAAGCCGCTGTGGCCAAAAAAAAAAAAAAGAGCATCAACAGTTTCTAGACGATGAGTCCACATTCACTTCAAAAGCTGCATTTCACTGCTTGAGACAAAGTCAAAGCTGAAGAGGGAGCACAGAGTAAGAGTCAGCTTAGTGTAAATACCAGCAAGAAAACAAAATGTTATTTTTATTGCACCATGTGCTTCACAAAGTTACCACAGAGACTGTAGCACAGCAAGGGATAGTTAACATAAAAAAACAGCTCAATAAAATGATAGTAAAAGTGATAAAACTCATTAGTTAAATGCATAAAAGAAAGTTTTGATAAATTAGAAGTTTGGAAACTTAAACCAGTTCAACAAAAATGCACCACAAGCTCAGCAACTTCCTGAAAGACTTAAAATCATGTCAATGTTTTACTTGAAGTGAATCAAGTGGATTTTAAATGATGACACACTTCATTCCGTATGCAGGCACTGCAACACTGTCGTCAGCAACATAAGGTGTCATTATCAGTTATTGTTATTGCTGGTTGTGGGTTGTTGTGTTTCTCTCTCAAGCTGTGCAGAATCTTACTCACTTTCTCTCCAGTTAGCACATTTTTAAAGCTAGAGCATTGATTACTTCCATTGTTTTCCATAACATTACATTAGTACATTATTTTGTGTGAGGTATGTATGTAAAGTTAAAAATAAGACTGCATCAGCACACTGGTTTCTGATGGTATGCTAAACACACAATTCCAGCTTCCTGCTGGAGACTGGCCTCAGGCTGTTGAAGGAGAGGCATCTTGTCCCAGCTTGATGTCCCTTATTGGTGGTAGATGGTGGCTGTCTCTTCAGGCTGTGGGTCCTCATGTCTTACATCCATGCACAGGCCTGTAATTAAATAACAACATGGGGCTCACACAATGATGTGTTTGTTTTGGGTTTAATGAGGGTAAGCTTACTTCCCTTTAAATGTAAGATGCATAGTCTCTGAAACAGTGTTTATAGATAAAAGTGATATATTTAAACAACACTGCCAGGAATATGAGCATGTTTAGTTCTTAAAAAAAGATAACCAATGTTCTGTGGCATCAGAAGCTAACCTTGTTTCCCTTAGCAGAAAAAAGAAAAAAAAAGCACTCTGATATGATGCAGAATAGATGAATCAGCTGCTACAAACGTTCCACTCCTTGAGGGACTGAAAATAAACTAAACCACAATCTTTCCACCATTTAGCTTCACAGTCCTTGATTTTTCTGCCCAGAGCACATTTTTCCAAAAAGTTTTGTCTTTGCATATTTGTGTTTGCAAGCTGTATATTCTGGCATACTTCCAGTGAAGGTCAAATTTGTGCAATGTCTTTCCAACAGTAAATTCCAGAACAGCTAGATGTAGCTAGCTGTGCTACATCTAGCTAGTAAATTGCTAGCTGTGCAGCTGCAAATCACCTATAGAACCTTTAGTTTGAAGTGTCTTTGGGGCTTTTGGGTTGGGGAAGGGGGGGGGGGGGGGGGGGGGGGTTCACAGGAAAACTACAGTCCAGAAAACTGGTGTAAAAAACATTGGGCTAAATTTTAAAGCTTATGTGCAGTTGTTTCTATGCCTAAGTGCTTTCTGTGTAACATGCACACACAATCACACTGCAACGAAGACATCGAGAGGAACTCTGGGTTCACTATCTTGCCCAAGGATACAAACTGGAGCAGCCGGGAATCAAACCACCAACCTTCCGATTAGTAGATGACCTGCTCTACCTCCTGAGCCACAGCCACTCCTAACCTTTTTTAAAGTCTAGTTTTTATTTTTATTTTAGCTAACTAAAGTGTTTTTTCACATGTAGTTTTAGTTTTTTGTTTAATTTAAGTTCACTGTAATAACCATGCTTGGGAAGGATATATTTCCTGGGATGGGAAGAAGTTTGAATACTTCACCACTTGTAATTTTCTTAATAGTAAAAGCCAAGCCAAGTTTATTTATAAAGCACTTTAAAAAGAGTAACCACTGACCAAAGTGCTGCACATCAAAAAACAAGCACACCAGTACAAGAAAATACAATTAATTAAAATTTAAAGCACAATATAAGAACATCAATAAATATACAGTTTATCATACTCAAAAATAAAATAATAAATAAATAAATAAGATAAAAAAAAAACAGCAGCTCATACTGAATCAAAAGCCAAATGAAAGAGGTGAGTCTTAAGAGCAGATTTTAAAAAAGGCCAGTGAGGAAGCCTGTTTAATATATAATGGCAATAAGTTCCACAGTTTGGGAGATGCCACAGCAAAGACCCTGTCCCCTCTGAGCCTCCTCTGTGTCCTCAGCACATCAAGGTACAGATGGTTAGCTGATCTGAGTGACCGGGAAGGAGAGTGTAAATGCAGCAAAGATAGGATGGGGCAAGGCCATTTAAAGACTTAAAAACAAATAAAAGAATTAAATGAACTCTAATAAAATAAATAAATTAACTCTAAAATGGACAGGCAACCAGTGCAGAGAGGATAAAATAAGAGTAATATGTTCTCTTTTCCATGATCCCGTCAAGAGCTGCGCAGCAGCATTCTGAACCAGCTGAAGATGAGACAGAGAGGTCTGGCTAACACCGACACACAAAGAATTACAATAATCCAGCCGAGCTGTGACAAATTCATGGATCACTACTTTAAAATGATCTTCCGATTAAATATTTTTAATCGCCGCCAGCTGTCTCAAGTGAAAGAAACTAGATCTGACCACCACACTGATCTGACCCTCCAACTTAATACTCTCATCCATCATAAAACTCAGATTTGTGACAGAAGGCTTTACATATTGCAATAATGGACCCATGTCCATGGGAGGAAATACACCAGTGGTGCCTGGGCCAAAAACAATCACTTCTGTCTTTTTTTCATTAAAATTCAAGAAGTTTAGAGCCATCCAAGTTTTAATTTCATCAAGACACTGGATTAAAATCTGTACAGAGTTGGCTTTCTTTGCAATTTCTTTCTTGAATATAAATCTGTGTATCATCCGCATAACAATAGAAGGCAATTTTATGCTTTCTAAGAATGGACCCGAGGGGGAGCAGATATAAAGAAATCAACAGAGGTCCAAGTATCGAACCCTGTGGCACCCCACACAATAAAGGAGCAGGGGATGAAATTATTATAAAATCATTTAGGTTAACACAGAAGGACCTCCTGGCCAGATATGACTTAAGCCACTCTAAGACAGTGCCTAGGAAACCTAAGCAATGCTCTAAATGAGAAACTAAAATACTATGATCCACTTTGTTGAAGGCGGTTGTCAAATCTAAAAAAATAAAATCACATGATCTCCTGCATCTGTAGTCAGAAGGATATCATTAAAAACCCACAGCAATGCAGATTCAGTACTATGAAGCGGTTTAAAGCCAGATTGAAAGACCTCAAGGATATTGTTTTCATCTAGAAAGGCTTTCAATTGGCTATAGACAAGTTTCTCTAAGATTTTAGACAGAAAAGGAAGCTTAGAAATGGGCCTAAAGTTGGATAACACAGAGGGATATAGGCCAGGTTTTTTGATCAGTGGTTGAAATGTTGCATGTTTAAAAGATTTAGGAATCACCCCAGTAGACAGGCTACTATTAATAAGAGCCAGGATAAGTGGGCCTAAGATGGAAATAACCTCTTTAAAAAGTTGAGGTGGGATAATCTCAGTCTCGGTCTCATATAATGAAGACAGAGTGACAGGCTCAAAATGGTGCAAAGCAGTAGAGTGATGAACAGAGACTGAGGGGTCAAAAGCTGGGGATAATATATGAGCCCTAACACTGTTCACTTTATCCACAAAAAAAATTGAGAAATTTCTTGCATGCCTCAGGTGAAGGCTCAATGCCAGTATGCTGAGGGGTGTTTAAAACATCGTCAATAATACTAAATAATATGCAACGCTTGTGACTGTTACGCAGAATTACAGGGGTTGGACAATGAAACTGAAACTCCTGTCATTTTAGTGTGGGAGGTTTCATGGCTAAATTGGACCAGCCTGCTGGCCAATCTTCATTAATTGCACATTGCACCAGTAAGAGCAGAGTGTGAAGGTTCAATTAGCAGGGTAAGAGCACCGTTTTGCTCAAAATATTGCAATGCACACAACATTATGGGTGACATACCAGAGTTCAAAAGAGGACAAATTGTTGGTGCAGGTCTTGCTGGCGCATCTGTGACCAAGACAGCAGGTCTTTGTGACGTATCAAGAGCCACGGTATCCAGGGTAATGTCAGCATACCACCAAGAAGGACGAACCACATCCAACATGATTAACTGTGGATGCAAGAGGAAGCTGTCTGAAAGGGATGTTCGGGTGCTAACCCGGATTGTATCCAAAAACATAAAACCCGGCTGCCCAAATCACGGCAGAATTAAATGTGCACCTCAGCTCTCCTGTTTCCACCAAAACTGTCCGTCAGGAGCTCTACAGGGTCAATATACACGGCCGGGCTGCTATAGCCAAACCTTTGGTCACTCGTGCCAATGCCAAATGTCGGTTTCAATGGTGCAAGGAGCGCAAATCTTGGGCTGTGGACAATGTGAAACATGTATTGTTCTCTGATGAGTCCACCTTTACTGTTTCCCCCACATCCCGGAGAGCTACGGTGTCTTCTTCTCTTCCTGCTCTTGTCGGAGACGGTCGCACTATCTCTCTCTCCCTGCCCTCCCCATCTCTCCGCTTGCTGCTTGCTGTGAGAGCGTCTTTTACACACTGTCCGAATAAGAACAAGATTGAACCATGGATCTGGCAAACTGGGCATTCTCCATCATTGATCGAATTTTTTCCACTATGAGATCCGGGACAGGGGAGCCTGCGTGTCCGAGTGGAACAGACCCGGTTGGATACGTCATCGACTCTTGGAGCTTGTGGAGACCTGTGTGCTTCTCGGCCCTTGGAGTGGAAGACGTGGAAGACGCCTATATATTCGGCTTTTTGGTAGCAGTATCTTCTCTGTTTGGGCTCGGTGGATACCTGCTTTACTGGCAAATTAAGAAAATCTGGACGGCGGTTCGACATCTGCAGAGGCTGCCGACCCAGGTGGAAGGGCTGAGCAGAGCCGTACAAACTCAGACTCAAAGCCTGGTGGACCTGAGCCGCAAGATTAGCGAGCTCGCAGGCGAGAGGGGTTAGATCAGGAGATATAGTTCGGTTCTGCACAGTGAGGACGGCAATCAACGAATTTGGAATATTGGATTTTCGAATGGTTTCCCAGTAAGACTGAAGGCTGTTGGAAAAACAAGCAGCCTGTTCCAAAACAACATTTGTTATCAGGAATTCGGCTCCCCTGCCGGCCTTGGGTTGGCAACCATAACTCTCTCCAGGGCTCTGTGTGCGGCTGCTCTTTCCCCCACTCCGCGTTGTGATTTGTGAAGCTGGGTCTGGTGTATCACGGCCGCTGATGAAATTCCACCACTATCAGCGAACTGTTTTGGCTGGAACCTGGCATCTGGCTCCACAATGCCCCCACCTCTCGTCTCCGTCTGCATCCCCTCCTGACCTGACCTCACCTACCGCCGCTGTCCTTGCTTTACATGTGCAAATGCTTTGCTAAGGTGGTTTTTTTGGACCCTGGTATAGTGCTCTTTTGAGCACTGTACCAGATGACTTTTTTTTAACCTAACTTCCCCATGATGTGTTGTTTTCTCCTTCTGCCAAAGGTAGCGCAAGTCGGCTGCATGACCCGAGGACACATATCCCCCTATGTGTGTTGTGTTTGTGTATTCTTGGATGGTGTTCTGTAACTGCAATTTCCAATGTGTGAACTTGTTCACCCACATGGCAATAAAACTTCATTCATTCTAGAAGCCCCAAAGAAGTGTACCACCCAGACTGTTGCATACTCAGAGTGAAGCATGGGGGTGGATCAGTGATGGTTTGGGGTCATATCATGGCATTCCCTTGGCCCAATACTTGTGCTAGATGGGCGCGTCACTGCCAAGGACTACCGAACCATTCTGGAGGACCATGTGCATCCAATGGTTCAAACATTGTATCCTGAAGGCGGTGCCGTGTATCAGGATGACAATGCACCAATACACACAGCAAGACTGGTGAAAGATTGGTTTGATGAACATGAAAGTGAAGTTGAACATCTCCCATGGCCTGCACAGTCACCAGATCTAAATATTATTGAGCCACTTTGGGGTGTTTTGGAGGAGCGAGTCAGGAAACGTTTTCCTCCACCAGCATCACGTCGTGACCTGGCCAGTATCCTGCAAGAAGAATGGCTTAAAATCCCTCTGACCACTGTGCAGGACTTTTTATATGTCATTCCCAAGACGAATCGACGCTGTATTGGCCGCAAAAGGAGGCCCTACACCATATTAATAAATTACTGTGGTCTAAAACCAGGTGTTTCAGTTTCATTGTCCAACCTCTGTATACTTTAAAGACTTATACATTAAAGGACTGTTGGCATCGTTACCAGTTAGCACTGAAAGATGTGAAAGATTTTTCACCGCTAAGTGGTAACGATGCCAACAGTCCTATAACATTTGGAACAACACAACGTTAATAAAACATTTAATTTCATATAATTAATAAAGATTTCTCCCATACTGGCTTCTCTTCATTGGGTCCCTGTTAAATCTAGAACTGAATTTAAAATCCTTACTCTCAGAGTGCAGGCTTTCTTGTTCTTTCTTGTGTTTCCTAGAGTTTCCAAAAGTAAAATGAGGAAGAGCCTTTGGCTGGCAGGCTCCGGTCCTGCACCAGCTCCCAGGTTGGGTTCAGGAGAGAGACACCCTCTCTACTTTTAAGATTAGTTGTGCAGGCTGCTGGAGAACTTCCCATGATTTCAATGAGTGAAACTTCAGGCATTTGCCCTTTAAGAAGGCAGCAATGATTAACTCATTACTGATTAATATGCTCAGCTCCACTATGATTTAGTACACAGCCATTATTGCCAAATGTGTGATGTGTCACTGGCTACTTCTTAGATCTGTTTTGCAAAATATTAGATTTTTTTCCTTGACAGTCCAAGTGAGGGGCTCTCTGATAACCTGAAATGAAAGTGATCTGAAAAAAAATCATAACTACACAGAAACAGATGTGATGCTGCTGATGTTTTAATTAACCCACTTGCTTCTCTAGAGGAGCAGAGTCAGCCAGAGAGTTCAGATATGCACTTCTGTTTGTTTATTCCACTAAGAAATAACATTATTATGAGGAGCAGGACTTCAGCATGAGTAGGCATGCATGCTTGTCTGTATGCTTGTCTCATGAGTTCATTATTTTGGAGAGATTTCAAAGCACCTTGCCTTTCATTTTGCTTTTTAATAGCGAATTGCAAGCATTTTGACTGGTTAAACCATCTAAATAATACAGAAATAACAAAAGATAATACAGAGAGATTGGTGCACCATGGGAGATGGGAGCAGCTTTTTCCTGTCTTTTATGATATACCGCCAGTGACTGTCTCCTAGGCTTTCTGTTTACCTCCAGCTGAGCTTCTGCTTGTGTGTGTACTGAACTGCAGATTCCTTTCCATGACCTTCATCTTCTGTATGCTTCTATTTCTGGGTTACATAAAGGTAACAATGTTCAAACTAAACGCACATATCTGATTAATTAAGAAAACAAAGAAAGCCTTGAAATACACACAGATTTACAGAGTTAGTCTTTAACAGGAGAATCAGAGTGTCACTGAATGCAGCACAGTTGGCTGGCTCACCCTGCCTGCTTGCTTTAACCCACTGTTACACTCCTGCTGTCTTGTGACTAACCAACACTTGTCTCTGACAATTTTAGAGGTCAGTTTTTATTGTAGTGATGACTGTCTTCACAATGTGGCAATAAAGCTGACAGGTAAAAATAGAGTGCCAGTTAGTTTTGTTATCTGATCTCACCTGGAGGGCTTCACCTCCCCTCCACAGCATCACAGCTCATCAGCAAAACCTACAGTGCCTAAGTACAGAAGAGAGTGGTCCTAAGCCTCCTATCATAACACCTGACAAGCATGAAGCAAAACTGCAAACAGTGACGGGAAGATGTTTGTGCTTGAAAGGGCAGAAATGAATACAAATGAGATAATGTCGATAAAACAGATGAGAGTCAAAGCAGGTCATGAACTAGTTGTGTTTTACAAAAAGGAAATAAAATGTCATGCAACCGCACTGTGAATGAAAAGAATACAATTTAATGCTGCTTACTTCTACTCTGCTTCATTTATTTGACAGCTTTACGTCCATGCCACTCTTCAAAACCAAATTTTACATTAAGACAGTAGCAACTACACAAACCTGTCTTATCATTTACACTGAGTCTACATCTGGAGTTACAGTAACAACTTAAAGAGAAAAACAAACACAATAAAATGTCTTAGTGAGGTGGTGGGCCACCATGTTTCAGCAGCATAGCATCAGTGTATCTAAGGACTGCTTCTCCAAGTCTCTGGAACTATAGTGGAGGGGTCCAGGTTTCCAGCTGGCATTCAATGTTCCAGCTGTTTTTGGGGCTTGGCACCCTATCTTGCAGTGTGGGGATGATAACATCACCCTCCTGACCTCACGAGCCAGTGCGGTTTGGCTCAGGTGATGGTCTAATAAATTTGTTAAGCACTGTATATCCCTGTGAATGTTCCTAAATTTATCTTGGTTTTGATTTGGAGTTATTTTTTCTGCTGCTTTATTGCTGCCAATCTCTCTGAGAGCTACATACAAAGTATATAACTACAGTTCCAATAAAGTCTTATCTACTCATAGACTGCTGTTATTGTTATGCACTGAGACTGTAAGCTACATCATGTAACATCATGCTAGCAGGAAGCTAACACTACTCTGCTGAGAGCAATATTATAGCATCACATTTAACAACCTTTGCAGTGATGTTTGCCTATCTGTCCAGCAGGGAAAAGGTTGACTGAAGGTCCTTCCATGGTTGCAGTAGCCTGCTGATGCTGTGAACTGAACATAGTCATGCTGGGCCAGAGAGCCTGCTCTAGATAAACTGTCTTCTGTTTCTTGTGCTTGTGTGGAGTTTGTAAGAGTCTGTGTTTAATTTTTTTTTATGTTAGTTCACTCCATGACTAACCTGTTCGCTCGTAGTGCTCACTGTTGCTGGTAATAAATCAGAAGTGAGGCACCGTAGCAGTCTTCAGGAGCGAGCATAAATGTCACTTCCATGGGTAATTTGACTTGAGACCACATAAATTCAAATTGTTGGGTCTCCAGTGCAAAAAACAAAACAAAACAAAAAAAGGTTCCCCCTTTCACATTAGTGTAATGTCAAGGTTAGTATATAGCAACCTCTTTCCTCTCAGTAAACATAGCCAGACATCAAAACAATGACAAAAATGGAGAATTAGGTAGGGAGGAGAGAAAGAAGCATGGAAGTCGGCTACCCTTGGTGTAGATTCAATGCAGAGTTCCTCTCCTGTGTATTCAGCTGATATAGGAGCTCTTTTAACTCTTTAAGTTTTTTGTTTATGTGCACTTTAGAGCATCTGTCACTAATATGATTACTCACAATGTAAAGAATGTTTTCATTTCTAAATAAAAACTGACAAAGAGCAGGTTACAGTCTTTCATAAATCTGACAGTTAGTCCAAGCAACTTGATTCAGTAATTCAGTCAGTAATTTGTGCAGCATTTTTGTACAGTTAGAGTTGGTTGAACAACAAAACAGAGGTAGGTAATTATCTGCACTATAATGCTTGGCCCTGTCTAGCTGTAAAAAATTAACAACTGTTTTTGCAACCTGTGCCAATAAATGGCATGATTTCCCTACAGAGGTGATTAAAGTTTCTTTGTGTGTTTTTTTTTAATCTGAACTTAAAACTTTTATATATTAAATGCACTTGTATCTGCCAACAAAATACTGTGATGTCTTCTAATTTTCTTCTTTTAATTGGGAACTGATCTCTCATGAGGATTCCTCAGCTCAGCATCTGCACTGACGAGGGAAGTGGTGAATTTTCATGGATATTCTTTTGTGAGAGTTTTGCCATTTTCAGAGTCCCTGAAGGCTTTCATTTCAATAGAGTTGGTAATTCTAATTTAATTGTAATAAGGGTCAGGTGTGGATGACTGTTGAATAGAGTCCAGCCTTAACTGACCTCAATCATTGCCATCTGACTACATCAGCTCGACCCATCTGTCTAAAACTCAATTTAAAATAATTTCTGTTACTCTGAGCAAAACTTTTGAAGAATGTTTTCAAAGTGTGTCAGAGGTTACAGGTCCTTTGTTTGGTCATAAGTTAAGCATGTTAATACATTTAATCTCTCCTGTAACCCTGACTTAATTGTCAAGGCTAACTTTAGCTGACACCAAGGTCATCACACAGACCTTCTATCCACCACATCTTGAGTTTATCCGTCCTGCAGCTGAGCCTGCCACGCAGTTCAAACGAGAGATATCACTTTGTGAATTTGGTGACCCTTGAGCAAAAGACTTTAGCCTGAAACTGAATTGGTGTTCGTGTGTCCCCATCAGAACCCAAGCCGACAGGAGGGAAGAAGGAAAAGCTAGTATTGCTTTGTCATGTTGTGTGTGTGTGTAGACCACTGGATTTTTCAATTACTGCAAAGAAAAATTGACAACAGAACTGTCTTGTGTATTTTTGTAATTATGTTATCCATAAATGGCACAACTTTCCTGTGTATTTTCTAAACCAAATATCTGAGCTAAAATTTTTGTCTCCTTTTTTTTGCACCTTGCCCTTTTATTTTGCAACACACCTGATCTATTTTCAGACAAAAACAAGCAAACAAAAAAAGCCTTAAGACAGACAAACTGTAATTCACATTTTGCTTCCAAGGAGCCAGACCATTTTGTAATCTTTTGAAGTGCTCTTGAGCAATAGTCCTCCAGGCTTTCTGAAGGTCTTTTCTCTTTGGACATTAGTATCCAGTCGTTGTACCTGTTTGTTAAGTCATTTTAACGCTGACCAGAGATGAACCAGTGTCTACACATAACAGACAGCTTAGCAAAGAACCAATTTTAAATTGTATATTTAGGCACTTTATTATTGGCAGCCTGTCAAAAAATCATAAAATTTGTTCCCATTTTTTTACTTGAATGGATAAAAAATGCCAAAGATAACACAGTTTGACAAGCATAAAATTGTATTTTTGCACCAACAAGATTAACTTGGCATATCTTGGTACTGTCTGCACACTGTCATAGGAAAAAATCCAGCAGAGACCTGACACAGGAACAGAGAGATGCACCTGGCCTTCCAATTGAACTATCCACTGCTCACAAAACCATCATCAGAAATGGATCAGAATGGTCTCAGTGGAAGGGTAGCTATCCTGAAGCCATTCTTAAGGTAGGAAAATGAAGAGTAAAGGCTGCTGTGTGCAAACTTACCGAGAACTGTACTGAAAATCAGTGTCAAGTGATTAATCCAGATTTGAAATTTCTTGTTGAAAAGATGATGGAGGCTCTGTCATGGTTTTAAGATTAGGCTTAAAACTTTCCTTTATGATCAAGCTTATACTTAGCTGATCAGGTGACCCTAAACCATCCCCTAGTTATGCTGCTATAGGCCTAGTCTCTTTTTACTCTGTTTACTTTTTACTCCACTCTGCATTTAATCATTAATTATTATTAATCTCTGTCTCTCTTCCACAGCATGTCTTTTGTCCTGTCTCTCTCCCCTCAGCCCCAACCGGTCTCAGCAGATGACCCCCCCCTCCCTGAGCCTGCTTCTGCTGGAGGTTTCTTCCTGTTCAAAGGGAGTTTTTTCTTCATTTTGTCGCCAAATGCTTGCTCATAGGGGGTCGTTTTGATTGTTGGGTTTTCTGTGTAATTATTGTAGGGTTTTTACCTACAATATAAAGCGCCTTGAGGCGACTGTTTGTTATAATTTGGCGCTATATAAATAAAATTGAATTGAACTGAATGGCTTAAGGCTGCATTTCAGCCAGTGGTGTTGAGGATCTTGTCAAAATGATGAATTATGAATGGAGGAAAGTATGGTCAAATTTTGACCATGTAAAACCATCTGGAAAGTGTCTGATTGACAACAATTTCATTTTTCAGCACGACAGAAGCGCTCACTTACTCCTAAATTGACAAGACCCCAAGATACTTAAACTCCTCCACTTGGGGCAGCACCTTGTCCCTGAGCTGGAGTGGGCACTCCTCCCTTTTTTGGCCTCAGACTTAGAGGTGCTAATTCTCCTTCCAGCCGCTTCACACTTGGCTGCGGAACCATTCCCTGCCTGATGAAGCCCACAGGAACACGTCTGCAAAAAGATGAGATTCTGAGGTCACCAAGGTGGAAGCCTTCCACCACTTTCACCAAATTCTGTTCATAAAAATTATGAACAGAATCAGTGACAAAGGGCAGCCATGGCAAAACCTCTCTCTGCAGCTGTACAGGGACTGAATGGCCCGCAACAACAGGCCAGGTACCCCATACTCCTGCAGCACCCCCCACCCCCACAGGATACCCCGAGGGATGTGGTCTCCAAGTCCACAAAACACATGTAGACTGGTTGGGCAAACTCCCCCACACACTCGAAAATCCTCAAGAGGTTAAAAACCAGGATAACCAGGACAAAAACTGCATTGTTCCTCTTGAATTTGTTTGACTAATGGACAGATGTTATGGTTCTATATTGTTGACATTTAGCCTTCTGTTTATGGTGTAATGTTTAGGTTTCTTGTGCTTATGAGTTTCCTGTTTTTCTGTACCCTTAGTTCCCTGCCTGCTTTAATTGATAGATTTGTAATCCCCTTTTGTATTTCCAGTCTAATCTCTGTGTTCTGTCCTTACTGTCTTCGGTGTTGTCGTTCTTGTCTCTGTTTATTTATCATTCTGTCCCAAGTTTGTATGTCTTAGTCCTGGTCTCAGTGTTAGTTATTTCCTGTCTTATTTTGATAGTCTCTTGTGTCTCACATTTTGTATTTAGTTCTACTTCCCTTGTCTCATCTTCAGTGCTTCATCCCAGCTGTGCCCCCACCTGTTTACTCTCCCCCTCATGTCTTTCTTTTTTTTTTTTTTTGCATTTTTGGCCACAGCGGCATTTATCTGCAGTGGAGAGAGACAGGAAATGGGGGAAATATACAGGGGAAGATACGTGGGCATCACCATGTCACAGCCTGTCTTTTATACTGTCTTCCTCCAATTACCCCCAACTGGTCTCAGCAGATGACTGCCCCTCCCTGAGCCTGCTTCTGCTGGAGGTTTCTTCCTGTTAAAAGGGAGTTTTTCCTTCCCACTTTTGCCAAATCCTAGGGGGTTGTCTGATTGTTGGGGTTTTCTCTGTATTCATTCATTCATTTCATTTATTCATTTATATAGCGCTTAACACAACTGACAAGGTGACCAAAGCACTTTACAAATATATGTAGCCCTGTAGGAAATGGACATAAATAAGTTGATTGAATGCATTTATGTGAATGTTAAAATTTCAAATGTTAAGGTGTTAAGATAATTAATTTGCCATAAATATTCTATTTTATTTGTTTATTTCATTTGTTGTGAAGGAAAGCCAATCTAGTGTTTCATTTTAGTCACCTGTTTCTGTACTGGCTGCTGATTGGAGGTGGTGTGAGTGTGCGCGAGGGAGAAGGAAAAAGAGAGACCCGAGAAGAGAGGTGCGCTAGACTTTGACTGGAAAAGTGAAAGTTTTATGGAGAGTTAAACTGGTACTCCGTGTTCGGACATCGGCCAGGTGGACGGAAGGAGGACAGTTTAATTTGGCGCAGCCTACGCGTGTAAGTGTTTGGACTTGAAAGTCGTGGTTTGCTCGCTGGATAATCGAGCGGAAATTAGCCGCGCTGATCGTCTGAAAGCTGCGGTTGGCTAGCCCGGCTAATCGCTACAGGACTCGGCTGACTCTTACCGCACACAGACAAAAGAGGATCCCAGATAGCGCGCTGAGCTACCTATAGTTCAGAGTTCCTCTGGCTACGCGGGAAACGGAGACCAGACGGGTATTCCCTGTGCTTCTTGCCTGTGTGGGAAGGACAACGTGGACTGAACGTTTGCACCGCCATATTGGAAAAAGGTACTGTTGGCTTATTATTTTATTTTGGCTCTAATTGAGTGAAAGGACCGCAAAGTTTCCGGTCTCACCGTACCCGAGCTCCGAATCAGGCCTGCAACGGGTTTGTTTTGTTTAATAACATTATTTGGGACTGTGGTGTGTGGGGATACATGTATATTTGAACCGTTAATTGACCTGAAAGAACTGAAATATTGATTTAAGTGTGTTTTGGGTGTTTTCTAATTAAAGTGTGGTATTGTTAATTCCAATTGTAGAGTGTGTGATGTTATAGTGGTTAAGTAATTAATGTCGTTGAATAAGAACTCAGGGCCCATTCATACTGATCAGTAGTATGTGGGTTACATATACAATAAAATAAATCAATTACATTAAATATAAATAATATTACATCACAGAAGACAAAAATAAGATCGTTCCATTACATGGTATTAAAAGCCTGTTTAAACAAATAAGTCTTAAGTTTAGATTTAAAAATTTTCAGATCCGAAATAAGTCGGAAATCTAAAGGAAGGCTGTTCCACAGTCGGGGTGCGGCCACTGAAAAGGCCCGATCACCCCAATACTTTAACCTGGTTCTTGGGACATCTAATAAAAGACGATTAGAAGACCTCAAAGATCTCTCGTATACAGCAAAACTTAAAAGATCTGATAAGTACGGTGGGGCCAATCCATTCAACACTTTAAAAACAAACAATAAGATTTTAAAATGAATTCTATAATGAACAGGAAGCCAATGGAGATTGAACAAAGTAGGCATAATATGATATCATAATATGACCCCATAATATGGGGTGGCTGTAGCTCAGTAGGTAGAGCAGGTCACCTACTGATCGGAAGGTCAGCGGTTCGAATCCTGGCTACTCCGGGCTACATGCCAATGTATCCTTGGGCAAGATACTTAACCCCAAGTTGCTCTCCGACCGTTCTGTCGGAGTATGAATGTGAGTGAATGTTAGTTAATTAAAAGCACTTAGCTTCATAAAAATGGAAGTGCTTGTATGAATGGGAGTGCATGGGTGAATGCAAACAGGTTGTATAAGCGCTTTGAGTGCTCATACTGAGTAGAAAAGCGCTATATAAGAACTAGTCCATTTACCATATGATCACGTCTAGGGGTGTTAGTTAAGAGACGAGCAGCAGCATTTTGGTCGTCTCAGGGAAGACTGACGAACACCAATATAAAGGCTGTTGCAATAGTCAAGTCTGGAACTAATAAGAGCGTGAATTGCCCTCTCTAAATCAGTGCGATCTACAAAAGATTTGACTTTAGTCAGTAGACGCAAGTAATAAAAACTAGTTTGGACTACAGAGTTAAACTGTTTGTCAAAGTTGAATTCCTGATCAAACAAGACTCCACGATTTTTAACTGTAGTGTTTAACTTAAAGGGCAGAACACTGGTGTCTATGGCAGCGGCATCACCAAATAAAATACACTCAGTTTTTTGATGATTTAAAACCAAAAAGTTATCACTTAGACATTTTTTAACAGCAGTTATACAATCAATTAAAGATGAGATCGGATTAGCCATATGTGGTTTAAGAGCCATATCAAGTTGTAAATCATCCGCATAACAGTGAAAAGATACATTATGCGCTGATATGACTTCCCCCAAAGGCAGCATATATATGGAAAATAAAAGAGGACCAAGGATAGAAGCCTGAGGAACTCCACATAAAAGAGGTGCATAAGAAGAGGATACATTATTAATCATAACAGAAAATGTTCTGTCTTTCAAATAAGAAGTGAACCACTTCATTGCATTGTATTGCAGGGTCTGTTCTTGTGATTTGACACTATATAAATAAAATAATATTGAATTGAGTTTTTGAGTTCATTTTTGCCTCCTGAATCCTGCATCTAGGTCCACATTCTTGTGTGCCACAAGCATAATTATCTAGCCTTAAAATATGGTCAGTTGCAAAATTATTCTAATCATCTAAGTAAATGTATATATGGTTTTAACTGTATATTATATTTAGAATATTTTCACTGTTTTACCGACAGTAAATTGTCTTTATTTACTACAGTGATAGAGAGAACCTTTATTCCCACATTTCTCTGCTTCTCAGTGAATGTGAAAAGTGAGGTCAGAAATTCCTTTGATTACCTGATGGCTCAGCCAGGTGATGGATGATAGCAGAATTGGGATAGATAAAAGAAAATGTGAGCAGCAAAGTATGGCAGAGTGATGAAAATAAAGCTGTGGAAATCTAGTGGGTGAGCTGTTGTTGCGATCTATAGCTAATTTCATCCCTCTTAATGATTTTTAAACCTGACTCTTTTAAGCAACCTGCCAGCCTCTAAGATTTAATACTATTGTCACTATATATTTTTCAATATTACTAAAAGTTTTTAGGTGCCCAAGGCCTGAGGTCTTTGAAAAGCCTGCATTATTATGTGCGGTGAATTATTAACATTCAGTTAAACAACCCCTTTAACTGTGCAGCCCCTGAATATGGCCTTGATGTTGTGTTTACCACAAGTTTGTCACACAGCTGTAATTTCGAGCATTTTATCTCTGGTCACAAATGCCTTCTTTTTTCTTTAGTTCTTCTTCAGGCTGCCTCCTGTTAAAGGTTTCCAAATACTTGATTTAATGAACAGCCCTGTAAATTCTCATATATTTTAATCTTGCACCTCACTCACAGTTGACCTTTAAAATACTGTGAAGTGTTCTGTCTGGCTTGGGTGCACCACCTTTAACAGCCACTTATCATATTACCCACTTACCTCGGCGAAAAGAAGGCATCCAGCTAGAGTGAAAAGGATTGCAGGCTGTTGATGTCGGTTAAAAACATTCAGTACAATTACAGTCATTTCAGCTGTTGGCCATTTACCTCCAGTCTGTGAAGGTAAAAGAAACAAAAACGTTACAGAAAGTAATCCACAAAACTTTTGGAATTAGTCTCTTGCTAAAGGGCGGCACTGCCCCATCCAAGATATGACTGATTTTGGATTATGCCATTATCTAGATCTTTATTTGGACTTTACCTACCCTTTAAGTTCATCTTCTGTTGGGGAGAAATTTGAATTTCCCTGAAAATGCAATTGGGAATGTAGTTTAGTTCTTTGGAAAATATTTTTAGCGGTACAGGTTATCCACTTGATCATTAAAATGATCAAATAATTCATTTTTATCTCAGTTTATAGTGTCCACTATCTTCTAAGAAGAACACCTTCTTTTAAGAAAAGTAAAAATGACAAAGCCTAGACTTAAAAATAAAAAGGCAGAGCTAGTTTAAAATACAGTGGCAGAGACCTCCTGTCATGTTCCCTGTACCTTACAGACAAATTTACGCAAAAGTAAACAGGAAGTCAACTTTACAGGTCTGTTTCTTTCGAGAGCAATGTTTCCAACTATGCCAAGCAAGCCTACGCAAACATCTACCCAACCAGATGAAAAGGAGCAGTTGGTACTGGGAGTATATATGCAGCATCCAGTGATCTTACAATGTGGAATTGTGCTGTTCCCTATACAGTTTTCACTCCAATTTCAGTTTTAAATGCTGTTCTAATGTAATTAGCTTCAAGTGAAAGTGGGTTATGTATCCCTACAACACTGAATCTGCACCAAAACAGGTTTTTTTTTGTTTTTCACTCACCGCTCTGCATTTAATCATTAATTATTATTAATCTCTGGCTCTCTTTTGTCGTGTCTCTCTCCCCTCAGCCCCAACTGGCCCCTCCCCGAGCCTGGTTCTGCTGGAGGTCTCTTCCTGTTAAAAAGGGAGTTTTTCCTTCCCACTGTTGCCAAGTGCTGCTCATAGTGGGTCATTTTGATTGTTGGGTTTTCTGTGTAACTGTTGTAGGGTCTTTACCTAATAATATAAAGCACTTTGAGGTGACTGTTGTGATTTGATGCTATATAAATAAAACTGAATTGAACTGAATTATAACCACACATAAGAAAATGCAGCAACTGCTTTGTGTCCGATACTGAGGAAAAAAGGGTGTCCCAAAGCTCGCTGCTGTATTTTCTACTCTATTTCTACTCTCCACACAGTTACACTCATCATGATGTGGGAGGGTATAGGGGCCAGAGTAGAATTGGGATAGAAAAAGACAGAGCTCTGTTAAGTAGATATTTAAGTAGATCTATGTGTTATAAGGTGACATATGATATGACCATTACAATATTGCCATACCTACATTTTCCTTTAAATACAATGATGTCACTGTGATGGTTAGAAATTCCTGGAGTGTGAGTGAGTCTTGAGTTTTGCTGCACACCTCCCTTTAAATTGCACAACAGTGTATAAGGATTGTGATATAACGTGTCCTCCCCTTTTACTTCAGAGTACGTGGCAACTCTTTAAAATGCATTTCTGTATCTGCACAATCTGACATTGATGTGTGGTATCTGACATTGATGAGACTACTTTAAATCTTCATTTGCTGTGACCATTAAATTATTGTAGCTCTTTCTCATACATCAGCATATATTTTCACAGGAATAGGCCTGAACATCAGACAAAACTCAGAGGTAAATGAGGTTACATCCAACCATGTAAATGACTCGGTCAAACAGAGCTAATCTTCTGTTATTCACTCCAATCAGACTGTCGTGTGTGGGTAAAAGTAGCAAATGACTGTTTCATGGTGGGCCACAATGGGTAATCCATTAAGTCCTCCTGCTACTTCCTGCTAGTATGCGCTCTTGTCTCCATATAAAGGAGAAAATGGGAAGTAACTGGGGTATTATTAGAAGCAGGAATTAATCTAGATGTCAGTGCTTCTCCCAGCAAAGGAAAGTGCTGCTATTTTAAAAATTAAGCGATTCAGTCAATTTTCTGACAGAATACACCAAGGGAAGTCAGATCAAGCATGAATTGTCTCTGTGGGTGACATTATGGACTATGACTGAGATATGATATAACTGAGTGGAAGTGACATTTCAAAGTGAAAATGAACAAATAATAAAAGGAGCAAATAAACCCTGTCCATCACTGAAGAGCACCTTGTTGCAAACACATTATTAGCAGCACAGGAGGTGAACCTGACAAAAAAAACTGCAATGCATCACATTTAGTATTATGATCTGGCTATTACTTAGCAATAAGTCGAAAAAATTAATCACTTTTTATTGTATGTATTCTGGAATGCGTCAGTATCCCCTTGTCTTAAACTCCAGTGTATACAGACAGAGCAAGTGTCTACAATATCACTGTGCTCACATTTTTTAATATTTTATATTTAATCACAATTTTAGTATAAAATTTTAAAATTGCAGTTATATTTAGTCAGTCTTTAAATCAGTCAGCTAAAACACTGGATACTTTAGTTTAACTTTAAACCTTAGATAGGATATTTGAAACTGCTAAAGTAAGTTAGAAAGTGAACTAATATTACTAACTACTTAATGGCTCACTCAAACAGGAGAGCAACCTCCTTGTGACCAGGAAAAATCTGTGGTTTCTCTGTGATTGCATTAAAATTTGGCAAACAACTACAATGAATGAACCCACAGTGATTGCGAGCACTCTTAGACAGGTTGGCGAAGGTTTATCTAATTTATAAACACAAAGATTGTTGCAGAGATGTTGCAAAGCAATTGGAGTCAGTCTGTGCCAAGGAGTGCAACTCATCTGTGTTATGACCCAGGTCATGGATTTTGTATTGTGTATGCCTGGGGGTGGTGGTGTTTATTTTCTTCTGTGCTTTCGACTATGTAAGTGCTAGGTGGCTATTGGTTGGAGACTGGAATGCCAACTTTAAATTGGGACTGGATAAGGGGTGACTGTGGCTCAGGAGGTAGAGCAGGTCATCTAGGTCCCTGCCTGCTCCAGTCTGCATGCCAAAGTTGCTTCTGATAAATGCATCAGAAGCAACTTTGGGTTCAGCTCAAGCTGAACCCAAAGTTGCTTCTGATGCATTTATCAGAGTGTGATTGTGTGTGTGAATGGGTGAATGAGGCATGCTGTATAAAGCACTTTGCATGCTCAAGTAGTCCATTTACCATCTGACTGGGCTCTGCCTACTTCCTGAATCCAACCAGATTGGGTTGTGTGTACCAGAAAGTGTTGTGCTGTGTAGAAATGTGTTTTTGTTTTTTGGACTCCAAAAGAGCTGGATTAGATAATCTTGTATATATTGTCAATATTGTAAATATAGTTTCTAAAAAGCAGTCCAGGTAGCAGTAGGGGTGAGGAGTGGCTCGTATCTTCTTTTTGGCTTTTATGGTGGGAGGTTAGTTAGTTGTGTTTTGTTTGTTGTTCTGGCCCTGCCCACCCTGATGTTGTTCTACCTAAAAATAAATAAGCAATCCTCGCTGAAAAATCTCGCTGTAACACTGGTTGTTCCTTGGGAGTCACATTTGTGATGCACTCTTTTTTCCATAGGCTGGGGCATAGTTACACTATATTTGGACTATAATGCCAAAAGTATTTGCTCGTCTGCCTTCACACGCATATGAAATTGATTGAATCCCATTCTTAATCCATAGCATTTAAAATTGTCGGTCCACCCTTTGCAGCTTTTAGAGATTCAGCTCTTCTGGGAAGGCTTTATATTTAGTATTGAGGAAATTATAGGACTGGATTTGTTTCACAGGTGGTATCCTATCACATTACCATGTTGAAATTCACTGAGCTCCTGAGAGTGACCCATTCTTTCACAGTCTGCATGCCTAGGTGCTTGATTTTATACACCTGTGACCACAGAAGCGATTGGAAGACCTGAATTCAATGATCTGGATGTGAGTGAATACTTCTGGCAACATAGCGTATGACACGTCTCTTTGAAATCGGGAACTAGACTCAACTGGTTGTATTTTGACTAAATTCCTATGTACAGTATTGCTGATTGCATGTGCTTTTTAAATTTATGTCCTGCAGCAACTATATCATTGTTTGTGGAAGAACTTCTGATTTTCTGTTCCAAATCTAGGCTCTGGGTGGACTCTGAATGTAAGTAGTAAATGTGAACTTCTGTTTAATGTGAATTTATGTGTATCTAGACAACAATAGATTCTGCAATTTTCACTGATGTATGACAATTAATCAGTGAATTATCTCAGATTGCATGTAATTGCCAGTTTGACCCCATTCACACTCACAGCAGATTGATGGCAGATTGTTATTGTATAGTTTATTACTATCTTGATGCATCAAAGTTGCTTTGCATATGCCATCGAACTGTGAGTGGTTGCAGACCTGGTCCCTGTCTTTGAAGCAATCATTTCAAAAGCCACAAGACTTCAAATTTATTGCACACAATTTCAATAACATTGGTTATGCCACGGTCTCCCACCACTCCAGAATGACTGTAGTTCAGGTTCTTCAGCTCTGTACGTACCGTGAATCTCTGCATAGTGCCAGTATGTCCTTGGCTAAATAAAAAGAAAGAAATGGCAGTTTTTGACACCCTGATATAGAAGGCAGACTTCAAATTACTTATGATCAAAAATGCATTTATAAATCAAGAAAACAATAAGGAAATATAAAATATGAGTTTTGTATTTAATCTGATGACTCACTGACATTTGCCATGTCTAAACAGGTTTTAGAGAAAACCCTGTTATGAAAGAAAATAAAAATACCCCTAAACACACAAATATATCTGAAGTTGACATTTCTTGACTGCTCGCCCTGATAGTATAAACGTGCTGATATAAAGCAAGTATAATTTTGACCATGTTATATTACTTATATTAGTAGTATATTAGTTTATTAGACTGCTAATATTAGCTATGGCAAATCCAATTATTTTTGTGGATAGTTTGTTTTAAATCATAGGACTGGAGAAGCGGTCATGTTCAGCCTTTGACATTTAAGGGATAATGAACATGTTAACAGTACATTAAGAATTGAGTGTGAATTTATGTACTATGCATCAAACCAAGCAATGTCGTATTTTTTTTTAATAGTTTTTCAAAACAAAAAATTTTAACCTAGCAAGTTCTCTGGGTTCCTATTAAGTTGCAAAAATCCATGATAACCTAACATATAAGATGCCACAACATTGCTATAGTTCAACAAACTTTTAATAATGAAAATATGATTACTTACACAGAACAAACTGTTACAATCCTGGGTCTGTTGACCCAGTGTTTTGAGTTTTTGTGGACTTTATGAGATCCTTGGTTTACCTGGTATTTATATAAGTAATATTAGTAATGTTTTATTTACTGCCACCTTAAATGCCGGTGGTGCATAGCCCATTAATAAAGATAGGTTGATCACATTTAAGATTAAACTGTTAATTAATGGTAGGATGTCTTTGAGCAGTCTTGTAGGAATGGGGTCTAATAGACAGACTGATGATTTGGAGGAAGTAACTATTGAAGTTAACTCAGAAAGATCCATGAGAGAAAAAGAATCTAAATTAATATTGGTAGTATACACAAAGATCATCTGTGAGATGGTTCTGAATATTTTTCTCTAATGGTGAAAATTTTATTTGAAGAAATTTATGAATTTCTATGAATTTATGAATTTGTTCTAGGGCTCTCTAGGGGGTCCTAAATCCTGAGGGTAGGAATCGTGATGCTCACTGACTGGATTGAAGGCCAAACAACCAAAGAATCTGGATGAGCCCTCCTGAGGAAGCACAGTCTCACAGAGGCAGGCTCTGAGTTTCCAAGCAGGGACGTGGAAGAAAAAAAATCATCATTCTGGAAGCCATGGTGGCACCCTCCTCTTTCCCTTTCCCTCTTTCCCTTTCATATTTATTGTGTCAGTCTTCCCTTGCACTTTGTCGAGCCGTCCCTCACGCTGTGTGGTCTCTAGTCCTGTATGTGTCCTTACGCCAGATGGCTAAACAAGAGGTGGACCCAAATGCAGACACGGCAAACGGGGCGCTTGCAAAACACTTACACTTTATTGAAAACACAAACTCAAAATACAACAGTCACCAAACAAAGCAAAGAACACTCTCGACGGGGTAGGGACGAGTTTGCTGGAAACCATTCTGACAGCTCATGGGCAGGAAACAGGAACAGTACACAAAAGGGGTACTGCTAAAGAGACAGCCTCCAGCTCTGCCCTGCAGAGGAGGACACCCAGCCGCCCAGCCTACAAAACAACGAAAAAGAGCTGCACACACACACACCACAACACCCCGAACCATCACATAGATTGTATTCCTGATTTCAGTCCTGCTCTGTTTGCATCTCAGTTTGTTTCAGTTTTGAGAGACTCCATAAAGCTGTTCTCGAGTTCACGTCCTGTTTCCCGAGTCCTGCATATTAGGTCTAAGTCCGCCTGCCACACAGCCAACATGTGACATTGGTGAGCTATATCAAGCTTAATGTTCTGAGTTTTCTGTGTCATGAAAGTTGCAGAAAATGCATAAATATTGTTACACTTTGTTCTAATCTGTTGCTAAGTCTGTTTTACATTGCTGGGCTGGCAGCTACTGGAACACTGAACACACACCAAGAATACCTAACAGTCAAAATTAATTTCACTTTGATCTGCCAACAAACTAAAGCGATTTCCACATCTCCTTTATTAAGCTAGTAACATTTAATATTTAAATACATCCAGTTAAAAGTTTCAGAGCTCTAATGCGGTCCCTTTGTATGTGAGTGTGCACAGAGACTGACGCAGAAAGCCCTGCTTAACAGAGAATGTTGATAACCACCGCTGTGGTACCTGTTATCTCCAACGGGGGCTTTAGGTTTCGTTGAGTCTCCTAATAGAAAGAAAGCCTGGCTGTGTTGAACTTCCTTTTTAGTATACCCCTCAGTTTAATGAGGATGACAAAAGGAGAGTAACAGGATGATGAATGTGCTGGTGCACTGAGGGCATGCGTGACGGTGCCAAATTGTCTCTGTTCACACTGATGTCATTCCTGGGGGCGTCAAATATCTCTTTTGCCAAAGTTATGCACAAGAACTCCTTTGCTATTGGTGTCTTGACTCAACAACTGTGGCAATACTGGATGCCAATTTAAAACAGTTTAGAAGGCAGGTAACATGGCATTGATGTTTGCTTGGGTTTTATATGAAATGCACTCTCTTGCCATGTTCGTCCTCATGTTGGAAAGTGGTGCTAAAGCTCCACAGTTTGCTCAAATGTGAGCATCCTGACCAAGTGTCCATATGTGACAAGATGGGTGTGAGTCTATCTGTGTGGAGAGGAAACAGTCATCTTGTGTTGTGGAGCAGATGGAAGCTCATTGAAAATATTTAGCCACAGACACGCATATGTCCCTGCTTCTCGATGTGTGTATGAAGATGCCTAAGGGTGTACAGCATGCCACATGTCTTGTATCATTAATGTGTGACACATGTTGTTGATGCAGGCTCAGATTTGAGTTGCATATTACTCTGCAGCTTGTATTGAGCTCTGAATAAAGCTCAGATGAAAACTTGTCTGTGTCGTAGACCTCTGATGTGATGGATTGAATGGTTTCATTATAGTATGTTTGATCAGTGCATCTATAGAGATTGCCTCTAACCTGAATTGATTCTTCAGGGAAATTTGGATGCTGCAGAATGAATCTGATTTCAGTTATCGGCAGCATCATTCAAAGGCTATTGACATCACCCAGAGTTTGGATAGTGTGTCTATTAAGATCAGACTGCTCATTTCTCACTTTAGTTTAGGACAGGAGGCAAGAGGTTATCCTGCCACAAAGCTAACAGAGATCAGGACATTTCTTACCAAGGACAAGCTCAAATTTGGAACTGTGCTGGAAAGACAATCACACACCATATAAAACTAGAATCGAAGCATATTACAGCACACACGTTCCATGAATGAGCTGTTAATGTTCTACTCAGCTGTTTATGGGAAACCACTGCAGATATGAAGAAGAAACATTAATCCCAATACCTAATTTCACACCAGAACTGTAAATGTTGTTTTACTATAAAGTGCCAGCACTTATGATCAGTACCAATGATGACTCCATGGCTAGAAATAAATCACAAAAAATCTGGAACAGCAAAAGTTTTCTATCCTTCATAGAAGTTTGTGAGTCCAGTGGGAACTGAAGAAACTCCCAAGTGGGGCAAGTCAGCATTATTAATATAGGTCAAAAATCATAACTTTAACTCCAAGCTTGTACAGTCAGTACAAATGCACCCAGGAGGGTGCCCAAACTTCATACAATAATGCTGCAGACAAGAGCCTACATATTTAATTTTCTTTTAATATTTTAAACTACTAAAAATTATAATTTATATGGCTCACTTCCTGAAAAAACTAATGATACAAAATTTTTTAAAGATAATTTGCAATCTTGAAGGTGTAAAGTTTTGGAGTTTGGCACATGTTTGTGAATAAAAGTCAGGATATCAGTTTCTGCTACATTCATTTTAGTTTCGTGTTACTGCTGCAACTTTACGGAAACAAAATTTTAAATCACAGCTTGGCACTTCAACTACAGAAGCTTTGCAGAGAGCAAAAGCCTTCCAAATCAAACCCCCCTCCTGGAAAAGAGAAGCATCTCAGCTTGATGTGTATTTTATTTGATGCTTGATGTGGATGGATGCAGAGGCTAGGACTGCAAACCACACACACACACACACACACACACACACACACACACACACACACACACACACACACACACACAGGGTCAGACAGCCTCTCTGCTGTCTTTGCAAGGTTGATTGAGTACATGGAGTCTTTCCCTAAAGGGATAATTTCATGCCTGCATATTAGAATAATTTACTTGGTGTGGAAATGACATGGGTGGAGGGCATGTGCTCACAATACATCCTGCTATATTGCTACTGGAAGCACAAAAAGCTGCATAAAATACATGTGGCAGTGACTGAATATAGATGTACACCTTGTTTCTGTTTACCATATTTTTTTTTTAATGTTGATTGAAATGGGTCATTACATTTGTGCAGATGGAATCTATGTTTCAAGATTAATTCCTTCTTTGATGTAGTCACATTCTGCTAAAAGGATTGTGAGACAAAGTATGGGGAGGACTTGGGAACTGGCCGTTGCAGGATGATGCCGTGGACCTTTCAAAACTAATGATTAATGATTTTGCATGTAATTACACAGCTTCACTGTAATAATCACTGTTTCAATAAAACTTATGTGTATGAATTCTTGGACACATAAAACACCTATCAGTCAACAACCATTTGTCATGTTGTAATCAGTCACTCTAATAAGTTTAGTATGCATAGTAAGCTGTCATAAATGACGTCTTGTTGGAGATGATGTGAGAATTTGTGACTTTAATATTCTAAAACTGGGCCTGATGTAATTCAACCAGAGTTTTGTTGTTCTGCCAGCATTTTATGAAATATGTTCACATATCAAGACATACTCATTAAGCACAATTTTGAAGTCTGCAATAGATGTCTAATCAGTATTACTGGACCTGATCAATACCATAGGTAAACTGTTTTAGGAGATACATGTGGAAAAAAACAGGTAGATGTAAGTCATTTGAGATTAATATTGTTATATTGATGATTCTCTTATCATTGTTGATTGACCACTGGGCACAGACCTGATGACCTGATGAGATGTTGGAATGATTGTGGCATTTTGCACACAGAATGCAGGGATGCTGCAGGGATTGTACAGTTGTGGTCAGAAGTTTACATACACTCATCACTGACATGAATTTGAGCTTTTAATGATTTCTTTGAACTGTTATTTTTTTCCATGGTACAATGATTGTACAGCAAACATCTTTAATTACTGAAAAAAAAGAGAATTGGATGCACAGTGTCTTTTAACTTGACAAGACCAGTGCCTATTAATTTCTGGCCATTCGTCATGATCGACTACAACTGGTATTTTCTCTTTGCCAGCATAACAAGCATTTGTTTGATGCCACTCATTGGATTGACCATAAATGAGAGCAATGGGGAACTCCAAGGAACTCAGTGAAAATCTAAGAAGAACTGTGGACTTACATGAGTCTTTTTGGAACCATTTCTAAACAACTGCAGATTCCAAGATCATCACTTTAAACAATTGTACTTAAGGACAAATTATTCAGATATGCCACCACTTTGGCAAGGTCTGAAAAAAGACACAAACTGTCACCCTCACATGAGAAGAAATCAGTTGAAAAAAAGGCATGGGTCATTACCATTAGGAGTTTAGGGTGAAACCACTGTGAGACCTTGCCCCACTTGATCTATTGAGGTCACCTGTAGAAAGGTGTGAGTGTGGGTTGAGTCACCTTGGAAGGGACCTCAAGATTGCATTGTATGTGGCTGACAGCTGGTGTTGTTCACAGTGGACGTAGAGCACAACCAAAAACAGCCAAGATAAGTGGGTGAAGAACCTATCAGAAGAGGATGTGCTAGAAAAAGGGATTAATTTTGCCATATCACAGTGGATCTTATCACAGCTACAAAAGCAGTGATAAGGATTAATAAATGAACACAACCAGAAACAGAGCAAATCAGGATGAAGGTTTCAGGTACCCTCTCCAATTCAAGAAATCCTCCGTCCAACATCACAATTCAAGAAATGATGGCCATCACATCCCTAAAGACTAAAGGATCACCATACTACCAGCTGACAAAGGGAAGGTGCAAGTTTAGTTGCTCTAAACTTAACTGATTATCACACCATGATTCTTACACTCTTCAGTAACGACAATACTTATTAGGTCTTAAGGAAAGACCCCACAAGCAACTACAAGAAGAAAGTCATCTGTTGCCTACAACAACTTGAAAGGGAAAAAGCCATTGACCGCCCTACAGTACATACTACCACCTTTACTCTGGAGAAGCTACGCATATATGGCCTTCCAAAGAGCCACCAAGAAAGAGCCCCATTCAGACCCATTGTCAGCAGTATAAACTCAATCACCTACAACATTTCCAAGCACTTTGCCACCATCTCATCTTCGCTTGTGGGTAACACACACACTATAAAATCAAAAACTCCATGGACTTCACCAACAACGTCTGCAATCTTATGCTGAATCCAGATGAAACCATAGTGTCTTTGATGTGGTTTTTCTCTTTACAACTGAGGCATTGGCCAGAAAACGATTGTAACAAGACAGCTCTTTAGAAAACAGAACCAGCTTTACCATTGATCAGATTTGCACACTGTTAGACCTCTGCCTGCTACCACATATTTTAAATACAATAAGGGTTTCTACAGACAACAACATGGATGTACCATGTGCTCCCCAGCGTCACCCATTGTAGCCAACCTTTACATGGAGAAAGTGGAAAGCTCTTGGCTCCTTCAAAAGGATAGCACCTAGCCACTGGTGCAGATATGTCTTGAGGTGACAGTTTGTTGTGATTTCACGCTATATAAATAAAATTTAATTGAATTGAATTGAATATGTGTATGATACCTGGGTCAAAATCAAAACCCAGAAGTAGAAGCCCTCACTGATCACATCAACTTAGTGGATAAAAACATAAGGTTCACCAGAGAGGATGCCACGGATTCCTCGACTGTACTGGGCTCATTGAGGAAGATGGAAGCCTCAACATTTAAGTTTACCAGAAACCCCCACACACAGACCAGTACCTACTCTTTGACTTGCAACACCCACTGGAGTACAAACTTGGGGTGACAGGGACCCTGCAACACTGGGCCAAAAGTGTTCCCTCTGAGGCAGAAGGGAAAGAAAAGGAACAGACACATGTAAGGAAAACTCTTAAAACATGTTTATCCCAACTGGACTTTCATAAAATCTGCCAAAAATGCACAGGAAATAAAGTCAGACACTAACTAGGGAATAAGAGAATGACAAACAGAACAACATCATCACCCTTTAGGTAGCAGGTTTGTCAGAGAAAGCATGACATCCCAGTGTGCTTCAGACCCAGCCACATTCTAAGAAAAAAGTTGTTCATCCCAAAGTCAAAACTCCTAAACACAAGCTAAGCAACACAGGGTATGCTGTTCAGTGCAGTGAGGCATGCTCGGACCTCTATATCGGAGAAACCAAACAGTCACTCCACAAACGCATGGAACAACATAGAAGGGCCACCTCGATAGCGCTGGACTCAGCTGTACTTCTGCACATAAAGGATAAAATACACCCTTTCAAGGATGCCAATGTTAACATTTAGGACTGTGAAGGCACATGGTTTGAAAAAGGAGTAAAAGAAGTAATTTATCTCCACTGTGAGCGAACAGAGGTTGTGGCTTACGACACCAGCTGTCAGACACAAACAACGCAGTCTTCACATCCCTTCCCAGGGACCTCAACCCACACTCACACCTTCCTTCAGGTGACCTCAATAGGTCACTTGATAGAGTGGGGCAAGGTCTCCCAGTGGATTCATCTGAAACCCCAAATGGTAATGACGCCTTTTCTAAAACCTTGGCTCATGTGATGATGCACATGAACACTAGCCAGTCAATGGCCACCTTCAAGGGGACAACCTCCACTAGGGTTTAAATACATGGGACTCTCCAACATTTGGTTTTAGAACTGAAACGTCTTCAAAAACTCAGACCTTTTTTAAAGCTGCAGAGACTACCATGACCTGGATGACTGAGAGCCTACACAGTTATCATTCTCACCTCATGAGGCAAGATCTTGCATGGAGCTGCAGATCGAGAGCAATTGATGGTAATTTTATATTTCTTCCATTTCCAAATAATTGCACTAACAGCTGTCACCCTTTCACCAAGCTTCTCTTGCTTGTCTTGTAGCCCATTCCAGCCTTGTGCAGGTCTGCAATCTTGTCCCTTAGCTCTACAATCTTGTCCATACTAACATAAAAATTAGAGACTTTTCATTTCATGTATGTGGTTCAGCGAGTTGTCTATCAGTTGGAAGGTCAATGGTTTAATCTTTGGCTCCTTGAATACACCCTCCAGTGTTCTACCAGCATCTTGTCAGTGTCTCCTTGGGCAAAACGCTGAACTTTGAATTGCCCCAGTGTATCCTTTAGGAGTGTGAGCTCATGCAGGATAGTTACAAATCATGTAAAGACAGAATAAATTGCCATTTTAGTGAATGGGTTAATTTATATTGTAGTAAAAAACAGTACTTTGAGTGCAAAGTTAGAGTCTGTGTGTGTGTGTGTGTGTGTGTGTGTGTGTGTGTGTGTGTGTGTGTGTGTGTGTGTGTGTGTGTGTGTGTGTGTGTGTGTGCGTACACACGCACGCATGCAATAGCAAATGGAACATCTCCAGAGTTTATTTTGCAATGTCTAAACCTCACAACACCTGAGCTTAAACTTTGTGTGCTGTGTATTAGGAAAGGCCCTGTATCTCCCATAAATTACCTTCATAAGTGACTTTTCAGCATTAGCAATAGGTCTCTTTCCTGGCAGACATAATTGACTTGTCATAGTAGGAAAAGCACAAGTATAATTAAGAACATTAATAATGGCTCTGATCCATTGAAGTGTCCCAGTAAGCCATGTCAGTGAGTCAGCACGCACATTACAAAGAATGTGCTCTTCTAGCTATATAATACACACATCATTTATTAATGATCCTACCTGTGCTTTTTCCAGTTATAATGCTTCAAAATTTTTGCCAGGTCTATTTTTGTTCGATGACAGCTTTCAATGCTAGTGAATGGAGTAGTGTTAAAAAGGTATTGCGGCTTTACATTTTGTTTTTCTGCCACTTGTGCTAAGTTCATTGAAACTACAGCATAAAGAATTTCTTTTGAAACAGAAAACATTTTGGCGTATGTGGGAATAACGAGACCATGATAAAACTTCCATCATAATAATGAATTTGTTGAGAGAAACCTTGAAACCTTGTTTGTTTACGTCTGCCCAGTTATCACTTGATTTCTCATGGAGGACTGTGTAGAGGAAACCACAAAGTATTCTCCCTCTGCCCTTGAAGGCTTGATCTAACAAACATTCAAGGGAGTTTTCAGAGTAATGGAACAGCACTTAAGATGGCAGCGGGGGTCCCATGAGGGGAAATGCCCGTGGCAAGTCAACGAGGGCAACTTAAAGAGCTACCAGGGTGCTTTCCATTTGTCTTTGCTTGATGGAGAGTGCAAGGACTGGAAGGAGAATGTGAATATTAGAGGTAGAAAGAGCTAAATGCTCTGCTTCCATTACTGATAAAGGGGTCACAGTGTTTTAAAAGGTTGATGAATGTTGTTCACATCTTATAGATATTTAATAAAAAGAAGGAAAAAACTCAATGGCCGACTCACATGACTGCTAAAAAGGGAAACCACTTACATATGTTATAAGGTTGTCTTAAAGAAAACACTAAAATTTATTTTCTGATTTCTGAAGAGGGAAGAGGAGCCTTCGTCTAAACCAAATGCTGTTGTGGTAATACTGTTTGATTTAAAATTGAATGTGATTGTGTTCAGAGTCAAAATGATAAAAACTGTGTTATATATACACCCTTTGTTCCTGTGCACTTAAACATAAATCAGCTGCTTTCTGTTTTTTGCAAAAAGGAGCGAAATGGTGGAGCAGTTTACAACTTTTGAGGAGTGGTGATAAGGAACTTAGTTTGACTTTTATTACATTAAAAGGACAAGAAAGACAAGAAGTAAAGTGCAAACTGTGTTCCAGACAGAAACAACTGCATTATATTACTAAAACATCAGCTCTGACATGCATATGCACAGGCAGCATGCTAATACATATTACATATTATGAAAACCCTAGATGATGTTTAAGCTGAATGTATGCCAACCCCAACCCAGCAGCTACAGCCTGGTCTTCAACAACAAATTTCTACCAGTACATGTTTCAACTTCTCTTAAGTCTCTCTGTGCTGGTTTTAAACTTCGCTTTGTGTTGTTGGCTTTGTGTTGAAACTTAAACACTGAAAAAACATCATATATGTCCTCATTAGGTTAACAATTTGCTTTGTCCGAGTTTCTCTGACAATCCTGCCACATAAGGGATGACAATGTTGTTCCGCTTGTGATTCTTATTCTCCCTAGTTTGTGTCGGGCCTTCTTTCCTGTGCAGATTTGATGAAAGCCCAGTTGGGTTAACCACATCAGGTTTTCTTTACATGAATGTGTTCCTTTTGTTTCTCTTCTGCCTCCGAGGGAACATTTTTGGCCTGGTGTTGCAGGGTCCTGATCACCCCAAGTTTGTTTTGCAGTGGGTGAAGAGCAGGTACTGGTCTCTGTGCGTGAGCTTTCGATAAACTTCAGTGTTAAAGCTTCCATCTTCCTCAATAAGCACAGCGCAGCCCAGGAACGGTAACCTATTATCACTGGCATCCTCCCTGGTAAACGTTGTGTTTTTATCCACTGAGTTGATGTGGTCAGTGAAGGCTTCTACTTCTTCGGTTTTGATTTTGACCCCGGTGTCATCCACATATCTGTACCAGTGGCTAGGTGCTATCCCTTTGAAGGAGCCAAGAGCTTTACTTTCCACTTCCTCTGTGTAAAGGTTGGCTACAATGGGTGACACTGGGGAGCCCATGGTGCATCCATGCTTTTGTCTGTAGAAACTGCTGAAATATGCTGTGTTAAGGCAGAGGCCTAACAGTGTGCAAATCTGATCTGGGGCAAAGCTGGATCTGTTTTGTAAGGAGTCGTCTTCCTGTAGTTGTTTCTGATGGTCTCCACTGTTGTAGGTATGCAAGTGAAAAGTGAAACCACATCAAAGGACACAACGGTTTAATCTGGATTCAGTGCAAGGTTACAGACCTTGTTGGTGAAGTCTGGAGTTTTCAATGTGATGGGGTGTATTGCCTACAAGTGGAGATAAGATGGTGCTGAAGTGCTTGGAAATGTTGTAGGTGACTGAGTTGATACTACTGATGATGGGTCTGAGTGGGACTCCTTCTTTGTGGATCTTCAGAAGTCCATAAACACATGGAGTAGCTTCTCCAGGGTAAAGACAGTAGTAATCCAGATAGCAAAAGACTCTGGGCGTGGCTCTGCCTTGAAGTCTGTTGATCCACCCCACCCTGTAAATCATTTCAGGCCCTCTTTACAGGATCTGGTGGCCTACGGACAACTGATCAAATGTTACTGGCTGCTCTCACGCAGAAAGCAGGGACTGGACAGCAGCACTTCTCTAAGGTAAGTGCTGTAAACTGTTCTGTGAAAATATGCTTCATTCATGGTGTTACCGGGTTAGTAAAATTATCCTGCAGGAGATAATGAAGGTATTATTTAGGTTTTATTTAGAAATGGGACATTGTGGAGTTTACTTATTTTGATGGGGCAGGTGAGGTGATTCAGTCACCTGTCCCGGTAGTTGACGTTACTCCAGACTGAGCACATGAAGGATTTTATTGACCCTCTCCAGGACCGACTGCAGGTAAAGTTAAGCTAACACAGCCTTTTTTGGTTCTCCAAATTCAAGTCTCTCAGATTTAAGGTGGTCTCATCAGTGCAGTTGTTGTTATTTCAGTTGACAGTTGATTATACATAAGGCCATAAAATGATCCTGATTGAATTATTAACAGCTTATTTTGAAACACAGCCTTCATTTACAGGCAGCTGCTATTCAGTTAAATGATGGTAAAGAAAACGTAAAATCTGATGTTTCTCCAGCAAGTTCTCAGTCAGCCTTTTCCCTCTGATTTCTACACTGAAGAAAGAAATTTAGCAGAAATGTAGCAGTTTAAATCAGCAAAGTCATCCTCTGAATGCTTCATCAAACTGAGACATGTTTGATCTGTCAAGGCTGAGACTGAATATGATCTGCAAAGGACTTTATTTATTTATGTATTTTACTCAAATTCACCAGACCGTGAGCTCATACATGATTCAGATTTAGCTTTCTTGTTGCTGATTGCTCCTCTATGTGCATATCAAATCCTGTCATTTACCAGAGTTAAAGAACAGTTAAATATTCGAGGAGAATCTGGATGTTGATCTGAATGGACTTT
The DNA here is from genome assembly GCF_007364275.1 of Archocentrus centrarchus. Taxonomy (NCBI): domain Eukaryota; kingdom Metazoa; phylum Chordata; class Actinopteri; order Cichliformes; family Cichlidae; genus Archocentrus; species Archocentrus centrarchus. The sequence goes on along the minus strand of NC_044365.1, from coordinate 7,975,978 downwards.
CGGACATAGAAATGTCATCAGTTTCTTTCAGATAAATCATCTTTATTAAACTTATTAAATCATCTTTATTAAACATCTTTATTATACCTCTATGTTGTGTTGCAGCCTGCAGCTCACTGCTGTATTTTATGCTTGAGTACATTTTTAAAATGTATAAAAAAGGAGGCAGATATCAGTCACAATTCAGTCCATTTTAATGGTACAGTACTAACACCATTTTACAAATATGTGTTACTGAGTCAGCACATTTATGTTTTGGGTATTTATCTGAGGAAATTGAGAATAATTGAATGTGATACAGTCATGAAGAACCTCACTGCATTTTTTACCTGCATATCTTTATTGTTGGCTTGTCTTTTCATTTAGTAAACATCACACTGATGGGCTGCAGCAACCTCACGTTTTTATTGAGGATTTCATTATTTCTGCTTTACTGCTTTAGAAAATTTCCAGACAACAATATCACCTTTGTTTTAATTTTCCCAGTGTAATGATTCATAATCTGATCTAATCTCAGCCTTCGCTGACAGTCTCTGACAGCCATAGCAGAATTACCGATCTGTTTCGGATCCGGTCCTGCTCCTTTCCAGATCCACAATCCTGATCAATTTCAGATCTGTCCTGCTGTGCAAGTGTACTCTGATCTGGACCCTGTTACGGATACAGATCCTCCCCTGATACATCTGGGGCGGATCTGTTCCGGAGTCACTTTGCTATCTGGGAAGTAGAATGGTCAGTGGCTTTTCCCTTTTCAAGATGTTGTAGGCAACAGATGACTTTCTTTTTGTAGTTGCTTGTGGGGTCTCATAAATATTGTTGTCACTGAGGAGTGTAGTAATTTTGTTGTGGTAATCAGTTGAATTCAGAACAACAGTGCACCTCCCTTTGACGGCTGGAGGTACAGTATGGTGATATTTTGATGGACACTCTTTTGAGGATGCCAATGTTCACATTTTGGACAGGGAAGACCGTAAAAGAATCCATCTACGTCCACTGTGAACAACCATCACTGAACAGAGGAGGTGGATTACGTCACCAACTTTCCCCAGTCTACAGTGTTGGCCTGAGCTCCCTTCTCAGGCACCTCAACCCCCATTCACACCCTTCTTCAGGTGACCTCAATAGGTCACTTGATAGAGTTGGACCAAGCTCAGGTCCAGGTTTCACCAAAAAGCACTAATTGTGATGACCCTCACCTTCTTTTACACCTTGGCGCATGTGATTATGCACATGCGCATAATAATAATAATAGAGGGGACTACCTCCAGGGGACTACGCCCACTGCGGCTTAAATACCTGGGTCTCTCCACCCTTTGGTTTGAGAACTGAAGAACCTCTTTGGGAAACATCTTCAAGACATGTAAAGAAGTCCAGTTGCCTTTTTTCAAGCTCTAGAGACTACTGTGACCTGGATGACCGAGAACCTACACAAACTATATGTTCTGGTGTGGGTGGGTTTCAGTGTAGCTTAAGGTTAACTGGTGATTATCCAACATTGTATTTCACATCATGTTACAAAATAAAGGGAATGTAATGGAATGAGGAATGCAATGAATTATTTTCTCAGAGGAATTAAGAAGTAATGTAATTTTAAAAAGTAACAAGTAATGTGTAACAACTTTTTGGATTAACGACCCTAACACTGTACATATA